>NC_135926.1:6812238-8012238 GCF_964058835.1 Carex rostrata
GTGTGGTTAGGTCTTAAGTTTTCTGGGTTTATATTGCTATGTGTGTTTAGTTTATCTGTGTAAACTTTAAACTATGGTCTCTTTATTTATAATAAGTGTCCATTTCAATTGGATTTTAACTGAAATTCTGGTTGGTAATTAGAATGGTGCACCAGCTTAGGATTGATCTTTATCTGTCTTTAGCCTTGTTAATTTGAATCAAAATGTATCTATCCTTCAATTTTTTAAATATAATTTTACCTAAACATAATTGCTTAATACCCTTTTTGATTTACCCATGTTTGTTTAATATACTGGTTCCTTCTACAATCAGATTTTTGGAGTCCACAATAAAAACAAGTCCTAGATAATTTCAGATTGCTTGATGTTGGTTTAGGGCTTCTTAATTAATTCAACATCCTCTTGTTTGGTCTTAACTCAGTTGTGTGACTTGATTGTCTCTTGTTTATTCTTAGTTTGTGAACAGTAATTGATTTGTGTTATTAATAAAGTACATTTAATTTTAAACCCACGGGTGAGGTATTATGAACTTGTGTTTATGTAACTTGATTCGAGGGCAGTTTGTCTTTTGACAATTTTGGAGAGATACTTGGGCTCTTATCAGAACTAATATCAAATGAGATTTCAATTTCAATCGAATTAAAAAGAATTCAATTAGGTTGATACCGTTGATTCGGACTTGAACTCTTGATTGAAAAGAACTATTCACTATGAAGAAATAATTAGTGAAGAATTAGAAAACATTCAAATTATTATCCTAATTTACTGATTTTACCACTCGACATCTAATTAGAATTGCAGCATATGAAAACAAGAAGATGACGATGTTGCTGATTTATTCTTACAATCAGAATTTTTTGATATTGCCGTCTCAGGCCACGCAATGAAGTCATGAAGAGCAGTAACGTATTTCCCTGATCGCGAGATTTCACTTCAGCGATAGCTTTTTTCCCCCTTTTTAAAAAAAAAAAATGCTGACAACCACTGTCAGTTACAGATGCAAAAAGTAAAAACTAGAAAAATAAAAACTACAATACAACCAAAAACAAAAAGAAAAAAAAAAGAAACATCAAACAGCGTCTAGCAGTATTGCATCCACGACTACGCATCTTGTAACACACATTCCTCAATCATCTTCGAATGGAAATTTTTCCTTTTAGAGATCTTTTTGTTCCTCTGCTTTCAAATCGTCTAGCAAGTCGATATAAAGTAAACCGATAATTGCTTTGCCCCCATCCCCATCCTTGTTGCATTACTCATCGATTTGTTCCATGTATACTTCACCGTTTCCACTCTTGTCATCGGACGAACTCCTAGGATTGCTTCCATCATATTCCACAATCGGATTGTCTTCATACATGTAAAGAACAGGTGTAATATGGACTACATCACCTAGCACACATGACTCACAATTTGAGAAACAATTGAAACCTCTTCTTACCATCATCCCGTGGATGAGCAATCTACACTTCAGTAACAAATAGATGAAGATGCAAATTGTTGGAGGAACCTTGTATCTCCAGGTTTTAGCATATGGTCAAGCTATCCTCCCACCTTCCACCAATGTTGAATACACTGATTTGGCCAAGTAGTGCCCACTTATTTCCCACCTCTATATAATCTGATTTGCCATGTTCATTTCTTGACATAACCAATCAAAGATTGTGTATATGCTGGCCAGAGTGGTCCATAAAAAGGATCTGACCTTTGCCAACTGTGCCACCTCTATTAGATTACCTGGTTTCCGTTTTAAAGACACAATTTTCTCCGTCCATAGACAATTTAAGTTAGTATACAATCTCCACCACAACCTTAAGAGTAAGGAAATATTTATTAACCTCAAATTGCATACTCACATACATCCATATTCTTTAGGCAAACAAACTGTATCTCAATTAATTAACGATATACCTGTTCTATTGTCCTCATTTTTTCCCCACAAAAAGCCCCTTCTAATTTTATCCAACAATAAATATATGCAAATCATTTAAATTTATACTTTCAACTCTTTACAATATTCCTCTTCCCTTTTTTTTTTTGGAGCACGCTCTTAGTATTGTTTATAATTAAGCAGATAATAAAAATTAAAAAGACTAAAGTGTTCTCTAATCTCTATTTTCTTTAAAAAGACTAATTATAGTGTTCGGAATTATGTCTATTGTGAGGGCAAGGATAAAAATATATGATAAATTGAAGTAAAAAAAATTCAAAATAAAATAATAAAAGAAATAGAAAGAATTGTTGTTTAGTTTTAATGGGGAAGTAAGATATTTTGATGTAAAAATTAGAAAGCTTGAAATTTTGATGTAAAAATTAGAAAGCTTGAAATTTTGATGAATATGAAATTATGAATATATGATAGCAATTGATAATAATAATAATAATAATAATAAAAAGATAAAATCGAGACCCTTGTACCCTAAACCCTCAGTCTCGCTCCAAGCCTCCAACCCACTCATTCTGTTCTCTCCTTAACCAGCTGTCCAGCTCCTCAGGCTCTCAAGCCGCCATGTCCACTCCACGAATCAGAGACTTCGATGATTTCGCGAAGGTTCATTCTTTCCTCCTGGCAGCGTCTGGCCTCCCGACGCACCTCCACCATCGGCTATACGCCAAGCTCACATCAGAGACCTTCGACGGCGGCGATGTCTTCTCCATCGAGCCATGTGAAGGCGGGAGGCAGCGCCGCCTCGTACTGTCAGCCGAGTCCCTCTCTAAGGAATCGGACTTGTTCCTTGTTGACCACGCCTGGTCCTTTCGCCTTCCTGACGCACTCAATCAGGTTTATCTAATGTCCTTACTTCATATTTTGTTATAAAATTCAATTCTAATCCATGGTTAGAGAGTGTTTAACTTTTTGGAGATTTTGTGCAGTTGAGGGAAGTGCCAGGACTGGCAGAGAGGATGGCGGCACTGATGTGTGTGGACCTTGATAAGAAAGGGGAGACTGAAGAGACAGAGAAAGAAGAATTGGACTTGAGTGAAAGAAATAAGATTGCATTGGAAATTGTGGAGAAAGAGATGTGTAGACTGAAGGAGAATGGAAGGGAATCTGTTGCATGGTTGGAATTTGAAGAGCTGGGGATTGATGATGAGATGCTTTGCTCTCTTGATCTGTCAACTAAGTTCCCGGTTAGCCATTTTTTACCATTTTATTTTTAAATTTATCTATTTAGCATGTTTCTGCTTGGCTTAAGTACCCACCTTTCTGGTGTTTTACTGATCTGGCATTGGTTCTTCTAGTGGTGACTAAATTTTGAGCAAACAAAACATTTGAAGTGACAATATGCAACTTTGTACGTATAATGTATGGTGACCATTCTAGCTACAAGAAATCTTATTGTGGAAGAAAGCCTAATATTGTCCTCGTTTTTCCAAATTAGCCTCAAAGTCATCCTCTATGGTCTGTTAAGCAGCAAGCAAGCCAAGATAATTTTTTTAAAAAAAAGGTTGGGTGGAGAACTGGTACCATACAGTCCTGTACATACTGATTAAAAAATTTACAGAACCCGACTCTTACTGCAACCAGCAACATTGATGCTTGTATTACTCTACTAAGCAATCACAAAGGATGAATATGAAATATGGCAGTGGTACAATTGCAAGGACAGTATTGTATTGGTACCATACTGTGCTGTAATACTGATTTCTTATGGTTCTGAACCTGACTAATTAAAATTTTCGTCTGAATCAATTATATAATTGCAAAAACTAAATATTAAAGTCCTTGTTATCAGTTGCCTTTGTCTATGCTTTAACAAATCGGTTTATACTGTTTTTTGTTTTCATGTTCTCAGAACTTGGTTGTGCTTAATCTATGGGGAAACAAGCTTCAGAATGCAGATATAGTAGTGCAGGAAATCACCAAATGTAAAAATCTGAAAGCTCTCTGGCTTAATGAAAATCCAGTTCTAGATAGCTGGTACGGTTAAAATCTTGTTGGCTTTTAAAACATTTTACTATATATCAGTGCTTTAGTCTTTCTTATAATTGCAACCAAAATGATTTTGGTGGTTAATGTGATTGTTGTGTCTTAATTGAGCTTCATCCAAAGATGCACAAAAGATGTATAGGATCCAAGCTAGTCTTTGACCATACCGGCCAGGTTTCTTACGATTTGTATTATATTTAAACTTTAGCAAAAATTTTAACTTCTGATTTCAAAATTACAGCTCTGATAGTATTGCAAAAGCATTTACTGAAGCTCTTCCTGCATTGGAAATATACAACTCGTGTTTTACTGCCAAATTTGGTTCATGGGCATTAAGCTTTTGCGGAGGTGTTATTGGACCAGATAATCTTGACTTCTCAATGGATTGCTCTCCTGCTTTGAGTGGGATTACATCACTTGACCTATCCAACAGATGTATCCACAAGCTACCTGAGGTGAGCTGCACTGAAGTTGCTTCATTTATTACTGTTTTACTTTGCAATTTGGTTTGAGCAGTCAATCTCTGGTTTTGTGTTTCTTTTTTTCATGTTGTTAAATGATTGATCTCTTTTGTTGAAACCTTTCAGACATTTTCTCCTAATGCGCTGCCGAATCTTTTGCAACTGAATGTTAGAGGCAACCCACTAGACCAAGTGCCAACAGGAGAAATGCTCATGCTGGTTAAGAGTTTTACTTGCTTGAAAGAACTAGAGGTAATTTCACTTGCAGCTTCTCAATTGCCTAAGAAAGGTATTCTAATTATAAAAGGCATCTTGGAGAAAAGCTTCATATATAATCTCTATAAGGGTATTTAACAGTTTTAAGTTCATGTTTAATTGAAGGTTGATGTGCCGGGACCTTTAGGGAGTTGTGCTATTGAAATAGTAAAGTCATTACCTAATCTATCTATGTTGAATGGAGTTAGTACATCAGTTATAGTAGAAAGTGGAAAACATGCGGTGGACACTGCTCTTCTGCCGCGGCTGCCAGAGTGGGACCCTGTAGACCCTCTCCCTGACAGAGTGGTTTCTGCCATGTGGCTCTATCTCATGACATATAGACTTGCTGATGAAGAAAAGATTGACGAAACACCTGTGTGGTATATATTGTTACTTGTTGGATCCATTTCATATTTACTCCCCCTTTGAACCATTTGTTGAGATATCTAACTAAATTTTTGGATTTCAGGTATGTGATGGATGAGTTGGGGTCAGCGTTGCGGCATAGCGACAATGCAAACTTCAAGGTTTCTCCTTTTCTCTTCATGCCAGATGGAAAAGTGACTTCTGCTGTAAGGTACTTGTATTCATAAAATAAAAATATTATGTTGCTTAATGTCTTTATTCATGTTTGGAAACTTCTATTTTGAATATCAATCTGTGATCTTGGTATTTCCATACCTGAGCTGGTCTGATTTTGATCAAACAAAATATATCTTGTTTGTTGGAGAATTGATTGCCATCCAATCGTGCATATTGTCTTTGACATGAAACTTAAGTACATCCGTGTGGATACCTGCCGATTTCTGCTCTCTTATATATTAGCTGATCCAGGTATGAACCTGTGGAGATTGGGTTTACTGAACTTAATAATATTCTGTCCACGAGTGGCACCTGAAGGGGCATATATTTGGTCATCACAAACTATACATATTAATGGGCAAACTCAGTGGCAAATTTATGTTTGCATTTATTTTGAATTCTATTTTGAGTTGACAAACTTTGCTTTTCAGTTATTCAGTTCTATGGCCAATTCGAGATGTTCAACAAGGAGAAGAGTGCACACGCGATTTCCTTTTTGGTATTGGTGAGGATAAGCAGCGATCTGCTAGGCTTACTGCTTGGTTTCATACACCCGAAAATTATTTCATCCAGGTAATTTTTTTTATTTTTCATTTTCAGATTTTGAGATAAGTACATAATGTAAATACTATTGACATTGCTGATGACATCAAATTTCAGTTACTAGTTGAACCACCAGTAGGTCCCCTTGCGTTCTTCAATGAAATAAAATCTCTTAGCAAGTTTTTTTTTTTTTTATCAGTGTGGCAGATGAATATAATTATGTAATTTCATTTACGGTATTTGCTTCTTTTCACAGGAATTTAGAAAATATAGCCAAGAGCTGGAATCAAAGGTGTTGGGCCCTCCTAATAAGAATTTACATGGAGGTATAAAATCAGTTACTGGAAGTATACTTCCCAGTGACGGGCGTCCTCTCCGAGTGTTAACTGATATACCACAAGTAGAGGAGTTCTTGACTCGGCCAGAATTTGTTCTTAGTAAGCTGTTAATTGTTTTTGGAGTATGAATACCCATTCTTTATATCAACAGTTCATTTAATATTTTGGCATAGGAATATCTGACAAGCTCATATCTTCATTTTGCTTCAAACTTGCTTGCATCTGACGTTATTTACTCAATTTTTTACTATTGAAACTAAATGTAGCAAATGAGCCGAAGGATGCCGACATCATATGGACAAGCTTGCAAGTGGATGCAGAATTGAAGAAAGCACTGGATCTGAATGACAGCCAGTACACAAATCAATTCCCTTTTGAGGCTTGCCTTGTCATGAAGCACCATTTAGCTGAGACAATCCACAAGGTGTTCGTTGTTCACCTTATTTTTCTCTGTAATTATACATGTCTGCATTACTATTCACCCTTACTAGGAAAGAAACCGTTAGAGCTTGCTGTATCTAAAGCCAGTACAGATAAACTTTGGGATTTTTCCATAGCTGTTTTGCCAAACCTGAAATGCAACTATGGAGTGTACTTCTGAGGAATAATAGCAACTAGCTAAGAAACTAATCTTATTTATTCTGGAAAAGTGGAAAAATTCCAGCTGCTTCCATTAAATTTGGGAAATAAACAAAATACAGTTTCATCCTTAAATCTGATAAACTTCTTAAATACTAAAGTAGTAATGAGATCTCTAATGGTTTCACAAAAGCTCATTCCCTAAACTCAACAATTAGGAATTTATAGATCGGCAAAACAGTACTAAATGTGGCATCCAAAACCCTACTACAATAAGCATCAATCCTAGCTTTAGACTTGCATCTTGTCTTGTTCTTCATCTCCATGGAGGTCTGCACCGTCTTTGCTTTTTTCAATTTGTATCATGGGCTAAAAGCTTGATGCCAGTCTGCTACTCCATGCTGTCCAAAAAGAGTATAGGGATAAGAAGGAAATAACCAAAGCCCTATGTGTTAAGTCTGAATACCCTTCAAAATGCATTTTTTTATGGTTAGTCCCCATTATCCAACAGAAAGCACAACTAAGAGTGTAGCAGTTATCCCTAATTGGAAACACCATGTTTTAGTAAAAAAAAATCTCATAAATTGAACAAAACACCATGTTTTGCTTGTTTCTACAGGCACAAGGGTCACCAGAGTGGCTTCAGCCCACATATAACCTTGAAACACAGCTCTCTCAGCTCATAGGAGATTACTTTGTAAGAAAAAGAGATGGCATTGATAATCTGTGGATACTGAAACCATGGAACATGGCACGTACCATCGACACGACCGTGACTGGTGATTTATCCGCAATTATAAGGATGATGGAAACTGGCCCCAAGATATGTCAGAAGTATATAGAAAGACCGGCTTTGTTTGGAGGGAAGAAGTTTGACCTGAGATACATTGTCTTGGTCCGGAGCATGCGCCCCTTGGAGATTTTTCTCTCTGATGTTTTTTGGGTATGTATTCCAAGTTTGTAGGAAATTTGTTGTTGCTCAGCTCTCTTTTTGACAATAAATAGAAATTTTTGATGAACTGCCCCTTTCTTATCAACTCACTTGAACTTGAGAAGTAGTGATGATAAAGCGGCGTGTTGGAGTTGAACCATAATATTTGTCTTCTTTTTTTTATTGGAGGGTTTGTGTGTGGATGATACTTTTGGTATTGAAGAACTATAAAGTGCCCCAAATCAATCCTCCCCCCCCAACCAAAAAAAAAAAAAATTTGACTGTGGGAGCCCGTGTGCAGTTATTGTGGATGAAGGGGGCATAGTTGGGGTCACTGTATTACTCATATTGGTATTTTATAGGAGGTATCTATAATGGGTCCTGTGTCTGGTGGAAGGCACAATAATTCTTGTTCTGAACAGGATGTGTCATATACACGTGTTTCCTATTCTTGCAAGGTTATACATGGAATTGTCTATTGTTTGTTATGTTTCCTAAGTATAGTTATCATGGCACTCACTTTTTCAGGTAAGGCTAGCAAATAACCAGTACACTTTAGAGAGGAGCAGCCTTTTTGAATATGAAACTCATTTCACTGTTATGGTAAGTAGTTTAGCTCATTTTGGTTGTAATCTCATAGGTCTCAGAGGTGAATTAATGAAAGTACTTTGATGATTTGTGCAAAACAAAAAAGTCATCTTATTTTATATGTCACATTGTCGATAATTAAGTTCAAGAAAACCTTGGGGCTTTTATATTATGTTCTTTTACATATTTATTTGTAAGAAGCTTTTATCTGATTCTACTTCCAGAATTACATTGGAAAACTGAATCATAAGAACACGCCTGATTTTGTTAAGGAGTTTGAAGAAGAGCATCAAGGTAATGTACATGTACTCTCTTTTGTAGTAAGGCAAATTGCCTACCAGAAATTTTTATTAAACTGAAGAAAAGATTAGTGTCACATGTTCATTTTTAATCGTGAACAAGAGAGTATGAAGGTGCTACATTCTAGTGTTGAATCCTAAAATACAGTCCTAACAACATGTTGCCTGGTCATGTATCTTTATTAATCCTGTCTCGTAAGACTGCTTCATTTGGCTGAGTGCATTGGAAAATTCAGTTAATTTTGCTCTTTCCATATTGTACCAGTACTCCCACTCACCATTTTTTATGTGATTTTAAGGTAAAATTTTATCCATAATATTTTGTCTGTGCTGTAGTGAAATGGATGGAGATTCACGATAGGATTAGAAAAATGATAAGGTGCATATTTGAGTCAGCTGCATCAGTACAGGCAGATATGCATAGCTCTCAATCTAGGGCTATATACGGGGTCGATGTGATGCTTGATAGCCTTTTTATGCCTAAAATTTTGGAGGTACACCCCCTTCTCTCTCTCTCTCTCTCTCTCTCTCTCTGAGACACAGGGCAAGTATCTGTAGCAATGATTAAATAGCAATTACAGAGGTATAGCGGGATGGTTAAAAAAAATAAGCGATTGCACTAAGTAGCTAGCTATAGTGCCGATAGCTAGCTATATTATCGCCCATAGCGCCATAGCTTTTAGGGTCCGAAAAAGCTATAGCTAGCTATTTAGAACACTGATCTGTAGTGATGATGAGGAAGATGTACATATCGTTTTTCTCTCTCTATTTAGCCAATTTATCTTTTGACAATTATAGAGGTATAGCGGGATGGTTAAAAAAACAAGCGATTGCACTAAGTAGCTAGCTATAGCGCCGATAGCTAGCTATATATCGCCCATAGCGCCATAGCTTTTAGGGTCCGAAAAAGCTATAGCTAGCTATTTAGAACATTGATCTGTAGTGATGATTTGGAAAATGTACATATCGTTTTTTTCTCTCTATTTAGCCGATTTATCTTTTGACTGTTGCCTTGTTGTGATGAGAAATATAGTGGTTTTTTTGTTTGTTTGCAATGTGATTATTTTGGAGATAAGGTTGGGGTTACTGTTTATACTGGGCAGCAATAAACTGTAGCTGCAACAGAAATTGCTAGTGAAAGTTGGAAAAAATGGACTTGCAATTATGATCAGTTTTGCATAATTGGTCATTACAGAAAAGATTGTTGTAGCTCAAACGGTTAATTGGAGTAACATTCTGTGCAGGTGACATATTGCCCTGACTGTACCAGGGCTTGCAAGTACGATACACAAGCTATTTTAGGGAGTAAGGCTCCTGTTGAAGGTCGTGATTTTTTTAATAACGTCTTTGGTTGCCTATTCCTTGGCGAATCTACAAATGTAACACCAATCTAGTTGAAATTTTCCCTTTTTCATTTAGTGTAGAAATCTGCTTGTAATTGTGGTGCCCAGTTGGATTTTTGAAACTTTTTTTTTCAGTCATTGTATGGTTGTGTACTTTTGTTTTATATTGCTTGTGGATTCTCCTGCAAGGATTTGAAATTTCACCAAAGACCACACTATTAAAAGAACACTCAAATCTGAAAATATTAAAATGTTTTGACTAAGTTTATTACAGTGATGATTTATACGGTCATCTTAGGAGCATTCGGAATTTGATTTTTAAACAACAACAATGTAGTAAGACTATCAGGAGGCAACCAGTCAGTTTTGGAAATGATAGCCAGTTTCAACGTGACGTAGAGAAGAGATTAGGCTAGTGATTGCATTTGCAGAACCGAACAGAGTAGCATCCATAGCTATTTGTTGCAACTTGCTGATCATCCCCTTTTGAAAGAGTATTTTCTCCCAAGATAAACTGGATTTATTTCAGCTGGAACAATGTGTAGCTAAAGCTTGTTCTTAAGATTCACCACATTTGAGCATAACTCGGGGGCATAACCAAACTGATCAGATATGTAGCTGCTACCAGTTGTCTAGTAAACTTTTGGCTCGGTTCTACTCATACAAATCCAATCTGCTTGTAGATATGTAGCTGCTACCAGTTGTCTAGTAAACTTTTGGCTCGGTTCTACTCAATACAAATCCAATCTGCTTGTAGCTGTGTACGGATTGGTTGACATCTTGAAACAGAATTTGTTTAAATCTATGTTACTCCGATACTTCAGTATAGGCGCCGTACCTGTATCGGAGCCCGTGAACTGCGCTCGTATCCGTGAGCAGCGATTGTGAGCGGAGCCGAACCCGTGAACTGGGCAAACGCCAGCGCGCATCGCCCGTGAACCGCGCCTCCGCAGCCGTGAGCTGCAACTCCGACCCTGTGCACCGCGCAAACACTGCCCAGAGGAATAGCGGGATTTGATCTTGGGAAAGCTCACTCCTGCGCAAAACACTACTTGAAAACCAAACTTTGAGATCGAAAAAATAGCTGAAAATAATATAACTATTCGTATACTTTGTTTAGAAATATGGAGTCTAAAGACTCTCAACTCCATTGGCAATAATATTAATTAGAAAAGTTATGTTGAAATTTAAATGCTCAAAATTTAGTTACATACTGCTAAAAAAATGTAACAACATTGAGATATTAGATGAATACTGAACTTATTTAACTGCCATCTGGTTAGAATCTCTGAGCTCGAAATGAAGCGGCTTAGCAGCCTTTTTATCACAAAAAAATTATTTCTTCCTTGGTTCTATCTTAGATGTAAAAAATGTAAAATATTCTGTAGCGTCTAGGAATATACAGAGTGTTACGATCAAGAATTGAGAGATGAGTACGGGCACATTGAAATAAACCAGAGATGAACGATAATGGCGATACTTGGAATGAGGAAGAAGGGATAAATTTAAATTACACCATAACTACTATAATTATTTGGAAGGAACTGCAAAAGCTTCAGTGCTAGAATTTTTTCTAAAGTATTAATACATATGTACGCAAGTATTTATACATATCACAGAAATATTTGTACCTATGAGATGAACAATATTTACGTTAATAATAGCCCCCAACCAAATCCCCCAAACGTTCCCGCACTGTCCCCGCAACAAATTAGCATAACTGTCGGGGGGACCGCAAACAATATTTCAGCGATGAATTCTAATACCTAGCACGAAAATATTTAAAATATTTATACCTATGCACGGAAGTATTTATATCTATGAGATGAATAATTTTTACGTAAATAATTATTTTCTTAACCAAATCTCTTAAACGTCTCTGCACCATAAATATCTGTAGGAGACTACTCAAACTAAATTGGGGAACCATACACATTTCTAAAAATATTAATATTGTCATTACTATCTGGGGGGAGTGCAAAACTTGATATTTTTTTTACATATAGTACTGGATGACGTCTAAAAGTATTAATATCAATTATTGTAAGTATTTATACCTATGTACTGAAGTATTATTATTATGTATATATATTATACAAAGTTTAATTTTCAAGCGTTCGATCATGTCAAGTATTAATATCTTGTTTTGCAAGTATTTATTCCTATAATTATTCCTATGAGGGTAACTAATTTTGTTAGAGGAAAGTTGACACAAGGATGATTGGGGAAGGTTGATCCAGGGATACGGAATCCCTATTACTTCATTAAAGGAAGGTTGACGCTGGGACCATTGAGAGACTGGAAAATAGATAATCATAACAAGCTAAGTATCAAAGTATTAATATCTTATTTTCAAAAATTAATACCTTATTTTCAAAGTATTTATACTTATAAATGTTGATGCAGAGGAATTCACATCCTCTCTAATACCTGATAAGAAAATCTTTTACAATTAGTAGATCTGTACCGTTCTTTTTAACTTGGCACAAATCTCAAAGCCCAAAAATACTGCCCCCTATTGTAGCCTGAATCTCAAACCAGTTGAGAATTAATCTTAAATCGTAAAGTGAAGGTAATCATCTCCAATACCTGAGAGGATACGAATCCGATGCAGAGACGAGTGCGGAACAGGAAAAGAGAGAACCATAATACAACATTCATATATTGTTTGGAGAGATAAAGGGGGACTGGAAAAGGTTGATTCATATAATTATTCTTTATTAAGTCTATTTAAAACCCTGTAATTATCATTAATCTCGAAATTAAATAAGTTGCTGTGGTGTAGTGGTTATCACGTCAGTCTTACACACTGAAGGTCCCCAGTTCGATCCTGGGCAGCAACATTTTTTTTCATCGGTCTGCGGCACTGTTTTAATTTTGTGATTTACATGCTTTGTCTTTCATCAGAACAAGTCTAGTAGTCCTTTTTTTTTTTTTTTTTTTAAATCTTGGAATTTAACTCTTTCAATGCATTGTCTTTCATCAGAACAAAATCAAATATAGTTCTCGGTTCTGTCTTCCCAAATGCATATGACCAAATAAAAAAAAAATAAAAGCTAAAATAAATTGGTGTACATATTGAGAAAAAAAAGTAATACATATATAAATGGAAGACGACTTAGCCTACATTATTATCGGCACTGAGCTCAGAGCCTCAGAAGTCCAAATCTACTATCGATATTAATTGTTCCAATTTTCAATAATTACAGATAATTTTTTAGCTCTTCATCTCCGCGCATTGTCACAAGATATCTTACCCAATCCTACACTGGCTCTACAGTTTAATCTGTGATAGCCCAAGTTCCTTCTCTAGCCTTCAACTCCACTTGAGAAAATATTCCCTATTTAAGCTTGGGAACAGCCAGGGCAGGGAAGAGTGCGCCTCAGCGAGTCAGCGTTTTGAATTACATCCATTCAAACGCCATCAAGATTCGTTCACGGATTCCGATCAAGCGGCCTATAGAATTTGCGTTTTTTTCTCTATAAAATTTCAATTGCGGAATCTATGAAACACAATTTGCGGCAAGCGTGATAAGAACGTAAACAGGTGAGAAGTGCAAGCTTCAAAGAATCAGGGCCGGTCCTGAAGATTTTGGGACCCGAGGCGGGATAAAAATTTAAGTCCTTTATATAGGGGTGTAAATAAATTAGATATTATCCGATTTCGTTCGGATCTGAATCAGAAAAATTACTTAAATTATCTGATCTATATTCGTATCCGAAACTATCAATATTTGTATCCATATCCGAAAAGTTATAACGGATAAGGATATTGTTTAATAATTAACTATTGTATCTGCATCCATATTCGTATCCGAAAAGTTACAATGGATAAGGATACGGTTTAATAATTAACTACCCGTAACTATCTTTATCTGACCATTTACACCTCTACTCCACAAGAAATGATTTGTTAAATACCAATGATTTATTACTTATATTTTAGTTGCATGGTATTGATATATGATCGTTAATGTAGTTGGTTCAAGACTCTCTTTGTTTTTTTTTTGTCTTGTATGCTTAGAAAAAAACATTATTAATCTTGAATTGATATTTCTGATTAACAATATAATATTAGGAGATGAATAGTGACTAATATTTTGGTAATATGATATATGTTTTGTATTTATTATGAAAAATATTAGATCTAATTAATGAATGAAAAAAAAAATTATATTTAGATATTATACTTTACTAGAATGTATATTAGTATTTTTTTAATTATCCGAATTATATTCATATCCATCCGATATCTCATCCATATTCGTATACATTTAATATCCGATCCGTATCCGAGACTATCCATATTCGCATCCGTATTCAAAAAATTATAACGGATAAAGATATGGTTCGATCACTATTCGATCCGTATCCGACCATTTATACCCTTACCTTTATATACATATATTATTTTATTAATATGTCAATAGATCATTCCTATTTATAAAAAAATTTAGAGCTTTTATATATACAAAATTTGTTTTGTAATATTTTATTTATTTTTAATATATACAAATATTTTTTCGTAATATATACATACTAAATTTTTTTTTGGGGCCCTCTGAATCCTGAGGCCCGGGGCCATCGCCCTGGATGCCCTGCCCCAGGACCGGGCATGCAGAGAATTCACATCCTCTGAGATATCTCACATTTTGCGTGACTTTTTGAAAAATATCAACCGTTCAAATACTTTCTACACGAATCTCAAAGCTCAAATAATACTGGGCCCCTGCCTGCGCTATCCCGAGTAGGCACCGGACATCGTCGGTCACGCAAAATAGGAGATATCTCAAATGATATGCACTCAGCTTCAGGTTAATCTACTTTACTACAATTTGCAGTGGATCTCGGAGGAAACGACATCAGGAGCACACTGGCACACGAGTACAATAGGGTGACCACTGCCGACCAATTGACCAACAGCGTAGTGACACGTGTCTTATTAAATCTGATGTAGTCACAGCCTTTTGATTTGAAGCACTAGACAAAAGGAGTCGACAACACCAGCTCCGAGCATCTCCATGACTCCATCCCATGAAACGTTTAGAAATTAAAATTAGCCACGTCATTCAATTTAGCAATTAAAAAATTCATAATTTCTAAATTATTTAATCTAAAAAATTAATTATAAATTACAATTAACGCCACATCATTAAAAAATTAGAAATGAATTCCTTTCTCTCCTTCTCTGTATTTCAATCTGTTCGTCTCTTTTCTCTCTCTGTCGCTCTTGCTTAGTTCCTCAAAAAAAGGAAAAAACCAACACCAGCTCGATTAGTTAGCATAATCGCATTCACTTGTGTTATTTAATTACTTATTTCACAAAAGTTCTTGAGTCAGCAATCTACAGTGTAGCATGTTCCTCTTAGTGCTCGAATTAGGCACGAACAAACGTTGTAAAAAACGATCTTAACAGCCAACTAAATGCTCTTTTAATTGTTAATGGCGATCATACTGTTATGAATATATTAATTGGAGGTTTTTTCGATTAATTAGCCGATTGTTTTCAATTATTTTGTTTATTCCAATTTATTTCAGTAAATATTTTTTTCCTGTGAATGTATGATAATAAGTTTCATAAATCATGTATTGTAGTTTTATTTGTGCTTGGATATACATCCAATATTTTTTATATATGTTTTTTCATTTTACTTAGTTTGAAATTGATTAATTCTTCTATTATTTATATAACATATATTTTTCTCATTGATGTAATTTTTTTAATTAGTACGGCATATTCATATGTGAAATTATGTTGTCATCATAAGCTAAATTTAATAATTTTATGTTAGAATGTTTCATTTTTTTTAATAGTATGTTATTAGTATTTGAAAAAGCTTAAATTTTGAATTTATTTTTGCATTAAATAAATATGCACTTACATGTAAAATTTGTATGTGTTGTTAAGAAAAAATAAGGATAGTGCCATGTTATAATAATATAACTAAGTTAAATTAAATTTATTTGATAAATTTGATAGAGTAGAACTAGGGTATTTCTAAGTTCACCAAGCTCCTCTGTGAGCTCAACTCTAAAACCTATCGGATTGGCTTCAAACGAAAAATCCAAACCGTTGAAATCCTACGAGTAATGCGTCTACGTGTGAAAATTTTAAAGTCAAATTTTAAAGTCAAATTTTAAAGTCAAATTTTAAATCAAATTTTAAATTTTCAAATTAATTTAGTATAAAGTAAAGTGGTCAAATTTAGAAGGTTTATAAATTAATTTTAATGCATTCGTTTTTTGGATGCCTTTTGACCACTTTGACTCTATACAAAATTAATTCTAAATTAAAATTTTTGTGCATGTAGACGTATCACTCGTAAGGTAGAAGGATTTCAATGGTTTGGATTCATTATTTGAAAATAATCCGATAGGTTTTGGAGTTGAGTTCACAAAGAGACTGAGTGAACTTAGAAACACTCTAGTTCTACTCAGTTTGATGAGTTAAATAAATTATTTATAATAAATTATGAATATATACATATAATTTTAATGAAAATGAATAATTGTTTGCATAATTTTGATTAACTGATGCTTGACAGTACCTCAATCTGTCCGACAACCACATACTATTATTTATACTAATTGCAAATCTAACTAAAATTTTGAGTTTAGATCCGACCATCCGATTAGAATTTGAGTCAATCTAATCCTATATAGAATGCACTAGGTCCCTTTAGTATTCATATATGTCAAAACAGATCGAACAATCATAATGTATACTCAAAATTTGAATTACCTTAGAAGATATGAATTCGACTTCAAAATCACTTATTCTAAAAAATTCTAAAAATATTTGAATTAATTTAGTATAAAGTTAATCGGTCAAAATTAGAAGGTTAATAAATTGACTTTAATGCATTCATTTTTTGAACTCAAATCCAAAATCAGTGTTTTTCATTAAATAATAAAATAATAAAAAATAAAAATAAAAACTGATTTTGAAAAATTATAAAACAATAGTAAAAAATTTCCAAAAAAATATAAAATTTGGTCTCTAAGCACATTTCAATATGAAGAACATGTTGAGAAGTTTAGATTGACTATGTGAACTTTGAAACTAGAGATATAAGTGCAAATTAAAACACCAACTTTAATTTGCAAAGCATTGTAGCCTTACTATATATATATATATATATATATGGGCTACGGTGAGTTCCGAAGTAAAGCGACTATTTTACTTCACGCTCATATTTTGTGATTTTAAAGTTCAAAACGTCGATCCGAACCGTTCATCTTGTTCTCCATATTGAAATGTGCTTGGAGACCAAATTTTACATTTTTTGGAATTTATTTACTATTTATTAAGCAATTTTGAATGTCGCTGATCTGATGGTCCAGAAAATTTTACTGTTTTTTACTGTTCACATAAAAACAGCAATTTTCAAAAATGCTTAATAAATAGTAAAAAAATTCCAAAAAATATAAAATTTGGTCTCCAAGCACATTTCAATATAGATTAAATATCTAATGATTCGGATCGGTCGTTTGGACTTTTAAAATAAAAATACAGCGTGAAGTAGAAACGTGTTTTACTTCGCAACTCACCGTATCCATCTATATATATACATATAGGTTGACTAACTCCAGTAAGTTATTAATTACGAGCACGCCAAACTCAAGTTTGTTTAGACATATTAGATATCACGCATACGGAAAGCTGACTTGAAAGCTAACAAATGATTATAGTTTGGGTTTTATATATCCACATATTGATGCATAAAAACTATAAATAAACCGATTGTCATCAAATCTTCCTATTAATTGCAGCAAAAGCGACATAAAAGCTCATAAAATCCATTATGCCGTCGTGATTTTGTACACAGATGACTGCTAGATTCAAACCATAGAAGAACCGGATGCCCAGCCGTCCCCACCAAAAAGAAGAGTGTGTATCCTCGGAGATATCTCATATTTTGCGTGACCGACGTGTCCGGTGCCTATTCGGGGGTGACGTAAGGGGTCAGTATTATTTAGCTTTGAGATTCGCGCAGAACGTATTGCAACGGTTGAGATTTTCCAAAAAGTCACGCAAAATATGACATATCTCATAGGATGCAAATTCCAAAAAGCAGGTGTCAAGATATAAAAGGCGAACATCTTCTAGCCCTCACTCCTCGATCGCCAGTGCTCCATTCTCTTCTCTCACCTACACAAAGAAATACAGATAAGCAAAACCAGACAAACAAAAAAACAAAAAAAATAAACAAATATATATAGAGAGAGAGATGATCGCGTCGGGTATCAGCTTCGCCCGTTTGCTCTGCCATCTCCGCCGTCTCCTCCACTGCCTCAGCATCGTTTACTTCCATGACCTTTTTATTAGCCTCTTCTTCATCTACAACCACCTTATCCCTCGCACAGTTCACCTCTCCATTGGCCCCACTGCCGATCTCACCTCCATCCACATCTGGACTCCACTTCTCCACCGCTGCTCCAAGCCAACCCTTGTCCTGATCCATGGCTTTGGTGGCGACGCCAAGTGGCAGTGGCACAACCAGATCAGAACTCTTTCTCGCTCCTTCAATCTCTACATCCCCGATCTGGTTTTCTTTGGAAATTCCCGATCCAACAGCCCCAATCGCTCAGTTCATTTCCAGGCAAAATGCATTGCGCAAGCGATGAAGCATCTGGGATTGAAGAGGTACAATATCGTGGGAATCAGCTACGGCGGATTTGTGGCGTATAGAATGGGATTAGATGTGGCGACGGAGGAGGTTGATAAAATAGTGGTGCTGACGAGTGGGGTTTGCGCGTCAGACGAGAGAAGAAGAGAGTTGGTGCAGAGAGAGGGCCGGGATGTCAGAGAGATATTGTGTCCGCTGAGGCCGGAGGATCTGCGGCTACTCGTGCTCCGGACCATGCACCGACCGCCGGTCTGGATGCCAGATTTTTATCTCCGCGATTTCATCGAGGTTTGTATTGCTACCTGTTCTCTCCGTGTAATTACACGTAGAACCCTTGAGATCTGTTCTGAATCTATCTTTTTCGATCCAAACTGGAGGGTTACCATCTTGTTTTTAATCCAAAATGGGTGGAGATGAGATCTCTCTGCATGCCACAAGAAAGTGTTGCTCATATTATTTTCTATTCTCGAAAATAATATATTCAGTGCTTCACTATTATGGTTTTTAAGACGAGAGAATTGCACCTTTTAGAATTAATAGTCCTATTTGAGACAAATTTTAGTAAATAAATTTGTTCGAAAAATCCTTACATTAATACTGAATGCATTAATTTAGATATGAGAACGCCTTTCTAAAACCTCTGGAAACATTTTCTCTCCGCTTATGAATAAAATGGAGATGACCACACAAGCGAGTTTGTTTGTTGAATTCATATCCTCTGAGATATCTCAAACTTTGCATGACTTTATGGAAAATCCCAACCGTTTAACTACGTTCTGCACGAATCTCAAATCCCACATAATACTGACCCCCTACAACACCCCCGAATAGGCACCGGACACGTCGGTCACGCAAAAGTTGAGATATCTCAGAGGATGAGCACTCTTGTTTGTTGGGTGCGAATCCTCTGAGATATCTCAACTTTTGCGTGACCGACGTGTCCGGTGCCTATTCGGGGGTGATGTAGGGGTCAGTATTATGGGTGCTTTGAGATTCGTGCAGAGAGTATTTAAAGTTGGGATTTTCCAAAAAGTCACGCAAAGTTTGAGATATCTCAGAGGATACGAATTCCTTGTTTGTTCTGGGCCGTGCTTCTGTGATAGCGTATCCTCTGCATTAACTCAAAAGGGAATCTCGTGGGTTGATAAATTTCAACCGTTTGATTTTAAACGGAGTCAATCTGGCTATTGTCTATAACATAGAACTTCTTTAATATTAGTGCAGATTTAGTTTACACGAATCTTAAAGTAAATCAGATGATTGAGATGCATTAACTCTAAAGATTCCTTTTAGTTAACGCAGAGGATACGCAATCTGCTTCTGTGGGAATATATATAGAGACAAATTTCTCGTGTGTCGCGGTATTTATTGTTTACAGTTTTTCTTTTGTACTAGACTCCTGCGAATGCAACACGTCCACAAATTAATAAGTAGTGTAAAATCGCTTGTGGACAAATTATTCCTGCTAATCAATCAAGGAACAAAAATAGACTAATTTTACAAGCAAATAGCTTCATTTTTTCATCAAACTTTCCCAGAAAGATCATTAGGTCAAAATCCAAAATCCAAATAATTATTTCTCACAGTTTTTATGTGTCAAAATCAGTGTTGTAAAAAAAAGGCAATTTAGCGGCCGATTCGTTGGAGATGACCAAATCTTTACAAAATCTTTCATTTTTCTTTTATACTGCCAATAAGTTGATCATTTTTTTTATACTGTCAATTAGTTGGTCATTTTTACTATTATTTTTTATGTATTTATATGTTATATGTATTATAATTTGTCCAATTTTATCGGAGTTATTCTAAATGACAATTTCATAAAATTTTATTAATTAACAATAAAACTAAGTTAAAATAAATTTATCTGATAAGATTAATGAGTTAAATTAATTATTTTTAATAATTACAAGTATTTGCACTTTACTTTAATGAAAAACAAAATTATTTGTTAAATTCCAAATAATCGGTCACATACCGATTAATCTCTTGATTAATTTCTTGAGGATACTCCGTTCAAAAGACAAATACCGTTATTAACAACACCGTTAAAAAAAAGGTCTTCATTGCTGCAACGAGGATCTGCCAAGAATGTACCATGACCCACAATTTATTATAATGCAATATGATGCAAATAAATCACTACAAACGAATGGAATGTATACATAAATTAGTCAGCCCGGACCACTACCAGTCGTCACTAAGCACCCAAGTGGCGCTTTCAATAATCAGTTTCACTATTTTGAGTGTGTCATTGGAGTCTTATGACTACTACCTAAAACATGGTCCTGATTTCTAACAAGAGAAAAGGCTAGCATGATATCATATAGATCCGTTTTGGGGTCCTGTTACCCTTTCCATGTGTATAAATGCAGTGGGCCTTTTGGAGGGATAGACCAAGTCCGATCTAATAAAATCAGAATGACGTATACAAAAAATATTTGAACGTCCAATAATTGAGGAAAATGTTTTTAATTTGAGAGTTAGGCTGGGGTGCTATGGATAGCATAGTGGCCTCTATGCTACGGCTCAATATTCGAGTTTTCAAAATCCAAACGGTCGATCCGAACCGTTCATTTTATTCTCCATATTAATATCTGCTTGGAGATCAAATTTTACATTTTTCTGAATTTTTTTACTATTTATTAAGTATTTTACAAAATTGTTGATCCAACGGTGGCTGCACAAAACAGTAAAACCGTTGGATTAGCGATTTTCAAAGTGACTTAATAAATAGTAAAAAAATTCATAAAATTATAAAATTTGGTCTCCAAGCAGATATTAATATGGAGAATAAGATGAACGGTTCGGATCGACCGTTTGGATTTAGAAAACTCGAATATTGAGCCGTAGCATAGAGGCCACTATGCTATCCATAGCACCCCAGCCTAACTCTTAATTTGAAGTGATATAGATAGGTAGCACACTTCATGCATGCATTGTGTGGAGTGGGGACCAACTAGACAAATTAGGATACCTAAATAGTTGAGTCGCCTTGAGTATAAGCTGCAACAATTAATCAAATTCTAGACCCATAATTATCCATATTTATTACGTCTGGCATCCTCAAACCTAATTAATTAATTAATACTGTTGAGTGAGGTAGCACTTTAATTTCTGGATGACTAATAGGATCTCCAATCTGAAAGATATAGCACATGGAGACATGGAGTCCTATGCTATATATAAAAAGCTGATCGAGTGAGGTTAGTGTGCCAAACTGACCAAGAGAACTTAGTGAGCTTAATTCTAAAATCTATCGATTGATTTCAAACGATAAATTTAAACTGTTAAAATTTATCTACTTCATGAGTAATGTGTGTACATGCAAAATTTTATATTTTTTTAATTTATTTAGTACAAAGTCAAGTAGTCAAAAAATTGATTTTAATATATTCACTTTTTATTTTTTATTGACCACTTGACTTTGTAATAAATGAATTCACTAAATCAATTCTAAATTTTAAAATATTGAAGGTTCACACATCATTCATGAAGTAGATTAGTTACACGGTTTGAATTCATTATTTAAAATTTTTGATGTTTTTTTGTGTTGAACTCATCGAACCCTCTTGGCGTGAACTTAGCACACGCTGGCCTCCGAATCCACCCTGCTGTCCACTTTCTTTCTATCTCTCTCTTCGTAAGAGGGAGAGAGATGGGAGAGAGAGAATAGCAGGAGTTTTGAATAACAACGGATTTCATTCCCTAGCTCCACCTGAAGAGTTCCATTAATAAAAGGACACGAGGAAAATAGCGAACCAATAGAATCATAGACATGTAAGAGTGCCACTGTGCCAGAGGCTTTATCTATGGATAACAAAGCCCACCATCAAGGCCATAGAGCAAAGCCCTTTTCATAAATTACAGAGAGCCCAATAAAGGTCAGCCTAGTTTATGTCATTCTTCTCAGGAGTTGTAATCATACTATTCTGGATTCTGGACTGATAGTCTTAAAAATAAATGATAAGAAATGAATCTATTAAAATCCATGCGCACGGATATTAAAATGGATCGGATGGTCTTGTATCTCATCGGACTCAAAAGTAGACCCAAAAGTAGGTCCGATGGGCATTAGACCTACTACGCACTTGACCTGAAAATACACAGCACAATTATTCAAATATAATATATGCGGTCAAATATTTCTATGATGTTCATATGCATTCATAGTTCATTGACACGTGATTTGGTTGTCAGGTGAAGTACATGGATCAGAGGAAGGAAAGAGTAGAGCTTCTTGATGAGTTGCTTAGTAACGGGGCTGGTGTTAATCCCCTCCCTGTGCTTTCTCAGGTATGCTTATGCTCATGGCGTTTTGTACCCCATGTAAACAGAGAAAATATAAACCATCCACCTAACTGCATGTTCATGGTTTGAGCACTGAAGACTGAACCCGTAAATTAGCCACATGACCAATCATAATTCATAAATTAAGCAGTCATTAAAAATTAATACTATGTATGTGCTGGCATTGGCATTGCTCCCTCTAGCTCTCTGTTTTCTTCAAAAATTGTTTTATATTTTAAATTAATAAATGATGTTTTACTTTTGACACAGGAGACATTGCTTTTGTGGGGAGACCAAGATAAAGTATTCCCTGTTGATCTTGCTCATGAACTACATAGGTATATTCCTAATATTACTATATTATGCTGCTACAATATTAAAGTTGGGTTAAATTCATGCATATCCCTAAAATATTATAAAAATATTAAGCATGTGGTATACTCTGCAAAATACTTTATATCCCCTTTTAAAAACAAATAAATATCACATATGCTCCTGATTTCTTTGATGTGAAGTCTATTTGAAGGAGAGAGGCTCGGAGGATTAATTCCCCTCAAATTTTCAACTAACACATAATGTTTGCTTTCTTTGTAGGGATATGCATGATGCATATTTCCTTTAGAATAAAATGCACAAAAAAAGTGTTTCATTCTGTATTAACATATATCTTTGTTTATTTTGTTTAGGCATTTGGGGAAAAGGTCGAGGCTGGAGATAATAAAGGATGGAGGACATGCACTGCAGTTGGAGAAGGCATGCCAAGTTAACCGCCACATCCAGCACTTTCTTTTGCCTCCATCTTACAGCAAATGAAAATTTGGTGAAGTTATATTAATTATATGTACGTACTTGTATATATTTGTTTTATTTTTATATCTAGATCCTCAGAATCTGGGAACATGTGTTATCTCATGCCTTCCTCAGGTGTGCTGTTAGCTAATTATTAACAGCTAAAGGAAATGTTCATGAGCTATTTTCTGAAATTAAGGTTAATACTATATATGTATGATCCAGGACAAGTACTGCCTTGCTAGTTTCTCGGTAACTAATCTTGTGCATTAGGGAATAAACTTTTAATAAGATATATATCGGTCAAATTCTTAGTTTTTTTTTTACTCTATTTTAATTAGCATTTAGTTGAGGTTTCAGTCAAGATCATGTCTCAAATTGACTACAGTGACCAGGTACCACCATTTTTTTTTTTTTTGAGTAAAATAAGGGTCAGCCCCTATTGAATTCAAGGTACCACCATTTTGGTTGCATAGAATGCCAAACAGTTGAACATACTTAATTAGCCTGTTTTTTTGACTATTTTCTTTATTATGTTGCTTTACTTCGACATTAAATGTTACGCATCAGTACTTTTTGTAAACTAATGTGGACAACTGAAACTAATATAGTTTATATATAAAGCCTATCA
Organism: Carex rostrata; assembly: GCF_964058835.1. Taxonomy (NCBI): domain Eukaryota; kingdom Viridiplantae; phylum Streptophyta; class Magnoliopsida; order Poales; family Cyperaceae; genus Carex; species Carex rostrata. Next base: position 6,836,432 of record NC_135926.1, read on the forward strand.
AACAAAAGGTGATAATGCTTTTCTCGTAGTTCAAATATTTTAGATTAAACAGAGCATGACTTGAATTTTTTATTTGAAGATATTGGAACTCTTAATGCACCTCATAGTTTCTCCTTTTTTTTTCTTTTTTTTTCTTTTTTTCTTTCTTAGAAGACTGGTGGGATCAAACCATCCACCAGACGACCGCTCTAATATCAATTTAGGGATCTTCTTACCGGATTTCGAAACTGTAACCTCAAATTTAATTAGTAGCATCACAAGTTCATAGCCAGATCTCGGTAAAGATATACACGTCTCATTTACCAAACATGTGTAAGGGGCAACTCCGTAATTAATTTAACAATCTGTATATTTTGTGGCAATCGCTGTGATTTGAGTGTCTAATTATTGACTGATGTATAGCCAAGAGAAATTTCAACATGCTTAGGTAGTTTGGTGGTAGGTTTTTCTTCTCCTCATTATTAGAAATCAGAAGAATACACCTTTTGTTGGAAGTACTTTTGGAACTGAACAATATTACTAGATATCCTCATTTCACTTTCATTCCCAACGCAAGATTTTGTTTTCATGTTTGATTTCTCACCGCCTAAAATATCAAATATGTAAGAATTGATTTTACGCCCCCATTTCTTTTAAAAATCATGACGGGAGAGGTCCAAGGCTTTGCTTGTTACCATGCATAGAAAAAGGTACAAAATATAAGGACAACAATCTGAGATCATCGATTAATTAATTGTTTATTGAGCCTTTAATTGTTAGTATACTAAAGTTGGTGGGAATATCACAAACCTAAATTGTAGATCACCTATATACTGGAAAATAAATGGAATTTTCTCCCCATGCTTTCCAAAGTATCATTGTCTCACTTACCACTAGAGACAACATGATAGAATCTGCAGTTGATCTTGTGCTTATGAATTTCCGAAATATCATTGTCTCACCTACATAACTTGTCAAAGGAACTGTCTAAATTGTGATTTGATCTGTCCGCTGGGGGTGTAAACGGATCGGATATTATCTGATATCGTATGAATCTCAATCCGGAAAATTACATAAATTATCTGGTTTGTTTGTATCGGTATTCGAGACTATCTGTATTCGTATCCGAATCTAAAAATATATAACAGATAAAGATACGATTTGATTTTTAACTATATGTAACTATCTATATCCGACCGTTTACATCCCTAAACCACTCATCTTTGTTTATAAATTAATTTATTAAACTGCATATACATACCAAATTACCAATGATTTATTAAACTAAATGTGCATATATATTCTAATGAACAATATAACACTATGATAGGACTAGCCAAAATTTTTATTAATACCCAAAAATTCTATCAAATTACTCAATCTACCCAAATTTGCACATAATCTCGAAAATTGCCCCTTCTTGTTACTAAATAACCGGACTCTATCATTCTTTCCGGTGATTTAGTCACCGTATTTAGAAAAAAAATTCCGATTACTAAATAACCGGAAAGTGGCTCTATGTTTGACCGGTTACTTAGTCACTTTGTTTGTTTGGCTTTTTTTTGTTGAAAATAGAAATTTTTAAATTTTTTTGTATTGAAATATTACAAATGTTAAATATATTTCTTTGAAAATAGATGGAATACAATATAATTTGATTTATTAGAAATACTGTAACAAATAATCCGGATCTACATTTTTCAGGTCGGATTTTTTGCGATTGTAAGAAAAATTAATATATTTCTTTATGTGTTATTGGAAAAATAAAATAAAAATGCTTAGATTTTGAATTCTTGATCCCGGTTCAAAAACCACTTCTAGGTAAATATAGAAAATATTGTCATGGTTCTAGTACATTTAATTTGTATCTATTTTTGAAAAACAAAAAATTTAAGTTATTTAATGATTGATATTAAAAAAGAATTATCAAAATAGATATAATTTTTTAGAAATTAAATGCATTAGAAGGATCACAATATTTTCTGTATTACCTAGAAGTGACTTTTCAACCGCGATCAATAACTCACATTCAAAGCATATTTATTTATTTTCCAATAACACATAAAGAAATATATTAATTTTTCTTATAGCCGCGAAAAATTCAGCCTGAAAAATGTTGATCCGGATTATTTGTTACAATCTTTCTAATAAACCAAATTATATTGTATTCCATCTATTTTCAAAGAAATATATTCAACATTTCTAATATTTCAATACAATTTTTTTTTAAATTTCTGTTTTTAACAAAAAAAAAAAAAAAGCCAAACAAACAAAGTTACTAAGTAACCGGTCAAACATAGAGCCACTTTCCGGTTATTTAGTAACTGGAATTTTTTTTTAAATTCGGTGACTAAATCATCAGAAAGAAGGATAGAGTCCGGTTATTTAGTAACTGGAAGGGGCAACTTTCGAGATTTTGCGCAAATTTGGGTAGATTGAGTAATTTGATAAAAAAAAATTGGGTATTAATAAAAATTTCGCATGATTAGTGACTATTGTTTTGATAATATGATATATGTTTTGTAACTAACAAATTTATTATGAAAAATATTAAATTTAATTTATGAATAAAAAAATTTATATTTAGATATTATTCTTTACTAGAATGTACATTGATAATTTATTTTTAATTATCCGAATTATATTCATATATGTATTTGTATCCGTCCGACATTTGATCCATATTTATATTTGTTTAATATTCAATCCAAATCCATATTCAAAATTATCCGTATTCATATTTGTATTCGAAATATTATAACGGATAAAGATACAGTTTAATATACAATCCGTATCTGTATTCATATTTGTATCCGAATATTATAATGTATACATATTCATATTTATTTAATATTATAACGGATAAAGATAAATTTAATAATTATATGTATCCGACCGTTTACACAATTACCGCTGGGTCATCAAATAACAGAAGACAAATCTAAAGACACATTTGTTATCAGAGAATTCGCAGAAATTTTGACTTTTATAAATTCATTAATTTAGTCAGGTATTTGACGGTTTTTATAGACCATTTGATCTGAAAGAAGCGGTTTCTGTTTGTCTGGAACCAACATTTTATTGCAAGTATATTGTTGGAGAGAAGCCGAACCAACTAATTAAATTGGGCATCTATATATATTTTAATATCAATACACAATATCATTCCGAACTTTTAATTAATAGACTAGTATGTCAATTTGATTATTGTATCTCGTTAATAAATTATAATGGTAACAAATTATTTTCATGATTTGGAAGCGATAAAAATTCAAGCCAACTTAATTTAGCCAGCACTTCACTTGAACAGTCACATAGTCAGGAATTTCATCAGACAAAAAATAAATTTTTATTATTTAATTTATTATTATTTTTTAATAAAATTAAAATTGTCAACGCACTAATTCATAAAAATAATGATTCTTTTTATTTCTAAACAATTAGTAAAAAGATCATATTAAAATAATTTTCATATTAGCTAGCATGAAAGTTAATTTGTATTAAAATAAAAATAAATTGTGAAAAGTTAATTTGTATAAAAAATAATGTTAGAACAAACATACATTACTAAAGTTTACTACATTTACAAGTTAACCATACATAATATATATGATATATTTTTAACTTTAAATACCAGTGTTTTAAAATGCGGCCGCATGGACCACATATGCTTATGCAGTCGACAGCCATGTTCAGAATGTCATGCAGTCCCTCCCATGCAGTTTTGAGCATACGGCCGCATATGTGGTCCGAATATGTGGATATGTGAATTAAAAACGTAATATGCAGCGCATGTAATTAAAAGTTTATGCATTATGCAGACTTTTACTATCACATCCCAAAATATTGTATTTTTTTTATATATAATAAGGCACACTTTATGTTGGTTATGTGGAAATAAATTCAACTATATGAACATGAATATATATATATATATATATATATATATATATATATATATGGGTCCGGCTAATTTGCTGCCGGCAGCATAGCCCTCAATGCTGCAGAAATTTACTGAAAACAACGGTTTTCAAACTAGCTTAATAAATAGTACAAAAATTCCAAAAAATGTAAAATTTGGTCTCTAAGTAGATTATAATATAGGGACTTGGCTACGGTGCTATGGGTAGCTAAGAGGCCTCCCGTGCTACGGCTCAATATTCGACTTTTCAAAATTCTAACGGTCGATCCGAACCATTCATCTTGTTCTTCATATTAATATGTGCTTGGAGATCAAATTTTACATTTTTTGGAAATTTTTTACTATTTTTTTAGATTTATTGAAAATCGCTGTTTTTCAGACAAATCTGGACCATAAAAAACAGCGATATTCAATAAATCTAAAACAATAGTAAAAAATTTCCAAAAAATGTAAAATTTGGTCTCCAAACACATATTAATATGAAGAACAAGATGAACGGTTTGGATTGACCGTTAGGATTTTGAAAAGTCGAATATTGAGCCGTAGCACGGGAGGCCTCTTAGCTACCCATAGCATATTAGCCCAATCCTATAATATAGATTAAACATCTAACGGTTTAGATTTGTTGTTTGGACATCCAAAAAAAAAAAAAATGGTGGCAGCACCTCCGGCTAAAATGCTACTGGCAGCAAATTAGCGGGACTATATATATATATATATATATATATATATATATATATATATATATAGAGGTAGGCTAATATACAATCGATTGTTCCTGGGGTCCCGTACAACCAAGTCATTTTCCGATTTTTAAAGTCCAAATGATCGATCCAAACCGTTCATCTTGTTCTCCATATTAATATGTGCTTGGAGACCAAATTTTACATTTTTTTGAATTTTTTTACTATTTATTAAGCCACTTTGAAAATCGCTGATCCAACGGTAGCTTCTGGTTTTACTGTTTTGTTAAGCCACCGTTGGATCAGCGGTTTTCAAATTGGCTTAATAAATAGTAAAAAAATTCAGAAAAATATAAAATTTGGTCTCCAAACACATATTAATATGGAGAACAAGATGAACGGTTTGGATCGATCATTTGGACTTTAAAAATCAGAAAATGACTTGGTTGTACGAGACCTCAGGAACAATCGATTGTATATTAGCCTACCTCTATATATATAGAGTTAGGCTGGGGTGCTATGGATAGCATAGTGGCCTCCCGTGCTACGGCTCAATATTCAAGTTTTCAAAATCCAAACGGTCGATCCGAACCGTTCATTGTTTAATCCATATTGAAATGTGCTTGGAGACCAAATTTTACATTTTTTGGAATTTTTTTGCTATTTATTAAGATGGTTTCAAAATCCCTGTTTTTATTAAAATTCTGCACCACTGGAAAACAGCGATTTCAAACCATCTTAATAAATAGCAAAAAAATTCCAAAAAATGTAAAATTTGGTCTCCAAGCACATTTCAATATGGATTAAACAATGAACGGTTCGGATCGACCGTTTGGATTTTAAAAACTTGAATATTGAGCCGTAGCACGGGAGGCCACTATGCTATCCATAGCACCCCAGCCTAACTCATATATATATATATAGAGAGAGATAGGCTAATATCAAATCGATTGTTCCTGGACTGTGGAGCAATCAACTTTTAAACCGTTTGATCTGTTTGTAGATCCGTGTTTGATTAGATCAGCTTTTGTCGCTGATCCAAAAGAACGGAACGGAGAAATTGAATCAGCGCTCCGTTAACCTAAGGTTCCTTCCTTTCCATCCCGCCTCTCTCTCTCTCTCTCTCTCTGTTGGAAATCCATGAGATTTCTTCACTCCTCTTCGCCGCTCTCATCCGCCTCTTCCGCCTCTCTTTCTCCTCTTCCGTCGCTCTCATCTGCTTTCTCGAGCGATCACTCTTCTCCCGATCAGGTGCACGATCTCTCTCTCTCTCCTCAAAATTTATTTGCCTTTGTGAACTCTCCCAAAATTAATCTGATTGATTATATTGGATCAAACTCGGCTTTCTACATTAGCGTGTGAAATCTGAGAAATAAACTTGTACTGTCAACTGTATGTCATTTTAATTATCTACCATTGTAGTCCTCAAGTTATTTCAAGTTTCTGTATTGCAAATTATTAGCAACTTTTTGGTGTGTTCATATATTCAAAAAGGAACAAATTGCAAAATTGTGACATGGCCAGGACTAATGTTAATGAAATAATCAAAAGGGAAAGCGTAAAAGAGTGAAGACGAATCTGATTATGGGCAAAAGGGCAAGTGTAAAATGAAAGAACCAACTTCCATAGAATATGCGAGTGAAGACGAATCTGAATTTAAAAATGAAGATGATGAAGATGATGAAGATGACGAAGATTAAAGTGCATACAAATCTAGTTATGGGAATGAAGAAGACTTATTTTGAGGGGATAGCATTCAAATTTACTTTTATGTTATTTTAAGAAACAATAGGGTTCATTTTGTAAAATTTGCGATACCCTCTCTAGTGCAGTTTGTGTAAATCCAAAGCCATATTCAAATTTAATATTCTGTTATTGATTAGATTTTTCTTTATTTATATAGCATGAATTATGTGATGACGTGGAATTAGTATTCAACTTATTTTCTTTCTTTAGATTTTACTTATTCCTACTTATTTTTGTCTAATAGATCCTTGATAGGTGCACTGAAAGAAAAGATTACTATTCTGTACCATTTGAGCTCTATATGACAATGGATGATACCAGCACATATATTTGGTGGAAAAGTAACAATTTTGAAAGAAAAAGGAGTTTAAGTTTGCAGTAGCCCCTTTAACATCATATTTGGTTTTGCTAAGTTTAATAATATTGATCATCAATTATTAAAGCACCAAGTTTTTGTTTAGTTTTTTGTGTTGGTATTTTAGTTGCAGAACCAAGTTACTTCTACTTCTTTAGGGTGGTTAAAAAAGCAAAAGCAAATAGGCTTAAACTTACACCGGAGTTCCTTGTGATATATTTCAAACAATTTCTTGTGATACTTGTATTGCAACAATAGTAAACTAGTCGGATTTGTCGAAAGTTTCATTCTCTAATTAAACATATTGCAGCATGCTATATGCTATATACAACAAGATCAAAAATTGAACATCCACATCTCATACAAGCTTTCTAGTTTGTAGAATTGTGCATCTAAATCAAGAAAGCATCAAATTCACAAAAAAGTTCAAAGAAACATTCATTTTTCTACTTTAGTTAAGTAATGAAAGAATAAAAAAACTTCTTTTATTACATCCAAATCCACATAACAATACAGTTTGAAAACTTAAGCCAAAATACAAAACACCATCATAACAATTGAGCCCACTTGTCATAGTCAGATTCAGTGTCAGGTGCGGCTTTACGGGTAGCAGGTCTCCGATAGCGTGTGGATTTGCTAGAAAATAATGGCATAAGTCAATTGGTATTTTGCAGAAAACACACAAGATATGTAGAATTTGGAAAAAAAAAAGGACCCACAAGTAGACATTGAAAAAAAAAAATTAGAAAAAATTAAACCTTACTTCATCAACTTCTGAGTAAAGCACATTAAACGTCACTGTGGTCAAGTGGGTTCTCATTTTTCTCCAATAAATCAAATTCTCCACCTCTAAGTTCTCCTATGAATTATAATCAATTGCTTATAAGAAATGTAACCCAAAGTGAACAGTAGTGGTTTTGGAAAAAATGGAAGAAGCTAGTTCCTAAAATATATATATATTTTTTTCATTAGAACTTACATAGGGACATTATAGTCTTTTACTGACACATAGGTACAATACTAGTGGTTTCAGATTTAGAGCTTGCTATTCCATCATTCTGGTTTCCTGCTAATTGCTTTGAGGCAATTCAGTATAAATCTCTATCCTACAAAAATCAGACAAATTAATAAAGACAAAAAAAATATACATAAAGATAATTATACAATAAAATATTGAAACAATCTGATATCTCTCTAACACTACACGGGTGGTCTCACGATGCTCGAAATTAGCTGCATCTAGATATTGTGTTGGTGAACAATTGGTACAATAAAGGCAAAACAGTGTACTGGTTGACAAATTATTAAGCAATTCGCCAACTGTTTGATGAAATGCTAAGCTGTTTACTTAATTCATTTCAATTTCCAATTGTGTTACCTTTGTTTATGCTATCTAATCACTAATTGCATACTAATACTGAATACAGTTAAATTTAACCATTTGGACCTCAGTAAATGCTCCATAGAGCAATACGGTAACCATTAAGGTTCACCCATAATCTCACAAGCATATTTCCAAATCATTTCGTCACTTAAATTACTGCCATAAACAAAGTAACAAGCAGATATTAACTAATTTGAGAACTAATTTTAAGATCTCTCTTCAAACAAAGAAAAAGTTATGTAGGTCCTTTTCGGTACTATAGCCTAATTGATCCCTGCTTCGGAAGAGAGATCAACATTAAACGAGTAAATATAAACAAAAATAAAATAAAAAGGCACTTACCGTCTTCGGAAGAGAGGGGATGACAGAGAGGATAGGGTCTGGCGCTAATAGAGCAAAGGGTGGAAGAGAGCGGTTCTTCAATTTAGGGTTTCCAAGGAGAAGAGTGATCGAGCGAGAAGGCAGATGAGAGCGACGGAAGAAGAGAAAGAGGGAGCGAAAGAGGCGGATGAGAGCAGCGAAGAAGCGGATGAGAGCGGCGAAGAGGAGAGAAGAAATCTCATGGATTTCCAACAGAGAGAGAGAGAGAGAGAGGCGGGATGGAAAGGAAGGAACCTTAGGTTAACGGAGTGCTGATTCAATTTCTCCGTTCCGTTCTTTTGGATCAGCGACAAAAGCTGATCTGATCAAACACGGATCTACAAACAGATCAAACGGTTTAAAAGTTGATTGCTCCACAGCCCAGAAACAATCGATTTGATATTAGCCTATCTCTCTCTCTCTATATATATATATATAGAGGTTGGCTAGGATCAAAGTGGTAGGTTGGCTAAAATGCTCAAATGCCCCAATCCTTTCCCAAATCACGCACCCTTCCATTTTCATTAAGATATGTGCGAATCAGAACACTGGATTCGAAAAATTAAACCTCTAAATTTGCTCTCCAGTCCAATAGTTCTCTTCTTTATCTTTCCAGTACCATCCAGTTCCACTCTTTTCTCCCTTTTGGGCAAATCAATAGACCTGGAAAGTTACTGGCAAACTGTACCAGCAGCAAGAACAAGTGCAATTTGAATTCTTACCAGTAGTGATTAAGTTGTTTAGGTCGACTTTAATTCATATGTTTAAGATAGGTTAGTTTCTTTGCTTTAAGTATTTTTACTTTGCTGCATTATTTGTATTCCAAACTATGCCTGTTATTTTCAACTAATGAATGCCTACGGGTTTGAATATATATATATATATATATATATATATATGCTAAACAAAAAGTCAGCAATATGAAGCGAGCAAATATAAGCAATATGTGTTTTTTCATTCAATACCAACAATTTGTACTTAATAGCCCCGGCCTTAAAAGGAGAGTTTCAGTTTGGCAAATTTTGAAACAAAAGAATAAGAAAACAGAATTCCAATCTGATGAAAAAAGAAAAGAAATAACTTGATTATGGGTTGATATCAATCACGAAAGGAAACAATTGCAAATATATGGCCTCCAAATCTCCAATCACCTATAAATTTGGTATACATGTGCATCGTTGGGGTCGGGGTCGGTGTCAAAAGGGACAGGAGGGTCGACGGAGTGGAGGAGAGCTTCGGGGTTGGGGCCGATAGGGGCGCGTAGCGGGTGGAAGGGGTGCAGCTTCCGCCCCAAAGAGTCGAGAGAGGAGGGAGGAGCACGAAGGTGGAGCTACGTCTAGAGAGAGGGAGACAGATCTTCCATTGTTTCTCTTCAATTTTATCGCCCAAAAGGGAGAAAAGAGTGGAACTAGATAGTACTGGAAAAAGAGAAGAGAATTGTTGAACTGGAGAGCAAATTTAGAGATTTAATTTTTCGGATCCACTATTCGGATTCGCACGGATCTTAATAGAAATGGAAGGGTGCATGATTTGGGAAAGGATTGGGGCATAATTGGTTGGGGCATTTGAGCCCTCCTCTCTCTCTCTCTCTATATATATATATATATACGTGAATTTTTATTTTAAAATTCGCATATGCGGTATGCAGTGGCCTTCTGCATGCATGAACAAAACCGCATTTTAAAATATTGTGTATGAAAACATTAAATCACAATTGAAAAAAAAATAATAATTAAAATTTTCACTATAAATTGAATACATGTTAAAAACGTCTAAATAACAAGGTATAATTGTCTTGATTGATGTGAGAATCCAAATAGTTTTTCATGGCCCAAACATCTTCTCATGATCCTAGTTCAGTGTGAACCAATTATTATTTTTAATTTTAATGTTCAATGGATCAATACATCAAGTGTATTTTTGGTGTATTTAGAAAGAAGTATTCAATTGACTTTCTTTTTTACACAACCTTTCTTCTTCACAGACGTTCTCTTTATTTTATTTTCCCAAATCAACAAAATCAATAAATTCAAATTGACTCACAAAAAAAGCTAAACCAAGCCACATCTAAAGATAGGCAATGAACCAAAATAAAAGTAGACAATAATCTCATTTTATACAGATTTAAAAGTGTTTTTTTAAATTTAGATATAGACAGTTGCCTACTCTAGTTCATACTGACTTCGCCTCTGCACTTGATACTCGCCATCTTCGTTGTATAATATATAGAGTTACAAAATAGCTACTAAAGTAAGTTAGTAACCCACTTTGTTGTTTGTTGTCCACTCCGAAAAAAAATAGCAATGGTTGCCTCATACTTTGGAGAGGAATAGTTTTTATTTTTTTATTTTTAAGAATAGGAGGAAATAGGAATAATGAGAGTGAGAAGAAATATTCTCATATCATTTTCTTCTTGTATCTGCTTATCTATGCATACTTATAACTCAAGGTCATCATTAAGGAGTCCGGATTTTCAGAAGTAACTCAAACTTTTGAGTTTAAATCTGCACCGTCCGATCAAAATTTGAAACCCAATTCGATCCAAGATAGAATGCACATGGTCTCTTTAATATTTGTGTCAAAACAGATCTAACGGTCCGGATCTAAACTCAAAAATTTGAGTTACTTAGTTAAACAAAAATGGGATCAAAGTTCTAACTTATATATTTATTTAAAAAAAATCAATTGAATTTTATACTATAATTTTGCACAGATAACATTATCAAGATTTAAAAAAAATGTCGAAGTAAAGAATAGTCTACATATGCATTTCCTTTGTTAATTGTCCAGTTGACACGATTTGAGATCTGAATTTATGCTTGAACATAGCTAATTAGAGTTCTGCCAAAAATGTTTTCTTTTTTGATGAAAACCCGTAGGTATATTGCATTAGCTGAAGAGAAATAGTTTTACAATTACAGTACCTTTTAAAGGAAAGTAAACTGAAACATAAGTTACGAAAAAAATAAACAAGAAATACTGAAATTTCTAAATACCCCTTAGCTAAAAAACAACTACCCTCCTGGTCAATATGTGAACAAGAGAAAAAGGGAAGGGGCTCCTTGTAAAATAAAAAACATGTACTCGACACTTTTGGAAAAGGGACGGCGGGCCATGGATTTGCCATGCCAGGAAAAAGCTTGCTGTGAGTGCGCTAACATGATTTTCTTTTTAATTTTTTATTTCATTAATTTAGTTCAATCTAACTTAGGAAATAAATTATTTCATATATCATATTATGTGCTTTTAATAGTAATTTTTTTTTCAAAAAAATGTAAAATTTAATCTCCTTTCAAATTTTAATATGAAGATCATGTTAAACGGTTCAAATCGATTGTTTATACATGAGAGCACGCACACACCTACTTGGCACCAGTTGAATGATGTATAAAGCACCAGAATAAAGACTACAAATTAATTATGATTTAAGAAAACGTAATTTACACACAAAGTACAACTTAGAACTCTTATTTATTTTCCAATAAGGGATTGCAGAGAAATAGCAAGATCTTAAAAAATAATATAATTTCTCTTCAAGTCAGAGGACTGCAAGCAACAAAATGATCATGGAAAAGAAACAGGTATAACATAAAATTTTTTTAAGGAAAATAACCGAAAAGGGGAATAAGTACGACTTCTTGGGTGATCCTGGAATTAAATTATTGTTCGTGTTTTCTTAAAAGCTGGCAAAACTTGAGTAGAAATCGCATGAATTTTGGCTTGAAGTTAATTGCGCGCCACACAGAAATATTTGAAAACCAAAAAAGTATTTTCAATTTTTTTAAAATTCTAAATAATAAACTTTAAAATAAAACGAGATAGACAACTAGAAAATTCAATATAATTTTAGAAGTAACGATTTTGGCTCAACTAAGTCCCATGTTGGTGCCTTTGTGGGATTACGAGTCGCTGCCAAATAGTTCTGTACAGTATAGGCCCTATCCACCAGCAACTCGCAACATGAACCGTGATAGAGAATCTGAATCGGAGAATCAAGACTCAGCGTGTACGCCATCTGGTTAATGGTCTTGTTTTGCAAGAATGTCAATATTTTAACCGGTCTGTTAAGCCTAATTATGAAGATGAGGGTTCAAATGCCTCTATTTTTTGTGCTTTCATCATGTCTCTATTTTTAAAAACTTAAATAACTCAATGTTTAAAACTTAAACGTCAAAATAAAACCGTTAGATGTAATCTATGTTATTTTCTCTATGTGCTCATAAAAAAAATATCACATTTTGATTTTGCTTTTATGTGAATCAGTAAGTTAAAAAATCAATGTCTAGAAATTATCCACATTAATATATATTTTTACAAGCTCAAAATGACAACTAAAACAAAGTTGAAATGCCATAATTTTTTACACGTGAATAGATAAAATGATGTAGTTTATATCCAACAATTTTATTTTGAATTTTAAGATTTAAATTTTGAGTTATTAAAGTTTTTAAAAAATAAAGGCATGATGGAGGTACAAAAAATGAAGACATTTGAACCCTCCTCATTTATGAATCAATAAACTGTCGGTCTGAGCTCAAGCTAAGGTATGTTAGGTAAAAATAGTTATCTATTAGATCCATTTGTCATAAGTTTGTTTAGATATTTGCAGAAAGAAAAAACCAAAATTATTCTGTAGTCATTTTCATGATGTCTTGAGCTAGATGAAGGTATTATAGAGATGACGATGATGAGTCTTACTCAAAGGCGGAGGTTAGAATATCAATGGAGTCACTTGACTTCTATTTTTTATTTTTGTATTTATACATAATTTTGTACATAATTTAGAGTATGTTACGATAAAATTAAATTTATTCTTTATACAAAAAAATTATATTTTCATATATTTTTGACCTCTATAATTTGAAAGTTGACTTCTAATCTTACTTCAAAAGAAACTTCTCTTTTTGTCATTTTTGTATTGATGTATATATATATGGTGCTCTTTATTTCCGGATTTTAGAGATCCAATTATGCTTACGTTATATTCTTTGCTTCAGACAACTCCATTTCTCAAGAGAGACTAGAACGGTTGAAGGTGAACCCAGTTAAATTACAATTAGTACCACCTGTGTTCACCTAACACTTTCCCAATCGACGTCTAACCTACTCGGCTACTCCATTTCACAAAAACACCAAAACCCCTCTCTTCCATCCTAAGCACTCAACAAACGCACCAACCAACAAAGCACGAATAAAACCAGAATCTGCTCTAAAAAACCTCCTACTTTTCATTATTCCCCTTCCTTCCTCTCAACCTTCATACAAAAATGGGGTTCAGCATAGTCTCTCTCATGAATTCCATGTTTCGTCGCTCCTTCGTCTCTGCCGGCCTCCGTCCAGACACGGTCTCTGTCGACTCTGACACTACCATCCACTGTTGGATCCCTTCTTCATTGCCGGTCTCGAACGAATCGAAAGATTCCAACCCGAATCCGAAACCGGTGCTTCTCTTGATTCCCGGATTTGGCCTTGATGCTGTTTGGCACTGGAATGCTCAGGTGGGCCCCCTGTCACGTCATTTCGACATCATTGTTCCTGATCTTATTTTCTTTGGTGGATCCACCACTTCCACCTCTCTTCGCTCTGAGGTATTTCAGGTATGACTCCGACTGGGACTAGTATATTGATCAGTTGCATTTGCTTCTTCTTTCTTATATTATACCAAAATTTCAGGGAAATTTCAAATATACCCCTCAAAAACATCAAAATTTTGTATTTTCCCCTTTAAAATTCATAATATCATATTTATTCTTCTCAATTTAAATAACTCACAAATTTATCTAATTTATTGCATTTTATATTAAAACTTTTTTTAATTTATAAATTTTTTTTTTTAAGAAGAAACATGGGATCAAGCCCCAAATTCCATTATATTTTATTCTTTATTAAAAAAATAAAAAATACGTAACGTGTTTAAGAGAAATGGCCAGCCTTCTATTTGGCCGGTTTGTAAAGGCAGATAGTTCATTTTTTTTAAGTGTATCGCGCACGCGCGCGCACACACACACACACACATAAGTACGTACCTAATTGTCACTGAGATGCATCCCAACTCCCAAGTAGAAAGAGAAAGCACGATTTACCAAACTTGCTAGCCTCACCAATTTGGGTTGTCCGTACAAAGATTTTTTTTTTTTTAAAGCTTGTCAGCGATACAAAGAAGTTGTTACTACAGCTTATGAATAAATATGTCAGTCTACTAGTTGAAAGCAAGCTCGATTGTTCTCTGAACAAAGATAAATAAATTCTAAAAAGAATTGCTGTCATTGTCCTCGTAAATAAATGTTGTGTTATTTGACACGAGAATAGTATTTCATAAACAAATCCGGTAAAATCTTTTTTGGGGTGCCCCATAGAAAAATGGAAAGATTTGCTACAGGTAAATTTTTCAGAATTTAATTTCCTCTCCCAGGCTGAGTCATTCACCCGCCTACTAGATGTGCTCGGCGTGGCTGACCGACAACTCTACATTGCTGGGACAAGCTATGGTGGTTTTGTTGCATACAACATGGCACACTCCCTTGGACCGGAGCGGGTCAAGCGGGTCGTTATTGCCAGCTCAGACCTACTGAAGTCAGAGGAGGATGATAAAGAGCTTATGGCACGTGGCGGTGTGGAGAACTTAGTCGATCTTATGCTCCCAAAGGACACAAAAACCTTAAAATCACTTCTCGGGCTTACAACCTATCGGGCGCCCAAGTTCATGCCCGAGTTCCTTTTGAGAGATATAAAGCGGGTAAATATGAATTCTTCCTAGCAATTATTTGTTTCTTTAGTTTTTTTTTTTTTTTTTTTTGCTAAAGGAATTTTATCTGCAAGAGAAAAAAAAAACAGAAATCATTGCCATCTGCCCTGAATACTATGGGAGCGGGGCACATTTGATGTGCATTGGACCCAAATCGGTCCAATGCCCGCTCGGAATAGTCCGATTCGCTTCAGATGCGTAATATTTAATCGATGCCCTACTTCCGAATATACAATTTGGATTGAAAATCCTTTTTAGTTTTTGTTTATTTATTTTAACCTTTTCCATCCAGTATAACCAATTTGGATTGCTTTAGTTTTTGGTTGTTCAGGGAATATTATAATTAGTTCTCTTGTTTTGAAGCCAACAAAAAAAAAAAAAAAAGATTACAAAAGAGAGCTGAGGTAAGGAATAAACGTAAGCTACTGAATTAATGAATGTACAGACTAATTGCAGTGTACGGCTAATTATTGACAAAACTGATTGCCATTTCTCAAAACAATTGCAATTAAAACTATCTAATTCTAACCATTATTTATTATTATTATTTTGTCAGAAACATTATAAGGAAAACAATGAAAAGAAGCTGGAACTACTCAACGGACTAATTGTTGGGACCAAGGACTTTGAACTTGCTCCTCTCCAACAGGTAAAATTTTGCATCCAGATATATACTTTGTCAGGTTATAATTCCTTTTCTCATGAGCACAGGAGGTGAATCTTATTGAGCTCCATTAGGTAATAGAAGTGGGATCAAAACTAATTAACTGTAGTTCTAAATTACAGTTAATTGAATCATGTAATTAGTAAAGGGGCAATCTTCCTGGGCATATAGTAAATTACAATTATGAATTTTAGTGAGGTAACAAAAGCAATAAACATAAGAGAAATTTTCTATTCCCAGACATTAATTAACTCACTTAAGAAAACTGCTTTCTCATGTAGGATGTTTTGGTCATATGGGGAGAAGGGGATCAAATATTCTCTGTAGACAAGGCCTACAAGATGAAAGAGTAAGTTTACATTTTTTCTTAATAATGTTTTCTTCCTTCTTAAAAGTCATAATATGCACTTTATGATCATCAAGTAGAGGTGTAAATGGATTGGATATTATCCATTTGTATGCTGATCCATACTCGGATATTTGGCCGATACGGATCTTAATACGGATTCATATATTATTCTAGCAGATACGGATACGATTTTCAATTCGGAAGCGGATATAGATACAAATAATTATCCAGATCCAGATTTCTTTTAAACTCGCATAACTGTTTAAGAGGCACATATATCACTTTAGTTTTGGGCATTGAAAAGTATAATATTTGAAGCATAATATAGAATTTTCGTACAAAAGCACTAAATTTTGAGTCTATTTGCTCATTTACACCTGCTCATATTATGTCCTTTCTTAAGATTTATAATTTCTTGGTATATTTCAATAAATAATATGATAATGACTAGTGATTAACTTTTATTAGTTAATATGTATTTTTTTTAAACGGACAAAGTTCGTTATGGAAATACTATGTTGTTAATTTTTTACGAGCACACACATAATGTGTGTATATTATTTTGAAATTTGTGATGATATTATTTTGTATCCGGATTATATTATATTCGTGTCTAAATTCATTTATTCTTCGATTTGTGCCCCTATTCATTTGTACCCATATCCGAATTTGTATCTGAAAATTAAAACCATATACGGATATAGTTTAACTATTATCAGTAGATATCCAATCTGTTTACACCCCTATCTCCAGGTTTACTTAACAATTTCTTGATAGTCGTCCTGGTACTTCATAAATTGAAATACCAAGTCAGTTGCCATTTCTTTAGCAAGTAGAGAAATAAAACGTAAGAAATTAAAGCCTTTTCTCTATAATGATTAATGAATAACATACATGTATATCGATCACTAGTGCAAATAAGAAGAAAGGCCAGAAATAAACAATAATCACAGCACAAGTTTGCGGAAATCTTGCTTGATTACATATTGGTATGAAACCTGCAGAGCAGAAAAATCAATAATTCTAATCAAATACATATTTTAACTTAATTACATATAATTGATTAGCTTATTAATAATGCAGGAAGCTTGGGCACAAGGTGAGGTTGGAGATATTGCCTAAAACAGGTCATATGCCGCACCAAGAGGACTCCAAGCGCTTCAATAACTTCATGTTGAACTTCTTGTTAGATACCTCAAAGCCTTGAGTGTGACTTATAAGATGAGCTATATAATATAAACTGTTTTGATTGAAAATGATTCTCTTGTAATTTTGTTGTATCATAACATATATAAATTACACATGATTTGAGATGCTTGCAATTGTACTTGCTATGGCTTCTTTGTAATTTAGGCATGCCGATATGATTCAGAACTGAACCAGGATTTATAATACCCTCTTAAGTTTTCACTAACACCAGTGCGATACTGTTGCAACTGAGACATACAACTCTCGTTGTTGTTAAATTTAGCTAAAGGATGATGTCCGACGTTCAAATGGGCATGAATTAATAAATAGCACAGATGTCGCGGCAAATTTAGGAGAAAAAAAAAACTGAAATTAATTTTGGTCTGTGGTAAGAAAGGTAAACGTAAATCAGCGTGACCAATTGATTTTTTCAGCAACTAATTTTAAATTAAAATTTGTTATAGTTGTAGCGAATAATTTGCCTCAAATTTTGAGTTGATTATATTATTCAAAATTATTGATATTTTTTTTCTTATGGTGTTGAATTTGATGCAATTTGCGAAAACAAGAAAAAGTTTAAAAAAGTGGCAAGAGAGAAGATCAAGTATCTGATAGTAAATATTACTAAAAAAGTAATGTCTACAGCTATAGCAATGGCCAATGGGACAGACCTTAGATCCATCCTTCTTTAATGTTCAGGGATGAATAAGGGAATGTCTAGAATTATAGCAAATAACAAGTGCACTGAAGAAGCACTAGTAACAGGCATAAATCAGGAATTAGGCTGGTAGGTGTCTACTGGCACATTCCGATACCTGCTGGCAAGCCTGTGCATGTAGTTGTTTTCTACTTTTTTACTTTATTCTCTTTTTCTATTATTCTGTTTTATTTTTTCAAGTAGTTTGTAACCCTGGACAGAATTCAATTGTAAGAACTTTGTTTGAATTAATATTAAAAAAATCAGTAACTCGATAAATAAAAGAAGGACGTTGATGATAATATATGGCAAGTTAAGAATGTAAGTATGACATGGTTTGTGTCATTGTAAATAAAATATAAGGATAAAATGAGCAAAATTAGGGTGTGATGTGCTCACCAAGAGGGGTTGGTGAGCACACTTCCAAAAAACTATCAAATTGACTTCGAACTACGAATTCAAACCGTTGAAATTCATGTATTTCGTGAGTGATGCATGCATATCAAATTTTTTAAAGTTTCAAATTCATTTAGTACATGATCAAGCGGTCAAAACAATGAACATTTTATAAGTTATTTTTTAAATTGTTTTATGTATTTATATTTTATTATTTTTTTGACTGCTTGATCATGTACTAAATGAATTCGAAACTTTAAAATTTTTACATGTATATGCATCACTCATAAAGTATATGAATTTCAACGGTTTGGATTCGTAGTTAGAACTCAATCCAATAGTTTTTTAAATTTGTACTCATCAACTCCTCTTGGTGAGCACATCACATCATAGTTTTACTCGGATAAAATAATCATATCTAAAAATATATAAAATAAATATCAAGTTATTCCACAATCTTTCTTCCCTCTCTATAAAATTGTGGAGCAAGTAACTCTCTTTAAATTCTTCCCTCCCCTCCCTGTTTCCTTCCTTTCCCCTCTTAATCGATTTGTGAAGTACACCAAGTTTAGTTGTATTAATTGGGACTGCCCTGTCTACTCTTGAATCTATTGTATATATATGCAAACGGATCGGACACGGAATGATAGCTAAAATTTAATTCATATCCGTTTTAATTTTGTGATGTATAGATTTAGATATGGTTGTCTCGAGTAAGAATAAGAATCGGATATAAACAGATATGGATACTGATATGAATATAGTTCAAGATATTAAAATAAAATTGTCAAAAATGATGTATGCATTATGTCTATATTGAGAGAACTGTGGGCTTAGGAACTAGCTTTTAGTCCAGTAGAAAAAAGGCATATATTCTCTGATGTGAGATATCGTGTGTTTGAAATTCGAATGGAAGAAATTATTTGTTGTAATTACATGGTACTAAATAGTTGGGTAATTTCAGAGGCAAATACAATAGTCAATGAATGGAAGTTAATTGACTCCATTTATTTTCAATTTTTTTGTATTTAGATCCTATTTTAAATATAGTTTAAACTAAAATATTATGAATAGTGTGAAATTGATCCTCATTTATACTAGAAAAATTTTATATACTTGACCCCCATTTATGTTCGACCCCCATTGTCTGAAAGTCTGGCTCCGCTCCTGGATGACTTGACCTCCAACCTTTACTCATAAAAAACCACAGGCTACAAGCTCTCGTCTCTCTACGAAGAGATGCATGTTCAACTCTTCAAAATAGCATCTGAAAAATACTGGAATGTAAGGGGTCTTTAATAAAAAAAATATACATTCATAAAAATTAACTACATAATATTTACACAACAAATTTTAAAAATACATACTAATCAATAAAAATTAATCACTAATATTATCATGTTATTAGTCAAAATGCATCAAAAAAATTGTAAATCTTAATAAATGATGAAATTTGAATAGGTATAATTGATTATTAGATCTAAAACTAAATTGGATTTGTAATTATTTGTATATTATACTTTGGAAGTTAAACTAATTAAAGTGATATATGGGTCTTTGAAACAAATATCCGAATTTTAAAAAGATTCATATCTGAATTATTTTCATATTCATCAAATATCAAAATACGAATTTGAATACGAAACAATAATAGATTGTCCGATTATACGAACTTGAATACGAAGTTACGAACCACCGAAATTTTTAAATATACCATAACTCCAAAAAAGATAAATCAAACCACCACATTTTTTGAAAATTTTGAACTTTGATACGGCCGCATCCCCAAAATGCAGCCACTTTTTTTTTTTTTTTTTCTCCTTCTCGTGTAGTTCAATCTGAACGAAAAAAGGGTGGTCGCATCTAGGGAATGCGGCTTGAAAAAGAGTGGCCGCACCTAGGGGATGCGGCCGTGT
The DNA here is from genome assembly GCF_964058835.1 of Carex rostrata. Taxonomy (NCBI): domain Eukaryota; kingdom Viridiplantae; phylum Streptophyta; class Magnoliopsida; order Poales; family Cyperaceae; genus Carex; species Carex rostrata. The sequence goes on from NC_135926.1 coordinate 6,856,816, forward strand.
CAAAATTTGAATTTTTCAGAAATTGTAGTTGTTTGATTTATCGGGAGTATGGTATATTTAAAAATTTCGGTACGAACCAATAATAAACTGTTCGTTTAAAATCCTAGTTTCTGTTGTCGTGCATTTAAGTTGACTGCGAGGTATCCAAAAATGAGGAGGATTAAAATGCACCCTCTTTTTGTGCTCCTAACGTGCACCCTCCACTTATATTTTCATTTTCAAAGTTCAAATAGTTGATTCGAACCTTCTAACGTCTTCTTCATATTAAAATGTGCTTGGAGACCAAATTTTACATTTTTTGGAAATTTTTTACTATTTTTTCAAAATTTTTGATTAAACTAAACAATAATAAAAAAAAAGCAGCAAAGTGATGATTTTAAAAAATTCTGAAAAAATAGTAAAAAATTTCCAAAAAATAGTAAAAAATTTCCAAAAAATTTAAAAATTGGTCTCCTAGCACATTTTAATATGAAGAACACGTTGGAAGGTTCGAATCGACTATTGGAACTTTCATAATGAAGATATGAGGAGATGGTGCACGTTAGAAGCACAAAAGGGAGGGTGCATTTTAACCCTCCTCCCAAAAAATAGTTGTTTCATGACAAATCATTAATTTTTTTTTTTTTTTACAAATGTGACCGTAGGCTTGTCAAATCACTAATTAAGATATGCGTAAAAATGGAGAATCTGTATGGCAAACGTATCACAGAAACTCATATGAATAAGACATTATTAGTATCGTGACCGTGTGTTGCAATGGTACATACTATAAGAGAAAAAAAAATTATGAAAAAAAAACATTCAATAAAATTAATAATTATAAAGAATTGAAGGATATGACATTTGAATAGAATTATATGATTATGTATTTTTAATTACATTAAATCGTGATCTCTTATAATAATTTGATAATGTGATGCTGCATTTTAAGTACCAATTATTTTAAATAATAGCTCAATTCGAATCCAATATTAAATAACTACTTTTCTCATAATATACATATAGTTCCAAACAAATCTAATTAATATCAAATATCGTACAACAATTCAATATCGACATACAACATGATATTTTTAAAATATAAGATTCAAATCGACATTTAAAATAGCAGAAAAATGCTAAAAATGCCAAATCAAATGTCGGCATCACTCTACTTGCCCGGGTCAGATGTCGGCAAAACACTTCCCATTCTTCTCCACTTCCAAGGCAGCAGTTTCTGTGATACAGCCTATGTCTAGTCGAGACACGAGGTCCGTGAGTGATTTGTAAGTGGATGTGTACGTGTGTGTTTAACGTCCCGCCTGTGTAGGCAGCCCGAGAAAAGAACTCGGGGTTAGTAACCCGAGGGTAGTTGTGAGACACTTTTACTCTATCCTATCTCGTGTCTTTGTTTAAAAGCGCCAGCCCCTGTTCCATGGAGCTGTTTACCTTAAATAGTCCTCTCCAGCTCTGACATCCCGCGTTGTCAAAGCTGACAGAGGGGATCACATCGGAGCAACCAAGCTTACGTGTAACGCGGCAACATCTGCATATATGAAATGCGGGAGTCGCATAATGGGCAGAATGGTCCGTATAGGAGGCGGTGACTAAATCGCACCCGGCCTGTACGGAAGATCGCTGGTGGTGATCTTAAGCTTATTCTGGACTGGGCTTTTATCCCGACTTCTTTCCGGTCCGGGTTGGGTCATGGGCCGCTTATATTATTCCGTCTGGAGCCTTTCATTCATCCTTGGACTGATTTCATCTAAGTAGTTGTCAGCCCAAGTTATTTCTAGGCCCCCTATTGTTTTATAAGGGCCTTAGGCACATGGCCCTATCATTCTGCATATATCTGCACCAGTATTGGTTTTGCAAGTACTTTCTTGATATTTTACATCTGGACATAGAAATCCTGCAAGTAAATTATTTTCAAAATAATAGAAGTTGTCATAAGCTAAACAAATTTATAATATTTAATAAAACATAACATAATACAGCCAATCACTTAAATTCACACCCTTTCCAAGGTTATACGTCATGGTATTGTGCCTATTTAGGGATGCATAGTTGAAGTCCCCAATTTAAAAGTAGTTATAAAAGACGTAATTTCCCAATTTAAACCAAATTCACAATTTAAAAGTAGTTATAAAAGACCTCTTACTTGATGTTGTTTATTTCATTCTCAATGTTCAAATTTTTAGGTGAGCATCAGTAACCTACAAAGTATCAAAAAAGACAAATGAGATAAAAAATTAGCCAAGGTAAAATAATTAAGAACTAAGACATGAAATAGTCAAGCATACATCCTTTTTGATGATATCAGAGATTTCCAGCTTATCCAGTTTATCATCCAATCTCTCAATGTGATGTGTTAGATGCCACTTGGCTGACTAAACATGAAAAAAAATTAAAGATTTATTAATGACATGGTATTGGTGCATGTGAAACATTGATAAAAAAGTGAAAATAATCACCGCAAGGGCAGTAGAGACTTGCTCAAGAATCCATTAAGAAAACAAAATCAGGCCAAAAAAAAAAGAATTGATATATCTATAATACCTCTATAAGGAAATAAGAGCCTTTCCGCGAAAGAGACAACATTACTTTCCATAATACACTGATAAAGCAATTATCATGTATGTTTCAAAAGGAAACATCAGTATAGCATAGAACAATGACTATGTATAGCCTTTTGGCGCCAATGCTTTTCACAAGAAATTAGAAAGAACAGTAGATATCATATTTCATATTTTCCAGAAGACTGCACCAATTCTGCTTAGTCAGGGAAAATGCCTGATTTTTTTGTACTAAGTACAAAAAAGTTCTGGTTCCATCATTGTGTGTGTTGAAGCACCTTAACCCTGTGATTACTAAAAAATTCTGGTTCCTGACAGTCTTGCAGCAAATAACACATAAAATTAATATTTTTTTTATTCATCACATCAGTGGACAAAGGCTACATATTTGCTGTCTCAAATTTAGTAAAACAAACTCAATCAATGAAGAAGCCAGTTGGTGTACCTCCATAGCCAAACAGTTAACCTATATAGAACAAAGAAGATGCTTTTAGCATGAAAATAAACTCAAAAATTGAAAGAGTATTAACCCTAGTCAAAGCCAGTCTACTTGTAACATTTTTGGAATTGGTTTTAATAATAATTTGATTTGTGCTCCACCAAAGAAGGATTTGATTCTACCATTGAGGCTTACTTCCCATGTATCAGCCAACTCAGTAATATTATGTACTTGTATTTTCACAGGAAAGTTCATTTATTACCTTTTTCATCTATTATCCCTTTGACCTTTTGTCAGTACTCTAGTATCACATCTTTTGTTTAGTTTGTAAAATCATTGGTAAAAGATTTAATTTACATAATGACCTTGGGCGAAATAATAGCTTTATATGCACGACCAGGATAATGGGATTGAGATTCGAGTTTAATTTGCAGATTAATATCAATTATGCTTTTAGGAAAAAAAAAAAATCCTGGTTTCTCAAGGGAGATCTGACAGTCCTTTTGTGGCTGCCTATTGGACCAGCCTTTTTTTTTTCCTTTCCCCCTTTTATTTGTGGATGATTTCATGGCTTAAAAATGATGCAAGAGCAGTGGCAGATTCTAATGGGAGCCTGTGGGGTTAAATGAATCCACTGATTTTCAAATTTTCATAATGGAATTAATTATTGGCTAATAATGAACAATAAATGATAACGTGTCATGCTTTTTTTGATAATAATTCTATATTTCTCACAACAATATCTATAGTAACATAGAAGAGAAATTAGGAATGAAATAAGGAATAAAATAAATAAGAAAACATAATTATATCTCTAAATTGAAAAAGGAGAAATAGGGAATGAATGAAATAAGAAAACAAATTATATTACTTAATTTTAGAATTTATTTAATTTTAATTGTAATGCATCGTGTGACGAGCATGTTTATAATTAAATTTAGACTTATACACATTATTCAAATACATTAATCAAAAGAAGACATATTATGTAATTGGAGGGCTGAGATTAAATCCAATATTTCATCTTTCAATCGTAGCCATTGGTAGATCGGACACCCAACGTGCTTAATAATGGAATGAAGATTTCGTGTAAAAGGTCGCATAGTGAAAATTCAATACTCCATTGAGAATGAAGTAAGAAACTTTAAACCTCTTTTCATTCAAAAAAACTTTCATATCATAATATGTCCAAGTTGTAATTAATTAAAATAGTTATTTCAATCTCCCCACTCCAGTATCTGCAGCAACAATAGAGGAAGATTGTACTATAGTTCCCACTAATTACTATAGTCTTTAAATTTTAGTCCCTGTATTCTTCTCCACGTCAACCTTCATAGGTATAAATACTTGGAACATAAGTTTCAAGATATTATTACTTGCAAAATAAGATATTAATACTTGCATGTGTAACTTGATATGATTATTCTCTTTTTCAGTCCCCTAATCGTCCTCGTGACAACCTTATTCTAATGAAAGTGTAGGGACCCCGTATCTCCGCATCAACATTCCACAATCGTCCTAGTTTCAACCTTCCTCTAATAATTATAATTGATCTCAGATGTATAAATATTTCAGTGCATAGGTATAAATACTTGCAATACTTGATATCAATACTTTCATATTTAATACTTACACGATGAGGTATAAATACTTGTGTGACGAAGATCCCGAAAGTATGTCATCATGAATCTCATTTGAAAGAAAAAATTGTGTAAAAGATGTTCGTGGTTTTAGATTCAAAAATTCTTCACAGATCGTGAAAAATATGGACAAGATTGAACGGAAGAAAAAAAAACCTCTTAAAACGTGTATGCCCCCCTCCTCATGTAGTTTGAGTGGTCCTCACAGGTTTTTCTAGTGCGGGTACGTTTGAAATATTTGGTTGGGGAGACTATTATTTACATAAAAATTGTACATCTCATAGATATAAATGCTTATGTTTTTGCTATCCCGCGAAATAGTTATGGCAATTACAGTGCAGGTACAATGCAGATACTTATCAGCTTCCAATTAATTAAGACACTAAAATGAAAATCCTAGCAAGATATATCACGAAAGCCTAAATAGTGTTTTAGTTTGAGAAATTAAATATATTCCGGCCGCCAGAACTTACTATTCTCAGTTAGTGTAAATTTTGAAATAATAATAATAATGATAATGATATCTAACTAAGCAGTCGTTGCTAAGATTTCATAGAATGCGATGTATATCATGGGGATTGGGTTTTAGCATGATTGGGACCGTATATATATTTTTTTAAATAAAATTAATTTTAATAGAACAAGTATCATAGAATTGGTTTTTTTAAATAACAGATCTGCCGATCTTAGAAATCAGTAGAAAGAGGAATAAGTAGAAATAACCAATGTAAAATTTTTAGAATAAAATTAATTTTTTTTTCTCTACCGATTCCTGAAATCGATGAAAATGCTTTTTATAAAAATTAAATCGATAGTGTTTATTTTATTAAAATAATTAAAATTGATTCTATTTTAAAAAATAAAATCGACCACAGGTATAGTTCCGAGATGTTAATTTGATAGTGAGAGTCACATCAAATATGAAGGATATTGGGTCGATAGATCAAAGGTGGAAAAGTTTACCCTGAACCGTTCGTTATTAACGATTCATTATTCGTGCCACAATCGTTATAACGGGTTGATCGGGCCGTTTGAGTTCTTCGAGTGACTTGATCGTTCATATTTGGTTATAAAAGTCTGTATACTAGAAACTTCAATCAAAACAGGTTCTGCCTTTTGCTTATAAACTAGAATTCAACGCTTAAAGGGTGGAGATCGGTTAACGGGCCATACCCACCACCAACAAACCGGTAACCCATCAGCATCAGAAAAAAAGAAATAGGGATATAATCCTATATTCCTATAAATTCCTGTAAACTGCAAGCACACAAACAAACAAGCCAAAGAAAAACAAGAGAAGAAATTATTACTATGGGGTTCGGCCTCAGCTTAGTCCCGGTGGTTGACTTCTTTGTGGAACGAACCTTCCGCTCGGCCAGGCTCCAACAGTACACTATCTCAGTCGACGATAACACAACCGTTGCTTGCTGGCTCTCGCAACCACCCAAGCAACCTCCTTCTCTCCCGCCTCTTGTATTAATTCACGGCTTCGGGCCCCGTGCAACATGGCAGTGGCGCTACCAGGTGGGCCCTCTCTCCCGCCACTTCAGTCTCATCGTGCCCGACTTGATTTTCTTCGGTGGTTCCACCTCGACCTCCTCCCTCCGTTCCGAGGCCTTCCAGGTAAGCCAGTTGAATAATCTAATCATTTCGTGTTCTTGTTAATTAATTATATAGTTTTTGCTTTTGGTTTTGGTGTAATGTGAAATTGGAATTCCGTGCTGCTCTCCGCATGGTACATGCTCAACACGTTGACTTGCTTTTTTTTTTTTGAAGAGAATTAAGAATCCGTGTTAAATTGTTATTAAATTGAATATATTTTAAAGACCTAGTTCGACAAACAAAGAATTCATTAGTTGACGTACTATTCATAGAATAATAGTGATCAAATTCGCTCCATCCTACCCGAATAATATATAATTAAAACAAATACTAAATGAGTGTTGTTCTTTCTCCCTGTATAGGCCGAAGCGATAGCCCGTCTCCTAGAGCATGTGGGTCTCAACAACGGGCCGGTGTCAGTGGTCGGCACGAGCTATGGCGGGTTCGTGGCGTATCATCTAGCGAGAGCGCTGGGGCTGAGCCGGGTGGACAAGGTGGTGATAGCCAGCTCCGACCTGCTGAAGGGAGAGGCAGACGACAAGGCGTTGTGCACCCGCGGCAATGTCGGGAGTGTCGCCGAGTTGTTGTTGCCGAAGGAAGTAGAGAAAACCAGGACGGCTCTCAGCCTTGCCATGTACCAGCCACCCCGGTTTGTACCGGACTTCGTTTTCCGTGACATGATTCGGGTAAATTTGGATCTTATTTTGTCTTTTTTTGGGTACCTGGTCCATGTTATATTGCATGTGTGATGTGTGCTTAGGGAGTCCGCATCGTCTGCATTAACTCAATAGAGCATTTTTAAGTTCATAGATATCGACCGTTCGATTGTAAATGAAGCTCATCTGGTTCCTACCTAAAACATAGAGGTCTTTAATATTAGTGAGGATTTAATTCGCATGAATCTTAAAGCTAATTGGACAGTCCAGATATATTAACTTAAAAGATTATTTTTTGAGTTAATGCAAAAGATACAAATTCGTGCTTAGGACGCAAAACGTGTCGAGTTCAGATCTAGTGAAGTAACTCAACGATTGAGTTTTAAATCTGAATTGTCCGATTTGAATCTGTAATAATCTATTCAAAGTGAAGCGCAAGTATTTCGAGAGATGAGTTTGAATCACGAAGCAATCTCGAGCGAATGATTCGAATCGGACGGTCACAATCCAAAACCCAAAGATTGGGTTACTCTAGGGGATACTGGCTCATTTCATTTTTCACTTTCGAAAGTAGATGTGCGGATTCAAGTAGGATAATGCTCATGGAGTCATGGACGGCCTTTCATTTTTCACTTTCGTTTGTCCCTACGCCACGTTTTATTATAACATTATGTTATCTTAAGTAGAATAAGTTATTTTTTAAATTATATTTTCAATTGGACCCACAATTCGTATTAATATTATTATTATTTTATTGTTGCTTTCATTGTCATTATATTGTTTTTGTTGTTGTTATTATTATTATGATTATCAATGATATCTTTTTTTACTTTATTACTGTTATTTTTACTATTATTTTTATTAATCATATTTTTTATTATTATTTTATCATCAACACCACTGAATCATTATTAATATTACTTTTTAATATAATAATATAATCGATATATCTTTCTTTTTTAACCAATAAAAACATTTTATCCTGATAAATAGAAAGCTGTACTTACATGTAAAGTTTTTTTTTTTTTTGAAAAAGGAACTTGCATGTAAAGTTAAGAAAATATAAAGTTGAAATACAATAGTAGGACCGAGATATAGAGCATGGCTAATTTGCTGCTAGAGCACTTTGACGAAGTGCTTACGGGGCCATATCTTAGTATTTGATATTCAAATGATAAATCCAAACCGTTAGATGTTCAATCTATATTAAAATCTGCTTAGAGACCAAATTTTACATTTTTTTGGAACTTTTTTTATTATTTATTAAGCTGGTTTGAAAACCGCTGTTTTATTAAACGGTTCTAGCATTGAAAACAACGGTTTTCAATCTAGCTTAATAAATAGTAAAAAAATTTCAAAAAATGTAAAATTTGGTCTCCAAGCAGATTTTAATATAGATTGAACATCAACGGTTTGGATTTGTTGTTTTAACATCAAATACTAAATTATGGCCCCGTAAGCACTTCGGTTGAAGTGCTACCGGCAGCAAATTAGCCATGCTCCCAAATGCGTATCCTCTGCATTAACTCAAAAATAAATCTTTTGAGTTAATGAATATTGACCGTCTGATTTTAAACGAATTCAATCTGATCTCTGCTTATGATATAGGGACTGTTTAATATCAGTGTAGATCTAATCTGCACAAATTTTAAAACAGATTGGATAGTTAGAATTCATTAACTCAAAAAATTTTCTTTCGAGTTAATGCAGAGAATACGAATTCCATGCTCCCGAGATATAATATAACACTATTTTCTTTTCCTGCTTTTGTGTGTTGCGTTGTGCATGTGATATGTCATATCTCATATGTGTGTCCGATTTAGGGTATTAATGGTCGGGCGGGTACGGGTACCCCGGGTATACCCGGGACGGGTACGTCTCGGGTACGGGTAGGACGGGTACAAGGGTATTCGGGTAAGGGTATGGTCAGGTATATTTTTGAAAAACCATACCCTACCCGTCCTATACCCGTACCCGTGTACCCTTGACGGGTAGGGCGGGTACGGGTACGGGTATTTTTTTATTTTTTATTTTTTTTGCTGTTTTTTTTCTGGTTTTTTTTATTTTTTTTGGGGGAAAAAAATACAAATTTTGAATTTTGAAATGGCATGAACAGTGGTCGGGTATACGGGTACGGGTTTAGTCGGGTACGGGTATAGTCGGGTAGGGTATGGTCGGGTATTGATCAAAAAAACCGGGTCCAGTCCGGTTTTTGCCCTTACCCGCGTACCCGAGTACCCGAGTACCCGACCCATACACGGGCGGGTAGGGTAGGGTATACCCGTTAAGGGTATTGTTAATACTCTAGTCCGATTAGACCTTTTCCCCTATGATGCAAAATTTCGCCGCGGGTCGTTTCTACAGAAAAAAATAAAAATCAGAAAACGACATATCGTTGTTTTACTACTCAGATCTGGATAGTTGCGTCAAAACCAGTCTATTTTAAATTTTGATCTGCAAGTTTTTATCTCATTAAATGTTTCTAACAGAGGAAATTTCAAGATGTACGCTCTGTTTCTGAGAGATATTAATAAGGAAAACGAAGCGAGTTCATTTATTAGAAAAATTCTCTTATTTTGGACGAATAGGTTAAAGAAAGTGAAGAAGAAAATAACATTAAGGATAAAAATTAAAAAGTCATTTGACGGAAAGACAGAGAAAAATAAGAGAGAATAAAAGCGAATTGATTAAGTCGTCTGGCCCCGTTTAATTAATTTCTTAGCACCTTGTTTGAAGGTAACGAATATAACACGCCAGATTTTGTTTTTCTTAATCTTTTTATTGCGTAATTCTGGAAGGTCCAACAGTCGACTTTTTTCTTTTCTGTTGTAATAAAGACGTGCTGTTGAGTTGCCACTTGCCAACCTCTCTCCCTATTTTCTTTGTTTACTTGCTGTTGAGTTTGCCAAATGCCAACCGATCTCCCTCCTTTTCAATTTTTTTAATGCAAGTCAGCAGCCAATTTCTAAATTAAAGTCTTAGTTCGTTTTATGATAAAAAAATATTTGTAGATGTTCACTATGAAAAACTATATCATTAACTTTAAACAATAGCCTGATAGTGTCTAACTTTTTTTTTTATGTCATCAAATGCCACAATTTTATTTTTATACTTCAAATTTTTGAATTTAAACTCTGAAACTGAACTATTAAATTTGGATTCTTTTGTCACAGGAGACGCAATTACGTAAACGTTTTATAATTTTTTAAAATTAATTTTGTATTAGATCAAGAGGCAAAAAAAAAAGTAAATACAAAAAATTAATATATCCTAGTAGCTATATTTGTTCATTTTATGCTATTTTAATCTTGTTGAAAACAATTCAAAATATTATAGTATTTTACATGAACGCATTTGTCATGCAATAAAAATAGGAGCTCGGATGTGCCACTTAAATTTCAAATTTTAAAAAATATGTAAAAATAATGATATTTCATGTGTATCAAAAACTTACAACACTGAACCCTCAATTAATTTGAAATTATTTCGTGTCTATCAATCCAACGTATTTTTTTTATTCAATGATGTGAGCATTAATCAAAATTATGAAGTTGGCATTGCCAACGGCAGTCTAGGTCTTCTACCGCTGATAATGGTAGGAACATTTTTGGAATTTTTAGAAAACTGAGTGTAGGTTTGACTTATTCCAAGGTTATATATGTTCCGCAACTCTCCTTAAGGGTGAAGGATTATAAAATTAATCTTTGCTAAAGAGTAGTTGTTTGACAAGATATGTAGGATTAAAAAAGTTGATTCAATTTTATAATCTAAGGAGCTTCTTTAGAGGTCAATTTGTTAAGGAAGGGTCAGACTCGACTTAAGAATTTCTTCTAAGGAGATGCTTTAATCTGGATTAAAGAATATCTGTTCGGTTGGATTAGAAAGGATTAAGGCTAAAGGAAGTCTAAGACTCTAAGGAGATAGCACCAAACATGTACACAGTGTGTTAATGGTATTGTCAATTAATGCTCTGTTCACCCTGATAGCAACTATCAGGTTTTCAAAAAAAAAATTAATGCTCTGTTCTGTATTTTGTCTGCATTACATGACTTATTCCATTTGTGTTGATTTTTCTTTTATTTTATTTAGCCTTTTGTTTGCTTGTTTTATAATTGAATTGGGTGTTAAAAAACTGGTGAAATGTGAATTGTAATTTTTGGATTGTTTTTGCAGAATTTATACAAAGAGAAAATAGAGGAAAGGATGGAGCTAATCAAAGGATCAACAGTTGGCAAGGAAGGCTTTGACCTCACACCAATCTCACAGGTAATTCAGTGCGTTATGTGTAATATGCTAAATTAATGCTACCTTGGATATATCATTTTTACTGGTACAAGTAGTATAGTATCCGACAAATTTGGCACCACCTACCTACTACTACTACTAGTGATAATGTTAGTACCAGGCCTTTCAAAAAATGATAATGTTAGCACCAGACAAATCAAAGAAATAATTCGATGATGACATTTTTCTCAGGACGGATCTAGAATTTTTATCAGGGAGGCAAAACAATATAAAATTGGATTTAAATAGTTAATTGAGTTTAAATTCATTAATTAATTAAGTACTCGATAAAAAAAAAATATTTTGACTTATATTTTCCAGTACTATGACTTGTTATTTATGATGCTCTAACTTATAATTCTAAGTATCAATTATAATTTAAGAAATTTATTTTGATTTTAATCATAAATTTAACCCGAATTACAAATTAAATATCCAAAGGGAGCAACAAAATTATTAGGGAGGACAAAGTCAATCGAAACTGATAGATCACTACTAAAACTCAAAATCGAGGGAAGCTGCCCCCTTAGCACAACGTGGGTCCGCCCCTGCGCCCCTTACATTTAAAACCATTCAATCAATATATATAAATATTTTTTATTTGTACCAAACAACTAATGACGAACTTACAATTGATCAAGCTAAGGAAGTGTTTCTTTTCATTAAAAACAATAGTATGTTAAACTAAGATATTAAAATCCCATATTAAGATTATAAGTTATAAATCCTATTCTCTCCAACTAGCAATTTTCTATTTCATAAAATGATCGGAGGCTCATGAACATCATCATCCATCCGATATTATTCTCTCTCCTTATTTATTACGATCGAATGCCTCATGTTTTCTCAAACTCTTTTTTCTAATTTAAGAAAGAGCATCTGTTTGTATTTCTATGTAGAATATTTCGTAGGATTAATCGTAACATTTTTGTTATATAATTTAAAGTCTAAAAAATGATTTATTTTTTTTTATATAAATTTTAAAGGTTCTAAATGACAATTATAGCGCTACAGTTTTTAAGATCCGGAAAAACTATAACACAGCTATAGTGGTCCATAGCTAGCTATTTATAATCATTATAAAAGAAAAGTAGTTAATAGCGTTATAACTTTTGAAGTCCAAAAAAGTTATTTCATAAATATAGCTAGTTATTTAGAACCCTGATAAATTTTACTGCAGCTTAAGATTCATTTGTAAAATGGTCATTGTTAAATTTTTATTCATTCTTAAATATATATTCTTTTTCAAAAGAAAAGTCCAAACAATAATTCTAATTCAATTAGTTGGTGCCTTGGTGGTACTACGCCAGCGCAGTGACGTGAATATGATAGAGATGAACAAATTAAAAAAAGTATAACCAACCTCTTATTCAGAAAAGGTACAGTGACACAGTGTTTGCTCGAGTCCTTGTCTCAATTGTAGGGTCTCATAAATTATAATTGAGAAGGAATTAAATGCTAATAATTTTTGGCTTGAGAGAAGTTGGACTTATCACTTATTCTAATGACAAAGCAATTAATTTCCAATGTGCGATCATTTTCATGCCAACCAATTTTGTGCTTGCAGGATGTTCTTATTATATGGGGAGAGCACGACCAAATTTTCCCTGTCGACAAGGCATTTGAGGTGAAGAGGTAAGAAAAGCAGAAATCTGAGTTCTCTAAACTCTTTATTCACCCAATCACAGGTAATATGATTCAGATCATCTCAGTACTAATGGTTACAGGTATATTTTTATTAGGCGTTTTCCATTATTAAAATATAGCATCGAAAGTCTTCAATAGAAAGGGAAAAAAATAATAGTATATATGACCACATATCAATTGCTCTAAATCCAATCCGAAAATTTTAAAAATAACATAATCCAAAAAATAAATAAACCAAATTACTAAATTTTCAGCAAGAGGATACGGTTACCAGGAAGAGGTCCGCAACATGGGGATGCGACCAGAACATTTTTTAAATTTTCAGCAAAAGATGGTTATTTGTGTTTTTTTTTTTTTTTTTGGTATGGTATTTTAAAAATTTTGAAAATCCAACATGACTGCCACATATTTTTTCAGATACAAGGTGCTACCAAAACTATATATCTAACTTCGCATATTAAGTAAAACTTTATAGACAATTCTGTCCCCCATATAAATTTTAATTCGGTAAATATCTCAAGTATTTTGTTCTCTTTCTCTTCTGAGAAATTATTTTTTTCGATAATTAATTTAATCGGTTAATGGTTTCCAGAAAAAAAAATATATATATATACTTTGATGAACAAAGTAAAGAAGTTTTGGTGTATACAGCACCATTTTTGAAAAATTGGAAAGTGCTATTTATAATTGAATTTACTTGAGTGACAAAATGCAGGAGTTTAGGAGAGAACTCAGAGAAAGTTAAATTGGAGATTATGAAGAAAACTGGACATATGCCTCAATCAGAGGATCCAACTCGATTTAATCAGATCCTCCTAGATTTCTTGCTTAATTAATACTGCTCCTTGTGCCTCTACTTCATCAGTCAGTAACACGAGATGTCTACAATGGGCATCTATTTGTTAAAAGTAATTTTCTGTGGCATGATTCTGTGATGTAAAACTTGTTTATTTTCTTAATTTCATTCTGTCCAAGGTCGAGAGTTGTATCAGAAAAAACAATATTGTTTATAGGGGGTATTTCATGTATCCCCTCGAAAAACTTCAATATTACGTATTTTCCTCTCAAAAATTTATAATATCATAATTACCCTTCAAAAGATTAGAAACTCACATATTTATCTAAAACAAATAAAATAATAAAATTTAACACTTAAAATTTAATAAAAATATTTATTAATAAAACATGACTATTATACCCCTCCCTTCTCTCTTTGACTTCTCCAATTCCTAGCGCCAAAACAGACACTAGATTTTTCACCAAGTGCCAAACAAACGCTCCAAGGTTTTCACCTATCGCCAAATCGCTCTACCACTCGCTCCAATCACCACTTGTTCCGAGCCTCTCCGATATGACATCAGATTTGAATTGCCCCTCTTTGGTTACTCCGCACAGTATCGATTATGTGAACTTGGTTGTTAACAATTCCTTGAGAACTAGATGGGAGAACATGCATGAGTCTCTTGCTATCGAGTAAGTACTGAAATTTTGTTTGTCAGCGATTTCAATGTTATCAGTGATATTTTGACATTCGAGTAATTTGTCTTTATATGAAGGCATCTAAACTTTTTACTATTTACACAAATAAGGCACAATCAATCCAACGTAAAGCCAACTTTTCAAGAAATTAGAAAAGGAAAAATGCATAAATTGGGATAAATTGGTGTTGTTAAACTTGATTATTGTATATTTATTAACTGATATCACAAGTATTTCTTCTTCAATCAGAACAAGTATAAATGTTGATTGTTGTGTATTTTCTTTTCGGTTAAGGGCTTATATCACAAGTATTTTCTTGAAAACCTCACATGCTTATTCAGTGGTTCATGTGCCAGGCAAAAGATAGAAATCATGTATGTTTTAGAATATATTGTTATTAGCTAGCAAAAATGTCAAGACAATATCTTTAGAAACTGAAATGCCAATAAAAGAGAAAAGAGAATAAAATTAAGCATTTCTTTTCTGACAGGTCACGTTATTAAAGAGGATACAATTACTCGTTTCTTTTCTGACCATCAGTTTTTTTTTTTATGACCCTTATAGTTTTTTAAATACTGACAATCTTTTTGTCTTTTTTTCTTAAATTAGGGCACGAGGAAAGAATTCACAAACACATAGGAGTAAGAAGTCGAAGCCGTGTGATGCCATGAGTTGATAATGTTTGATTGTCTAATAGTTGTGGTGTCTACTATTTTTTTTGCTATGATTATGATTGCCATACTTGCATTTTGTATGTTTATAACTTGTTGGTACTGCAATGGTGTTTTTGAAACATAGTAGTAGACATTTTTAAAACTTGTTAGTATTGCAATGGTATTTTTGAAACATAGTAGTAGACATTTTTAAGTTATAATACTTTTTTTCTACTTTGAAATAGCTTATGGTAATTGGTTGGTTATATGAAAAGTTATATAAAATCTATTAAAATATAATTTATATGAAATTGGTTGTTTCGACTTATATATGTTGAATGCAAATTTCTCTTTGTATTTCAAGTTGCTCATATTGATCAATCAGATGCAGTAAAGGAATCGGTTAATTCTTGAAAACCTCACATGCTTTTTTAATTATTGCATTTTTTTGTCAGAACCTTCCTGGTAAGTAAAGGAATCGGTTAATGAAGTTCTTAATGAAATGAGAGTGCAATTTTTCAACTAAACATTAAGATAAGAAGTTGGTGACACTGTGCTTGTGCTTCACAAAAACTAAAATATTAAGATTGTAAGAAATTAATGACACTGAAAATATTAATTTTCTGTATAATTGGTGATGTATTAGAATTTCCTACTTGCATTGGATATGATTCGATGGATTTTAATCCTCACATCTCATGCAAAAAAATTATCAACAGTATCTTTTGTTAATTAATAAAAGATCAATTTCTTGAGATCACTAAACTCATTGATTACACAGAAACATCATGCAAAAAAATGCCAGTTGCTTTTCTGATATGCTCAGTGCTTAATCACATAATTCATTGATTAATAAAAGTATTTATGTTATAATCCGAAAAAATTAAAGTAATAATTAACAAATATTTTATTTGATTATGCCTAAAAAAATGTTAATTAAAAATAATTAACGATGTACTAATTAATTGACTAAAACGAGTTAATTTCAGGAAATTGTTAAAAACTAATCGAGCCGTCCGTTTCAAAACAAAAATCAATTTTTAAATAAAGGAGACGAAACGTTACGATATAACTATGATTTAAAAGTTATAAATAAAACTAGATTAAGACATTAAATAAAGTGAAAATTGATTATTTGTCTCTCCAAAACCTTTCAATTGTAAAAATATCATTCCAAAATTTAAAATTGTAAAAATGTCACTCTAAACTTAATTAATTTATAATTTTGTCACTCCAAATAATTAATAACTAAAATATTCTCTCTTCTTCTCCTGCCTCATCTTCTTCTTCTGCCATGACGAAAGGTCTGAAACGAACTGCTCTAGCTTCATTATTTAACGAGAGATGCATCGCAACTGGTCGAGAGAAAGCGGTCAGCGAAATAAAAAAGTAAAAGGTTGTCACTGAGGCAGGGCCAAGTATCACCGCTATTTATTGTACCAGAAAACATCCCCCGGCCTCCTTACGTAAGTATGAAACATGTGCCAGAGATTTCTAGTGAACTACAAGTGCACGACTCCGAGGGGATTGCTCGTATGCAGGATTCTTGCCGATTGGCTGCACAGGTTTTGGAGCATGCTAGTACATTAGTTAAGGTAGCATATTGCCATATTGCCATCTTGAATTTAATTTACATATTTATAACAATTTATCATATTGCCATCTTGATGTGCGTTCCCTGAAAATTTGATGCGCCGTGCAATCCAATTGAAAATTAAGTCCAAAGTGGTATGCACAATTAGCTCTGATTAGCCCCAGTGGTCAAATTGACTGCCTGGTGAGTGGTGACCCCGAATTGTCAAAACCAAGCTACAGGAACCTGACAAGTTGAGAAATAACAAACCAACAAGAGCTTGGTCAAATCAGTGCCAGTGATAAAATATCTATCCACAGAAATTAAGATACACATTTGGTCCTTAATTATATACGAAATTAAGATACACATTTGATACATCTTATCCAACCAGTTGCCATGCATTTTTTACCAAATAATGAAGCTAGAGCATCTCATTCCAGGTCTTTTGCCATGGCAGGAGAAGAAGAGGAGGAGAATGAAAGGTATTTTAGTCATTAATTATTTTGAGTGACAAAATTACAAATTAATGAAGTTTGGAGTGGTATTTTTATAATTTCAAATTTCGGAATGACAATTTTACAATTTGAAGGTTTTGGAGTGGCAAATAATCAATTTTCCCCTAAATAAAATTAAGAGTCTATAAAATAATAATCACGAATACTCGAATTTATCGTACGGAATTTTAAAGGAATAAATCCCATGAAATTAGTTTAATTAAATTGATTAGGTTATAAAGAATATACATTTTTAAGAGCAAAATTAAATGCTGGAATTTTATCAACCGCTCGATCACTATCTAGCATGAATCTTAAAGAAGGTCCTTTTATTAACACCCCACCCTATCTCCCTCTCTCTCTTTGCCTCGTGGTTCCATTCTCTCCCGTTTTCGCTAACCCTAGACCTCCCTTCATCCCCTCCCGTGGATCCCTCTCTTTGCTCACTGGCTCCTAACCCACCCCCATTTTTGTCCTCCTCCCTGGAGAAAGAGACGATGAGGACTCCCCGCTCTCTTTTTCTTTGCTTGGTTGTGGAAGTCTGTGGGGTCTTTTCCCTTGTCAATGCCCTGTATGGGCAACGACCCTTGCTCACATGCCAGTGGCGACTTCCGTGCCCTTGTGAGCGCCTACCCTCTGACGGGGCTTAGTTGTACGCCTCGCATTTACTCCTCTTTGAGTACATATGACCCGCCATCCTCTCTATTTTGTTCTTTTGGAGTTTTGATTTGAAATCTCATGTGTTGAGAGCTTTAATCCCTCTTTCTCTCTTTTCCATTTTCCTCTAATTGACTTCAAATTACCCCGACCCGTTAAGGACATGTTGTGTTATTGTGAAATTCGGGTGTCTTGTGGTATCTCTTTGTTGTGACTCTTGTGATTTCGGGAAGGTCGAGAGGTGAGGCGAAGAACCTTGGAACCGTCCATTGTCCCGTTGCTCTGTTTGTGTGTTCAAGCTCTCTCGGGTAATTGTCTAAGCAACCCTTGTTTCTTAATTTGTTATTGCGATTGCTTGTATCCAATACGGGTTGTTGATTTTCCCGATTGGATTAGCCATTTGTTTGACCATGTCGGTGCTTTGTGTGTTCTGACTTGATTGTGCTGATTTTGTTCCCTTTCTCTATTCTGAATTCCCTCTGGTTTCCTTGTCTGATCTGACATGGGGCTGGTCATGCTCTTTGATTTGTGCCTTGATGTGTGTTGTCTTGAAATTGTGCTTATTGAGTGGCGTCAGTACCAGTAGGTACCAGTTGATGGGTCCAAAGTATTTCAAGGCATATTGGACTTTGAACAAAAATACAACAAGTGTCAAGAGAATAATAAGAAGATGATGTGCATGAATTGTCACAAGGAAGGACACTCCATACAACACATACTACAAGATTTTTCCTAGAGACAAGGATGAAAGAGGAAGACAAGATAGGAGTGTTAGTGTAATAATCTAGAAGTCAATAATACGATAATTTATCATAAAGCTTTGTTCATGAATTGGATGATTAATATCATTTTGTTGCCTTGAGTATTATTGAATTTATGGATCATTTTGAGTTCATGACTGAAATTGTGAAACTCCATAATATAGATAATATATACTCTTAAAAAGTCACTAACCAAGGTAATTAGCAAGAACACTAATTACCGTGATAAGGTTAGTATGTGGATTAAAATATGGTTAAGTTTTACAAACCACCTGACACGAGATGTCATTTTAATCACATAGATACATGTTCTAGGAACATGATATTTGACAGACCCCGAATGAAACATTAAATAGAATTGTGTTCGTGTCATTTATGTTTTCATTCAGTGTCAAGTTCTACAGTATGAGGTATTCATCTTTCCTACTAAGAAATGTATATGTGCGATTGTTATCAAACGTTGTCGGTAAAATGCAGTTATAACGGTAGCTCTTCGGTATACATGACTTAGCTGAGGTAGTGATGGTTTACCAAGAATACTATTTGTCCCTTGTATCTCTATACGAGCTATAGCATCACTGGGCCCCTTGATAGAGTAAGATTATCTGCTAGCGGTATAATTACAAGAGTAATTATATTTGATAATCTGCTCAAGATCAAGAAAAGATTCAGTTAGCAAGGATGACACACATCTACCTTGAAACTAATCTGATAGCTATGAGACAGAAGAACAGACACAAGTAAATTGTTTACTGGATCGTGATATTGTACTGTACATCATCATCTGTGTAATTGGATGGTCATGATGTGTTGCCAGATGCCGCTCATGATTATAGAAGTTAAAACAGTTTTAACTCTGTTTACCAACATAACACAGATCCTATTGGGTCACACCATATAGGAGTTAATCGAAGAATCTTATTGTGATTGATTATAAATTGGTTATGATCAATAGTAAGATGGTTATAATTAATTATACGTGTTATAATTAAATTATAAATGTTATATAAAAATAACAAGCAAAAACATTGGTTAATTTATAAACGTGTGTGACACGTTGTATAAAAGTTAACCGGTTAATTTATAAATGTGCAGGACACATTGTATAAATTACCGAAACAACAATCGCAAGAAAAATATATATAATTGTTCAGAATAATTATACGAATATTATTTGTATTCGGGCCGAGGGCATTCGGGTCTTTTCAGATTCGTCCTTATCTGCATGACATGTCATCGATCCTATCCAGATGACACGTCATCGATACCGAAACAAACAACCGCAAGAAAAATATATATAATTGTTCAAAATAATTATACGAACATTATTTGTGTTCGGGCCGAGGGCATTCGGGTCTTTTCAGATTCGTCCTTATCCGCATGACATGTCATCGATCCTATCCAGATGACACGTCATCGATCTTATCCACATGACATGTCATCCTTATCCATTCAATGGAATATCTTGTAAATATGCCGAACTTGGAGGGCATTTTGGTCTTTTGGCAACCGACCCTAAACCCTATAAATAGGGGTGGAGGGGTAGAGAGAAAAATCGCTAATTCACTCATATCGTTTCGTGTCGAAACGGATCGGTATTTTCTCTCTTTCTCGGTTTCTCTCCCAAATAGTGTTTCGGTTGAGAAAAGAAAGTTATACGTAGTTGACGTATAATCTTGCGAGTTGTTGTGAAGTATATTTACGGGATCAATGAATAGTGTTTTACCGAATTTCGCGGTATGTCAGTTTTGCATATTGATGAAACTGAGCAACCGAAAATTCGTGTTTACGGGTTTTCGTCTTTTTCCCGTGAATAGTGTTTTTGCAGAATTCCGCGGTTTACGGTATTTCTAGCAGAATAAATAAACCGCTCTCCGGTTAGTCCTGGTGGATAACCGATAGAGGTATCACACATGTGATACTCCGAGTCGATTCCTTCCCTGGTGAGGCTCTACTCGCTCGGTCTGCATTTCTAACTGTGATTTGGAAACAAGGTATAAATATGCTATATTAATCTATTTAATTGGTAAGTAGATTAAAGTTTTAGAAATCAATCATGGAGTAGGTCTGTAAAAAGGATTAAATTGGGTTTTGATGCCAAAGGAATACTGAAGGTGGACCGCCTTGGAAAGTTTCCTGACATACCCCGTTTAATCCTGAGCTTAAGTTGGCCGTAGAAATATTTGTTCTACGGTCATTCCGCAACTTAAGCCTAAACGGGTTTTTGGTTACAGCACCATAAACCCCAACAAGGAGGTTGAGATCACGAACCAATAGACTCCAAGGTAAGAAAATGTCAACATGGAGCGATGATGAGTTCAACCCGGACACGGATGATGCACATGTAGTCAACCTAGCCTTGATGGCTAACCATGATGAAGCCTCCGATGTCAACATGAAAGAGATCATTTCCAGCCACAACATCACTAACAAATTCGCTATTGGAAACCCTAGAAGGGTAGCTAAGTCGAACAACAAAAAGGAGGACTCAAGTAGCACATATTTTAGCACCTCAAATAAGGTACATTTAAATTTCAATGTAGATGGATATGAATTTGAATGTGAATCAACTAGCAATTCATTTGAAACCAATGAAACTCAACCTAATTTGTCCAATGATCATACAATCACAAATAAGTCAAACATTTCATTTAGAGAGAGTCAAATTAGCAATAATGAAACTAGGTTGAGAGAGTTTCTCCGTGAATCAGGTATGTCTTTACTTACGAGAGATTGTATTATACAAGAATTGAGGTTTAAGATTCCAGAGCTTGAAATAAAAGCAAAAGAGGTTGAGTTACATACATGTAAATCAAATTTAGTTGAATTAGAGTCCATTAGACATAAGACAAATAATCTACTAAATGTAAATAGAAAGTTAAAGGCAGCAATTGTTACAAATAAAATGTTAGAAGATAAAGTTAAGAATTATGAATATAAAATTAGAGAATTGCAAAAGTTGAATAGTGAAAATAATTGCCAATGACATCTAGGTGAGATAGAATTATTAAAGGTGGAAATACAAAATTTAAAAATGGAAAATTTGGTCTTAAAATCTCCTAAAAATGTCATTAGTCTAGGTCTTGATAAAAATTGATAGAATAGTTAAAAATCGTCATTATCCTCATAACAAGTCAGGTGTTGGATACAAAAGGGAACAATCATTTTTGGAATCAAATAATTTCTTAAATTCTAGATCAAAAGAGAAACACACAAAAAATTCAAATAATAGTAATAAAAGATCACATAACTATGCATTTAGATATAAATACAATAACAAAAATTATAAGGATAATAGGATACCCAACAATTCACAAGGATCAAACAAAAATTATTCTAAAGAATCAAATTAATAGTTTCATGATTTAAAAGATAAAATATCTCGCAAAATAGAGTTCAAACTAATGATGCAACTAGAAACATTTTTCAACATCATAATAAATTTAAATCCTATCAAAAATAAAAATATTTCTCCTAAAATAGTAAATTGGAGTCAAAATGAACCTTGGAAACAAACTCAAGAGTTAAAATGTCACTTTCAAAATCATTTCAAGCAAGGTCCAACCATAAACATACCTCATCCATGAATATCTCGAAAAATCAACACTAATCTTTTGTATTTATTGTTGCAAGGTTTGCCACACCTCATTGGAGTGTAGGTTTAGGAAAAGAAACAACATGTCGAATGCTGTTTGGGTTCCTAAATCTAGGTTGGAGTAAAGCTCTAGATAGTATCTCCCCAAATTATTAAAATTCAAAATTATTAAGGGGGAGATAAGATAAGTATATATATTAGTTATTATCAATTACTTTCTTTAAATTATTATATATCCTTGTAAGTGTTTTTCATCAGTTCTTTAAACAATGATCTTAGATTTAAGTTAGGTATACTTGAATTCTAAGACTAAGTAATATCTCAAATTGCAACATTTACTCACAGGGAAAATAAAATTGTCAAACTCATTTCTAAAATTTACTAAGAACAAAATTGGCAAGGTTCCAAAATTAAATTGATTGAACTTAATTTCTAAATTTACCTAAGAATTTAGGTATTGACAGAATTAAGAAATAACAATAGTAATTGTTAAACTTATTTTAGAAACACCATTATGGAGACATAAAGACAATTTTTTTTATATGGTAATATTAATTGCAAAATCTATTTTACATGACTAAATTGCCATAACAAAAGATATGACATTAGTGTCAATGATAAATTGCTTTGTTTGATAAATATACATATTTGAGATATTATGCATTAATTGCTATATCATCCATGTTAATTGGAGTTGATTGGCTAAAATTACAAAATTATAATCTCATTGGAATTTAATCAAATTAATTACTTTCACTTACTAAATTTCAATTAAATAGAATATGTGGAATTGCAATATCCAATTTAATGAGAATCTTGATCAAATAATTATCTTTAATTTCAAACTTCTTATAATCTCAACACTTCGTCTATTTTAGAAGCAAAATTATTTAACCATTTCTACAATACAATATATCCTATGTGAAGAACATTAAAAAAAATGATCGAATTCAACAATAATTCTAATTTCAATATTTCCGCCTAATTTAGAGGCACAACCTATTGATCATTTATTACACTTCAAAATTATACTGATTAGAAGAATCACCAAAATGATCAATATTTATTCTTAAATTTCAATATTCATTAAAATTTCACAATATAATTTCAATATTTTTCCTAGAATAAGAGACTAATACACTTGATCGATCATTTTTGAAAAAATATAGGCCCGACAAGAAAAGTCCAATCAATTTTCTATTTAATTCCAGTTGAAGCCCTCTTAACAAGGGGTTTACCAGACTTATAGAAATTAACAAGTAAAAATATGAGCCAGCTTGCGAGCTGAGCTGAACTTTTGTTCTTTAAAAAACGAGCTGAATTAGAACCGAATCCTTTTACTTTTCTCATTGAGCCGAACTTTAATCATTAGCGACTCTAAATATAAAGTTGGGGTTCCCTAACCCTTTGTGGAATTGTGGGTTTATACTTTATAGCGGCGAGGATTCGCCACATGATTGACTACCTTTATCCGACTCAGAGGATTCGGAATGCACCTGCCTGATAGCCATCTGCAAAAAGCAAACACGTGTCGAAAAGGCAGGGCATGGTCAATCCAGTCAACATATACAGCTGTTAAGTTCGCAGAATCTGGCTCTTGATCCTCGAGACCAAGCGTCTCCGCTCTCCTGTCACGCGATTCCCCAGGCGCCTCACTTCCTCAGAAGAACGCAGTACAATATAGCACCAATAATCAAGAAGATTTGAAGAGATCGACAACAAATGCCACCCTGACAACTGGGATTCACGTTTTAATGGTTAGTAACCGACCAACTTACGATCAGTGTTTATCCACTGTAGAAACTTGCGAGGTGAGACTCATATCTATTGCCGTCGATTCAGAAAAAGGGTTGAAATGTTTTTATTTTTTTGTGTTTCTATTGTATTTTTATTTAAAAAAATATAAGTTTTAAAATTCAAAATAAAATTATTAGATGTGATATATGTTATTTTTTATGTATTTATAAAAAAACTATCGTATTTTAATTTTATTTTTATGTGAATTAATAAGTTAAAAAATTAACGTCTCTAAATTATCTACATTAGTAATTTGTTAAAAGCTCTTGATGATAATTAAAATAAAATTGAAATATTATAATTTTTTACACTTGCATAGATAAAATAATGTAGATCACATTCAACAATTTTATTTTAATTTTCAAATTTTATATTTTAAATTGTTAAAGTTTTTATAAATAAAGACACGTTAAAAAAATAGAGACATTTCAACTTCATAAATACGAAAACCTAATAAAAGGTTTAGACGCACAGTGAATCGGCCTTTGAAATTAATCTGGACTGTTCGATTAGGATGGGACGGTCCGAATTGGAAAGCATCTTGTTTCTCCATTTCCTTGTGAAATGGGGAGGATCTAGCTGGCTTGTAATGCATTCTGCTAGCTTGCTCCAGATCTCTACTCTCACTTCGACTGCCATACACTAATTCGTGCGCGCGAATTTCCACCTCGGAGGACTGGAACAACATTTATTTTGAGATTTTCTTCAAATCAAACAGGTTTGTGATCGATTTTGAAGTACATAGCTCCCTTTCTGCATAGATTTATCTCTCACAGCTGGACTAATTTCCCACAAACATCTCGATTTGGTGTCTTTCACACTCAAGATCTCCAGTGTTTTGCCTCTTCATTACCTATTTCTACCGACATATTGTCATTGTTCCTTTTCTTATTGTAGACATGGTTTTATCGAGAAAACTCTAGTACGATGCCCGCGCTTTGCTTTTTACTTGAAGGCATGGGTTCTTCCTGTAGTAGATCACATTCTGTCAATGAGGCTAATTCTGAAGAAAATTTTAAGGTATTACGTAATCTGCATAGTACCCTGGCTTGTTCTCATTTTTTTTTTTTCCCTATTGGTTACTCTTATTAATTGTTTCAATTCGTAGGCTGCAGAAATTGATCGTCGGATTTTGCAAGAAACAAAGGCTGAGCAACATATTCATAGACTCCTGCTTCTTGGTATTTATTTTTCCTTTTTTTTTTTGGGAAAGAAGTTTTTCTAGATGAATGTAAAAGGAATTGTTTTTGCTCAAATTTCATCGAGGCTTTTATTGACGGACAAAGTATCTTTTTCAAGGTGCTGGCGAATCAGGGAAATCGACAATTTTTAAGCAGGTGAGCCTGTTTTGTTAATTGCATGGGTACTTTTTATAATGACCTTTTTGGAAATGAATGTTGCATTTTTTTTTTTTTGGATAAAAGGCTGTTGAGCCCGTTTCATTAAAGAAACCTGATTACACACGATACAAGAGAAAGGGGAGTAGCACAATTGGTTAGGAAAATGTCCTAGTTGTTATATCCAAAGATCGAGAGTTCGATTCCCCTCACAAATCTTGGTAACTACTACCAAGTTTTAAAAAAGACACACGGTACAAACAAAAAGAGTGTAGCTAAGAGTTACTACTAACACCACCAGTAACCTACCAACACATGCAAAAAGTGAATGTTGCATGACGTGATTCATCAATTGCTAGATTGAACAAAAAAATTATGGACATGCATACATTGCCAATTCACTATCATGGGAGGAGCCTGATTCATCCCTTAATAAAAAATATTTTAAATTCAAATTTAGAAGGGTATAGGAGAAAAGCGTTCTCACTATGAAAATTGCTCTAGAGGCCAAATCTGTTGTTCCAGTAGACCAGACCATACCTTTTGAAAATGCTTGCACTGTGAAAACTTATCAGCCACTCATGTCATCTCATTGGGATGCTTATAGAAGAAAAATGAATAAAATTTGATGCTATGATCCTCAAAGTCTATCATGACTGTTTTCAACGGTTGTTTCTGCAGCAATTATTTTTTAAGGTCCATATAAGATGAAAGGTCCTTTTACTTGTGTTATTAATTTAAATGTAGATAAAACTTCTTTTTCACACGGGATTTAGTGAGGCTGAGCTAAGGAGCTATACATCAGTTGTTCATGCCAACGTCTATCAGACAATTAAAGTATGAAAACACTAAGGGTGTGTTTGTCTTTTTCTCTTTATCTATTCAAGGATTTAGTTTAAAGAAGTAAGCTTATTCAACCTTTTGATGACAGACTCAGCCATTGTCTTGGTTATTGTTAAACAATTATGTCTGTTTAACCAAGGGTTTTTCTTAAATTTTAATAGATATTGTATGATGGTGCAAAGGAGTTGGCTCAGAACGAATCAGACTCGTCAAAGTATGAAGTATCTCCTGATAACAAGGTTTAAAGCCCTCACTCCACCCCACCAAAAAAAAAAAAAACTTGATCTATACTTTGTATTTTGGTTTTATCAAAATGACTAACATGAGAATAATTGTTTCTTTCGGCCTAAGTCCATACGAGTTGAAAATGAAAATAGCAGAAATAAACATCAATTTGTAACTGTACCGGGACTTCCTGCTCTTGGTACCGATATTGTTACAGTAGTTATCTTCTGCTTGATATCTTTTGTTAAGTCATCAAATTGTTATGTGATCAACAGGAGAAAGGAGAAAGGCTGTCAGAATTAGGCAGCAGGTTGGATCACCCCTTCCTTACAAAAGAAATTGCACAGGACATTAAAAGCCTATGGCAGGATTCAGCTATTCAGGTGCATATTCTTTTAAGCCCTCTGCAAGATTCATGAGTATAGTATTGAATTGTTGATTTTAACAAATGTTGTTTTTAGGAAACTTTCTCTCACGGAAATATGCTTCAAATTCCTGACTGTGCTCAATATTTCATGGAAAATCTGGAGCGACTCTCTCAGCCGGATTATGTTCCTACAAAGGTTAAGCGATTACTACAAAATATTCCAACCCCTTATCATTCTAACAAACTCATGCATTAATTCTGATATAATACCAAATTGGTACTTGATAATAGGAGGATGTGCTATATGCAAGAGTGCGTACATCAGGAGTTGTGGAAATTCAGTTCAGGTAAATAACTTGCAGTGTTCTTTGTGATTCTTCATAAATCTTTGGTCAAGAACCCACAACATACCTTTCTTTGCAGTAAAAACCTAACTTTTGGTATTCACAAAAAACATGTATTTTACATAAACAGGGAATAGTCTAGCTTAATATTCTTTATATCAAGCAAAATTATACTCTGATTTTATTATCTTAGCAGAAATACGTTACTCACTTATAGTTTTGTTATCATTAGCTATGTGATTAGGGTTATCAGTTAAATGAGACAGATTACGAGGAATAATGAATATGGTTTGATTTGTAGGAGAAAATAATTTCTTACTATATGAGGTCTAAGTGGAAAAAAATGTTCAAACTATTGAATTAATGACATGTTTCTACCTCAAACATTGTTATCAAGGAATAATAGTGTTTTTCTTAATCTTTGCCAATACAAGTTAATGGCCAAGTTTGTTTATTGGTGTTTGCAAATTCTAATTAATAGTAGGTCCATTTTGCAAAACTTTATTGTTGTATTGAAAATACAAAATAGTGATAATTCCAGAATTCGGGAATAATTGTGGCAAGGTCTAAAGATTGTAATTTGGGTATAATTCCGGACTAGTTTGTTTGTCATAATGCATATAAATATATCAAAATTCTGAAGTTTTCATAAAGAAAAACAAGTTCTGTGAATTGGGTATAATTCAGGATGTAAAATTCATACAGTTTGTAAAATTTGCGAATAGTTCGAAAATATTCAGGAAATCTTGGGAAATCTTTTTTATTCATCTATTTACTTGGAAGGTTCTGAAAACAAATTAACTGCTAATCTTATTACCATTGTATTGAATCTAATAAAAATAAATGGGTGTCTCCCCAGCCCAGTTGGAGAGAGCAAGAAAAGTGGAGAGGTGTACAAGTTGTATGATGTGGGGGGTCAGAGAAATGAGAGAAGGAAATGGATTCATCTTTTTGAAGGTGTTACTGCTGTTATATTCTGTGCTGCCATCAGCGAGTAAGTTTGCATGTTTCTATATGTTCCTTCTAATTTTTATTGGCAATTTCATGTATATCCCTTGAAATTGTGAATACATGGTGGATAGTTATACTGTTGTATATAAGCATTCGTGCATGCCCTTATAAGGAACATGAAAGTTTTACCCCTCTTCTGTTTAAATCAAGAAGATTCCTAAAGTAGCCTGCTTTCCTCATTGCTGCTTATTTCTACACAAATGAGAACAAGGAGGATCATTCGGGCTGGAGCCCTATTTCACCCTTTCTTCCATGCAGTAAAACAGATACTCTGTAATTATTTATGAAGGAAATGTATCTTCCTTAATAGAATGAAAGTGAATCAAAGAAGTTCAAATTTTCCATGTTCAAAGGGGTACAAATGATTGTTGTTTTGTAGGCATGCACATAATATTTATAGTAGAACTTTTAGTGACTATCACCGCTTAAAATGGTAAAAAGGGAGTTCCAAGCCTTTGACCCAGAAATTTTGAAATACAAGAGAAATTGGGTTTCTTAACAAGGAACACAAACCAAAGAGTTTTGGATTTCTGCCTTTGTTCTTAAATTTTATTTAACTAGCTTGTTATCTTTTATGTTGGTTAAATAATAATAAAAAAATGAAAATTAGAAAGTCTGATTGTTATAGTTAGCTGTAATCGGTATGATTGGTTTAGGTATGATCAGACACTTTTTGAGGATGAAACTAAAAATCGAATGATGGAGACCAAAGAGCTCTTTGATTGGGTCTTAAAGCAAAAATGCTTCGAGGTACCTTTTCAATTCTGCCATTGCATGATTTCATATCACATTGTCCATTCAAATTCCCAAAGTAAGCCTGCCTTGAAACTTTTCTGCAGAAAACATCATTCATGCTCTTTCTCAATAAATTTGATATCTTCGAGAAGAAAGTTCAAAAGGTGAGCTTTGCATTCTTTTTATGTAAATATGTATGGTACTATTAATATTTAGTATTTGTTTGAAATTAATTTTTGTATATCTGAAAGGTTCCATTAAGTGTGTGTGAGTGGTTTAAAGATTACCATCCGACTGCATCAGGAAAGCAAGAGGTGGAACATGCTTATGAGTGAGTTTCTTTTTTCCTATATAATATTGACATTTTTAATTTCTAAATTATTACTACTTTCTGTAAACAACTCTCTGTGGTTTTTCATACATTCTCACTGAACATTTTTTTTTTGAAAAAAGAAGGAAAAACTATGATAAAGTTATAAAATCATGGAGCATCATTTAAATCTGAAGTTATCAACAGGTTTGTGAAAAAGAAATTTGAAGAGCTATATTTCCACAGTAGCAAACCTGATCGTGTGGATCGAGTGTTCAAAATATACAGAACAACAGCCTTGGATCAGAAGCTTGTGAAGAAAACATTCAAGCTGGTAGATGAGACCCTCAGGAGGAGAAATCTCATGGAGGCCGGTTTACTGTGACAAATTTATATATTGCATTGAATTACTTTATATCTTGTTGGAAAGTACTCTTGTGATTCTTTAGGTGGAAAAAGAACAACTGTTTCCTCTCTTCCCTAACAGTAAGGATGGGGATTTTTAACCTTTTGTTACAGATGTTGGCTTGAAGTTTGTGTCAGTTCTGATATGGATGCTTGGTAGGAATTTGTGTACAAGCATTATATGAGCCGTTTTACGAACTGTTTACTTGTCTGGTGTATATATGAGGTGGAGCAAAGTTAGGGTGTGATATGCTTATTGGGATGGGTTGGTGAGTATAATTTCAAAAATTTATCGGATTGATTTCAAACTACGAATTCAAACTGTTGAAATCCATCTACCACATGAGTTATGCATGTACATATAAAGTTTTGAAAATTTCAAATTTATGTAGTACATGATTAAGTGGTTAAAAAAATGATAAAAAATAAATATATAAAACAACTTATAAAATAAGTTATAAAATATATGTTTTTTTTTACCGCTTAACTTTGAACTGTATGAATTTAAAACGTTCAAATTTTGTAATGTACATGCATTATTTATGAGATAAATGGATTTTAATGGTTTGAATTTGTTGTATGAAATTAATCCTATAAAATTTTGAAGTTGTGCTCACAGCACACCTAGCATTGTTCATGAGGTGATGTACACGGGCGTGGTTTAGCTATGAAGTTGGAGGAAAAAAAATGGATCAGATTACGTTAAATACCGTCATTTCATGAGAAGTTAGCCAATTTCTACTTGGTAGCCACTACCAAGGTTTCAAAAAGAAGAGAGCCAATTTCCCTTGTGTCCATCTAAATAGTTAAATATAATTATTTAAAATATAATTAAATAAAATGTTAAATGGTTAAAAGGGGATAAAAGAAAGAATATTAAATTTGTACGGGAATATTAAATATTGTGGTGTTTTAATGGAGAAATTGGCTATTTCGAGATTTTTGATGGACACTAGAAATTTTCCCTTTCTAGAAAAACTAAATATTACATGCAGAAAAGTAAAAACGAAATGATAAACTACTCAAATTTCCATTTTATTCAATGATCCGAACTGACGCAAATGATGTCTATTTATAGGCAATTACAATGGAGAAGGAATTAATCAAAATTAAGCGTTCACTCAGATGTAACGACTTTGGACAAGATTCTAAAGGGTGGTGGCAGTGTCTCTTCGTTTAATTATTTGTTTGATCGATGCTCTTTCACCCCCTGATCTTTCTACCTAAATATATTCTCTTTCAATTGCCCCTGGATTGGGTCAAAATCATATGCAAAACGGGTCACTTGTGACTCCGATCGTAACAATCCGCTCACCTTGAAGACATGCTCGTCCTTCCACACTATTCCGGGGATGTCCGATCGATTGGTGTGTTCAATTGTACTCGAACATAAAAGACAACCAGTATTACATGATATATAATCAGTTGAACTTGAAAGACAACTAGAGGAAGATAAAAAACTAGTAAAACATGAAAGATAACCAATAGAACACGAGAAAGATAACTAATAGAACACGAAAGACAATCAGTACAAGATGAAAGACAATCAGAAAAATATGAAAGACAACAAGTAGAACATGAAAAACAACTAGAAGAATATTAAAGACGACCAGTAGAGCATGAAAGACAACCAATAAAACATGAAAAACAAATAGAAGAAGATAAAATATAACTAAAAATAAATAAAACACAACCAGTAGTAGATGAAAGACATCAAGTAGAACATGAAAGACAACATGTACAAGACGAGAAAGTCAACTGGAGTCCCTAACGACACTTAGAGGGATTAAGTAGGGAGTCTCAAATACTCTTAGACATTTTTTGATTAAATTCTCTAAACAGACAAGTCAATCAAGCGTGTACAAATAAAGTACATAGAGTAGAGTTTGAGGAATTTCACACACAAGCTAATAATGGAGTTCGGCGTAAAAAACCTACATCTCCGGGGTAGATCAACCTCGTCGGCGCCCCCTTTATATTACTCAAAAAGAAAGGATACAACTTGTGACACGTGAGCCCAACAATGGTGGAAAGTTATGGCCTAACTTGTGTACAAGATGTGCCTAGAAGCTCGAGTTGGAGAGTCCCTTGGGATCTTCACACAGCTATGGATATATGTGAGCAGAAATGCTCGAGCTATTGTACCCTTTCGCACCATACAAGTAGGATGCACTAGCTAGGATGGAAATGCTATAGAACTAAATCCTAGACACTAAACTATCTCATAAAAGATAAGTCGAGTGGATTTGAGATTGTTGAGAAGATATTGAAGTTTAAACTCACTCAACAATGAAAGCTTTCAAGTGTAGCACAATAAATGTTTTTTGAAATATGGGAGATGGCTAGCTTACATGCCCGGTCCTGGGGCAGGGCATCCGGGGCAATGGCCCCGGGCCTCAGGATTCAGAGGGCCCCAAAAAAAATTTTAGTATGTATATATTACTAAAAAATATTTGTATATATTAAAAATAAATAAAATATTAGAAAACAAATTTTGTATATATAAAAGCTCTAAACTTTTTTATAAATAGGAATGATCTATTGGCATATTAATAAAATAATATATGTATATAAAGGTAAGGGTATAAACGGTCGGATATGGATCAAATAGTGATCGAACCGTATCTTTATCCGTTATAATTTTTTTGAATACGGATGCGAATATGGATAGTCTCGGATACGGATCGGATATTAAATGTATACGAATACAGATGAGATATCGGATGGATATGAATATAATTCGGATAATTAAAAAAATACTAATATACATTCTAGTAAAGTATAATATCTAAATATACTTTTTTTTTCATTCATTAATTAGATCTAATATTTTTCATAATAAATACAAAACATATATCATATTACCAAAATATTAGTCACTATTCATCTCCTAATATTATATTGTTAATCAGAAATATCAATTCAAGATTAATAATGTTTTTTTTCTAAGCATACAAGACAAAAAAAATAAAGAGAGTCTTGAACCAACTACATTAACGATCATATATCAATACCATGCAACTAAAATATAAGTAATAAATCATTGGTATTTAACAAATAATTTCTTGTGGAGTAGAGGTGTAAATGGTCAGATAAAGATAGTTACAGATAGTTAATTATTAAACTGTATCCTTATCCATTGTAACTTTTCGGATACGAATATGGATGCAGATACAATAGTTAATTATTAAACAATATCCTTATCCGTTATAACTTTTCGGATATGGATACAGATATCGATAGTTTCGGATACGAATATAGATCAGATAATTTAAGTAATTTTTCTGATTCAGATCCGAACGAAATCGGATAATATCTAATTTATTTACACCCCTATGGCCCTATATAAAGGACTTAAATTTTTATCCCGCCCCGGGTCCCAAAACCTTCAGGACCGGCCCTGCTAGCTTAACAATTCTGAAGTGAGATAACTCTTTATATAGTGGGGAATTCATATTTACCAAATTCGTTCTAACGGAAGTGCTTTGTCCTAAACGGAATGTACGAATATTGAAATTAGGGTTTCCATACTTTAATTTAAATTGATATTAACCGTTCTGAACGTTTATGTCCGTTTAGGATAGTTAGTACAATTTATCCCACAAAACTTGATAAGCTTTCCATATAGATGTTATCCGGCTTGGTCAGAACCAAACTGGAACTCTCTAACTTGTTACAGTTTTAATCTGTTCCATACGATATGGTCTTGTTCAAAGCAGATGCTCTGGAAATCAACAAGCCTCAAATATACTTTACTTATCTACTAGATCATTACAAGTAAATAGCTTAGTAAAGTCTTGCTTACTTCTTAGGTTCTTCAAAAGAATCTTGTAATTCAATACTTCATGAACCTTGGTTCCTCAAAATAAAATATATATTAGTAGCACAATTTGAAAATAATAAACACCAAAAAGTTAACTTGCTTGCATAGCACAGATTTTCTGGAGTAACTGGTAATCTAAAAAAGCCCTTTTATAAATGATTTATGCAATGAATTGTTGACAAGATTGCCCTCACACTAATGGCATCTCTTTGAACATAAGACATTCCACCGTTAGATTAGTACATACAACAAACAATCATACGCTACACTTAATTTGCAGCCAAATCTTTTTCCTATTTTAAATAATCAGATAGACAAACATAACGAGGGCTGGCTCTATTCTCCGGATTGCAACCAAGGCTTATTTCAATTCCCTGTATCCCAATCCTATTGGCTGGAACAGCACATATACGTACCTATGTTCAAATTTAGAAGAAAATATTCACACAATTAACAATATGTTACATAAGTAATAACTAAAATATAGGTATAAAAAAAAAAAGAAATGTGGATTTGATACAATTTGAGAAGCAAATGTAGGCGGCATAAAAAAGGTCTGACCCCCATCAATGCATACTCATTTACGAAATAAAGTTATTGGTCTAGGAGCAAGGTATCTACACTAGATAAATATTAGTTACTGATCTATCAGGTCAAATGGTAGCAAATTGCAATTTCTTCAATATGCATGGAACATTTTCATTTTGTCAAGTGGGAGTACTATCAGACTGAAGAATTCTAGTAACTACTTTGCAATATAGCTTTCATGTCCTACTTACCACTTATTTTCAAGCAAATACACAACTATATCTTTTATTTGAATCAAATAATACAAAGGGAATGAAGATCATACCAATTTGTTCATAGAGTGACTCCACATGACATAAGGAGTCCTTCCAACATCCATCTATGTGAAGAACATCAAATTTATAAGCTCAGTATATCGATTCATCATTAAATATCAAACTAGCAATGATAAAGATAATTTTTTTTAAAAAAACCAGATTATACTTGAATTTATTGACACTGTGAACTGGTTGTTGCCAAACAGTGGTAAGCCTAACTATTTCAGTAACATTGTCACAAAATTTGGGCTGACAGGTGCTTAATAGTACCAGCTCAAACAACTTGGTAAAGAACACCAGTCTTGATGCTATCTAATATGTACCAGCACAAGTTTAGTTCTGTAGAACGGTGATGATTTATATGATGGCACCACGCTAGACCAGCTTTGTACAAAATGATTGTGGATCAGAATTAACAAGCACAAAAAAATTGCAAACCAAACCAATTGACTACCAGCCAAGCCTTGCAATTACTTAATCACAACTTGTTGAGCCAAACTTTACAAGACATGTTGTATGATATCAAATCAAGAATGTAAAAGTACCTTATAGCAAAGTAAAGAAGATCTTTGAATTAAATTGTTGTGCGAAGATGGGGTGAAAAGATAGCGATCAATACAATGGGCAGAGGCAGTGAAGAAGAGGAGGCAATTCAACTCAACAGGAGGAGGCAACAAAGAAGAGGAATGAGACGGTGCGAGATTCAACTCAATAGGTGACTCGAATCGAATCGGCTTGGTTAGATTAGGGATGAATTATTTTGAGTTCGGGCCGAGTTTCTCAACTCGAATTGAGCTCAGCTCAATTTGACTCATTTAAGATCCTAGCTCAAAGCCTATGAGCCGGCCTGACTCGTTTAGCAGGCCTAAGTACAAGATAAAAGACAACTAGTAGAACATGAAAGACAACCAATAGAATATGAAAGACAACCATTACAAGATAAAAACCAACTAGTAGAACATGAAAGACAACCAGTACAGGATGAAACACAACAAGTAGAACATGAAAGACAATCAGTACATATGAAAGACAACAAGTAGAACATGAAAGACAACCAGTAGAACATGAAAGACAACTAGAAGAAGATTAAAGATGACCAGTAAAACATGAATACAATAAGTGGAACATGAAGACAACCAATAGAATAAAAAAATAACTAGAAGAAGATGAAAGAAGAACAATAGAAAATGAAAGACAACCAGTAGAATATGAAAGACAACCAGTACAAGATGAATGTCAACTAGTAGAACATGAAAGACAACCAGTACAAGATGAACGATAACTAGTTCAACAAGAAAGACAACCAGTACAAGATGAAAGACTACGAGTAGAACATGAAAGACAACCAGAAGAAAATGAAAGACGAAATGTAGAACATTAAAGACAACTAATAGAACATGAAAGACGACTAAAAGAAGTTGAAAGATAACCAGTAGCAGATAAAAGACATCTAATAGAACATGAAAGATAACTTATACAAGATGACATACAACTTGTAGAACATGAAAAATAATAAAAATAAGATGAAAGACAACTAGAAAAAAAAATAAAAAACAACTAGAAGAAGATTAAAGACAACCAGTAGAACATGAAAGATAACAAGTGGAACAAGAAATACAACCAATAAAACATGAAGGACAACTAGAGGAAGATGAAATACAACCAGAAGAAAATGAAACATAGCCAGTAGTAAATGAAAGACATATAGTAGAAATTAAAAACAACTTGTACAAGACGAAAAACAACTACTAGAACATGAAAGACAACTAGTACTATATGAAAAACAACTAAAAGAAAATAACATACCACTAGAAGAACATGAATGACAACTAGTAGTAGATGAAAGAAAACTAGTACAACATGTAACACAACAAGTAGTAGATAAAATACAATTATAAGAACTTGAAAGACAATTAGAATAACATGAAAGATAATAAGTAGTAGATGAAAGACAACTAGTAGAACATGAAAGTAATAGACCTAAATTACATACATATTCGATCTGGCTTTTATCATAAAAAAGACACCAAATATCTTGTATTTTTATATAAAAAAGATATAATACACCTAGAATCAAGCTACTACATTTGTTTGATTTAAATTGCAGAAAATGAAGAAAATGGAGCAAAATGCGGATTGGGCCAGAGTGCGGCTGCATCCAGCACTTATAGGAATTTGAAGCATCCAGCAGCCAACATAAGAAAATCTGACCCTGGTGCAGATGCACTGACCGTTGATGCGGTTGAACCCAACACTTATCCAATTTCAGAGAACTTCAGAACAACACAGAAATTCTGAGAGAAGTGTGGATGCACTCATCCTTAGTGCGGACACATTCATCCTTAGTGCGGACGCACTCAGCCTGTAGAAGTTAAAAAGGGAAAGTTTGGAGCTCGTGCGACGTAGTGAGGCTGCACTCTGGTCGCATTCAGCCTAAAAACTGCATTTTCGACAGTTTTTCTATTTTCGGTACTCCTGGTCGCGTCCCAAGAGCCAAAATTAGAATGCACAATTTAGGAAAACTTGTGGGACAAGTATTTAGTAACTCCCCACGTCCATTAGCTCCAGAATGGGCAGAACTTCGACTATAAAAGGATTAGAACTTTCGATTTCAAGGCATCTCTCGATCCATCCATATTTGGCAGAAATTTCTCAACTCTCAAAAGTGAATTAAGGAAGAAGAAAGGAAGCTCTCAGCAAGAGCAAGCAAGATTAAGGTTCTTCATCTAGAGAAGAGTGTAAACAATTTCTCTATTTAGTTTCTCTTTGTTTTAGCCTATTTTTGTAATGAATTTTTTGTGGTATTTGTATCTCCATGAGAGGCTAGTCTTCCTCTATAGGAGTTTAGGTCCTTTAGCATTAACTTTTTTAATTTTGTCTTACTTGAATTTTAGTTTTTATTATGATTATTTTATTTGATGTTAATTTATATGATTTATTCTTTGTGTTGATGCATGATTTGTACTTGAATTGTAGTATCCCGCTTAGGTTTGATAGACCCAAAGTAGATTAGGATCATATATGATAGTACCAAATTGTGAACACAAATACCTTAGGATTTGGATTAGAATTGACCAATTTGAAATCTAAACCGGAACTACAAAAATTAGGGTTAGAGTTTGATAAAGGACTTAATCGTAAAGTACTGATATCTAAGGATATGATAGACTAACGAGAACTTCATGGTCTAGATAGCTAGGGTGAATGACTTAATCGTGAAATCTGAACTGTTTAGGCATGTTATTAACTCACGAAAGTGACCCCTTTTAACATCTTAGGTTAGAAACCTCGTCATATTAAACATGAATTTAAACGAACCGAATAGATAGGATTAGCAAGGGATTGTAGACCGAATGCTCATATATTTCCAAACCTTGAAAGAAACCAAAAGTCTCTTTTACTCTTCAGTTTTTGTTTAATTGTTATAACCTCTTCTTCTCGGGTATTGAACCTAAAAATTAGGAATTTAGAACAAAAAAAAACACTTTCTTTAATATTATGAAATTAATCAATAAAGTTAAAGATTAGTATTTCTCGATATTCCCTTGGAATTGGTATCCTTAAGTGCTACAGGGATTAGGTTGTGCACTTGCAATCGACCAATCTTTCAGTATTAGGTTTATAAATTTAAAAGTTCAAAGAGTATAAAAATTAGCATAAAACCCTATACACAAAATACTCAACAGAAAGATAACTAGTGAAATATGAAAGACTAATAGAAGAAGATAAAAGACAACTAGTACAAAATGAAAGACAACTAGTATAATATGAAAGACAATCAGTAGTAGATGAAAGACAACTAGTACAAGATGAACGACAATGAGTTCCATGAAATACAACTAGAAGAATATGAAGTATATAAAGAAACACAATCAGTGGAAGATGAAAGATAACCAGTTGTATATGACATACAATCACTTGAACATGAAAGACCACCAGTAGAAAATAAAAGACAACCAGTACAAGATGAAAGACAACCAGTAGAACATGAAACATAACCAATACAAGATGAAAGACAACTAGTAGAACATAAAAGACAACACGTAAAATATGACACACAATCAGTACAAGATGAAACGCAACCAGTAGAACATGAAAAACAACTAAAAAATATTAAAGACGACTAGTAGAACATGAAAGATAATAAGTTGAACATGAAATACAACCACTAGAACATAAAAGACAACTAGAAGAAGATGAAATACAATAAGAAGAGGAACATGAAAGACAACCAGTACAATATGAAAAAGACAACAAATAGGAAGACAACCAGTACAAAGATTAAAGATAACTAGTAGTAGAAGATGAAAGACAATCATTTAAACATGAAAGATAATAAGAAGAACATGAAAGACAACTAGTCAAGGATGAAAGACAACCAGTATAATATTAAAGTCAACCAGTAGTAGATGAAAGATAACTTGAAGAATATGAAACACAACCAGTACAATATGAAAGACAATGAGTAGAACATGAAAGATAATCAGAAAAAGATGAAAGACAACCTGTAGAACATGAAAGACAACCAGTAGAACATGAAAGACAACAAGAAGAAGATGAAAGTCAACCAATAGAACATGAAAGAGAACTAGTACAACAAGAAAGACAACCAGTACAGGATGAAAGACAACCAATATAACATGAAAGTCAACAAGTAGTAGAACATGAAAGACAACCAATACAACATGAAATCCAACTAGTAGAATATGAAATACAACTAATAAAACATGATAAACAACCCGTACAAGATGAAAGGACAATCAATAAAATATGCAAGACAACAAAAACAATGAAAAATGACCAGTAGAATATGAAACAAAACCAGTAGAATATGAAAGACAACAAGTACAAGATGAAAGATAACAAGTGAAATATGAAATACAATCAATATAACATGAAAGACAACTACAAGAAGATTAAATATAACAAGAAGAAAAAAAACACATCCATTAGTAGATGAAATACATCAAGTAGAACATGAAAGACAACATGTACAAGACGAAAGACAACTATTAGAAGATGAAAGACAACATGTAGAAGATGAAATACAACCAGTATAACATAAAAGTCAACCAGTAGTAAATAAAAAACAATAGTAGAAAATGAAAGACAACCATTAAATGGTGAAAGATGACGAGTAGAACATGCCTGAAAGACAACGAGTAGAACATGAAAGACAACCAGTAGTAGAAGAAAGACAACAGTAGAACATGAAAAACAACCACTACAAGGTGAACGATAATGAGTAACATTAAAGACAACTTGTAGAATGATAGGGGTAAAGTAGTGATTTACCCTATCACTTAACCTAAAATATAGCCATTTATCGAATTACATTTATCTATTTACACCATCAATTGGAGAGTTGTATTAAGGTTGTAAATGCCCTATTTTCATGCTATCTGGGGACACTAATAGAGTGCTCCAAACACTTTCAATTGGGGTGTTGTGTTAGTGTCATAAATGCCATATTATCTTGCGATATGGATACACTACTCGAGTGCTCCAGACACATTCAATTGGAGTGATGTTTCAGGATTGTAAATGCCATATTATCTTGCCATATAAAGACGCTACTAAAGTGCTCCAAACACCATCAATTGGAGAGTTGTATTAGGGTTGTAAATGCCATATTTTCGTGCTATCTGGGGACACTACTAGAGTGCTCCCAGACACCTTCAATTAGAAGGTTGTATTAGGGTTGTAAATGTCATATTGTCTAGCCATATAAGGACACTACTAGAGTGCTCCAGACACTTTCAATTGGAGTGATGTATTAGGCTTGTAACTGCCCTATTATCAAGCCATCTAAAGACACTACTAGAGTGCTCCATACACCTTCACTTGAAGTGTTGTACTGGGGTTGTAAATGCCCTATTATCTTGCCATATAGGGACACTACTAGAGTGCTCAAAACACCGTCAATTCGAGTGTCATATTGGGTTGTAAATGTCATATTATCTTGCCATATAGAGACGCTACTAGAGTGCTCCAAACACCATCAATTGGAGTGTTGTATTAGGGTTGTAAATACCATATTATCTTGCCACATAACGACACTACTAGAGTGCTCCAAACACCTTCAATTGGAGTGTCAAATTAGGGTTGTAAATTCCCTATTATCTTGCCATAAAGAACAGGGCCGGTCCTGAAGGTTTTGGGACCCGGGGCGGGATAAAAATTTAAGTCCTTTATATAGGGCCATAGGGGTGTAAATAAATTAGATATTATCCGATTTCGTTCGGATCTGAATCAGAAAAATTACTTAAATTATCTGATCTATATTCGTATCCGAAACTATCGATATCTGTATCCATATCCGAAAAGTTATAACGGATAAGGATATTGTTTAATAATTAACTATTGTATCTGCATCCATATTCGTATCCGAAAAGTTACAATGGATAAGGATACGGTTTAATAATTAACTATCTGTAACTATCTTTATCTGACCATTTACACCTCTACTCCACAAGAAATTATTTGTTAAATACCAATGATTTATTACTTATATTTTAGTTGCATGGTATTGATATATGATCGTTAATGTAGTTGGTTCAAGACTCTCTTTATTTTTTTTGTCTTGTATGCTTAGAAAAAAAACATTATTAATCTTGAATTGATATTTCTGATTAACAATATAATATTAGGAGATGAATAGTGACTAATATTTTGGTAATATGATATATGTTTTGTATTTATTATGAAAAATATTAGATCTAATTAATGAATGAAAAAAAAAGTATATTTAGATATTATACTTTACTAGAATGTATATTAGTATTTTTTTAATTATCCGAATTATATTCATATCCATCCGATATCTCATCTGTATTCGTATACATTTAATATCCGATCCGTATCCGAGACTATCCATATTCGCATCCGTATTCAAAAAAATTATAACGGATAAAGATACGGTTCGATCACTATTTGATCCGTATCCGACCGTTTATACCCTTACCTTTATATACATATATTATTTTATTAATATGCCAATAGATCATTCCTATTTATAAAAAAGTTTAGAGCTTTTATATATACAAAATTTGTTTTCTAATATTTTATTTATTTTTAATATATACAAATATTTTTTAGTAATATATACATACTAAAATTTTTTTTGGGGCCCTCTGAATCCTGAGGCCCGGGGCCATTGCCCCGGATGCCCTGACCCAGGACCGGGCATGATAAAGAGATGATACTAGCGTGCTCCAAACACCATTATCAATTGGAGTGTTGTGTTAGGGTTGTAAATGCCCTATTATCTTGTCATATAGAGACACCACTGGAGTGCTCCAAATACCAAATTATAGACTATTGTATTAGGGTTGTAAACGCCATATTATCTTGCCATCTGAAGACAATACAACAGTGCTCCAAACACCTTCAATTGGAGTGTTGTATTAGGGTTGTAAATGCCATATTATCTTGCCATATAGAGACGCTACTAGAGTGCTCCAAACACCATCAATTGGAGTGTTGTATTAGGGTTGTAAATACCATATTATCTTGCCATATAACGACCCTACTAGAGTGCTCCAAACACCTTCAATTGGAGTGTCATATTAGGGTTGTAAATTCCCTATTATCTTGCCATATAGAGATGATACTAGAGTGCTCCAAACACCATTATCAATTGGAGTGTTGTATTAGGGTTGTAAATGTCCTATTATCTTGTCATATAGAGACACCACTGGAGTGCTCCAAATACCATATTATAGACTATTGTATTAGGGTTGTAAATGCCGTATTATGTTGCCATCTGGAGACAATACAAGAGTGCTCCAAACACCATCAATTGGAGTGTTGTATTAGCGTTGTAAATGTCATATTATTTTTCCATATAGAGACGAAACTAGAGTGCTCCAAACACCATCAATTGGAGTGTTGTATTAGGGTTGTAAATATCATATTATCTTGCCATATAACGACACTACCAGAGTGCTCCAAACACCTTCAATTGGAGTGTCATATTAGGGTTGTAAATTCCCTATTATCTTGCCATATAGAGACGATACTAGCGTGCTCCAAACACCATCATCAATTGGAGTGTTGTATTAGGGTTGTAAATGTCTTATTATCTTGCCATATAGAGACACCACTAGAGTGCTCCAAATA
Source organism: Carex rostrata (assembly GCF_964058835.1). Classification (NCBI taxonomy): domain Eukaryota; kingdom Viridiplantae; phylum Streptophyta; class Magnoliopsida; order Poales; family Cyperaceae; genus Carex; species Carex rostrata. The sequence goes on from NC_135926.1 coordinate 6,899,017, forward strand.
CCATCAATTAGACTGTTGTATTAGGGTTCTAAATGCCCTATTATCTTGTCATCTGGAGACAATACAAGAGTGCTCCAAACACCTACAATTGGAGTGTTGTATTAGGGTTGCAAATGCCATATTATCTTTCAATGTGGTGACACAACTAGCGTGCTCCAAACACCTTTAATTGGAGTGTTGTATTAGGGTTGTAAATGTCCTATTATCTTGCTATGTGGAGACACTACTAGAGTGCTCCAAACACCTTCAATTGGAGTGTCATATTAGGGTTGTAAATACCCTATTATCTTTCCATCAGGAGACACTACTAGCGTGCTCCAAACACCATCATAAATTGGAGTGTTGTATTAGGGTTGTTAATGTCCTATTATCTTGCCATATAGAGTCACTAGTAGAGTGCTCCAAACACGTTCAATTTGAGTGTTGTATTAGGGTTGTAAATGTCCTATTATCTTGCTATGTGGAGACACTACTAGAGTGCTTCAAACACCTTCAATTGGAGTGTCGTATGAGGGTTGTAAATGCCCTATTATCTTGCCATCAAGAGACACTACTAAAGTGCTCCAAAAACCTTCAATTGGAGTGTTGTATTAGGGTTGAACTGCCCTTTTATCTTGCCATATAGAGATGCTACTAGAGTGCTCCAAACACCATCAATTGGAGTGTAGTATTAGCGTTGTAAATGTCATATTATCTTGCCATATAGAGCCACTACTAGAGTGCTCCAAACAACTTCAATTGGAGTGTTATATTATGATTGTAAATGCCCTATTATCTTCTCATATAGAGACACAACTAGAGTGCTCCAATTACCATCAATTGGAGTGTTGTACTTGGCTTGTAAACACCCAATTATCTTGCCATATAGAGACGCTACTGGAGTACTGCAAACACCTGTAATTGGGGTGTTGTATTTTGGTCGGAAATGCTATATTATCTTGCCATAGAGAGACACTACTAGAGTACTCCAAACACCTTCAATTTGAGTGTTGTATTAGGGTTCTAAATGCCCTATTATCTTGCCATATAGAGACGCTACTAGAGTGCTCCGAACACCATAAATTGGAGTGTTGTATTAGAGTTGTGAATACCATTTTATCTAGCCATATAACGACACTACTAGAGTGCTCCAAACACCATCAATTGGAGTGTTGTATTAGGGTTGTAAATGTCATATTATCTTGCCATATATAGACGCTACTAGAGTGCTCCAAACACCATCAATTGGAGTGTTGTATTAGGGTTGTAAATACAATATTATCTTGCCACATAACGACACTACTAGTGTGCACCAAACACCCTCAATTGGAGTGTCATATTAGGGTTGTAAATTCCCTATTATCTTGCCATATAGAGATGATACTAGCGTGCTCCAAACACCATTATCAATTGGAGTGTTGTATTAGGGTTGTAAATCTCCTATTATCTTGTCATATAGAGACACCACTGGAGTGCTCCAAAAACCAAATTATAGACTATTGTATTAGGGTTGTAAACACCGTATTATCTTGCCATCTGGAGACAATACAGGAGTACTCCAAACACCTTCAATTGGAGTGTTGTATTTTGTAAATGCCCTTTTATCTTGCCATATCGAGATGCTACTAGAGTGCTCCAAACACCATCAATTGGAGTATTGTATTAGCGTTGTAAATGCCATATTATCGTGCTCCAAACACCATCAATTGGAGTTTTGTATTAGGGTTGTAAATACCATATTATCTTGCCATATAACGACACTACTAGAGTGCTTCAAACGCCTTCAATTGGAGTGTCATATTAGGGTTGTAAATTCCCTATTATCTTGCCATATAGAGATGATACTAGCGTGCTCCAAACACCATTATCAATTGGAGTGTTGTTTTAGGGTTGCAAATGTCCTATTATCTTGTCATATAGAGAAACCACTAGAGTGGTCCAAATACCATATTATAGACTATTGTATTAGGGTTGTAAATGCCGTATTATCTTGTCATCTGGAGACAATACAAGAGTGCTCCAAACACCATCAATTGGAGTGCTGTATTAGCGTTGTAAATGTCATATTATCTTGCCATATAGAGATGCTACTAGAGTTCTCCAAACACCATCAATTTGAGTGTTGTATTAGGGTTGTAAATACCATATTATCTTACCATATAACGACATTACTAGAGTGCTCCAAACACCTTCAATTGGAGTGTCATATTAGGGTTGTAAATTCCCTATTATCTTGCCATAAGAGACGATACTAGCGTGCTCCAAACACCATCATAAATTGGAGTGTTGTATTAGGGTTGTTAATGTCCTATTATCTTGCCATATAGAGTCACTAGTAGAGTGCTCCAAACACGTTCAATTTGAGTGTTGTATTAGGGTTGTAAATGTCCTATTATCTTGCTATGTGGAGACACTACTAGAGTGCTTCAAACACCTTCAATTGGAGTGTTGTATTAGGGTTGTAAATACCCAATTATCTCGTCATATAGAGACGCTACTAGAGTGCTCCAAACACCATCAATTGGAGTGAATGTAAATGCGCTATTATCTTGCCATATAGAGACACAACTAGAGTGCTCCAATTACCATTAATTGGAGTGTCATATTAGGGTTGTAAATTCCCTATTGTCTTGCCATATAGAGACGATACTAACGTGCTCCAAACACCATCTTAAATTGGAGTGTTGTATTAGGGTTGTTAATGTCCTATTATCTTGCCATATAGAGTCACTAGTAGAGTGCTCCAAACACGTTCAATTTGAGTGTTGTATTAGGGTTGTAAATGTCCTATTATCTTGCTGTGTGGAGACACTACAAGAGTGCTCCAAACACCTTCAATTGGAGTGTTGTATTAGGGTTGTAAATACCCAATTATCTCGTCATATAGAGACGCTACTAGAGTGCTCCAAACACCATCAATTGGAGTGCTATATTAGGGTTGTAAATGCCCTATTATCTTGTCATATAGACACTACTAGCGTGCTCCAAACACCTTTAATTGGAGTGTTGTATTAGGGTTGTAAATGCCCTTTTATCTTGTCATATAGAGACACTGCAATAGTGCTGCAAAATCTTCAATTAGAGTGTTGTATTAGGGCTGTAAATACCCAATTAGAATAAGAAAGACAATAATAAGAACATGAACGACAACAAGTAGAATAAGAAAGACAATAAGAAGAACATGAAAGCCAACAAGTAGAACATGAAAGCCAACCAATACAAGATGAAAGACAACAAATAGAACATGAAAGACAACATGTACAATATAAAAGACAACTACTACAAGATTAAAGACAACAAGAGAACAAGAAAAGACAACCAATACATGATGAAAGACAACGACTAGAACATGAAAGTCAACCAGTAGTGGATAAAAGACTACAACAGAATATGAAATACTACCATTAAAGGATGAAAGACGACGAGTAGAACAAGCATGAAAGACAACCAATAACATGAAAGACAACGAGTAGAACATGAAAGACAACCAATTATGGAGTGTTGTATTAGGGTTGTAAATGTCCTAATATCTTGTCATCTGGAGACACTTCTAAAGTGCTCCCAGACACTTTCAATTAGAGTGTTGTACTAGGGTTGTAAATGCCCGATTATCTTACCCTCAGGAGACACTACTAGAGTGCTCCAAATATCTTCAATTGGAGTGTGGTATTAGGGTTATAAATGCCCTATTAGCTTGCCATATGGGGACACTACAAGAATGCTCCAAACACATTCAATTGAAGTGTGGTATTAGGGTGGTAAATGACATATTATCTTGCCATCTGGAGACACTACTAGAGTGCTCCAGACACCTTCAATTGGTGTGTAGTACTAGGGTTGTAAATGAATTATTTTCTTTCCATATGGGGGAAAACTACTAGCGTGCTCCAAATACCTTTAATTGGAGTGTTGTATTAGGGTTGTTAATGTCCTATTATCTTGCCATATAGAGACACTAGTGGAGTGCTCCAAACACGTTCAATTTGAGTGTTGTATTAGGGTTGTAAATGTCCTATTATCTTGCTATGTGGAGACACTACTAGAGTGCTCCAAACACCTTCAATTGGAGTGTCGTATTAGGGTTGTAAATTCCCTTTTGTCTTGCCATTAGGAGACACTACTAGAGTGCTCCAAACACTTTCAATTGAAGTGTTGTATTAGGGTTGTAAATGTCCTATTATCTTGCCATATAGAGACACTACTAGAATACTCCAAACACCATCAATTGGAGTGATGTATTAGGATTTTAAATGCCCTATTATCTTGCCATATAGAGACACAACTAGAGTGCTCCAAATATCATCAATTGGAGTGTAGTATTGGCGTTGTAAATGTCATATTATCTTGCCATATAGAGCCGCTACTAGAGTGCTCCAAACACCTTCAATTGGAGTGTTGTATTAGGATTTTAAATGCCCTATTATCTTGCCATATAGAGACACAACTAGAGTGCTCCAAATATCATCAATTGGAGTGTTTTATTTGGCTTGTAAATGCCATATTATTTTTCCATCTGGAGACACTAAGAGAGTTGTTCAAACACCTTTAATTAGCGTGTGTATTTGGGTTGTAAATGCCCTATTATCATACCATATAGAGACACAACTAGCGTGCTCCAAACACCTTTAATTGGAATGTTGTATTAGGGTTGTTAATGTCCTATTATCTTGCCATATAGAGACACTAGTGGAGTGCTCAAAACACGTTCAATTTGAGTGTTGTATTAGGGTTGTAAATGTCCTATTATCTTGCTATGTGGAGACACTACTAGAGTGCTCCAAACACCTTCAATTGGAGTGTTGTATTAGGGTTGTAAATACCATATTATCTTGTCATCAGGAGACACTACTAGAGTGCTCCAAACACCTTCAATTGTAGTGTTGTAATATGGTTGCAAACGTCGTAATATCTTGACATTTGGAGATGCTACTAGAGTTCTCCAAACACCTTCAATTGGAGTGTTGTATTAGAGTTGAACTGCCCTTTTATCTTGCCATATAGAGATGCAACTAGAGTGCTCCAAACACCATCAATTGGAGTCCAGTATTAGCGTTGTAAACCATATAGAGACACAACTAAGTGCTCCAATTACCATCAATTGGAGTGTTGTACTTGGCTTGTAAACACCCAATTATCTTGCCATATAGAGACGCTACTAGAGTACTGCAAACACCTGTAATTGGGGTATTGTATTTGGGTCGGAAATGCTATATTATCTTGCCATATAGAGACACTACTAGAGTACTCCAAACACCTTCAATTTGAGTGTTGTATTAGGGTTGTAAGTGCCCTATTGTCTTGCCATTTAGAGACACTACTAGAGTGCTCCTAACACTTTCAATTGGAGTGTTTTATTAGGGTTGTAAATGCCCTATTATCTTTCCATATAGAGACGCTACTAGAGTGGTCCAAACACCTTCAATTTGGGTGTTGTATTAGGGTTGTAAATGCCCTATTATCTTGCCATATAGAGACGCTACTAGAGTGCTCCAAACACCATCAATTGGGGTGTTGTATTAGGGTTGTAAATACCATATTATCTTGCCATATAACGACACTACTAGAGTGCTCCAAACACCTTCAATTGGAGTGTCATATTAGGGTTGTAAATTCCCTATTATAATGCCATATAAAGACGATACTAGCGTGCTCCAAACACCATTATCAATTGGACTGTTGTATTAGAGTTGTAAATGTCCTATTATCTTGTCATATAGAGACACCACTAGAGTGCTCCAAATACCATCAATTAGACTATTGTATTAGGGTTGTAATTGCCCTATTATCTTGCCATCTAGAGACAATACAAGAGTGCTCCAAACACCTACAATTGGAGTGTATTAGGGTTGCAAATGACATATTATCTTTCAATGTGGTGACACAACTAGCGTGCTCCAAACACCTTTAATTGGAGTGTTGTATTAGGGTTGTTAATGTCATATTATGTTGCCATATAGAGACACTAGTAGAGTGATCCAAACACGTTCAATTTGAGTGTTGTATTAGGGTTGTAAATGTCGTATTATCTTGCTATGTGGAGACACTACAAGAGTGCTCCAAACACCTTCAATTGGAGTGTTGTATTAGGATTGTAAATACCCAATTATCTTGTCATATAGAGACGCTACTAGAGTGCTCCAAACACCATCAATTGGAGTGCTATATTAGGGTTGTAAATGCCCTATAGAGACACTACTAGCGTGCTCCAAACACCTTTAATTGGAGTGTTGTATTAGGGTTGTAAATGCCCTTTTATCTTGCCATATAGAGACATGCTAGAGTGCTCCAAAATCTTCAATTAGAGTGTTGTATTAGGGCTGTAAATACCCAATTAGAATAAGAAAGACAATAATAAGAACATGAACGACAACAAATAGAATAAGAAAGACAATAAGAAGTACATGAAAGACAACAAGTAGAACATGAAAGCCAAGCAATACAAGATCAAAGGCAATAAATAGAACATGAAAAACAATATGTACAATATAAAAGACAACTACTACAAGATTAAAGACAACAAGAGAAGAAGAAAAGACAACCAATACATGATGAAAGACAGCGAGTAGAACATGAAAGTCAACCAGTAGTGGATGAAAGGCTACAACAGAATATGAAATACAACCATTAAAGGATGAAAGACGACAAGTAGAACATGCATGAAAGACAACCAATAACATGAAAGACAAGAATGCCCTATTAGCTTGCCATACGGGGACACTACAAGAATGCTCCAAACACATTCAATTGAAGTGTTGTATTAGGGTGGTAAATGACATATTATCTTGCCATCTGGAGACACTACTAGAGTGCTTCAGACACCTTCAATTGGTGTGTAGTACTAGGGTTGTAAATGAATTATTTTCTTGCCATATGGGGGGACACTACTAGAGTGCTCCAAACACCATCAATTGGAGTGTTGTATTAGGCCGGTAAATGCCCTATTGTCTTGCCACATGGAGACACTACCAGAGTGCTCCACACACCATCAATTGGAGTGTTGTATTACGGATGTAAATGCCCTAATATCTTGCCATATAGGGACAGTACTAGAGTACTCCAAACACGTTCAATTTGAGTGTTGTATTCGAGTTGTAAATTTCCTATTATCTTGCTATGTGGAGACACTACTAGAGTGCTCCAAATACCTTCAATTGCAGTGTTGTTAGGGTTGTAAATACCCAATTATCTTGTCATATAAAGATACTAGAGTGCTCCAAACACCATTAATTGGAGTGCTATATTAGGGTTGTATGCCCTATTATCTTGCCATATAGAGACACTACTAGAGTGCTCCAAACACCTTTAATTGGAGTGTTGTAATATGGTTGCAAATGTCGTATTATCATGCCATATAGAGACGCTACTAGAGTTCTCCACATACCTTCAATTGGAGTGTTGTATTAGGGTTGTAAATGCCCTCTAATCTTGCCATATAGAGACACTACTAGAGTGTTCCAAACACCTTCATTTGAAGTGTTGTATTAGGGTTGTAAATACCCAATTATATTTTCATATAGAGATGCTACTAGAGTGCTCCAAACACCATCAATTGGAGTGTTGTATTAGCGTTGTAAATGCCATATTATCTTGCCATATGGAGACACTACTAGAGTGCTCCAAACACCTTCAATTGGAGTGTCATATTAGGGTTGTAAATACCCAATTATCTTGTCATATAGAGACGCTACTCGAGTGATCCAAACACAATGAACTGAATGTTGTATTACGGTTGTCAATGTCCTATTATCTTGCCATATAGAGACACTACTAGAGTGCTCCAAACACCTTCAATTGGAGTGTTGTATTAGGGTTGTAAATACCATATTATCTTGCCATATAACGACACAACTAGAGTGCTCCAAACACTTTCAATTGGAGTGTTGTATTAGGGTCGTAAATGTCTTATTATCTTGTCATATAAAGACATTACTAGAGTGCTACAAATACCTTAAATTGAAATGTTGTATTAGGGTTACAACTACCCTCTTCTTTTGTCATATAGGGGCACTACTAGAGTGCACCCAACACCTTCAAATGGAGTGTTTTATTAGTGTTGTAAATGCCCTATTATCTTGCCATATGGGGTCAGTACTAAAGTGTTCCAAACACCTACAATTAGGGTGTTGTACTAGGGTTGTAAATGCCCTATTATCTTACCATATAGGGACACTACTAGAGTGCTCCAAACAACTTCAATTTGAGTGTAGAATTAGTGTTGTAAATGCCCTATTATCTTGCCATATAGAGACGCTACTAGAGTGCTCCAAACACAATCAATTGGAGTGTTGTATAAGGATTGTAAATGCCCTATTATCTTCTATGTGGAGACACTACTAGCGTGCTCCAAACACCTTCAATTGAAGTGTTAGATTAAGGTTGCAAATGCCCCATATCTTGTCATGTGGAGACATTACTAGGTTGCTCCAAACACCATCAATTGGAGTGTTATATTAGGGTTGTAAATGCCCTCTTCTCTTGCTATTTAGACACATTACTAGAATGCTACAAATATCATCAATTGAAATATTGTATTAGGGTTGCAACCACCCTGTTCTTTTGGCATATAGGGGCACTACTAGTGTGCTCCCAACACCTTCAAATGTAGTGTTATAGTAGTGTTGTAAATGCCCTATTATCTAGCCATATGGGGACACTACTAGAGTGCTCCAAACACCTTCAATTGGAGTGTTGTATTAGGGTTGTAAATGCCCTATTATCTTGCCATATATAGAGACTACTTGAGTGCTCCAAATATCTTCAATTCAAGTGTGGTATTAGGGTTGTAAATTCTCTATTATCTTGCCATATGGGGACACTACTTGAGTGCTCCAAACACCTTACATTGGAATGTTGTATTAGGGTTGTAAATGCCCGCTAATCTTGCCATCTAGATACATGACTAGAGTGCTCCAAGCACCATCAATTGGAGTGTTGTATTAGGGTTGTAAATGTCATATTATCTTGCTATATAAGGACACTACTATTGTGCCCCCACACACCTTCAATTGGACTGTTGTATTGGGTTGTAAATGCCTTATTATCTTGCCATCTCGAGACACTAATAGAATGCTCCAAACACCTTCAATTGGAGTGCTGTATTAGGATTGTAAATGTCGTATTATATTTTCATATAGAGACGCTACTAGAGTTCTCCAAACACCTTCAATTGGAGTGTTGTATTAGGGTTGTAAATGCCCTATTATCTTGCCATATAGGGATACTACTAGAGTGCTCCAAACAACTTCAATTTGAGTGTAGAATTAGTGTTGTAAATGCCCTATTATCTTGCCATATAGAGACGCTACTAGAGTGCTCCAAACACAATCAATTGGAGTGTTGTATAAGGATTGTAAATGCCCTATTATCTTCTATGTGGAGACACTACTAGCGTGCTCCAAACACCTTCAATTGAAGTGTTAGATTAAGGTTGCAAATGCCCCATATCTTGTCATGTGGAGACATTACTAGGTTGCTCCAAATACCATCAATTGGAGTGTTATATTAGGGTTGTAAATGCCCTCTTCTCTTGCTATTTAGACACATTACTAGAATGCTACAAATATCATCAATTGAAATATTGTATTAGGGTTGCAACCACCCTGTTCTTTTGGCATATAGGGGCACTACTAGTGTGCTCCCAACACCTTCAAATGTAGTGTTATATTAGTGTTGTAAATGCCCTATTATCTAGCCATATGGGGACACTACTAGAGTGCTCCAAACACCTTCAATTGGAGTGTTGTATTAGGGTTGTAAATGCTCTATTATCTTGCCATATATAGAGACTACTTGAGTGCTCCAAATATCTTCAATTCAAGTGTGGTATTAGGGTTGTAAATTCTCTATTATCTTGCCATATGGGGACACTACTTGAGTGCTCCAAACACCTTACATTGGAATGTTGTATTAGGGTTGTAAATGCCCGCTAATCTTGCCATCTAGATACATGACTAGAGTGCTCCAAGCACCATCAATTGGAGTGTTGTATTAGGGTTGTAAATGTCATATTATCTTGCCATATAAGGACACTACTATTGTGCCCCCACACACCTTCAATTGGACTGTTGTATTGGGTTGTAAATGCCTTATTATCTTGCCATCTCGAGACACTAATAGAATGCTCCAAACACCTTCAATTGGAGTGTTGTATTATGATTGTAAATGTCGTATTATATTTTCATATAGAGACGCTACTAGAGTTCTCCAAACACCTTCAATTGGAGTGTTGTATTAGGGTTGTAAATGCCCTAATATCTTGCCATATAGGGATACTACTAGAGTGCTCCAAACACCTTCAATTGGGGTATTGTATTACCTGTAAATGCCCTATTATCCTACCATATGGTTACACTACTAAAGTGCTCCAAACAACTTCAATTGGAGTGTTGTATTAGGGTTGTAAATGCCTTATTATCTTATCATATAAAGACGCTACTATAGTGCTCCAAACACCATCAATTGGAGAGTTGTAATAGTGTTGTAGATGCCCTATTTTTATGCAAGCTGGGGACACTACTAGAGCGCTCCTAGACACCTTCAATTAGAGTGTTGTATTTGAGTTGTAAATACCTTATTGTCGTCTAGCCATATAGAGACACCACAAGAGTGCGATTTTTTTTAAATAGAATTTGTTTTAATTATTTCAACGGAACAAGCCTTGTTTGGGTTGAAATTCGAAAACTAACCTCCACCTATCCTAGGATCGGTGGAGCATATAAAACCCAACCTACACTAGTCCTACGGACCGTAGGAGCTAATTCTGCACCTACCACACCACTTTACACGAAAGGCCACACAAATACCTCCACCGATCCTATGGATCGATGGAGACTATAATATTGTCTTGAATTCAAATTGCTGTTACAAACTATTACTTGCGTTATCAACATTTTAAAACTAATATTTCTAAGAAATTCCCACTAGAAAAGGCTTATCATACAACTTTCTATATCCTGTCACAAAGAGGTCCCTATTCAGGGACTGTTTTCTAATTAAGTTTCATTTCCTGTCACAGTTTGGTCCCTGAACCCTGTCAGACCCGTAATTTCGCATTAAAAACCCTGTTATTTACCAGAATCCACTCAGAGCTGTACAAAACCTTGGAATATTACAGAAAAGTCCCTGGAATGTTGCAGAATAACACAAAATTAAATTAGTTATTCATTTTAATTCGGTTAAAATAAAAAATTATAAAACGAGGGATATTTTACCTTGTCAAAATTGTAGATCTGAAGAGTTTCCAAATCTCTTAAACAATCCAGAAATTTTGAAACAATTGGATTGAAAAATGGTTGAGTATATTGAGAGGATAAAAAAAAGGGCTCAAACTGTGCTGGAAGGAAGAAGAGGAAGGAGGAAGGACCCGTCGGGATAATTTTTAAAACAACCCTCCACCGATCCTCGATCCAGCAAAAATTTTGATTTTCTGTGGCAATGCTCTACCGGGTGCGAAAATGGGTAAAAATTGGCTAGGACCGGTGTAGGTTGGAATTTTTTTTTGCTCCACCGATCCTAGGGATTGGTCGAGGCCAGTTTTCGAATTTCAACCCAAACAAGGCTTGTTCCGTTGAAATAATTAAAACAAATTCTATTTTAAAAAAAATCCTAGGGTGCTACAGACACCTTCAATTGGAGTGTTGTATTAGGGTTGTAAATGCCCTATTATCTTGTCATCTAGAGACACTACTAGAGTGCTCCATACACCTTCAATTGAAGTATTGTATTAGGATTGTAAATGTCATATTATCTTGCCATATAGGGACATTACTAGAGTGCTCCAAATTCCTTCAATTAGAGTGTTGTAGGTTGTAAATCCTTTTATCTTGCCACATAGAGACATTACTACAGTGCTCCAATCACCATCATTTGGTATGTTGTATTTATCTTGCCATCTGGAGACACTTCTAAAGTGCTCCCAGGCACCTTCAATTAGAGTGTTGTATTAGGGTTGTAAATGCCATATTATCTTGCCATATAGAGATGCTACTAGAGTGCTCCAAATACCTCTAATTGGAGTGTTGTATTACGGTTGTAAATGCCTTATTATGTTGCTATCTGGAGACACTACTTGTGTGCTCCCAGACACCTCTAATTGGAGTGTTGTATTAGGGTTATAAATGCACTATAATCTTGTCATCTGGAGACACTACTAGCGTGCTCCCAGACACCTTTAATTGGAGTGTTGTATTAGGGTTGTAGATGTTGTTCAAACAATAATCTTTTTCGTCTATTTGACTAATTTGCAAAAAGATACAATTATTGAATTTTACAATTTCTTCTATTTTTAGAGTTATGCAGGTTCAAGCAAATTGGAATTACAATAAGGATTGCTTGAACTGAAGACATTTATCAAAAATTTAAATTGTAATATTTTAAACTTGGTAAAGTGTGTTTGATGTTGTTTTAACAGGGAACAAACGTTGGTAAAGTTTGTAAAACGTTATAACGATTCAGTCTGTAAAGAAACGCTGAGAAACAGCTTGATCAAACTCAAAAGGAACCACAAACGTTGGTAACGTTTGTCAATCGTTACAATAATTTAATTAATTCAGCGTTGTAATGTTTGATAAACTTTGTAACGAAAAATTAAATTCAACCTTCAAAAATTTCTATCTTTGATCAAGTTTTTACAGTGTAAAACGTTACATAACGTTTTGATCAATCTCGTAGAAAAAGAAAACCTAGAATTACCAAGCTTCTGATTTTACAATTTAAACACTGTTTTACCAACGTTTTAGTAATGTTTGTCCCTGTTTAAACAGTCTCAAACTTTACCAAGCTTCTGATTTTACAATTTGTATTCTTGATAAGAGTCTTCATGATTTCTTCAATCCAAGTATTTCATAATGCAATTCCATTTGACTTGAACCTACATATCTTTCAAAAATAAAAGAAATCGTAAAATTCAATAATTGTATGTTTTTGCAAATTAGTCAAATAGACGAAAAATATTATTGCACGAACAACAGAATGATCAAATTATTAATTAAATTTCAATATTCAAAATATTAAAATATGTTAATTCCATTATTCCACCTATTTAAGAGGCTAATTTATTTGATCAATATTTAATTACAATATTCTCTTACTTAGAAGACTAAAATGATCAAAATAATTTCTAAATTACTATTTAGAAATAAACATATTAATTTCAATAATATAATGACTAAAAGAGTTGAATTTATATATTTTGCACTTTCTAAATTACAATTTTCAATTTTGGTGCATGTATGTGTGTTTTAATTACAATATTTCATTTTTATGTAATTTTAGGTCTTAATTTTTAATTTTACCAAATTAAGGGGGAGTGCATGAATTGAGGAGGAGCCCTCTTTTTGTTTGAGCATTATTATGTAATATTTAGCTCCTTTTGATCATTTCCAAAAATTGGGAGATATATTACAAGTTCATGCTATATCGGTATTCCATAACACCACACACACAAACACAAGAAAAAGGGAAAAACAAAAATTTTAAAAATTCCGAACTTTATGGGAATAACCAATTTATGCACTCACTTGATATATATGTTTTGCAAATTGTCAAAAGTGAGAGATTGTTAGATTGGACCATAATCTACTTGTTTGTTTGACTATATTTGCAAAACATATATTAATTGAATTTTACATTTTTTTTTTTGTCTTGAGATATTGTGCAGGTTCATGACTATACAGAATATGATACATGCATCAAAGATGAATGAACCACTTCAATACTTATCAAGAATGTAGTTATGAAGCACTAGGCATTGGACAGCAGAAGCATCACCTCAAGATTAGTAATCAATATCTGTAAAATTGGTAAAATAAGCTTGAGATTGACCTAAGCAAGGCCTACCGTTGTAGCGGTCCAATGACAGTTGCAATGGTCAATTATTTTGATGCACAACAGATAAAATAATCCCGTAACAGTAAAAAACGGTTGGCACCCTTAAAATTCTAATGGTCGATCGTGATGGGACCATTACGCCGGTCCATCTACCGTTAGGGTTAATGGTAAAAAATGAAAGACAACTAGAAGAAGATGAAGTATAAAAAAAATACAATCAATAGAACATGAAATACAACCAGTAGAACATAAAAGACAACCAGTACAAGATTAAAGACAACCAGTATAACATGAAAGTCAACCTGTAGAACATGAAAGACAACAGGTAGAACATAAAAGACAACATGTGGAACATGAAAAACAACCAATAGAATATGAAAGACAACTAGAAGAAATTGAAATACAACTAGAAGAAGATGAAACACTACCAGTATTAGATGAAAGATAACTAGTAGAAATCAAAGACAACCGGAAAAGGATGAAAGACTACCAATAAAATAAGAAAGACAATAAGTAAAATACTCTATATATATATAGTAAGGCTACTCTACTTTGCAAAGTAAAAGACCTCTTATGCTTTGCATTTCAGACCATTAGATCTACTTTAAAAATTGTGCAGATCAGATTGATTGGATTTCAAAATTTTCGCTGGAATTGGGTTTTCTTGGATCTCCATTAACTGGACTCTCCAGTTAATTAAAACCCCTCTCTGTCTCTCTCACGCGATTCCTTCCCTTTCGTCGCCAGACCTAACCTAAACCCTTCGCTGCAACTTTCGGCGCCACCTTTTCTCGGCGCTCCTCTCCTCTCGGCACCATGTTCTTGCCGCTACTCTCTTTCTCCAGCAAGTCCTTTCTTCTCTCACTCTCATTTGCACCACCGTCTCGAGCCACCTCACGCCTCCTGGTGCATCGTGTCTCGCGCTTTGGGTCTCTCTCTCTTCTCTCGCACACGACCTCTCCCTGATAACCTAAATCGGTGCTCTATTCTCTCTGTCACACATGCTTGCTCCTTCGAAGCAGAAATTAGTAAGTAGGTTTTTCTCTGATAATTTTAATAATTTTTCAGGCTAATGCCGTGTGAGCTTTGTTTGTTACCATAACAGCTTTGGCATCTCAATCTATAGAGATTTGATTCTCATGGACAATTCTTTACAATTTCTGAGCGATGATGGTTACATGTATTGTTCCCAAGTAGTTTGCTTGTTTATCAATCGTTAAAGAAAAGGGAAGGAGGTTGGCAGATATTGTAAACATTAAAATGTGGAATGCAAGATATGGTGCTTTATTTTCTGATAAGGCGGCAATGGTCTGAACTTTCTCAGCATTTTCATTTTGCTTTTATTCTATTTGATGATTTGCCTCAAGATGTGACCCAGTTTTTAGTCGTATTTAGATGATTTGCCTCAAGATGTGACCCACTTTCTCGCACACGACCTCTCCCTGATCACAGATTAACAGCTACTTCAAAATATAGAAGTTACATGTGAACCACTAATTGATAAAAGTTACAACAAATTCAAATGTTGAAGATCAATAAATGGTTCATTTTACAAGATTCAGCATTCAGGATGTATTTTGCGTATTGAAAACTGACACAGAAAGCTTGATGAAGCCATCATGCAATGCGCAGCTATTTTCTGACATTGAAAACTGGTACATAACCATGTAACTACAACATCAAATTAGATTAGAAACGACAACATTGTACAAAAATAAATTCAGTTCATGATTCATGGAGAAAATGTAATAAAAAAAAATTTCAAGGGCTTTTCTGTTAAAATTTCAATGCATCTGACAAGCTTGATTTCATTTGACAGTTCCATAAGCTCACAATTTCATAACCTCAAGTTTGTCGAGCATATCATAAACTTGAATTCATAATTGTGCTCACTGTTTCATTATCTCAATTTTGTTTACTTTTATTTTTTGCTTACATATTGTTGCATCTGACAAGTTTGGTGTTTTTGTTCATTGTGATAGCTGGAAAAAAAATTGGAAAGGATAAACGAAAGGCGATTGATGATGAGGAGAGTGGTCTTCAAAAGCTAGCCGAAATATACGAATCTGATGAAGTCGATTCATAAACTGTCTTTTTTTTAGACTATGTCATTTTGTATAGACTTTGTTAGTTTGTTCAGACTATGTTAGTTATCTTGTTACATTCTTATTTCTAGATCACTAGACTATTGTTGAAATTGATGTCTTGCTATTTGTTGTCTGTTCTTCCTGGCAGATGCCTTGCTAATTGAGACCACCTATGTACATTGCAAATTATGTCTCATGAGTTGTTTATTTGTAGCTAATCAGATCATAGTTGAATAGTTTTTGGTAATGAAGAGCCAAGTCTATCATGCGTTCAAATGGTTAATTTATATAATCAACGGGAATGCGAGTGAAAAATTTGACAAGGAAATTTGACTTCGATGTAAGCATTTTAATATTGATATGCTGATAGAACAAAATAAAAGAAAATAAATAAGATAAAATAAGCATGTAGAAATTATGTCTCTTAATATTCAACTTAAGAGGAGTGAGCATCATCATTCAAAGAACAAAATAAAAGAAGCATTAACAGTAAAGATAAAACTATAAAGTCAACAACATTTTCATATAAATAACAGGTCCAATTTGCAATGGAATATATATGATCAGACAATCTGTCTTAGTTTACAAACTTCTGAGTTTAAATTAATAATATCCAGTCAATTTTTTTACTTTCAAATTTTTTTTCTTTTAAATTAATAATATACAGTAGCTTGACCTCTAATAGCCTTGAATTTATACTTTATTTCAAATTTTACCCGTTGCAAGCACAAGAGAGAGAGGAGCGATCGCTGATTTGTACAATTGGTGAAATCCTTATGATGCCAGATTTGCAAATGAGAGCGAGAGGAGAAAGGACTTGCTGGAGAAAGAGAGTAGCGGCAAGAACGTGGTGCCGAGAGGAGAGGAGCGTCGAGAGAAGGTGGCGCCTAAAGTTGCAGTGATTTGGCGAGAAGGAGGGGTTTAGGTTAGGTCTGGCGACGAGAGGGAAGGAATCGCGTGAGAGAGTCGCGTCTCGCGTGAGAGAGACAGAGAGGAGTTTTAATTAACTGGAGAGTCCAGTGTTCGCACAAAAGCATACACACAAAGTTTCAGGTACAGCTAGCTGTACCCTTTTAAACCGTGATTGAGCTTTCGTATTAGGTTGCAAGTGCACAACCTTTATCCGATAGTACAATCAGGTATCGATCCTCAGGGACGGTACAATTCGAGTCTAGATCACTACTTATCCTAGTTAGGTACTAGAAGTGAAGAGTTTGGTTTGAGTTTGTTTCAATTTCTAAATTCAATAACAAAAGATTGCAAAAGAAAATAAATGTTCGTTTCAATCAAGTTTAAAAGGTTGTTTCCAGGGTTTCAGATTTCATCCTCAGCTTTGCCTCTCTGGGCCCTCACTCGACTCGCATCATCTCTGATGCGACCCTAGTGATGCGACCCGCATGGTTTCCCATGCGACTCGCATGGCCCTCGAGTGAATGCAGCATTGCACCTGTTTCTGAGTTATTCGATTGTGCAAGGTTCTACTGACCCTACCTACGATTTCTGAGCCTCAACTCTCGTTTATTAGCACCAGAAACCTAGTAAGAAATTGCAATTTCACCTTCTTAAATCTACAACTTTCAACTCTCGTTTATTCGTGTTCAATCTAAGTCAATTGATCGGTTTGCTAAAGGTATCCACTATCTCTCAATAAATGGAAATCTCACCTTTCGGTTCAATTGATCTATCTTTTCAGATTTCTAACCTACCTCATATGCTTGATTAAATTGCAAGGATCAAAGTCAAGAAATTAGAAGAGATGCAAGAAACATTCAACAATAAACAATCAAGATTCAAACAATCAAAATCAAGCAATGAAAGAATAATACTCAATCAATTGATCACAAGAACAACTCAAATTCAAATGCAATACATACAATCAAAGCTTTAGACTACATCAACCCTAGAAACAAGAAAGATCTACTCAAGCATCATAAAAGAAAAGATAAGAGATGAGATAAGAGATAGGATCATGATGAAACCGAATCAAGCAAGGATCTTCCTTCCTTCCTCTCTTTCTTGATCAATACTCCAATTCTTGAGGTTTTGAATCTTCAAATTCGGAACTCCCTCTCTGGTGGCAGGGGTGGTCTATTTATAGACTTTTTAAAACGAGTGCTTCAATTCTGGGCCCTTATTGGGCCTTTGCTGTCTGCTCTGGAAGCTCGCGATGCGACCAGTGTCAGGTCTGATGCAACCAGCGTCAGGTCTGATGCGACCCGCATCGACTCTGATGAGGGTCGCGTCAGATGTGATGAGGGTCGCGTGCAGAGTCTCAGAATTCAGTAACTTCCCTGATTTCGCCCGTTTTCCGCAAAATAAGAATGAAATCGCAGCAGTACCACATTCTATGGATATTCAATGTAAAATACACGATTTGGTGGTTTAAAACGCAGATTTTGGTACAGGAATTGGTCGGAACAATAGATCAAATATGGAGATATCATCCAGTTAATGGAGATCCGAGAAAACTCAATTCCAGCGAAAATTTTGAAATCCAATCAATCTGATCTGCACAATTTTTAAAGTAGATCCAATGGTCTGAAATGCAAAGCACAAGAGGTCTTTTGCTTTGCAAAGTAGAGCAGCCTTACTCATATATATATATAGGAGGGTTCAAATGCCTCCATGTTTTTGTGCCTCCATCATGCCTCCATCTCTCTCCATTATTTTCAAAGTTTAAACAGTCGATCCGAACCGCTCAATCTAACCTCCATACTAAAATATGTTTGGAGACCAAATTTTATATTTTTAGGAATTTTTTTACTATTTTTTTAGATAGGTACAAAAATACTGTTTTTAGATGGTTCAGATTTACTGATTTTGTACCTATCTAAAAAAATAGTAAAAAGATTTCTAAAAATATAAAATTTGGTCTCCAAACATATTTTAGTATGGAGGTTAGGTTGAGCGGTTCGGATCGACTGTTTGAACTTTGAAAATGATGGAGAGAGATGGAGGCATGATGGAGGCACAAAAACATGGAGGCATTTGAACCCTCCTCATATATATATATATATATATGAGATGGGCTACAGTGAGTTGCGAAGTAAAGCGACTATTTTACTTCAAAACGTCGATCTGAACCGTTCATCTTGTTCTCCATATTAAAATGTGCTTGGAGACCAAATTTTACATTTTTTAGAATTTTTTTACTATTTATTAAGCAATTTTGAAAGTCGCTGATCTGATGGTCCAGAAAATTTTACTGTTTTTTACTGTTCACAGCAAAACAGCAATTTTCAAAGATGCTTAATAAATAGTAAAAAAATTTCAAAAAATGTAAAATTTGGTCTCCAAGCACATTTCAATATGGATTAAACATCTAACGGTTCAGATCGGTCATTTGGACTTTCAAAATAAAAATATGGCGTGAAGTAGAAACGCGTTTTACTTCGCAACTCACCTTAGCCCACCTCATATATATATATATATATATATATATAACCAATAAAACATAAAAAACAACTAGTAGAAGATGAAAGACAACAAGTAGAGCATGAAAGACAACCAGTACCAGATGAAAAACAATATGACATGAAAGTCAACTAGTAGTAGATGAAAGAAAAGTACTACAAAATGAAAGACAATAAGTAAAACATGAAAGACAAGACGAAGATGAAAGACGGCTAGTAGAACATGAAACACAATCAATAGTAGATCAAAGACAATCAGAAAAATATGAAGAGTGGAATAAGAAATATAACAAGTAAAACATGAAAGATAACCAATAGAACATGAAAAATAACCAGTACAAGTTGAAAGACAATCAGTATAACATGAAAGTCAACCAGTAGTAAATAAAAGACAATAGTAAAAAATGAAAAGCAACCAGTGCAGGACGAAAGACAACGAGTAGAAATAAAAGACAATGAGTATAACATGAAAGACAACTGGTAGAAAATAAAAGACAACCAGTACAAGATGAAAACCAACTAGTATAACATAAAAGATGACCAGTAGAACATGAAAGACAACTAGTACAAAATGAAAGACAAACAATAAAACATGAAAGACAACCAGTACAACATGAAAGACAACTAAAAGAAGATGAAATACAACTAGAAGAACTTGAAAGACAATTTGAATAACATGAAAGACAACCAGTTAAACATAAAAAACAACCAATAAAACATGAAAGACAACTAGAAGAAGATAAAATACAATCAAAAGAAGATAAAATACAATCAGAAGAAGATGAAACATAACCAATAGTAGATGAAAGACATCTAGTAGAATATGAAAGACAAGCTACACAAGACGAAAGACAGCTAGTAGAATATGAAAGACAACAAGTACAACATTAAAGACAACTAATAGAAGATGAAATATAACTAGAAGAACATGAAAAACAACCAGTAGTAGATGAAAGACAAGCAGTACAAGATGAAAGACAACTAGTAGAACATGAAAGGCAACAAGAAGAATATGAAAGACAACTAGAAGAAGTTAAAATACAACTAGAAGAAGATAAAACACAATTAGTAGTATACGAAAGACAACTAGTAGAAATCAAAGATAACTACAAAAATATGAAAGACAACTAGAAGAAGTTGAAATACAACTAGAAGAAGATAAAACACAATTAGTAGTATACGAAAGACAACTAGTAGAAATCAAAGATAACTACAAAAATATGAAAGACTACCAGTAGAATATGAAATACAACAAGTAAAACATGAAAGATAACTAATAGAACATGAAAAATAACCAGTAGAAGATGAAAGACAACAAGTACAAAATGAAAGACAACCAGTACCATATGAAAAATAACTAGTATAACATGAAAATCAACCAGTAGTAAATGAAAGACAAACTGTACAACATGAAAGACAACCAGTAAAACATGAAAGACAACAACAAGAAGATGAACATGAAACACAATCAATAATAGATGAAAGACGACTAGTAGAAATGAAAGACAATTAGAAAATAATGAAATCGTATATTAAGAAAGACGACAAGTAAAACATGAAAGATAACTAATAAAACATGGAAAACAACCAGTACAAGATGAAAGATAACAAGTAGAATATGAAAGACAACTTGTACATGATGAAAGACAACAAGTAGAACATAAAGACAACCAGAATTAGATAAAAGACAGCTAATAAAATATGAAAGACAACAGATAGAACATCAGAATAATGTGTGACTTAACATGTACATATTGATTTCACAAAATTCTGAACAAGGGCACTGCTCCCAAATTCTTTCCAATTCGATCATCTGCCAAATCCAAAAATGTCCCTCCCTTCCCACACACACATTTCTTGCTTTTACATAACTCTACTTTGTTTTATGATCCAATATTGTTCTCAATATTGTTATCTTAAACACCTTTGCTATATGGTTTTCAAGTTCTCAATATTGTTATCTCTTTCCATAGAGACAATATTGTTCTTGACACCTCCATATCAGTACTTTTTGGTATGGTACTGTTCGTGGTTTGCCTTTGTACCAATACCAATAGAGATAATATCTTACACTGTTACACACATTTCTTACTTTTACAAAACTTAAAGGATAAATATAAAGAATATCTAAGTTGTGTAATTTCTTGTCAAATTACATCATTAGTCATACAAAGAAAAAGTAGAAAGTTTGAGAAATGTAAATGATGAATACAAATTTGAGCTGAAATACAAACTTTCAATAAATTAGTTATAAAATGAAAATTCATGATTCGTTTGTGTTATCTAAAGTATTCATTAGTTTATTGAATCTAAATTCATCCATGCTGTAGGTTCAATAAAAATATACAAAACATAAATAGTAAGATACCGATACCATAACAGTACGAAACATAACATGCATCAAAGCACTGATATAGTACATTTCAAACTTCTTGTTGTTTCTTAAGAACCATGAGACACCTTTTTAGCAATTTTAACTCTATGGAGTGCATTTCAAACTTCTTGTTGTTTCTTAAAAATCATGAGACACCTTTTTAGCAATTTTAATTCCATGGTCAAAATCTTTGTGCTTCAATTTGATCTAGTGTATTTAGTAGGGCCAAAGCTTCTCCTTGCAAGAAATTGAAGGAGAAAAGGGGTATAGAGCAAGAGAGACATGAGGGACACCTTCGACTAAAAATCTTTTCTGTGCATTCTACTCTGAATAAAAGCAGGAATATCAAGCGTGTGATACAGGAAAGGAAAGGAGATGGATTTAAAGCACAGGACACTTCTATTTCAAACAGAAGGGTAAATTTGTCAGTTTGGTTTTTAAATTAATTAAATAAACAGTTAAACAAATGAAAAGGGTTTGAAGAAAGAAAGTTAAATTTATATGAGGATATTGAATATTATGATGTATTCATGGGCTTATTGGCTATTTTGAAAATTTGAATGGGCACACCGGAAATTTTTCCTTTCTTTTATTTCTTAATTTCAAAATAATTTGTACAATTTTCTGCATTCAAATTACGAATACCTTATCTCGTAAACCAAATTCGGACTGATTTTAGCCAGAAATTATGGCATTAGAGGACCAACAGTTAATTTATCTTTTTGAAGAAAATGAGGACAAGGTTATGGTAAACAAGATATGCTCTTATGAATGAAAGGATTGGGTTTTCAAGTAATAGATAGGGCTTATGAGTGGAGCTCCCAGACAGCGAGCAAAGAGTAGAGCGACAATGAGGTACATAGTTCAAAAACTATAATCGGATCGGATATCTTAGGTTGGTATAAGCATCTTTGGCTAAACTTCTATTGTAAATATTATCCAAGGTACTATACACAAATCACTTATATAGTTATATCTACTGTAATGTCTATATAGAGCCTAGTATGAAACCTATATGATCCTATAGCTATTAGATGTTAATAGTTCATCATTTTTATCTGCCTCCTCTGCGTTATGTTACATCTGTGAATATAAGGAAATTTTTTCTGCCTAGTCCGATTTGCTTTAAATGAATAACAACAATAATATTCTTGATTAAATGTTTCGCTTTTTATTCATCAAATATCTTTAAATTTGCTTAAGTTTAAAATTGGATGTTTCTAGACATACGTGTTCACATATAACACGTGAGATAAAAATATGAAATTTTATGTACAATCTTTATTTTGTTTTCATAGATCATAACCAAATGATTTGCCTAAAATTTTATTGTGCAATCATAAAACTTCAGTTTTTTTTTTTTTTGTTATGTTTATTGTTCGGTGATATGATTAAATGGTTGGTTTGGGTGTGAGTGTATAATTAGTCGATTTGCATAAAATTTTATGATTTTTTTTGTTTTTCTAATACTAATAAAGAGACCAAAATATGAACACACTAGAATAAATCTATTAGAAAATGCTTCTAGCAAGTCACTAAATTCTCCGCATAGACTTCCAACGAAGTTACATAAATAAATAAAAAAATGGAAATCGCAAACGTAATATGAAGTGAAGTTGTGCCAATATGTTCTGTACTGACAAGCTTAGCCAGCAGAAAAATTGTGGAATGAATTAATCCAATTGTAGAATTAAACCTATACACCTATCTTTTTTTCTTGACCTTCATCGAGGTAAGAAAAAAACTAAGAAAATTTGAGAAATATTCTATGTACGTATGAACAACATGGTGCAATCGAGAACCAGAGATCAAGTGTTATTGTCTATCTGTAGAACAATTTTGGGTTTTCACTGAATTAATTTTAATAATGCCCTTGGAACTTAAGCAGCTGGTGGATCAAGGTGTTGTATCAAGAATTGAGCAGCTTGGATCGGACGAAAGGAGGGTGGCGGCTCGATATTTGATGGATCTAGAACAGGTACGGACTTTGATATCTCCTCTGCTGAAAAGGGAATGCTGAAATAACAAATATTGTGTAAGATATTAGTTTTTTAGTACTACTGACCTATTACAAAGAAAAAACCATCCTATTTGTTGCCAAAATTTAAATGGCATGAGATGCTAAAAATAAACTGTTCCATTTAGCAAGGACAGATCACTCTTGCTAAGTACTAAAATTACATTAATGTTTTTATAAAACAAAGATACTTACAGTACATGCCTGTCTCATTTACCATAACAGTTTATTAACTTTACCAAATATGGAGCGCTACGTTGTATTGGAGGTTCAGCGCCTAGCGGCAGCAAGACCTAAGTTGGCCCTGAAGGACCCGCCCAAAAGCCAACCTGACCCAGCCTGATTTTTGAAAATTCAATTTGACCTGACCCAAACCTGAGCAACAGCATCCCAGATCGACTAGATCCGAACCGAATGGACCCAAAATCAAAACGGACCCACCCAGCACGGCACTTTGACCCAATTAATGTGACTTTTGAACTAGTCTGGCTCAAAAAAAAAAAATTCAACCGCCACTCAAAATCAATTTTATAATCATAATAACCCAAACCAACCAGTCTCCTACAAGATTGACCCAATAAGCAAACCCATGTGACCAGAATATCTGACCTGAGACCCAATACATCCTGAAATCTTAAATGACCAACCCATGATGAATTGTCCCCAAAAATGGATGACCTGTAACCAAAAAGACCCAACAGCCAGATTGCAAGCTCAAGCAGTGCCATTTTCAATTACTTTATGCCACAGTAACCAGCTGCGATTTCAATCTTTAGGTCCAACGTACAAGTTTTGTGTTTGGAATGGTTCTAGGTACTTCTAAAGATTAACAAAACTTAAATACGAAGGTCGCACAGTCTGCTCATAAATATACTTGCCTCAAGTCATCATCAAGTAAAAATGAGTTGGATAGAAGATTTTGGGATTCCTTGTTTACCATGTCCCTCATAGTGGCTACCACCTATTATTATTAATTATAATTAGACATTAGGCTTTTAGAACTTCAGGGATGTTAGTAGTGTATTGACAGAATTTCAAAATTAAAGAGTGAAAAAAGACGTGCCTCTGTTGAAACACTTTGTGCACCATACTTGTCATCCCAATACATTGTACATATTCTATATATCTGTCTAACGCTCAATGCCTGATAAAAAGAATGAAAATAGCAAATGACAATATAATTTCATACTTGATCTGATAAGGGAGTCACATATAAAAAGGGTTCAGTATACTGACTGAGCAAATTTCTTGTTTGATCTCTTCAAGAGTCTTTTTCCTCTTCTGAGGCAATATCTGTAATTAATTGACAAGGTACAACTAACATTTGTATTACATAAAAGAAAACACAAGAAGAAAAAAAATGAAATTGAAAAAAAAAATTATATATAGTAACTATAAATTACCAGAAATCCGACTGCTTGTCGAATGTAATTTAGCTCATCCCCAGCTGCGCCTGCATACTAAAATTTATAAAAGCTTAAATTTAAGAAACTTCCAAAGATCTCAGTGAATATAGACATTCCATCACTAATCCTAGGATAAGATAAATACTGTATGGACATACCTTTCAGAAGTTAAATATGTTTTAGACAGGCTTTCAGGTATACTTTTAATTTTTTTTTTAATCCTATTGGTTTAGAAATATACCCACACGGATGATATATTAATACTTGTAACTTCTGTTCTGTAAAGGTAAACTCCCCAGAGCATAAATGGTAGTCTTCTCAAAATGCCACAAGCCTAGAAAAATTCTATGATACCTCTTCTGTCGCATCAGCAATCCATTTCTCAAGAACCTGAAGCCCTGATTTGACATATTCGCCATTTGAAAATGTGCAGCATTCCCTTCTAAGCAACAGGCTGAATGGCAAAAATGTGATAAATTCTTACTTTCAAAGAGTATAACCATACTTGTTTGTTATTCTAATTTTTTTCGATGACTCCTAACCTGTTAAATAGCTGGATGTTGATGAATGAAAATACTTGTGTTATTAGCTTGCGCACGAAGAATGAAGGCACCTGATCAATAAGGTTTATTAGGAGCTGGCATAATCCGAAAGAAACCCAATAATCGGGTCGACCTGACCCAACCTAACACTAATATCTCTACGCAATCCGAACCCAGATGAACAAAATACCCAACAGAATCCAATCAGATTTGACCAAAAGTCAATTGACCTGAATATATGAGGTTGAAGCTCAAAATAACCTGAAAATTTAGCAACCCACCCTAAAACCAGAAAGAATTCAACAAACCTCCAATGTCTCTGTGAACCTAGAATGAAATTACTAGAGATTAAAAAATATGAACGAGGTTTTTTGTTTATTTGGTCAGGACATGATGTCGTAAGCTTTGTTAAAGGAAAACTAGACTAATAATAAAGAACCTCACATAATTGTTCCGCAGTCGCTCCATGAGAGAATCTAGAAAATTAATTATGTGATCCCAGTGAGAACTCAGAGGTTGTTTTTCAGCCCATTCGTTGGGTGGTCCTGTTCTCCTTCCACTCTTGGACCTAATAGCTTTTGGAGCCTTTCATATAAAAGAAAAAGAAAAAATAAATATTGTTTGAGAAGTGTACTCACCCATTTCACCATGACTTATTTTGATGAGTTCTAAAAAAGTTACCTCACATACAACAAAGCAAAGCATAAGTACACTGGAATTACATTAAAAAGTTAAAAATATTTGAGCAAATCTCAACATGGTAAATTTTTCAAAGCAACTTCTTTTTGTCTTTCTTTCATAAATTCCTGCATTTTCTTCATATGATAGGTTTGGCAGCATAGTTACATAAATTAAATAATTTGCTTGAGAACAGAAGCCTAATGTTTATTACACAACATAAAAGACAACCAAGTAAAAAAGTTAAAATAGATAAATGACGAAGATAACTAAAGTTAGAGAAACTTGGAGGCTAGAGCCCTATCTTATTTTCTAAAAAAACTAAAGTTAAACTATACCTGAATGCAAAGGCTTAAAAGGGGCGATATCTCTTTTTTTAAATTATCCCTGATTAATCCAAAAATCTTCTCCAAGCAGGCAGTTAGCTGTTGCTTGAACAACATAGCTGGATACCTTGCATCAATACAAGGTAAGTTCTCCTCTTTTCCACCTACCATAGGTGATTTCACCGACTACAATTACCCAAATAAAAAATGTTGAATTCAACTCAGCAATTTAAATATTATAAGTTCTAACAAAGAGAATTTATAAGGAAACCAACTGGTAGTGTTCTTCCAATAAGTATAGGGGGCCCTGAATTACTTGACCGAAGATTCCTTTGTAAGAGACACAAAAGTGCTGATGCATTGGCTAGCCAGTATGGTAATACATCTTTCTCACTCTCCACCTAAAAGATGATAAAAAATCACAAATGGAAGATTTCTAATATAATTTTAGGCTGCAAATAAAGATTGCGACAATTAATAGGCATTTTCACCATATTGTGTGGATGTGAGACCACAAAGGCCCAAAAAGAGAAACAAATTAAGTTAGTTAGAACCTTGAGAACAGAATTGATGGATGCTATTATAAAGTCGAAAATAGTTGTCCTTTCAGCCTCAAAAACACCCCAGTGGAGAAGGCATTTGTAAATGAGACAAGCTGCCATTGGTTTCCCTTCATTGAATCCCAACTCTTCTTTTATACACCTTTTAAGCAAATCTTGGTACTCCTATTAATTTCAGCATTTAGAGAAAACAATACATATAAAAACATCTAACTACAGGAAGCTTTTATATTATTTAGGCCCAAAATTAAGACAATTGACCATCAATCCCTCAGCACAACCACCCCCAAAATAAATAAGAGGGGATTCAGTACCAAATCCTGTATGGAGGCCTCCAACTTGTACAATAATCCACATTATAAATTTTGTATACCTCATGCCTCTCAGCAGCAATCTTTGATCTTCTCGAGTCCAACAAATTGTGTGGAACAGGTAGCAGTTTAAATGTTGGAGAACTTTCCTACAATCGAAATGAATGCATGCATTAGTAAGAGAAAAAGATACATTCTGTAAAGGATACAAAATTAAAAGCAATGCAATCAGAAGTCTTACAAAGATGGACTTCGGACTAAGATGGGATGATGGAGAGGCAACTCCATAGTTCTAATATTTACCAGAGAAAAGTAATAAAAATATTTGTTAAATTATGAATAATAGCAATGAACAAATAAAGAAAAGGAGAGAAAAGAGAACTGTATGCCAGATAACCTCAGCGAAAGGTCTAATAGCAACAGATAGGCCCCTCGGAGATAAGCTTAATGCTCTTTGCCTAAGAATCTGATTCTCCTCTTCCAAACTTGTGTGTTTCAATTCCAAACTGTTCAAATCAATAAGAAAGTAAAAAGGAGGAAACTAGAGTCAAAATAAGTTCTTTAATATAATAAATGCGAAACTGGCTCTTCGCCTTCTACTTTAGAAAAATAAAGGTAAAACTGCTTATGCTTAGATTATCAGGCTGCAAATCTGATATAAAACAGTTTGTAACTGCCACACTACCTGTGGTATGTTCATCGAGTCCAAGGTATAAACTATACTAATTGCAGAAATATGCATGCCTCAAAGTGAATATAAATATCCAAGAATTTAAAAGGTATTACTTCTCGAAATTTCGGCATATATGCAAGTATCTTGATTCCAGATCGTTTAACTTCTTCATGTTTTCATGGCTTGATTTCTGAGTCTTCAGAAGTTCATCCTCAATTTCTTTATTTTTCTTTGACCAAGACTCCACTTGACTCTGCAAGGATAGCAAAGAACATTAAATGTACTGTTGTAGTTTTTGTCCATATACCTTGTTGATCTGACAGTGCTTTGGTACTTGTTATATTTATCGCTTCCAAATTAAATTAAAAATTTCATTGTTTATTGTATACATAGTCAAGAAGGGAAAGCAACCCAAGAAAATGGACAAATTTTTATCATGCCTTGAGTAATAAATTCTCCTTTTTCATTTCTTCCATCTCAGAAAGGCTTTTCTGCAGTTCTTCCTGGTGCAATGTCTCTAATTGAGTCTTCAATGACGAGCTTTTACTCTTTTCATCAACAATTTCCTGTTTTGCTGCTTCCAACTCTCCTTTCAAGGCTTCCAATGCTTCTTGAAGCTTCAAGGCCTCAGCTGTCTTTGATTCTTCAGCTGCTACCTGCATTTCAGAGTGATTATGTTTCTATTCATTGTTTTCACTCTGCATTCCATTTTATATTACTTAATAGTTCAAATAACCAAATTAATTTATGAGATCCTGTAGAATACAAAGTACCCTCAGTCTCTTCTCCAAAGTTAACCGCAAAGTAAGATCTTCCATACTCTTTTCCAGTTTTCCTTTTGCCTCACGCAAAGCACCAGCTTCGTTTGCAGCCTTCATTAGAAATAATTAATTTAAAAAATATATCACCTGAATTGCTTCTTCAAAGATATTCTCAAATCAATAATTTTTGGAGATACCAAGTTCTAACCTTTTTAAGCTGAATGAGTTCTCTTTTAGCGAGCTTTTTTCTCCAATTACATTGAATTGATACCACAGATTTCTGGTATTGAATAAAATATCTGCTCGCAACCCACATCCTCCAGTGTGCCTGTAATAAGTTTTGTGAGACATTATAAATTGACAAAGAGGAAATGGTTCTAAAAATGAATTGTATAGATTCCTGTGTTCCTTTGGACCTATATAGGCGGTACATTTTGCATACACAACCCTACAACTTCTATAATATATTTCTTGCCTATATAACCCTACAACTCTCATAATACGATAAACATACATAATTCTCAACACTCCCCCTCAAGATGGGCAAAAGATATCCTTCAAGCCCATCTTGTCACAAAACCTATCTAGATCTATCGAGTTAAGTCCTTTGGTGAGGCAGTCAGCTACTTGATCTCTAGTAGCTACATGACTCAGCTCCAATAGTCCACCCTCTAGCTTTTTCTTTATGAAGAACCTATCGATCTCCACATGCTTGGTTCTGTCATGCTGCACAGGGTTGTTGGCAATGCTAATCGCGGACTTGCTATCGCACCACAATTTCATCTTAGCTCCGTTATCCACCTTGAGCTACTCCAACAACCTCTTCAGCCACACCATCTCAGCAACTGCCAATGCCATAGCCCTGTACTCGGCTTCTGCTGTCGATCTCGCAACAACTGGCTGCTTCTTGCTCTTCCAAGAGACCAAGTTGCCCCCTACAAACATGCAGTTGCCAGCTGTGGACCTCCTGTCATCAAGAGAACTAGCCCAATCCGAGTCACAATAGCCCTCAATGTTCATGTGCCCATTCTGCCTGAAAATCAAGCCCTTTCCTGGTGCACTCTTCAGGTATCTCAGAATGTGATACACTGCGTCCATATGGCCCTTTCTAGGGTCATGCATGTAGCGGCTCACCACGCTCACTGCAAATGAGATATCGGGACGAGTGTGGCTCAAATAGATCAATCTGCCTACCAGTCTCTGGTACCTCTCACGATCAACCTGTTCTCCTGCCTCTGCACTTATTTTGGCCTTCACATCGATTGGAGAAACCACAGGCTTGCACCCCAACATGCCTGTTTCAGTGAGCAAGTCTAGGACATACTTCCTTTGGGATAGAACAATTCTCTCTGCTCCACGAGCCACCTCAATTCCAAGGAAGTACCTAAGCAGTCCAGATCCTTCACCTCGAATTCCTTCCCCAATCTTGCCTTCAACTGTGCAATCTCCCCCTCGTCATCCCCGGTAATGATCATATCATCAACATACACAGCTAACATAGTAATGTGACCGCCATGTTGTCGAAAGAACACCGTGTGGTCTGCATTGATCTGCTGGTAGCCCATGCCTACCATAGCCTTCCTGAACCTATCAAACCAGGCCCGAGGGGACTGCTTCAACCCATACAGCGACTTCTTGAGCCCGCACACCTTACCCACTGTCTGGTTCGTGCCAAACCCTGATGGTATCTCCATATACACCTCCTCTAACAAGTCACCATGAAGAAACGCATTCTTCACGTCGAGTTGGTGTAACTTCCATCCTCCATTCGCTGCCATGGAAACCAGTGTCCTCACTGTGCTCATCTTTGCCACGGGTGCAAAGGTCTCATCATAGTCGATTCCATAGGTCTGACTATACCCCTTCGCTACCAACCGAGCCTTGTAGCGCTCAACCAGACCCTCAGGATTCTGTTTCACTGTAAAGACCCACTTGCATCCAACTGCCCTCTTGCCTGGTGGTAGTGACACGAGCTCCCAGGTTCTGTTCTTCGCAAGGGCCTCGAGCTCTTCTAGGATGGCTGCTTTCCACTTCGGATCTTCTTTAGCAACCTGCCAACACTTAGGGATAGAGACAATGTCTAATGATGCAATGAATGCTTCATGTACAGGTGATATGTGTGAGTAAGAGACAAACTGGGCAATGTCATGTGGGAAACCATACTGGTCAGGAGGAATGCCTGCATTCTCGCGAGGAGTCCTCCTTACCGATAAGGGAGTGGGAGGAGTAGAGTGAGGAATCATATCACCTGTGTATTCTGGGTCTGAGGTGGATGGTGAAGGTGTCTCAAGAGTCGGAGCGGGCAGGGACAAGGGACTTGGCACAATAGTAGGCACTGTAGGCATGGTTCCCTCATTCTGCTTCTTTCTCCTCACATACACTTCATCATATCTCGACTCCCCCTGAGCCTGAGTTCCACCACCCTCGGACTCAATCCTCTCAACTTCTGGCTCAACTCTAGCCGAAGTCTCCTTTTCCGGCTCAACTCTAGCCGAAATCTCCTTTTCCGGCTCAATCACAGCCTCGTCGAGTATGGGGCAACCCATACCACCCACACTCATCATCCTCCTCTCACCATCACCACTACTCTCCTCCTCTCGCCTCATACCTCCTGTATCGAGCGAGCTTTCAAATGGTGATGTTGCTTCTGAGGAGTAGTATGGTTCAAGCTCGTGAAAAGTAACATCCATACTCACAAACATTCGCCTCTCAACTGGACTCCAGCACGCATACCCCTTTTGAGTGGCTGAGTATCCCACAAAGATACACCTCACGGCCATTGGATCAAGTTTTCCCACATTGGACCTGTTGTCATGTACAAAGCACACACACCCAAAAGTTTTGAGAGGAATAATATCTCCATTCTTACCTGTCAGCATCTCAATTGGAGACTTCCAATCCAATACCCGTGAGGGCATCCTATTGATCAAATAGGCTGCTGTCAGAACTGCTTGCCCCCACAAGTGTTTTGGGACTTTCATCGAAATCATCATACTCCGAGTTACCTCAAGGAGATGCCTGTTCTTCCGTTCCGCTACCCCATTCTGCTCTGGTGTGTATGGACACGTGGTCTGATGCTGTATCCCCTGAGATGACAAGTATTCCCCAAACGCCTTATTGGTGTACTCTGTCCCATTGTCAGACCTCAATACCTTCACAACTGCACCGTATTGAGTCTGAACCATCTTGTGAAAATCTTTAAAGCAAGCAAGCACGTCACTCTTATTTTTCATCAAGTAAAGTCAAGACACACGAGAAAAACAATCAATAAAAGACAAAGTATTTAAATCCATTCAAAGTAGTTGTAGGACAGGGTCCCCATACATCCGAATGAATCAAATCAAAATTACAAGGCTTCCTACTCCCAGAGCTAACATAAGAGCTTCTGGTGTGCTTGCCCAACTCACACGCATCACACACCAATTTTTCTTTATTCGCCTTTTCAAATAAAGACTGATACATCCTACTCAAAACTGGAAATGAAGAGTGACCCAATCGCCTATGATGGAGCATCAGTAGGTCTTCCACACTTCTCTCAACAATGGATGAGAGGGCCGAGCTCATACCCTCTTTATTCATGTACCACAGTCCTCTATGCATTGTGCCAGTCCCAATCTCCTTGCCTGTCCCCTTCTCTCGGAAGATCACCTTGGGATTATCAAACAAAACAACACAGTTTAGTTGTGAGATAATGGCACTTATAGATAGGAGATTCACAGGAAAAGCAGGAGCATGCAAAACATTAGACAAAGTCAAAGTTTTGGTACATTTCACTGTACCCTTACCAACCACCGGCTGGGCCGTACCATCGGCTGTCCGGATGCTCTCTGGTACCGCTAAGTGAGTATAGGAAGAGAACTCCTTAGCAGCACCAGTCACATGGCGAGATGCACCGGAATCGACTATCCAATCTGGTGATCTAGAGATGGATCTAGAGGAAAGAGCAAGTATATCACTAGTACCTGCAGTCAAGTAAGCAACAGAGGCAAAATTACCCCTGACATCAGAAGAGGAGGAGGTGGATGCATCATCGCACACACTCTTCCCATCACCTGTCGGTCTCTGCCTGTTCTTGAGCCCCTGAGAATAGGCCTCCACGAGTGCCTGATCCTCCTCTGACAAGCCCACACCAGCTTCTTCTTCCCCCTCAGCAACCATCAGATATGCCCGGTTGCCTCTTCCACCTCTTCGGCCTCCACGTCCGCGACCACGACTCCCAGACTGCCCCCTTCCACCTGTGTCTCTCTCCTTTGGTGGCTTAGGGCAAGCCTGCTTCAGGTGACCTACCTCACCACAGTTGTAGCACTGTCGAGTCTCACCTCTGTACCCAGTGTTACCTGGGTTGGAGATCGCTAGTGCTGACCTCACTCCTGGAGATCCCCCTGTCCCAGCCTGTAATCCCATACGGCTCTCCTCCTGTATCATTGCCGAGATCGCCTCATCCAGTGAGGGGATCTTCGACATGGCTAGCAACATAGCGCTCCTCTGCTCGAATGCTGAGTCCAAATGCCTCAGAAAGTGCATAGTTCTCCTCTGAACATCTCTCACACCCTTCTTGCAATTTGGATCCACACAGCACTCAACAGGAGAGAAGTGGTCGTAATCTGCCCATAGTCGCTCCAGATCTGCGGCATACTCTCCAATCGACCTACCTCTCTGTGCTACCTCCTCGATCTCTCTCTCTATCTGAAACACCCTCATGTTGTTGTCAATCCCCGCATAGATCCGCATCAGCTTCCCCCAAACATCACTCACGTCCTCTATTGCATCAACCGTCTTGGCAATAGAGGCATTCATCGAGTTTAGGAGCCAAGTGTGCAGCATACTATTGGTAGACCTCCACACACTGTACTCAGCCGAATCCTTTGCTGGTACTTCCATCTCACCCGTGATATACCCATCCACGTTCTTCCCTACCAGAGCTCTCTTAACCCGACGCGACCAGCTCAAATACGAGGCTGGCCCATCCAGTTTTATGTCCACAGACTGAAGCTCCAACTTCTGCGACTTCGGCTTGCTTTCCACAGGAGTTTTGGCTCGCGGCTAACGCTCGCACCATGATAGCAAGCTCATCAGGAGTCAGCTTCGCGCAAGCCTTCGCGAACGGGTTCTCGATCTCCCCTTCTGACATTGATCCGACTTAGATCTACGCCTCATGTATTGTTCTAAGTCTGAACCACCTCTACAAAATCGAGTTCTTGACTCTTCTTGACCCGATTTAGATCCACATCCACATCATCTCCCCCTTTCTTTCTTTTCCTCTTGTCCCGATCTTGATTTAGCGCATCAAGACTCGAGCTTAAACCCAATCAAACCCAACCAAGAACCCGCTTCTCGGGTACCGTGGATTTAGGCCTCCCACGCCGGCCAAATCAACACTCGGAACCTACCTTTGGTGGCTGGCCGGCCCTAGAAGTGGTGGCACGGCCTAGAAAAGAGGAAAAAACAGCCAAAGCGAAGAGAAAGAAAAGATGGCTGGTGGTCAAGGCGGAGCTAGGCGGAGCTACAGTGCTGCTCGGCCAAGAGAAAGGGAAGGCGGAGCAGAGAGAGAGAGGAGCAGCGGATCTAGAGCTGGACGGCGGATCTAGGTCAGAGAAGCCTAGATCATGGCAGTGGCGGTAGAACTAGGGCGGGGCGGAGCTCGGCGGCCGGACGGAGCTCAGGCCGTGACCAGGAGGGTCAGGCGACCTGAACTGAGAGAGGCGGAGCTCAGGCAGTCAGGCGGAGCTGGGCGGAGGTGGCTCTGCCTTGAATCTGTGAAATCGCGGTTACTGTAGCGCTACAGTAGCGATTTTAGGGTTTCGTTTTTTTCAGCTCTGATACCAAATTGACAAAGAGGAAATAGTTCTAAAAATGAATTGTATAGATTCCTGTGTTCCTTTGGGCCTATATAGACGGTATATTTTGCATACACAATCCTACAACTTCTATAATACCTTTCTTGCCTATATAACCCTACAACTCTCATAATACGATAAACATACATAATTCTCAACATTATATAGCTTAATAGAATATCACTTCTCTTTTTTCTGGATTATATTTATTGTTCTAAAAGGCTTTTATGTCATTTTTGGGGATCTTACTTATTGTTCTAAGAATCTTTTAACTACAGATATAAAATTGCACTGACATTTGTCTGATTCTATTGCTTCTTTAGTTTGTAATAAGTAAGCATACACTTGTCCTTTTATTATTATTTCTTCTCTTTCACCGCACCAAGAACCAACACCAAAATTGTGGATGGTCAAAGAGATCTCAACATATTGAACAATCATTATTCAGTAAAAGGTCCTTGTTGATGATCAAAATGATAGCTAACACATTATTTTCAATTTGTTAATTTGTTACGTTCGATTTGATTTCCATTTATGGTGCTCCAGGCCTGTTGACGTGAACACACACATCACGTTCCCTTTGTTGATTTGTTTATATAAGAGAAAAGGTGGACCTGGATGAGAGCAGCTGCTTTCTTTTGCTTAACTTGCATCAGTCTGCAGTTACTTGAGTAACTTCTTATCATAGATTGAATAATACGCGCTGCAGAGTATAGACTTGAATATTTTTTCTGACATATCCACCTCCTTGCAAACTTCTCTACAAAAATAGCTGCTTTTGCTTGCCTTTTCATCATATAATCATTTCTAGCCAAGCAACCTGACATTACAGCCAAAAGACTCTCTATCACTTGCTTTCCCAAAGAATACTAGGGGAGACTTTGTTCAGTAATTTCAGCTATAGTTAAGTTTTCAGAATTTATTCAACATACTTGAGGATATTGTTATTGTATTTATTGAAGCTGGTTTTAAGTTATGGGCCTTATTTTTAGAAAAAAAAAAAAATGGATGACCAATTGATTTTGTATTCAGCTCTAGTTAATAGATGATTTAGGTTAATTGCATTATGAACAGACCAAACTTTTGGAATGCTTCCAATGAATTGAGGTTGCAGATCACATTCCTGCATGACTTGTTGACAGTATTAGAAACATTTGGAAGGTTTCTTTTGTTTAAGATGAGAGTTTGAAACTGCCTATTTTGATTCAGTACAGTATTGAATTTTACCTCGGCAAAATGCTTGAATATTAACAGCAGATTTTCTCGTCAAAAGAAAATACTTGTGAGCAATGAAGGTTCGCACATGACCCTGAATAATCTTTGCTGCATTATCTAAAACCTCTGCTCGCCTAGCATCTAAAATTGCAATCTGTCCAGCTCTAAGAAACACCTTTGTCCTTCCAAGCTGAATAAAATAACAATAAGAATAATAATGAAATATTACAATTATTTGTTGAAGTACCATGTAATGGTTGCCGTTTAATCGAAATGAGATTAGTTCATTAAAGAATTAAAGCTAAAATAATTGAAGTTCAGCAGTTCAGATACAAACTTTGCCTCCTTCAGGGGTACTAAGGCAAAGAAAAGAAGGTAGCATTCTTCAGCTGTAAAGGACAAGTACTATGTCTTCTCTTGTTTCCAATTATTTAATTTCATTAGAAAGAAGTTCCATTTTGACCAGCCAATCTTAGGAAGAAATTAGAGGTTGGCTATTCTACTTCCATAAGCATATGTGGGCATATGTTTATAACTCATTTTTGCGTTTCCAATGTCCAAATGGTCGATCTGAACCATTAGATGTGATCTCTATATTGAAATGTGCTTGGAGACCAAATTTTACATTTTTATGAATTTTTTTACTATTTATTAAGCCACTTTGAAAATCGCTAATCCAACGGTGGCTTAACAAAACAGTAAAATCAGAAGCCACCGTTGGATCAGCGATTTTGAAAGTGGCTTAATAAATAGTAAAAAAATTCAGAAAAATGTAAAATTTGGTCTTCAAGCACATTTCAATATAGATATCACATCTAACTGTTCAGATCGACCATTTGAATATTGGAAATGCAAAAATGAATTATAAGCATATGTCCACATATGCTTATAGAAGTAGAATAGCCAACCTCAAGAAATTATGTTGACAAAAGATAAGTAATGAAAAAGGGACATACTTGGAAGTTCTCCAGCTTTAGTTTCTTTATAATTCTCTCTGTCAGGGTCTTTTCGCCAAACCTGATCAAGAAAAGATCCATAAAAATATAATTAACAAATTCTGTATTCAGATTAAAAGTGCATCAAATGAAGCAATACAAGAAATTGGCACCTTTCGTATATAATCTCTTGAGCCAGAATTCCAAACCGATCAACAAACTCAGAGTAAGTTCTTCGGGTTGGATAACCTGCAAGACTTATTC
Organism: Carex rostrata; assembly: GCF_964058835.1. Taxonomy (NCBI): domain Eukaryota; kingdom Viridiplantae; phylum Streptophyta; class Magnoliopsida; order Poales; family Cyperaceae; genus Carex; species Carex rostrata. Next base: position 6,936,222 of record NC_135926.1, read on the forward strand.
TTATAGCTTCAAGCACCCCCTGAAATAAATAAAGCAAACATATAACAATTTTCAAACTACTAGCTGGATGTGCATACTCCGAGAAGCAGCATGAGTGAAAGAGTCAGAAATACTTTTAGTAGGGTAATTCTAGGTACGTCCATATAATATCTTAATATTTAGACTACAAATGTCAAATTTTGAGATGTCCTCTCTATCATTTAAATAGGTCATGTATCATTTGGCGCAATTCTGGGTGTTGTTTAGTCATCCATCAAACCATTTAAAAATTAAATGGTTTTGGAATTTCTAAATACGGTTGAAGTTTTCAAATTATGTGATGGATAACAAAATGGCATTTATCCATAGCCTATCTAAATAATAGAGGAAACATTTCGAAAATTTTCTTTTATTTGGATGATATTGACAAAGATATCGATCAGTGAATATACTAGTGGAATGTACACTAGAGCTGCCTGTTTTGGTATAATACACAAGGCATTGGAGCTAAATTTAAACTAACCCCACAGCGCAGTTGATGTAGCACACTCTGATTCTCAAACTTCTGAGGGCAATTTAGAGAGCTTGGTTTTATACACCGAATATAATGAGGCTCTGTTGAATTTAGTGTTTCCATGAGTGCTTGGAGTTGTTGCTGATAGAAAAGAAATACTTAGTGCTATCACAATGGAGAGAGAGAGAGCAACTAGGCAGCCTCTGCCATAGTTTCAAAGAGAGAGAGAGAGAGAGAGAGAGCAAACAACAAGAAGTTCAATTTGAAAATTTCCATGCACCTTGAATCTTGAAGCAACAGAAGAGAACTTGTATGAAGATCTTGAAGGCTCCTCCTTTTGCAAACCAAAGAGTCCAGAGATGAAGGGACATTTCGAAGAAGACAGAAGAGCCTGGTATTCCAAAACTATATAGTCCCGATTTTTTTCCAGAAATAACTCCGTTCGATAGGTCACCTACGATGATGAAGTCAGACATGCTATCTTCTCTCTATCTCATCATGTTATAATAATTTAAGGTCCATTAAAATTTACAACAATAATCCTGTGAATATGCAAATTTGCAAGGAACATCCTTATTCTTGCAAATAGCACCCATGTTTTCTTTTGAGAAATTTGCATATAGCACCACAATGATTTTATTAAGATAATGACAAAGAAAATCCATTATTGTTTGATAATTTTTCCCCTGATTCTAGTAAGGAGTTTTTCCCACAACTGCAATTAAAATAAAAGTAAGAGCATTCTAATGTCAGTTTACAAGCACACAAAAGTGTACTGGTGAGTGGTTTAATTAGTGAATATAGTAAACCTAGGCGTAAATCTACAGCTTTCCTAATTTCAAGAGAGAGAGAGATCACATGCCTTTCCTGCATAATGAGACAAAGTAAAATCAGCTTGTGAAAACTTGTTCTTTTGAAGCCTCTTATGGGACTTGAAATTCTGAAAAAGCTTGGTGGTGAATGTCCCATGTGTCGATTTTGGAAGCATACTGCATTTCAAAACTAGAAACAAATGATATCAAAAAGACAAAAAAATACTGAAGAGTTTTGACTAGAAGGAAATCTCAGCAAAGTTGAAATTATTCTTACCATGCTTCATCAAGGAGTGAGATTATTCCGATTGGTTTCTGCAAAATAAAAATAATATATTTTCTTTAATATCTAGAGGTATATGATTAGTGACAAGTAAAATAAAATTCACAAAAAAAATCTGTTCAGACCTTTTCAATCAAATCCAAGACGTCTTGGTTGTCAACGAAATCAATGTAGCTCCAGTTGATCTCCTCTCTTCTGTATTCTTCCTGCTCCATCTTAAATACATGCTGCACTTAAAAAAAAAAAGGTAAATGAACAAGTACAAAAAATTACTTCTAGCAATACAATAAATAATGATTAGTTAATAAGTGCTTGCACCTCATTAAAATGTTGCTGCAGTTTCTCATTTGCAAAATTAATGCAGAATTGCTCGAAGCTAAAAGAACGATTATAAAGGCATGTCGGAAAATATAGTTAGATGAATACATCAATAAAAATTCAGCACCGATAATCGTAATAAAAGCAGCAATCAAAGCAAATTCCTCAAGTCACTCAAATACTATTATCCAACAAGTCTCTATTTAAAGAAGTGTATGAAAGGGCAAATGCAAAATTACAGAAGATTACCTATTATTTTTGAAACACTCGAAACCATATATATCCAAGACCCCGATCTGAAATCTGGAGTCTGGGTCTTGCCCAATTGACTTATTAATATTCTCAACAAGCCTGAAAATAAGAATGTATAATAAAATAAATCATAGCAATACCTCATTTCTAAATTGGACAAGCAAAGATGGCCTAAAGGAGGTTACTTACCAATCAAATAATCGGGCATAAACAGTCTTGGCTAAAGCATCACGACCGGCTGATGCAGCAGAACAGTCAAGAGCTTTCATTATACTCCCTTCGCGGGTTTGTATTGTGCGTGTGGATAAGGTAGTGAATAGAAGGTTCGCATCAACCCTGTCAAATCAACAAATTTACAGTCATTCAAACTGTAATTTTGTTAGCCCCTTATAGTAATATTAGACGAAGTCCCAAAAAAAAAAAAAAATTATTCACAAGGTATGTACAAATTTATTATGATACAAATAAAAAGAACTAACATAAAGAGATCAGCGGCCATTCGGAGGTGAAAATTGGCCTTTTCATCTTTGATTATTGATGAATCATGCTCTTCTCCAGGAGAAAATTCAATGTTCCCTAGGTGCAGTATAGCAGCTAAGGTCCGAAATATTGCTTCCTGCCATTTAGAGAGAGAGAGAGAGAAGAATCCTTAAGACCAAGTTAGCATAGATATAGCATTGCAAATAAAAAGAACATGATGGATGCATATACCTGATCAATTAGAGTTATACCAACAATATCCATTGCACGCCTTGTTTTTTGATAAGCCTCTGAGCTGCTAATGCCTTGCAGCTCATAGGTCTTGCTTTGATTCAAATAATGGAAGTTTCTTGGATTATCAAGCTTGTATTTCTCAGCATCCTGACTTGAATTAATACAAATATCGAGCTTTATTTTTTTTGCATGTATGTCAAAATGTTAAAAGCCAATAAGTTTAGGTAACAGTTATGACTAGAGCCAGCAAAATCCAACCCAACATGATCTTTGGCCCAAGGCTAACAGTTACCTGAACCTAGCAATGAATGAAACCTGAAACTCCCTGAACCCAAGTTGACCAGAAACTGACTTCAACCAATCCAAACGCTACCTGACATCACTATCTTTCACCTCTAGTAAGGTGACAGACAAACTCAGTTTAGTAGTTATGCATGTAGGAGCTGCTAGTGCTATGTCTTCTGACCAGAAAGATCTAACTGAAATAAAGGGAAAGAAAGCACGACCAGATATAAACAACTTAACCTTTCCAGATGCACAGAGTTGATAAAAGCAGTGGTAGTTCCTCTCAGGGTCCATTATCTGCACAACTCTAGACCTCTCCAAAAGGTAAGTCCTAATTGCTGCACCCGATATCCTACCAGTTCTATCAAATTGGATCTCCACAAATTTCCCAAATCGACTGCAAATCAACGAACTCACGCGTAAGAATTTTATATTGAAATTCTTCTATGACCTCAAGAAAAAGTTTAAATAAATTTTCTTGACAGAAAGAAACCTTGAATTATCATTTCTAACTGTCCTGGCATTTCCAAACGCTTCGAGCAGCGGGTTTGACTACATAAATATTCATGAAAAGGAAATTCATAAAATTAATTGCAGTTTTCTTTTGAGAAACAGTAGTTATGCTTACAATGAAGTTCTATACGATTAGTACAGCTAACGAAAATCACAAAACCAATGTAAATTTGACAACAAGTCCAAATAATGCTATTGCTTTTGGTCAATACTATGAGTTATGACACTTGTTAAGGTGAAGAAAGAAGATACACACTTCTAGAACTTGTTGTTCCACCGAGCGAAAATCACCAGTGACACGTCCTCCAACAAAAGTAAGGTATTGCATAATGAGCTTTGTCGTTTCAGTTTTCCCTGCGCCGCTCTCCCCACTAACCAATACTGACTGATTTCTTCTATCATGCATCATTGCCCTTCAAAAGGGTATATAGATATAAATACAAAGTAAAGTTTAGGAGATACAAAAGTGCCAAAATTCAAGTGGAAATCATTACTTGCCTGTATGATGCATCAGCAATGGCAAATACATGAGGGCTCAGCTCACCTAGTTGCACACCCTTATATTGCTCCATCATGTGCACATTATAGAGGTGGGGAAGCCTGGTAAATGGATTTACCGCAATCAAGATGCTCCCTGTATATGTCTGCGCAATGGCAGCTTATTACTGAAAAAATACTGTAAGAGCAAAGATATATATAGAACCCAATATTGTGTGGAGCCTCATCTCACCCGAAGGCAATAATCGATTCTTTCCCGATCGTTAATGAAACAGGTAGCCGTTCATTAATTAAATTCTCATGAATTTGTCAGAAATTATGGAAATTGATGCAGAGTGTGGATATCGGACAACTGCACCTGGTTGAGTTCTCAGAACGGGGTAGCTTTTCAACCTCTACATAGTAATTGGAGCAAAAATATTGGTAACATAAAACTCACATAGATCTCATTGAGAGAATATCTTTGTGCAAGATTAAAAAGAACACCCGGCTCATTAAGATAAGCCAATTTGGTCATGTCATCCACCCCTCCATGATCCGCATCTCCATCTCTGGGCAATAGTTTCTCATTTGTTGTAGTAATCTTTGACAAAATAAAAAATAAAAAAAATAGAACGATCAATTTACAATTTATACTCAAATTACAATTTATACTCAAATTACGGAAAACTGATTGCATTTATCAAATTGATCCTTATTTCAAATGAAAATTTTTAAATTTTAAATCCCATTAACGCAACCCCCTACCCCTATCTCTCATCCTAATAAAAAAAAATAGTGAAAAAACAAGTAAACAAAGCAATACCTTTCTGCCATATGTTGTAAGCACCGAAATGGATTTCCTACTGCTTTCGATGACCTCAGCCTCAACCCAGGCATGATCTTTATCTTCTACCCACACCGCGGTCCCCTTACGATACCCCATTCTTTCAATTTGCGTAGGTGTTATTTTTTCCTTTACATGAAAAGAGAAAATGATGGAGAGAGAGAGAAATGATTATACAAATGGCAAGAGAAAGAGACGGGTCTGGGCTGAGGGAGGAGGGGGCTGGAGTCCGTGGGTGGCGATGGTACGGGCAAGTGGCAAAACGAAGTGAATCGAGCGAATCATGCCGTTTCGATTTCCCGGGCTTTATTTCTGGAATTGAACCATTGTTTTACAACTAAATTACGTTATTACCATTTTGATGTCGTCCGTTTCATTGCTGGTCCGTATCTGCTGTTATTCCCTCCTTGAAAAGTAGGGGTCTGCTATCTAATATACTCCGTCCGATTGAAACGAACGGACTAGATTGATCTATACCTTCCGAGGTAATTGGATCCTAGCTGTAGGATGAAAACAGTACGGCCAAAAAAGACTGTATTATTCTTGCTATTCCATCCAACTGTACAGCTAAAACAAATCCCCGCTGCGAAAATCGGATCATCTGTGGCGGCTACGGTACTTCAAATAATGAGATTTAATTGCTTGCATTGTTTCATGATTTCTTCCTACAAGGCTACAACAGGGCTAAAGTCTCAGGCACAAATCGCATGGTGTGGTCCGTCTCTGTTGCCACAGAAATTTGGACATTCAATGTTGCAACTAAAATGTTATTTTTAGTTTTGTTTTTCGTCTGATAATTTTAGGATGGAAAACCTGTAAATTGATATACTAGCAGGATGTCCACCCACCTGTACAGCAGATCTAATTGGCATTTTAGAGTAGGGTTGGCAAAAAAATTCATAGTCCGTGATTCAGACTCGATTTTGATTCTAGTTAATTCGATTTGAAATTAATTTGAATTGAAACGAACTAATCAGGTTTGGTTCGAAATTAATTCAAACCAAATTCAAACTAGGTCTGGTTCGATCAAAATGGGTTCGCGAACTTTTATGGTTCGAATCTCATAATAACATCGGTCGTTCATTTACCTAATGAAATTAGTTACCAAGATAGAGAGTCATAATTTAACCTAGCCAACACTCTCTGGCTCTCAAAACACTCAGTTCTTGTACAATTACTTGTTTTACTGCATATTTTAGTTCTTGTACTTAATCTTCTTTTTACGATTATTTGTTGTGATGAAAAAATACATTAACTCTCACAATTGCCACTACGGTACTTAATCCTCTTGTACGATTACTTGTATTTAAGTTAATGTAGTAGCTATCAGTCTTGCACTTGTCTATGCTCAGTTGGCAGGATTATAGCAGCTAACAACTAATAAACTAGCTCATAATTCATTAGTGTGAATTCGTGAAAGGTAAAAGAAAGTTGTGTGAATTGTCCCGCAAGAAGAAATTAATGTATAAACTACCAGTATAACTAGGGCTTCTAAAAAAAATTAGTTCGTAATTCGATTCGACTTCGGTTTGAAAAATATGTAGTTTGCAATTAATTTGATTCAAAATTAGTTCGATTCGAAACAAATCAAACCCAGTTCAGTTCGAATCTTGTTCGAATCAAACTCAAACTAGGGTAGGTTTGATTCGGTTTGATCTGTTGCCAATAAGGGTGCAAACGGATCGGATATTACCCATCCAAATCCGGATCCATGTCTGAATTTTTGCAGATTCAGATATGCGGATACAGATAGTTGTGGATTCGGATACGAATACGGATATTTTTTATGCGAATTCGAATACAGATACGGTTTGAGTTTCGTAATCGGATATGGATACGAATATGGATAATTATCTGTATCCGCATAAATTACTTTTTCAGATATCCGCATTAATTACTTTTTCGGATATCCGCATAATATACTCAATCCTGTGTTACCGTGTTGGATAATAATTTTATATGCTTTGATTCTGACAACCGAGTTTAAAATAAGTGGAAATTGGATCCATGCCACTCCAAAACGGTGAATTTAGAAAAATGTCACTCCAAAATTTTGATTTTGTTAAATGCCACCCCAAATCTCATTTATTAAGAAAAATGCCACAAATATCATATTATTATACATTTGTAATAAAAAAATAAACATAATATGTTGTATTTTGAGTAGTATTTTCGTATATTCCAAAAATACCCTCATCATTTTAACTCTTATTTGGTCTGATCCGATAGAACCTCTCTTCGTCTCCACCCAAACTAACAGTAACCCAACAGAGCGATCCTTTCCTTTGTCTCCACCCTCTCTTCGTCAGTCACAATTCTTATCCACCCTCAACAGTCGCAGTTCATCTCTACCCTCTCTTCGTCTCCTCTCTTCGTCTATACTTGAGTTGGTGGTGGCTTGCTTGGATTTTGAGTTTGTCATGGCAAGGTAATAAGGACTTACATTTCTGATTTCACAATCGGACAAGGGAATTTGAAATAGGGAAAATATGTCATTCTAATTTCACAATGGAACCACTGTTATATAGACTAATTCATATTGATCGGTGAATGTCACTGGTAGAGAACAATTCATATCGATCGGTGAATGTTTGTAAGTGACATTTTAAACTTTAAAAAAAACTGGAGACCTAACTTTATAGCATCTTGTGAATAGCTTTTATCAGGTGAGCTTTTGATTATTCCTTAATATCAAGGCAACTACTCGGCTTCTTTCTAACATGGTCAAGCTTATTTAATAGGAGCAATTAGAAGACGACACTGGAAGATTGACTTGTTTACAAAATCTAAACCGCTCAGCTCGAATGTTAGAGATTCCAGCAATTTCTAAATAATAATCAGTTCATTTGAGAATTCGTGTAGCGGAGTGGAGAGGACGGTGGAGAGGACGCGGGCTGAAGGTGGAGGCGAACGGAGATGAGGCGAGCAGAGGGTTTAGGGTTGGCGTTAATCTGTTCATAGCTTCATCTGGTGTTCTGTTCATCTAACCTTCATCTGGCAAGAAGAAAAAGAAATTTTGATCAAGGTTATTTTGGTAACTTCAATTATTATGTAAATTATTAATTTAAAATTATACATTAATATGGTATTTGTGGCATTTTTGTTAATAAATGAGATTTGGGGTGGCATTTAACAAAATCAAAATTTTGATGTGACATTTTTCTAAATTCACCATTTTGGAGTGGCATGGATCCAATTTCCCCTTAAAATAATCATTTTGATACATTGAATCTGAGTCATCTGACATGTAATATAAACCAATTTCACATAAAGACAAAATGTTTGGCATATTATATATGAATAATTCTGACAACTGAATTTATTATTAGGATAAATTATTTAAAAGTTTGGATCATTCAAAATCTAGACTAACCTTAGTTTCTTTGAACAACTCAAGCCTAGCTTAATTTGATATTTTAATTTTTTTTTATTTCAGAAATTTGATTAATCTTGTTTTGAAGATGCTGACAGTGATTAATGTGTTAAGACTTGAGATAATATCTTTTGTATTATAATATCTTTAAAGAGTATCTTTTGTGTTAGTATTTTTTTATTAAAGGTATAGTTATGTTGGTGAATTTTAGTTAATCAGATATATATTTTGTAATGGCGTGACAAGTTAACTAGATATATATTTTGAATTAGAAGTCTGAATTATATCCGTATATGTATTCGTATCTGAAAATATTTGATTCGTATTTGTATTTGTTTAATATCCAATCCGTATCCGATCACTATTCGATCCTTATCCGAAAAAAATACGGATACGAATATAGGTTGAGCACTATCCGATCCGTATCCGATCCATTTGCACCCCTAGTTGCCACCCCTATTTCAGAGTATGACTGTATTGTATATTTATATTTGTTTTTTGAAAAATAGTGGTAGTACCACCGATTCCATTACGAGACCAAAATAACACATGTACAGGTATCCAAAATGGAAATCTTAAGACAAACACTAACAGTGCATCTGTTCATATTATAATATAGAAGTAACAAAATATAGGCAAATTATAAATCCAGCCAAAATAACAAGTAATATTGACAGGCAATGCACCAAAATAGCCATAAAAATAAATTTAAAGTCTAAGTCACTCCAGATCACTTCAAGCAATGGAGTCAGCATCATCTTCATTAACTTGAGCATTTTCGGACATTCCATCCACTCTTGTAGGTGCTTGGGTGGCAACAACATCCTCTGATAGTTCTTCCTCCATAGTGGGCACTGCAATGAGTAAACCCACTGCCTCCTCCTCTATTGTCAACTGATCTGGAGGATCATTGACATCAGAGGACAATATCAGAGAAAGTTTTAAAAGAGAATTGTCATTTTTATATTGGCACCAAAAAGAGGTCATAAAAAGTATTCTGGTACCCAAAGATTTGGCAGAAGCTGGTATGGTATTATTGAAACATACTATATTTCTTTCTAATCAAACAGTCCAAAGAATGACTCCCCTTATGAGTTCAAGTAATAATATATCTTTAAGGAGAATAACAGCATCTATAAGCCATAAGTCATCAATAGATTGAAAAGAAAATGAAAAATTATTGAAGTCAGCTATCCAATTTCAAACTAGTCTTATATATTAGCAGTGTACAAATAAATGTTCCATTGTTTTATCATGAGAACAGAAGATATATTTAGTGTCACTTTGTCGGCCTTTGTGGGATAAATTGACTTTAGTGAGGATTTTATTTTGCCTTACTAGCCAGAGAAAAAAAAAATTATTTTAAAGGGCAATTTGAAGGACCAGATGGTCAGGTACTCCTTATTTGGAATCCCTCCATACTGTAGTCATTTGTAAAAGGAGCTAACAGAAAAGAGGTGATTAGAAGACCATCTCCACATTAGTTTATCAACCAAAGAATTATCAAGAGTAAAGTGCAAAAATTGCTCTTTTAACTATAACCATTCAAGCAAATAAATGCCAGTGAGTTGTCTTGTGAACTCCAAGTGCAAATAAGATTTGAAAAAAAGCTGATACTACAGAAATGAATTCATTCTCAACTATAAAAAACATGTTAGGAAACTGTATTGTAATGGATATTCATAGCACCATCTATCCAACTGAAAGGCAATAGAGGTACCATTCTCAATTTCTTTGTTTAGACACAAATTGATAATTGCTTGGTCTTTCAAAATACCTTTCCAAAAGAGAGAACAGACTGAGGATGTTCTATCCCGTTATATATTTATATTTATTTGAACTGAAAAAAAAATTTGGAGCTTAAACAAATCATTCCTTGTTTTTGTCAGTCCAAATTGAGTTTTTTTTTTCAAAATTATTCAAAACAAAAATAACTAACCGTACTAAAAATTCCAAAAGCAACATAGTTTGCGAGAGTTGATTCGTGAATTGGGGGTTAATCAACGTCTTTTTAATGAAAAGTTTAAGATTTGATCCTTTACGCATCTTTAAGATAGATTCATGAAAAGACAAAATATTCAACTTCAAATATTCACAAACTTTTTCTTTTTCAAATTTGAACATACAATATCTTACCCAGAAGTCCAGAAGACATAATTTAATTAATAGACATTAATATAATTATCTTTTTATTAATAATTTTTAGTCATTTTTTTAAAAGTCAGTGACATAAATATTAACTAACAATTATATTAAGAGTGATTAATAATCAAAAAAGTATTTATAACACTTCAATAAAAAGTATTTTAACCCTCTCTATTCTACTACACGCTAAATAAAAGCCTCTATTCATTACATCCTTCTTATTCCCCTTAATTCCTCTCAAAACTTGAAAATATTACTCTATTCTCTTATTCATATGTATCTACTATGTTTATTCTCTCTATTCTTTGTCTATTATACATATCTCAGTTACGACAAAAAAGTATCTATTATTGTATCAATCCTACACTGATCATCTTGATATGTATCTTCATCTTCTCACGTCATCGCATCAGACATTAGAATCACTGTTTAGTCGGAGGCACACACTTATAGTTGTCCCCTCCGCTACCCCGACGATACTTGCTACGCTGTCTTCACCTCTTCTAACAAAGGATTCAACTACAACTACCCTCACTTCTCCACTAGACCCACCTGATCGAGTTAGGTCGATCAGAGATGGATTAATGACCCGTTGTGCCAAGCACCCAACCCACCGCCGATGGACCTCGGAGACACCTTTGGTCCGTTGCTCCTTCCACCTTTGTTGGCCTACCTCTTCGGTGGTCCGACGAGTCCCACACACTTTCTCCTTTTCCCAGTTCAAAGTATGCATCACATAGCCACTCTCAGAGGCAAAGGGACGTTAATAGTATGGAGGTCAATTGACCCCATTAATTATCAAAATATTATAATTGTATACGATTTTCTATATAGTTTGATTAAAATGCTACATATCAGTAAAATTGACTCCATTCGCAGCGTGAAAATTTTATATAATTAATTCTCAATCACATTTAATTCTCATATCTTAAAAATCGAATTCCATCTCTACCTACTCTCTTCCCTTCCTCTCACCCTTCTCATCTCTAATCCAGTGTTGAATCATCAAAAAAGGAGAAGGGAGGGAGGTTGCGGCGTTGAAGTTGAAGTCGAGAGGGACAACCTATTTCCTTCTTTCTAAAGCTTTGAGAGAGGAGAGGCGAATTAGGCACAAATCTTTTGTGGCTTCTACCTGAGTGCGAAGTGTTTCAAAATTTATCTGATCATTTTTAATTCGATCCGTAATTATTGATTTGTAACATACGCTACTATAATTTGAGAAGCTAAACTATGTAAGATAACAATTATTTTCAATCTTAGACTGAATAAAATTTAAAGTTCAGTTTTTAAAATTTTCAAGTCAATGTCATATATATATATATATGATAGTCCGGTGACACGAGAGAGTATCTCTGCAGTACTCAACCGTGTAAAATAATTTTCAGCCGAGTCAAAACTATTTTGATGCTTATTTGGATCATAGAATGTCTATTCTGAGACTTGTGCCGAGTTAAGTAAAACAAACGACGGAATTAAATTATATTCTACACGGTAGGGTGCCGCACTGGATCTGAACCTTGATACGAGGTGTACTCGTTTTGCCCATGAATTTGATTGAAACTTGCGAGAAGATATTATTAATATTATCAATTGGAGAGTTCATACAAGTAATGTGTATGTAGTCTCCCAATCCGAATTATGGAATACGGGGGAACTAACTGATGCTACCAAAAACATTGATCGAACAATACACGTGCTTTATTTCCGTCATTACTTATTTCATGATTCATTTTGGGTTTTAATCAATCTAGTTCAGTCAGTATTAAGTATTAACACCCATCAAAATAAGGCTTTTTTCGCCCGAAGCGAAAAAGAGGCGAACAAACAAAAGAAATCCTAGCCCGATTACAACAACACTATTTTGTGCTAATAATAAGAAATTATTTTTTTGAAAAAGAAATGTGGAGGTCAAACCCCCATATTCCATTAAACCAGACACTAAAGGTGTCAATTTACATAGTTTATTTACATGAAAAGAAAGAAAACTTAATAATTCCAGTAACTAAATCACAGTGGCATTTTGGGTATCAACCCTAATGCACATCAAACCAGCTTCTATACTCCTCTAATATTTCTCTCGCAATCATCATGGGCATCTTCTTCTCATCTCTAAAAATTCTTGCACATCTTCTCTCCATATTACTGTCACACCCCGCAGCCACGGGTCGCAACAGTCCCCCGCCGTAAGCATACAACGCCGTGTATGCTTACAAGGCAATAAATAGTTCAAACAAAACAAGAAGCAATATAAAGCAAGTTTCTAATATATAATCAGAGTACACAGTCTGGACAGAAAATAATACAACAAAAGTATCTCATCCGGATACCAACCATGAGGCCTACCCTATCTATACAACAAAACATATCTAGGGTCATGTAATGGTAAGCTACCAAGGCCTACTACTCTCGTGCCTCTCCGGAATCAGTCGCACCAGTACCTATAAAGTAACCCGAAGAGTGGGGGTGAGAATAAATTTCTCAGTGCGAATTTGCCACAGTTAGACTATTGGAATTGCAATCAAACTCCATATTCAAAAATGAAACCCATGCAATAGCAATTCAAACAGATGTATATATATTCATAAATAACAGAATGCCAATACTCGACAACAAATAAATCGAACTGAATCACAGTTTACGGAATTTCCAAGATGAATTTCAAACACAACACATATTTGGCTTAACTCGACTCATTAGGGCTTGTAGCAACTACAGATGTTCTTTCGAGCTGGACCCTTTATCAAACCCACATCTGTATGGTTACTGACACCTACAGATGGCCCACCGAGCTGGACCCTTTATCTGACACCCATCTGTAATCGCTTGGCTTAACCGTTTATTAAGGTCTGGTTCAAGTCACATAAAGAAAATTCTCTTTAGAATCGTTTCCAATATTCGCAATATTCAATTGACCTTCCAAATGCATTAACACGTAGGAGAATGCCACCGAACCACAGACGTTACACACTAGTCACCCACGATTCCAATTCACACATCATAACATAATCACCCTCCCTCGTCCCAACCGGTACTGGGAAACATTGAGGGTCGTTCACCTAAGGCCATTAGGATCCTGGGAATCAAAGTCAGCATACAGCCCGACTTTGCAAATTCATTGGATCCAAGTGCTTAACTTCATAAATTCATTCACATACATAGTTCGTGGTGACTTTCAATCAAAATCAGATCATAATAGATCGACACAACCAACAACCATACCAGCATGCAAATTACTCAAGTCACATAAATTCGAGTTTAATTTGATTGGGCTATGCAAATGCTTTACACAATTCAATGATGCAATCACTGATATTCAACATGACAAACGAATAAACAGTTTAATTCCTGAAAATAAAGTATCAAACAAGTCCAAGAATCCCGCACCTAATTACGATGAGCATACCGCTTAATTAAGGATCGGACGTCTCGAATTGTCCCGCGAAGTCTTGCTCGACCGAGCCTACACCTATATTACACATATACTAGGTTTAACCTTGGTTCATGATCGAGAGGTTTACTCGAGTTATATTAGGCTTACACCTTAACTAATCTCTTATCCTTTGGTACCAATTCGTTCGATTTCTTATTTCTTTACCAACCTTCTCTAAAATCACCAACAATTCCATCTAGGTCCTCTGGACCATATAAACTCTCTATTTGGTAACAATTCACTTACTAGTTCACCAATTTGGTTCTCGTAACAATTTGATTTACCGATTGGTTAAACCCTAATTTGGTAAAAACCTCAAATTAACCGTTAAATGCTCTAAAATTTCGAGGTCAAGAGGTAACTGTTATCACATTATTAGACCTATCATTTCGACTTGTTTCCATACGAAAATCTATGTTTTGAACCAACAAAGGGTGCCTTTTACATTGAACATCCATAGAATGTGGTACTGCTAAGTTTTGGTTCTTACTTTGCAGGAATCAGGCGAAATTGGGCAAAATCAGGCAATTGGCAGACTTCAGGAAGCTCTGATGCGAGTCGCATTCATCTGGTGCGAGTCGCATCCAAGCCCAAAGCGACCTGCGATGCGACCCTCACTGCTCTCTCTTGAAGACCATCTGATGCGAGTCGCATCCACCTGATGCGAGTCGCATCAACTGTTGCCGCCCAGTTCAAATTAAATCTGACAAGCCCAAAGTCAACTCGGTTGCCTATATAAGGAGGTCCTGTGCCAGAATTCGGAGAGCTTTTTCCCCCTCTACATTCCAGAACACAAAAAGAGCGAAGATCAAGAGAGAAGAAGGAGATTGGAGCTTGGTTGAAGAAGAAGAGAAGGGAAGATTTCAAGATCCTCTCCAATATACTTTGGATCTTCGAGCTCCATCATGATTTGCTTATTCTCTCTCTCTTTCATGTTTACTTTTGTTATGTTTGAGTAGATCCCTGTTTCTTAGGGTTAAGATGTAATCTCCAAACCTTTTCTTTGAGTTGAATGATGTTTTGATCTAATGTTGAACTTGTGTGATTGTTGTTTGAGTATTCATTGTTTGCTTGATTGTGATTTCTTGATTGATTCTTGATTGTCTACTGTTAGATGTCTATAGCATCTCTTCTAGTAATTTGGCCTTGATGTATCTTGTAATTGTAATTGAGCACTTGAAGTAGATCTAAGATCAATAGTAACCGAGAGGTGAAATTTCTATTATCGAGAGGTTATAGATACTTCTAGTTAACCAGACAATCAATCTAGGTTAGATACCAGTAGGCGAGAGCCACAGGTCGAAGCCTCGCACAAGAAATCAACTTAGATACGAACTCATGTCAGCTCTGCTCGAGGGCCATGCGACCCGCATCAGAGATGATGCGAGTCGCATCACACAGGTCGCATCAGAGATGATGCGAGTTGTATGATAGGTCCAGAGAAGGGAAAGTTTGGAGATGAAGTCTGAAACCCTAAGAACACCTTTTATAATTGATTCAAAACCAAACCTTTTAATCACTTTCATTTACCTTTAATTGAATTGTCTTTTGAAATTTAGAAATTGAAACAAATCAAACCCAATTCTTCAAACTTCTAGTACCTAACTTGGATTTGTGAAAGTCTAGAATTGAGTTTAACCGTCCCTGAGGATCGATACCTTATTTTACTACACGGATAGGATTGTACACTTGCAATCCTAGACGTGAGTGGATTCAAGGTTTAAAACAAGTACAATTAGTTGTATTTGGAACTTTGTAAGCACACTCTGAGAAGCGAACAAGTTTTGGCGCCGTTGCCGGGGACGGCTATCAATTCCTCTCTAGATTTACACTTTTCTTAGTTAATCTAGATTTTAGTTTGTATCTTTTCTTTTGCTTTACTTCTTTATTACTAAAAAAAAAAAACTGGCTTTCATTCCCCCTCCTGCAGGTAAATACAAGCTGACTTACCAACTGAGGAGCAGAGGACCACTCTTCGATGAAACACCTCCAGAAGATACAGTTCCTGCTCAGACATCAACTGAAGCGACCCGCACAGAGGTTGACGCGACTCGCATCACAACCGAAGCGACTCGCATCACTACTGAGGCGACTCGCATCACAGAGACAATGTCAGAACATCCGAGCAGGGAGGACAGGGATGTAGAAAGAAATAGAGAGCGAGAAGACTTGACTGACCAGTCTGACGACGACATGGATGTCTTCATGCCAAGGACCTTGCGAGAGTTCAATGTACCAAGGGCTGGAGATGTGAGAGGCGCAATCCGGCTGCCGCGCATTCCAGGACAACAACCCAACTTCAATCCGGGAGTTGTCAACATGGTGCAGCAGAACACCTTTCATGGACTCGACCACGAGGACCCGCACTCTCATCTCCAAACACTCCTCGAGTGCATCACGACCATCAAAACCAACGGTGAGAATGCTGATTACACCAAACTTGCTCTATTTCCTTTCACTCTTAGGGACAAAGCAAAGAAATGGTTAGGATCTTTACCTAGGGACTCAGTTTTGACTTGGAGGGAATTGTCCAAATTGTTTCTGACCAGATTTTTCCCTCATAAACGAACTGCCAAGGTAAGACATGACTTGACCAGCTTTAGTCAAATTTTTGATGAACCCCTGAATGAGGCATGGGAAAGGTTTAGAGAATTGCAATACTCTTGCCCACACCACGGTATACCAGACTGGCTCTTGATCCAAACATTTTATGACGGCTTGAACGAAAGCACTCGTGCTTACGTCGACGCTGTTGCTGGAGGCGCGCTGATGTCGAGGGAGCCTTTAGAGGCTATGAACTTGATAGACAGCATGGCGCAGAACCAGCAATGGTCCGGCCGTGACAATTCAAGACGAAGAGGAGGCCAAGGAGGTAGCCAATGAGGTGGCAAGTACGAGGTGGATCACATCACAGCTCTCACCGCTAAGATGGACGCCATGCAGAGAGCGATGGACAAGCTCAGCGTCAAAGCAGTTGAACAGCAACCTCAAGCATGCGTCATGTGTGGTGATGAGAGACATGCTTACGAGCAATGTCCGTTGGTGCAAGCTGACGAGGAGAGCGAGCAGGTAAATTCCATCAACAATGAACCTTCATTTTTTCCAAAACCTCCCTTCAACCGATCCTACTCCAAGGATCCAATGGAACAACAGAATTGGAATAGGAATCAAAACAACCCTGCGCCTTTCAACAATGCTCCCAGGCCCCCTTTCACCAACCCCACCAACAACAATAACTCCTTCATCAATCCATCATCCGGCAACAACTGGAACAATTCTTCTGGAGGAGGCAACAGCAGAAACTTCTACCAAAACGCCTCCTTCCCCAATCAGAACAACCGAGCACCTCAAGCTGGCCCTTCCAGACCGTATGTGCCTCCCTATGCGACGAACTTCACACACGAGCAAGGGAAGATGAACCAGATGATGTGGGAGCAAATGCAATTAATGGCAACTCAAATGGCCACCCAAAGCAAATTGTTGGAGCAACTGAGTCATATCGTCACTTCTAGCCAACCTCAACCT
Source organism: Carex rostrata (assembly GCF_964058835.1). Classification (NCBI taxonomy): domain Eukaryota; kingdom Viridiplantae; phylum Streptophyta; class Magnoliopsida; order Poales; family Cyperaceae; genus Carex; species Carex rostrata. The sequence continues at coordinate 6,953,689 of NC_135926.1, forward strand.
GGCAAACTGCCAGCGCAGCCAGAACCAAACCCCAGAGGAGAAGCTAAGGCGATCACACTGAGAAGTGGGACCCAGTACGATGAACCAGCTTTCCCAACTGATCAGATTCTAACTGATGCGACTGGCATCAACCATGATGCGACTGGCATCAACCCTGATGCGACTGGCATCAACCCTGATGCGACCTGCACCACCACAGTACGACTCGCATCGACTCCAGAAGAACCTCTGGATGCGACTCGCATTGGTACAGTGCGACCCGCATCAAAGGAATCTGACAAGTCTGACAGAGAGAAAGGGAAAGGAGTTGAAAAACCTTACAGACCACCTGTGCCCTTTCCCCGACGATTAGCTGAGAACAAGTTGAACGCACAATTCGCGAAATTCACTGAGGTGATCAAAGGCCTGCAAATCACGATCCCGTTCACCGATGCCTTGACTCAAATGCCCTCCTATGCCAAGTTCCTGAAGGATATTCTATCCAATAAGCGAAGCTTGGGGGGAAAAGAAACGGTGAAGTTGACAGAACAATGCAGTGCCATTCTGAAGAACGACCTACCTCCCAAATTGGACGATCCAGGTAAGTTCTCCATTCCTTGCATCATAGGAAAGGCGACAATCAGGAAAGCTCTCTGCGATCTAGGAGCAAGCGTGAGTCTCATGCCACGCACGATCTACGAGCGAATGGGGGTAGGTGAGCTCAGACCAACGCGAATGTCATTACAACTAGCAGACTCCTCGGTACGACTACCACTTGGCATTGTGGAAGACGTACCAGTTCAAGTCGGTAAGTATTTCGTACCTGTCGATTTTGTTGTCATGGAGATGGAAGAGGATAAGGAAGTCCCCATCATCTTGGGACGACCTTTCCTCAGAACGGCAGGTGCAATCATCGACGTCTCTCAGGGAACGCTGACCATGAACTTTGGAGGAGAGAAAGTGTGTTTTCAAATCGACCGCGCCATGAAGTATCCTTCAACCGAATCTTGTTTCTGAGTAGATGTGATCGAAGAATGTTTAACGGATTTGGTAGAAGACTACCTTCTTGAGCGGACCAATGAGAGTATGAACGAGCACTTCGAATTTCTGTCTGAAATGCAAGTTGAAATAACGAATTCGGAAGTATGTGGAGCAGATGTGAAAGCAGCTGACTTTGGTGAGACTGGATGCGACCCGCATCAACCCCATGCGAGTCGCATCCCAAGGTCTAGAGAATTTGGAGCTAATGGAGGCGACTCAAGTACACCTGATGCGACTCGCAAGGAGTGTGATGCGACTCGCAAGGAGCATGATGCGACTTGCATCAAAGCCCAGGCAGAGAAATCCACTCTTGAGCTCAAGCCTCTACCGGCCAACCTCAGGTATGAGTACCTTGGACCAGATCAATCTCTCCTCGTTATAGTAAACGCCGAATTGAATCCCGAACAAACCGCCAAGCTTTTGGAGAAATTGACACTTCATCGAGGGGCGATTGGGTATTCGATCAACGACTTGAAGGGGATCAGCCCGTCCATCTGCTCACATCGAATCTTCTTGGAGGATGATCACAAGCCATCTGTTGAGCACCAAAGACGGCTCAATCCGAACCTGAAAGAGGTAGTCAAGAAAGAAATTCTCAAGCTTCTAGACGCCGGTATTGTATACCCTATCTCTGACAGTAGGTGGGTGAGCCCAGTCCACGTGGTGCCAAAGAAAGGAGGGGCAACGGTGGTGAGAAATGCGAAGAATGAACTGGTCCAAACCCGTGTGGTGACGGGACATCGCATGTGCATCGACTACAGGAAGCTGAACACAGCCACACGTAAGGACCATTTCCCTCTGCCATTCGTTGACCAACTCCTCGAACGACTTGCAGATCACTCCTACTTCTGCTATCTGGACGGTTACTCTGGTTTCTTCCAGATACCGATTCACCCACAAGACCAAGAAATGACCACTTTTACCTGTCCCTACGGTACGTACGCGTACCGTAGGATGCCATTTGGTCTGTGCAATGCACCAGCAACCTTTCAAAGAGCCATGATGGCCATCTTTTCAGACTTCATTGAGAAAGAGGTTGAAATTTTCATGGATGACTTCTCAGTGTATGGAACATGTTTCGACACTTGTCTGACCAACCTGTGCAAGATCTTGCAGAGATGTGAGGAAGTCCATCTCATTCTGAACTGGGAGAAATGCCACTTCATGGTCCAGTCAGGAGTCGTCCTTGGACATGTCGTGACATCAAAAGGCATAGAAGTCGACAAGGCCAAGATCGAAGTGATCGAGAAACTAGAGATTCCGACGAGCGTCAAAGGAGTTCGAAGCTTTCTTGGACATGCTGGATTTTACCGTCGGTTCATCAAGGATTTTTCCAAGATTGCTAAGCCATTGACCAATTTGCTCATCAAGGAGTCTAACTTTGTCTTCACTGAAGAATGTGTCAAATCTTTTCACAGCTTGAAGGAGGCTCTCATCTCAGCACCTATCCTGCAACCACCTGACTGGTCTCTTCCCTTTGAGATCATGTGCGATGCGAGCGACTACGCAGTAGGAGCTGTTCTTGGGCAGAGGAAGGGAACGATTCCATGTGCCATCTACTACGCTAGCAAGGTGCTAGACCCTGCCCAGATGAATTACACGACTACCGAGAAAAAACTTCTTGCTGTTGTGTTTGCTCTTGACAAGTTCAGGTCGTATCTGGTTGGTTCAAAGATCATCATCTACACCGACCATGCCGCGCTCAGGTACTTGTTGAAAAAACAGGACGCAAAGCCTCGACTGATAAGATGGATTCTTCTCCTGCAAGAATTCGATCTTGAAATCAGAGACAAGAAAGGGGTCGAAAACACCGTAGCCGACCATCTCTCCAGACTCCGTTTGGATGACGAGAGTTCTGCCGACTTGCCGATCGATGATTCCTTTCCCGACGAGCAGCTCTTCTCCGCTTCAACTCTGGCTCACCTTGATGCGACTCGCATGGAGTGTCTTGCGACTCGCATCCTTCATGATGAGACTCGCATGGGAGTCAATGCGACCCGCTTGAGCAGGTATCCAGACCCTTGGTATGCAGACATGGCCAATTACCTTGCCTCTGGGATCCTACCAAACGCCATGACTTACCAGCAGAGGAAAAAGCTAAAATCTGACGCAAAATTCTATTTCTGGGACGATCCCTTTCTTTTCAAGTTAGGGATCGACAGCCTCCTCCGACGCTGTGTACCACATGAAGAGACACGCTCCATTCTCGAGCACTGCCATTCATCCGCCTATGGCGGACATGCCTCGTTCTCCAAAACGGCCGCCAAGGTTTTACAATGTGGTTTCTTCTGGCCATCTATCTTTAAGGATGCGAAAACCTTGGTGATGTCATGTGACAAGTGTCAACGCACTGGGAACATCACTAATCGCAATGAGATGCCTCTCAACTCCATCCTTGAGGTCGAAGTCTTCGACGTGTGGGGCATAGATTTCATGGGACCATTTCCAGCTTCATGTGGAAATGAGTACATTCTAGTTGCGGTTGACTACGTTTCAAAATGGGTCGAGGCGGTGGCCTGTCGAAGAGCTGACTCAGACGCAGTGAAGCGATTATTCAATGATGTCATCTTTCCTCGCTTTGGAGTGCCAAGAGCTGTCATCAGCGATGGAGGGAAACATTTCATAAACCGTCAATTCAACAATCTCCTGCAGCGACATGGAGTGACGCACAAGGTCTCCACCTCTTACCATCCTCAATCGAACGGCCAAGCTGAAATCTCCAACAGGGAAATCAAATCTATCTTGGAGAAGACCGTGGCAAGAACAAGGAAGGATTGGTCTTTGAAATTGAGTGACGCACTCTGGGCCTACCGTACAGCATTCAAAACACCGATTGGGATGAGCCCTTTCAAGCTGGTGTATGGAAAGCCGTGTCATCTGCCAGTTGAGATTGAGCACAAAGCGTTCTGGGCCACTCGTGCTATCAACATGGACTTGTTAGCAGCTGGAGAGAAGCGTATCCTCGATTTGCACGAATTGGAAGAGATGCGTCAGCACTCATACGAGAATGCGAGGATCTACAAAGACAAAACCAAACGAATTTATGACAAACGCATCATGTCTCGCGACTTCAAGGAAGGCGATCTGGTCCTCTTGTTCAATTCCAGGTTGCGACTCTTTCCTGGGAAATTGAAAACCAGATGGTCAGGTCCATTTGTGGTACGAAAGGTGCACCATTTCGGCGCGATTGAAATTGGGAATGACACATGTGGGGATTTCAAAGTGAACGGTCAGCGTCTCAAGCACTATGTGGCAGATCATGATTATCAGGAGCGGGTTGTTCAAGACCTCTCTGACCCCGACTCACCGGAGGATTAGCACAGAGAAGGTCGAGCTTGAGACCTGAAACAAGCGCTTCTTGGGAGGCAACCCAAGCCTTTTCAGTTTACTTTTAGTTAGATTAGTTAGCTATTTTTCCTTTTTATCGAAAAGAATTACCAACTTCCACTTGATGCGACTCGCATCATCTCAGATGCGACTTGCATCACTCGATGCGACTCGCATCCCACATGATGCGACTCGCATCAATGCGAACCGACGCAGCATCAAAAGGGTGCGCCCAAACGACGCGAGTCTCACCATATAACCCTCACCCGCACATCTCCTGTTCCTTTCTTCTTCCTCTGCCCAGCGAGCCCCACATCTCCTGTTCCTCGTTCTTCTTCGTTGCGACTCGAATCAACTCCGTGCGAGCCTCAACCGACCCCTCAACCCAAAACCCTAGCCTCTCCCTTCTCCATCCGCCGGCCTTCACCTCCTCTCCATCCATCACACCCATCTCCATCTCTCCCTGCCGAAACCTCCTTCTCACTTCCCTTTTCTCCATTGCCACGATCACAACCCTCTCATTCTCTCTTCTTCCGCCTCTGTTAGATCGCCTCTGCCACCAGATACCAGACAGTGCGACTCGCATCGCCACCCAGTGCGACTCGCATCGCTTACAAGGCGACTCGCATCAACAGTCAGGCGACTCGCATCACAGCCATCATGAGTGATCCAGAATCACCCATGAACCGCGAGCTCCGATCCAAGCACAACCAAGAGCGCCGACAACGCGAGCTTCGCCGACAGAGGGATCTCCGTATCCAACAGGGGATACCGGACCCTACTCCCTCCCCTTCAGAGTCTGAGAACCAAGACTGGTCTCAGCTAGGCGCCAGTTCAGCTCGCACCAGTGGTAACTCCTCTCACTCTTCTTCTTCTCATTCTTCTCAGTCTTCCTATCACCCTTCTCCCGCACAGGCAGGGGCAGGGTTGGGCACTATAGAGTACAACTCTGATGACTCTGACCCCATCTCGGGTAGGGAAACCCCCCGAGCAGCAGACTACCCAGCCCCTCACTTCACTCTCTCCAGCCATGGTATGCTGGAACGCTTTCTCTACCTCAGGCAGCGCACTTATGAGAACACGCGCCGAGTCGATTTCGACACTTTGGATGCCTTTGGGGTTCGCGAGGAATTCCTTCGTCTCACTGGAAGGATCGGGTTCACTCCCGCCTTCTGGGCAATCGAGCGTAACTGCTACACCGAGCTTACCCTCGAGTTCCTCTCCTCTCTCAAGCTGCGTCAGGATGTGCATGGCTACTACTACATCAAGTTCCAGATGCTCAACCAGACGCACCGGCTCACTCTGGTCCGACTCCGTGAGTGGTTCGGATTTGACAGCGACCCCGATACCGATTTCCTTGACCATCGCGTGGGGTTCGACAAGGCTCATTTCTGGCGTCTGATCTCTGGGATGATGAGTGCCACCAGTGCCCAGTACCGCAGCATTGCCATCTCTCACCCGGTACTGCGGTGCATCCAGCGCACCATCGGCTGCTCTATCTTCGCACGCGGGGAGACTGCAGCCCGAGTCAATGAGGAGGACCTTTGCCTTATGGACCACATGCTCCGTCCTGAGGCTGAGTTGGTGCGACCGGACCTGATGTTGTTCATGGTCCGTCACTGGGTGGATCTCCAGCGCAACACGAAGGTGGGTGGTGCTGTTCGCATTGGCGCCTATGTAACCCTGATCGCTGACAGGCTTGGCGTCTCGACCGCAGGCCTCACTCTCTCTACTGGCCATCTCACCCTGGATGCTAGGGCATAGGAGCGGGCGACTTTTCTAAAGATTGAGCGCGGTCCTGCTGGCCACCGTTCTCGGTACTTCTGGGCTCTGAAGGGTCATGGCTTGCATCTGATGCCTCTCCGCCTTGCACCCTTGTCTTTCGATGATGAGAGCACCTGGTTTTTCACCGAGCCCCTGCCAGACGAGCCGGCGCCACCTTCTCCTCCTATCCAGCCCACTTCTCCAGTCCATGATGACGTCGCCATGCCAGATGTCCCTCTCTCTCCTGCCCACCCTTACACTTCTCCTATGCACTTCCATGATTCCACATTCCAGGCAGCCACATCTCCCTTCCAGGCAGGCACATCTACCTATCATGCTGGCCCCTCCACTTCATATGCTGGTCCTTCCTATCCACCACCAGTTCCCTCACCCACTATCCAGGATATCTACAGCCTCGTCTATGACATGAGGTCTGAGCAGGGTGCCATTCTCTACGACTTACAGCGCAGAGTGGGTGACATTGAGGATGTTTTGCGCGATTGGAGGTTCGACCCCTCCGATGACTGAGCAGGTTTGTTTTTCTTCTCCCCTTCCCTTTGCTTTATCCTAGAGTCTTGAAGCATTGACGGCAATGCTCAGACTAAGCTTGGGGGGGTGACTTTAGGATTTTTAGGATTTATTCGTTCTTACTTAGGCTATGTTTACTTGTTTATTGCATTTTTTAGGTAGGAATTTGTGTGATTGTGTAAATTGGAAACTTTAAAACATAATTGTTGGTGTTGATCAGGATGACCCTAGGAGATTCGAACTATCCCATAATTGACCAACAAACTGATGAGGACGAATGTTTTGACCATTTGTAATGATGAAAACTTGAAATGCATTGAGAAACTCATTTAGAAATTGACCTGTGCCTTCTCAAATAGGGAAATGGGGGTTATTGATAAAGAAAGTTTGGGATATCATTTGGTATGAATGAATATCAAAGGATGTGTGTATTCATGATATGTGCAAAAGAATAAAAATATAATAATAGATGGAGAAACCAAGAGTACTGGCAATAAGTCATTTTTAGGGCGCCTTTGAGCTCATCTCCTAAATAAAAAAATAATAAAAAAAAAAGAAGAAACGAAAAGATGGAGAACATAAGAGTACTGGCAATAAGTCCTTTTTAGGGCGCCTTTGAGCTCGTCTCCCACTTAGAAAAAAAAAAAAAAAAAAATTTTGCACATATCAACACGCGAAGTCTGCAACTTTCTGACCTAAGCTTGTTCCAAGCTTGGGGGGGTTAAAAAGGGAAAATCTCCACAAATGAGGACAATAGTTAAATAGATAAATGATAACTTGATTGATTCAAGTGCTCAGCTTTACAAGTATTCAAATATTTCAGAATTTGAAGTTTGGTTGGTCGATTTGTGTGGAGAATCAAGGTTAAATAGGAAAGTCCAAGTTATACCAACATGATTTTTAAAGTTCCCAATTGAAACAACTCATATAAATTCTTACATTTAGGAAACTCGCATTTAGAATTTAGATTGGTACCAACGTTTAGATTTCTGCTTGAGGACAAGCAAAGGTTAAGCTTGGGGGAGTTTGTTATCACATTATTAGACCTATCATTTCGACTTGTTTCCATACGAAAATCTATGTTTTGAACCAACAAAGGGTGCCTTTTACATTGAACATCCATAGAATGTGGTACTGCTAAGTTTTGGTTCTTACTTTGCAGGAATCAGGCGAAATTGGGCAAAATCAGGCAATTGGCAGACTTCAGGAAGCTCTGATGCGAGTCGCATTCATCTGGTGCGAGTCGCATCCAAGCCCAAAGCGACCTGCGATGCGACCCTCACTGCTCTCTCTTGAAGACCATCTGATGCGAGTCGCATCCACCTGATGCGAGTCGCATCAACTGTTGCCGCCCAGTTCAAATTAAATCTGACAAGCCCAAAGTCAACTCGGTTGCCTATATAAGGAGGTCCTGTGCCAGAATTCGGAGAGCTTTTTCCCCCTCTACATTTCAGAACACAAAAAGAGCGAAGATCAAGAGAGAAGAAGGAGATTGGAGCTTGATTGAAGAAGAAGAGAAGGGAAGATTTCAAGATCCTCTCCAATATACTTTGGATCTTCGAGCTCCATCATGATTTGCTTATTCTCTCTCTCTTTCATGTTTACTTTTGTTATGTTTGAGTAGATCCCTGTTTCTTAGGGTTAAGATGTAATCTCCAAACCTTTTCTTTGAGTTGAATGATGTTTTGATCTAATGTTGAACTTGTGTGATTGTTGTTTGAGTATTCATTGTTTGCTTGATTGTGATTTCTTGATTGATTCTTGATTGTCTACTGTTAGATGTCTATAGCATCTCTTCTAGTAATTTGGCCTTGATGTATCTTGTAATTGTAATTGAGCACTTGAAGTAGATCTAAGATCAATAGTAACCGAGAGGTGAAATTTCTATTATCGAGAGGTTATAGATACTTCTAGTTAACCAGACAATCAATCTAGGTTAGATACCAGTAGGCGAGAGCCACAGGTCGAAGCCTCGCACAAGAAATCAACTTAGATACGAACTTATGTCAGCTCTGCTCGAGGGCCATGCGACCCGCATCAGAGATGATGCGAGTCGCATCACACAGGTCGCATCAGAGATGATGCGAGTTGTATGATAGGTCCAGAGAAGGGAAAGTTTGGAGATGAAGTTTGAAACCCTAAGAACACCTTTTATAATTGATTCAAAACCAAACCTTTTAATCACTTTCATTTACCTTTAATTGAATTGTCTTTTGAAATTTAGAAATTGAAACAAATCAAACCCAATTCTTCAAACTTCTAGTACCTAACTTGGATTTGTGAAAGTCTAGAATTGAGTTTAACCGTCCCTGAGGATCGATACCTTATTTTACTACACGGATAGGATTGTACACTTGCAATCCTAGACGTGAGTGGATTCAAGGTTTAAAACAAGTACAATTAGTTGTATTTGGAACTTTGTAAGCACACTCTGAGAAGCGAACAGTAACCTTACCAATTACAAGTCTAATCGGTTGGATTAAACAAATCAATTCACAATTATGCCCGATTTCAGTTTTGGCACGAAACCCTAGAAATCAAAATCCACAAATCGGAAGGAAATTGGGAAAAAGATTGACAAATAAACAAGCAAGGAGTGTAGAGGAACTAATCCTCGAGCAATTCGAATACAAATCTCGAGTTTAAAGCGAAAATCTGAGAAATCGAGAAAATTCGAGGTTTCGAAAGAGAGAAGGAGAGAAAGGAATACCGAATTGGAGAGTTAGGAGAGATTCACGGGCGCTTACTCGGTTCCAGCTTCGATTTCTTGCAACAATCGGGGGTTTGAGAGGGACGGGAAACTCTCTCGCTCTTTTTCTTCTCTCTTGGCAGAATTTCACTCAAATATGTGAAAGAAATGAAGTGGGAGAGAGAGAAGGAATTATGCAAATAAACCCTCAAATCATCCAGTGCAGGTCGCCCATCCGCACTGGATCTGAGTGCGGACGCACTCAGCACTCGGCTGAGCTTTCCAGCGCCTTCCAGAGAAAAAGAACAGGTGTTGGTGCGGGTCATCCACCCGCACTCACCATCAATGCGGACGCACTCCATACTTAGTCAAATTTTCATGAAAATAGCACTGAACAAAAGAAATGTCTGAGCGTAATGCGGACGCACTCAATTTCAGTGCGGGTCGGTCACCCGCACTCAGGACTTGGTCAGAATTTGAGGAAAAGAGAAATTGGAATCAGTGCGGGTCACCCATCCGCACTCACACCAGTGCGAACGCACTGAGGAGAATTTCAGAAAACAATCTAAGGCAAACAGAGGCCAGTGCGAGTCAGCCACCCGCACTCACCACCAGTGCGGACGCACTGAGACTATAAAGTCTCAAATTCTCGAAATTTCGACGCAGTTTCAATTCAAACTTGACGTACTTATTTAGAGAATCATTAATTAAGGTATAAATATCTATTTCGTTAGCACGATTTTCGATTCTTTCCTTTAAAACATTCAGAATTTAATTGTTAAAGTTCCGTAACGTAACAATTACAAAGCAAATTACTACCTGAATTTCTTTGATTTTCCTTTGAGCCGCACTTAATATGTTGTGCTTATATTCTCCCCTTACCAGCAAACCTGTCAGCTCTGGCTGCATTCTTTCCACCATCTGCGTTACTCTCTTGGTATACTGACAAGCCATGAACATATGCTTGACCGTTTCTTCCTGTTTACAACACAGGGAACATCTGCTTGGCATCTCCCAGCCTCTCTTCTTTAGGTTATGTATTGTCAGTATTTTGTCCTGCAGCATGAGCCAGATAAAAATCTGAACTCTTTTTGGTGCTTTTATTTCCCATACTTTAGAAATTTGCATTCCTATGTATGGCCCTCCCACCCTCTCATTGTAAAATGACTTGACCGTGCATTCGCCTTCCTTTGTCCATTTCCAAATGACCTCATCCTGTTGGTCCTCTCTGAGCTGACCCTACTGCCCTAATTCTGCCCTAAGCAAATTTTCTTGAGTCTGCACTTCCTCTGAGACATGGCTCCCTAAACAAAAATTCCAATTCTCATCTCCTTTTATCTCATGTACTGATCCATTTTTGTTACTCGACTGCTCATACAGCGCCTGATATCTTTCCTTCAATGGTCCTTGTATCCATTTGTCATTCCAAAACTGGATATGTTTTCCATTCCCCAATTTGTAACCTATCGACATATTGAAGAAAGGTGCCATGGGTGCTAAATTTTTCCAAAAAGCTGTCACCTGCGATAATTCCCATGGCCTATGCACTAAGTTTGTTAGTACAACTACTTCCATCCACTCTGGTTTATTTGGTTGGATCCATTTTCACATGATCTTTGCCATGAGTGCTTGGTTGAACATCTGCATGTCCTTAATTCCAAGTCCTCCCATCCTCTTTGGTTTAGTTACCAGTTCCTAGGCTGCTAAACTAAGATATCTATCCCCCTGTGTTTTATGCCCATGCCATAGAAACTTCCTCCGTGCCTCTTGTCTATTCTCTTTATAACCCATTTAGGTAATATAAAGGTTTGCATCATGTATACCGGCATAGCCGCGAGTACAGCATTGATCAATGTTATCCTTCCTCCTATTGAGAGCAGAGACGCTTTCCATGTTGGCAGCTTCTTATCTATTTTATATATGAGTGCATTGTAGTGTTCCTTCTTCAGTCTCTTGTTTGACAGCGGCATCCCCAGGTACGTAATTGGGAAGTTAGTTTCCTTACAGCCCATTAATCTAGCCAGTTGCTGCACCTCCTGCTGTTCAGCTGTCGTAATTACCATCTCTGATTTCTCCAGATAAACCTTTAACCCAGCTAATTTTTGAAATATATTGAGTACTATCTTTAGAAACTGCATCTGCTGTGTTGTTGGTTGCAGTACAAATAGTGTGTCATCTGCAAATAACAGACATGGCTTGCAATTAAGGAAAGGAACCTATAATAGTTATAACTGCACCAGTCTGTTTGTCCATTTTGCTAGGAAATCCATTGCCAATATAAATAGGTATGGGGACATGGGGTCTCCTTGCCTTACCCCTCTTCTTAGGTTAATCTTCTTCCCTGCCACTGAATTCATGATAACTCTGGATGATCCTCTAACTATTGCCCCTACCACCCATTTGATCCATCTCTCTGGGAATCCCTTTGCTCTGAGTATCTGCTCTAAAAAGTCCCATGACAGTGTGTCAAAGTCTTTGAATATATCTGCTTTAAAGAGACCCACTTGCTGCCTTTGTTTTGTTGCCATAGTCACTAGTTCCTGTGCATAGAGAAATCCTTCATTGATATATCTATTCTGCATGAAGCCTGTTTGACTATGATCCACAAATTCCCCTATGATAGGTTTGAGCCGATTTGCCATAATTTTTTAGAATATCTTCTGTACCGAGTTGATCAGACTCAGTGGCCTATAATCTGTTGGCTTTAATGCTCCTTCCTTCTTTGGCACCAGAGCTATGTATGAGTCATCCATCGGCCACATTGTTGGTGTGTCCATCTGTAGCATATGATTATATGCTTTTACCAAATCAGTGACCATTATAGCTGCAAATTTCTTGTAGAACTCTCCCGTATAGCCATTTGGGCCCAGGGCCTTGTTTGCTGGCATTTTTGCGATGGTTTCATGTACCTCTTGCACTGTAACGGGTTCTGCCAGATGTTGTAACTGCTGCATTTGAGGCTGAGACTGATATACTTGATTGTAGTCAAACTGCATCTCTTGATTGTGTTCAGTGCCTATCAGTCGAACAAAATAATCGAGGAATACCTTTGCCTTCTAGTTATGTTCTATTACTTGCATTTCTCCCTGCACCACCACATCTATATTGCTTTTTCTTTTCCTTATGGAGGCTACTCTGTGGAAATATCTAGTGTTTTTATCTCCTAGTTTTACCCAAGTTTGCTTTGCTCTTTGCTTCCATTTCTCCTCCTCTTGCATGACAATCTGGTTGTGTCTCTGCTGCATTATTCCTTGCAACATTTCCTCAACTTCTGTCAATCCCCTCTCTTCTTTTTGTTCTACTAACCATGCAATGCATTCTGCACACAATGTTTTTTGTTGTCTTGCCTCCTTGGTATACCCTTTTTTCCAATGTGTTATCTCTTTAGTCAGTGTTATGTATTTCTTGCTTAGCTGCTGTAGTGTCTGTACCTCTCATTCTTGGTTCCATACCCTCTGCACTAGTTCTTGGAACTGATTGAGTTTGAGCCAGCTATTCTCTATCCTGAATATATTTGAAGTTGGGAACTTTGTTTAGCTTGTGCATACAATCGGGCAATGATCTGATATAGGGTTATAACCCGCTCTTTGCCCTGTATTGGGGTACATACTTTCCCAATGCATTGACATCAGAAACCTATCTAGCCTCACTGCCATTGGCATAGTTCCTTCTCTAGTCCATGTATACCTTCTTCCCTGCAGTGGCATATTTATAAGCTGCAGTTGTTGTACCACTGCTCTGAATCTCATCATTGGCGCAATTGGGTATCTTGTATTTGATCTATCTTGTATATCCAATGTGACATTAAAGTCCCCCGCTACCATCCATGGCATTTCAATTTGCGGTTTCATTTCCTTGAGCTCTTGAAAAAAATCACCCTTTTCTCTATTTGTTGATGGACCATAAACCCCCGTAAATCTAATGACTGTACTGTCCCAGTTAGCAACCACATCTACTGACACACAATATTTCCCCACTTTCCTTTCAGCCTCTGTAAACATGTCTTTATCCCATGCCAGCAGGATCCCTCCTGCCGTCCCCTCTGCCAACACTAGTGCATGACCATCCATTTTTGCTCCTATTGTCTCTTTTATGTACCTTGCATTTTCTACTGCCCATTTAGTTTCTTGCAAACACAATATATGTGGTTTTTCTCTTTTTATTTCATGCCTAACTAATATTCTTTTTTCTTTTTCATTAAGCCCTCTTACATTCCAAGAGAAACTCTTAATATTCTTGAAATTACTCATTTAATAACTATCTGGTACAAGCTTAACTGTGTCGTAGTTTTACAAAAAGGGCCCTCAACCAACAACATTGCATCCTTAAACAAGAAAATTAGAAAATATATAATATATGGTCTAAATTTTTCCCCCTTTCTTCTCAGTAGTTCCCCACTCATAAAAAATACAGTTTCAACACAAACGTACAACAAGGTTCTACCATTCCATCTACACAAACCAACCAGCAAATTAAAAACATATAAAAGAGATTCATCCTTCCTCCCAATTGTTCCCTCCTCACCCCCTACTCCTGTTCTCTTTATTTTATCATTCATGGGAACTGTTTCCCTCCTCAGATGTTACCTTTATTGCTGCCAGATGCTTCTGTCCTTCCTCCTTCCCATCCACCTAAAGTTCTTGCACCACCTTGTCTACCTTGTTGAACATATCCTCTACCTCCTCCGTGATTACTGCACCCGATTGCACAATTAGGCTGATCGCCAGCTGAGCCCCTATCGGTTCCTTTCTTCCCTTGAAATTCATTTTGATCCTCTCTTCCTTTTTCTTCTCCTGGCGCACATACGTTTTCTTTGCCAGCCTTGGACTTCTCCTTACCTGTTTTTCCTTTGGCCCGTATTTTGCTATTGGAAATCCCGGTGGCGGCCCGTCATCTAATTCTTCCTCGCTTTGGTGCGTATACTCAGAGTTTTCCAGCCCACTTAGCCCATTGCATAAGAACTGTTCACTTTGGCCCATTAGCCTTTCTTTTTGCACGTGTTCCCTCCAGTCCTCTTTCGGCTTCAATGAGCACATGTCATCCAACAACTCCCTCCATTCCTTTTCATTTTGAATTCTCCCTGTTCGCGTGAAAGCGCAACGCAAGTTTCGGTACGCTTGGGAGCGTACCTTTTAAAACCGCGGTTACACCTTCCGATTAGGGTTGCAAGTGCACAACCCTATCGAGGAGTATAATCGGGTATCGATCCACAGGGACGGTTTCTTTATCTAGAATCTACTTATCTCGACTAAAAATTAGAAGTGAGAAAGAGGGTGTTTTGGTACTTAATTTTCCTAAAGAATCAACTCAAGCAATCAAACAATGCAATAAAATAGTAACTGTGCAAGGAAAGGTATAAACTGTGTTTTGATTTAGGATAAAAGATGTTTCAAGGGTTTCAGACTTCATCTCTAATTTGCCTCTAGTGGTACGGGTCTTACCAAGTTGGTACAGCTAGGCCGCACCAACCTGGTCCGACCAAGCCGAGTGGGGCTTGGTAAGGGTAGGCCGCACCACTCTTGTAAGACCCGTACTGATTTACCATAACAGAGCTTACAAGTTCGAGTTGATGCATTTCTTGCTGGTACCTTGTATTAAACTCTTGAGAAAGGTTCAATTGACCATACCTAAGGTTCCTAAACCTCAACTCTCGTTTGTTGGTTCAAGATCTAGGTTTTGGAGTCAATTCTTCACCTTCTAGGGTTTCTAAACCTCAACTCTCGTGTTTTGGTCCAGATCCTCTAGTTGATTGATTGGAGATCTAAGGTATCCTCTAATCTGTCAATTAGGGGAGAATTCAACCTTTCGGCTTCAATTCGAACAAGTCTACCTAAAGGGATTGGTTTGGTTGAGAGAAGGCAATGGTCACATGACCTTGTTAGGGTTGATCTACCACTATAGGCACACCACATGCAATCACAGCAATACAAAGCAATCAAGACAAGCAAATTCACAATCAATTCAATCAAAAGAGTTCACACAAGATCCAAATCAAGAAAAGCAACACAAATCAAGAAAATCCATCTACAAACCCTAGAAACAATGATCAACTACTCACAAGTCATAGATCTGTCCAGAAATACAAGTAAAGAGATAAAGAAAGGCATGATAGAACTAGATTGAAGATCGGGAGTGGAGAAGGTGTTGATCCGTCGATTTTCGCCTCTTCCTCTTCCTTCTTCTTCTCTCCTTGCTCATTTGCTCTCTTTCTCTCTTTCTCTGAGCTCTCAATCTGGAATGAAATGTGGATCCTCGAAAATGGAGAGATCCCTCGCTTTAAATAGCCTCTGCCAAGATTTGAATTATGTCAGGCGGCATCTATGTACGGCCCGTACCAAAGTGGTACGGCTAGGCCGTACAAGATGGGAGGGAGGCTAGATCGGCTAAGTCTGGTAAGGGCCGTACCAAACCTGGTAAGGGCCGTACCAAGCCTGGTAAGGGCTGTACCAGAGAGTCCAAAAACGCCGTTTCTTCGTTTATTTTGCTCCAATCCTGCAGAAAACAAACAAACTCTCAGCAGTACCAAATTCTAAGGATATATCAATGAAATGCACATGATTTTGACAATTTAGAATGTAAATTTGGTACGAAATCAAGTCAAATATAGGCTAAATATGCGAGGTATCACTCCCTCTCTCTTTTTTCTCCTTCTGCCATGCCTCCCACACCTCTAATCCCAACGGATCATTTATTGCTCTGACCCAATCCTCTTTCCTTTTCACCGTAATCTCCGTAACGCCTTGCCTTTCTTTGGTCCTTTTCTGCAGGTCTCCCATTTTCCCATGCATTGTGTCCCTTGTCTCTGACAGTTCGTTACAACCCGTCCATCCCTTGCCAGTATCGTACTCCATGCATTTAATGAAGCAAGACAACTAAGCGACTAGCTCTGGTGCTTGATGCAGTACTCTCAGTATTTTACGGATTGTACTTTCCTGCACTATGACCCGAACATTCCCTCTGCCCTCTATTGCCACAGTAAATCTATAAGCAGTTTGTATTGCTCCTTCCTATGTGGCCTTTCGTGTGCTTATCGTTTGTATCTCCACTTTTTTCTTTGGTATCCATACCTGTTTGACTTTTGCCCTGACCTTCCTTACTCTTTGCCATTGCCTTACCGCCCCTAGCATTGGTGCCGGTCCTTGCTGGCCTCCTGTCATACTGTTAGATCCTCCACTACTGCTTTTTCCACTACCTCCTTCATCTGTAGTGCTTGATGGTGTGTCTGGAGCAACAATCACTTGGTGTACTTGTTGGTCATTTCCCCAGGCATCTGGTGGCAGTGGATAGTCCCTCTTCCCAGTCTCTCCAATGCAACAGCACCACCCTGACTATGGTGGCCCTGTGCCCTTCATGGTATTTGGCAGTCTTTGGTATTTCCCTTGGGTGGTCACAAGCTATTCTACACGTGATGTGATAAAAGTTACCTGCTTGCCTCCCATATGGTAAGATACCAGTTAACCGGCCTAGAGAGGACGTTACTTCTTTGATGCCTGCCATGTTCCATGCTTGCAGTGGCAGTCCCACAAGCCTAATCCACGCCTGGTATGGTGCTGGGTCATATTGCGTGTTCCATGTTGGATCCCACGGAATAATACCCACTTGAACCCCTGGTTTGATGGTGTATGGACTATTCCAAACTGCATTTCTCAGTGTCTGTTCTCCCGGACATATGACCAGGTATGGCGCCACCTCGTGCGGGTCTCCTGACAGTACTGAGTAGTCTTGCGGCATCCATCCTCTCCTGCTAGATATGCGTCGTGCAATGATCTGCTCAAAACCCGGCTCTGCCGCACCTTCTACCATTACCACCATACCCGTTCTATTGAGATATTCCGTACCTGGCGTCAGCTGCTCTCTATGAGGCAAGTAAACATTAATCTGTTCTGGCCTCTCATCCCAGAACGGTTCCATTTTCTGTTTTCCTTTCCCTTTCCATTTCTCTACTCCCTCTTTTAGGATCTGTGCGTATGTTAGATTTTTGTTGCTTAGTCTGTCCTCCTTTGGAACTTCAAGCTGCACCTTCTCCTTTATATCTGTCTTTTTATTTGTCTGGTTGCACCTACCGGAGTAATGACCCAGTTTATCACATTTAAAACATCTCATTGGTTCACGACACTGCGCTCTTTTATGATCTTTGGCCAGACATCTTAGGCATCTACGCTCATTGAATGCTTTAGCGTATGCCTTCTCATTTTCCTCTGAGAGAAATACTTTTTTCCTCTCATTGTCTCCGTATTTTGCATTAATGGCCGTCCTTTGATATCCTTTGTCCAGATTTGGCTTACTCCTTGTTGCATCAACTCTGAACCATCCATTACCTTCATTTACTACCTTCCTCCCTGCTTGACGTACACTGGGAGCTTTAACTTCCCTTTGCACCATGTTAGCTACCATTCTGGGGTTCGCACCCCATCTTCTGTCCCAATACGGTCGCCTCCATGTCGCCTGAGTCGCCCCAACGTTTCGCTCTTTCTTTCGCTCCATTCGCCTTTTCATAATAAGAAATTATGCAAGTTCACAATCTACTAATCTGAGCATGAGCACAAAAAATCATGTAAGCTCATTATCTATTAATCTAAGCACAATAACTTTTGGTTCTTTTTTTTTCTTGTAATTTTTCTTGCCTACTTTAATAAAGGAGTTTCAGTTATAATAATGTAAGTACTAGTACAGATGCTATATATATGTACTGGTACGAAACTATGTGTAACTGGTTTTTGTTCTGATTAATGAAATATTACCTACGGGCTTTTAACTAGAAAAAAGTTCAGCCAGTGTTGAAAGGAAAGACTAATTATCTCTTCTCAGGTCATGACATGTAGAAAATATTCTTAATCGTAAGATTATATATGCTGAATGAAGAATTAAGAAATTAAGGAAAAATTGAAAGAGGACCAAAAAATGTAAGATATCAATAATTTTTTCGTTCTAGCACCAATTTAAGTCTAAATAATTGTGTACAGGTACGTGTGGTAAGTATGTGTCTAATTAAATTTAGACTTCTACATGTAAAAAAAATATCAAAAAGATGTATTGATTTAAGGAAGGCAAATTATTTTATTAGAGAAATAATATTCAATATAAAATTTTGTCTTTTAATGAGAGTCGTTGGTAGATCAAGACATCTACGTGCTTAGTATAAGAATGGAGGTATAATGAGATACCAGTTTGTTGCTTCTGTTAGTCACCGAAAATAATTACATTTGAGATTTAATTAAATAAGTAATTTCATTGAAATGGTACAGTTATTGAACTGTTAAAAAATAGACATTGAAAGTAATAAAATTTCTAATTTTTTGTTCATCTTATCAAAGAGTAAAGCTAATGCGTGCTTATGCTCATTTAGAGAACTTAGCGAGTATAAAACCACAAATTTAGTTGAAAGATCACAATAATAGAAGGATCACAATATTTTTGAAAAAATAAAAAATTTAAGTTTTTTAAGTATTCCTTTGTCAAAGAATGTGAGAGATTTTTTTTTTTTTCAAAAATAGATCACAATATTTTTCTGTATTTACCTAGAAGTGACTTTTGAACCGGTATCAATAACTTAGATTTAAAACATTTTTATTTTTTTAAATAACACACAAAGAAATATTTTAATTTTCTTACAACCGCAAAAAATCCGGCTTAAAAATATTGATCCGAATTATTTGTCGTAGTCTATCTAATAAATCAAATTATATAGTATTATATTTATTTTCAAAGAAATATATAAAATTATAACATTTTTTTGTTTAATTAAAAAAAACCTTGAAGCCATACAAAAAAAAATTGCGGAAAGTTAACCTAAACCCGCAATTTTTTTTTTGCTGTTTCGGAATTCCAAAACCGCAAAATAAATTTGTGGTTTTAGGATAACTTTCTGCAAAAATATTTTGCGGTTTGAATATTTTTTTAAATCTTGTCAAATAAAATTTAGATTCTGAAATTTGCGGACTGCAAAATAAATTGTGGTTTTATGCTAATTTTCTGAAAAATATTTTGTGGTTTGAGTATTTTTTAAAATCTTGTTAAATAGGATGTAGATTCTGAATTTTAATATATTTTTTTTGGATATTAATAAAAATTTCGGTGACTATTTCCTTCGACAATAAAAAGATACCCAATTTACATCTTGCGGAAGAAGTATACAGGTGGTTTGGACTTTGGAGCCATTAAATAAACGGAAATAAAACCAACCAACAAACCAAAGGGAAAAAAAATCAAGCAGCGACAGCTCTCTCTGTTAGTTGACCCCACTGGTCAGTTCGATTCTTATTTAGGGTTTTCGTCCGACTCTCGTTTTCCACCTCTCGCAGAGCACATTGTACCCCGCTGCTTCAATTACACGCGGCGTCGCTTCTCGCCGTCCCTTGGTTGGTTTCCATTCTTTGGTACGCTCGACAGGGGAGTGGCGCGTGAACAGTTAGTTACTCGTCAGACTGAGAAAAAAGAAGTCCAGAAAAAGGAGGCAAGAGAGAGATTGGCATGGCAACTTCGACATTGCTTCGAGTTCTCAGGCGATCTTCATGTCATCTTCTTCTCACGCCGGTATGAATTCTACATTTACCCCTTCATTTTCCACTTTCAATGGATTTTTTTATCAGAGTATCCCGATTTTCCAGGTAGAAATCTTCTTACGATATTAGAAAATTTCTCTATACTTCTTTATGGTAGGATTTTTTGTCTATTGATATTTTCTTTTTATGGTTATTTAGGCCCAAATTAGACATCTTCAATTGCCTGGGGGATATAAGCACACAACTAATCGACATTTAAGTGTTTTTAAAGAGTTTTCTAAGCACTTGAAAGGAGAAGCTAATAGGTGATACTTTGCTTTTTGAACCAAGGGTTTGATTTGGTACTATTTCCTATACATTTAATAAGCTCTATAGGTAGTTTAAGTTAAGGCTTTGTTAGCCCCAAGTACAAATTATTAAGCCATCAAATGAACTAAGATGGCCTAATTCACACTCTCAATTGACTATGGGTGTACATTGCAACACGAAACTCGCCAGAAAAACACAGAAATCAGAAAGGGCTAAAATGGAGGTTAGACCATTAATCAAAGTTTTTTTTTTGCCTTTCTGGCATAATACAGACCACTATGTGCCCGTAGTGACATAACCAGTGTAATACCAACTTGATCTAGGTTCACAATAATTGTTTTTGACAATGTTTCTATGAGGCGCACAATTAATTGTAGGCTTTTGATTCTATTTATTTCGCTTTTAATCAGTTACTTATATGGTATGATTGAGGTAATAAGCTGGATCAAACTTGTTCCAAGCTATTCTTGTTTAAGTTTTCCCAACTGAGGGTTAATTAAGGAAAAGTTGGATCAGACAACCACTTTGTTGCACAATTGAAGCTTATCAAATGGTTATCTACCTGATAAAGGCTCAGTGGATGTTCACTGCGGTGAATCTGGACACAACTGCATAGGCAGGGAAACCTTTACTACTATCTGGGGCAACAATTAGTATACATATCAGCGTAGTGCATTGTAGGTTTATTCCACTACATGATAGATTTATTCAACTAAGTACTTATTTAATGCTGTGGTTTAACTATATTATTTCAACCTGGAACACTCTTTTCTTGATTTGGAACAGCAACCCTGAGTTTCAGAAATCGGTGAAGGAGCTAAATGAAAAGATTGGGGTGGTGACTGATGATTTGAAAGTAAAGTAATTTTCTTATCCTCTAGTTTATCTGTTACTTTTTTCGTTGTTGTTTCTCTCTTGAGAATGCATGGCCTGACAAGCATGTAACAGTGTTATTTAGTTTTGCCCAATTTAATTTAAATTCAATTGGGCCTCAATTTAACATGTTTTATCGGCCAAAATTGACCAGTCATTTTGCTTTTGGACTTAATGCATCTGCAATTTAACTGAAAACTACATTAGCTTTATTTCGATGGGTACTTGCTTATGCAGGACAAAGAAAACAGCTGAGAAAGTCTACAAAAGCGTCGATGAAGTTTGGACTGAAGCTGAAGAAACATCAAAAAAGGTTTTTTAAATGTCTTAAGCATTTATCTTTTTATCGTCAGTTGGAAACTTCTGTATGATCCTTGTCTTATTTGAATCAAATCAAATATCAAATTTACAGAATTACTTAAATTTGACTTGGTAGTATTTTTATGTAATTAAAGTAGGCAAGTCTTTGTAAGCAAGGCATAAGTGCGTATTTAATATATACATCAAATTAAACTATTTTGAATTTTAGGTGCTATACTTGAATTTGCCCTTATCAATCTGTTATTGCTTCTGAAGTGTTTGATTTACCAGTCTTTTTGGAATTATACCTGCGAGTTGTGAGAAGATGGTAAAACATCACCTTACCAATCTGACTTGACCTGTTATCAGATGAAGTCTTCTGTGTTGCTTCAACTCATGAAATCTGAGTCAAAATTAATTCCTACATATGCTGGCTCTGGTTATTTGTAATTTATCTGTATCCAGTGCACTAGCCCAATGTGAATCCAATGGTTTAGTTAAGCTACACTTGATTTGATAGACTGAAATCATGACAACATGCATTAAGCAGTTAGTTCCAAATTTGGTCTAAAACAAAGGTTGACAAACAAGTTGTGATACTTATTACTATTTTTATCATTTTACTTTTAATTGTTATGAAAATTTGTTCTTTTTTTCTTATAGGTTTCAGCCAGTGTCAAGGAAAAGATTTCGGCTGCAAAAGAGGAGGTACTCCAAATCAAAATTTATCAGTAGCTTGTCCAGTGGTCCTTGTAGGAGATTGCAAGTTGAGCCGGTAATTAACCAGAACCATATTTCACCAGCACCTTATATTGGAAGTTTTGGGTTTGGAAATCTGATATGGCCTCATAAAATAAGGACTGTACTGAAGGAACTAAAGTAGTGTTGGTAGGGTACAGTTCTGGGTATTGTACACTCGGATAACCTCAACTAAGTGCAATGGGCATAATAATAATTAGAATAGGAAATTGAAATAAAATAAACTTAAAACCATAATGGATTTAGGATGCAGTAGAACTGGTACCACCAAAATCCTTGCTTGCTAAAAGTTTCTTTGATGGAATATATTCTAGGTGAAAGAGACTTTTGGTCTCGGGAAGGAACATATCACAGGCACCAGCCAGGGTTCTGAACCCAATCCAAACCAAACTAGCTCCTCCTCGTCAGAAAGCTCGTCCCAGGATGCCTCAACTTCAAGTACTAACCAACAGGGGCAATTTGGGTACGGGGATATTTTTTCGAAACTCAAATCAACAATCTCCTCGGCCTCGCCGGCAGTGTCGTCAGCCTTTCAGAAATTGAAAGATACAAAAGTTACTAATTTGGCGAAGAAGAGTTTTGAAATGGTGAGAGATGAGCTGAGCGCTGATAGCAAGACAAGGACAAAGAAGATGCAGCAGGCTGCGGCGGCTTCAGGAGAGAGAAGCACGAGGACTGAAGTGGTTGTGGTCCCCATAAAGAGGTCGGTATTGGGGGAAAAATGGGAATCTCTCAAACAAAAGGTAGTGATTGATGTTTTGATTCACAAAAACAGGATGATGCAATTTTATATTCGCACTGGGATTTTCTATTGATAAAGCGTGGGCATTCCCTAATCTGATATTACATAGGCATTGCAACATGAGATTTTTTGTTATTGTTTTTTCATGAAAAGTATGAACTAAAATGAAAATATAATTTACTAGGAATCAAGGAGATGCATCCTATAAATGCATGAGAATCCTCTTATGTTACCCCTTTTGTATTGGTATGAATGAGGGAAAAGAAAGGTATTTTGGTGCCTTGTAGTTTTGCAAAGGCATGTGAGATATTGTTGAAGTTGTCCAACTTAGCAAAATCTCAATATATATGTATATTATCAACAAATTTTCTTGGCTGACCAAACTAGAGAAACGTGTCTTATACCTCTAAAAATCATGAGAAATATAAGATATACCTTCATTTCCTTACATGGAAGTATTTCTAAAGCTCCTTTGTTGTCTCTTTACCTGAGTGTGGAAGGACAGGCAAGTTTGGGTATAAAAAACAAAACAATAGGAGGGTGTTACTTATGGTTCACTTTTCTTCAGGGGCATAATTGTTTGTTTCTTTTTTCTTTAAAGGGTACAAAAGCTATTTTAGTATTTAATGACTACTATAGGATTCTTCCGGTTTTCTTTGATTTGTCTGAGTGTTTGCCTCTATGAGACTCGGTGACAATCACTCTGACCAAACATAAAATAGAAGTTGCATGTACCATGAGGGATAGAAAATAAGCAAAAGAGTCGTATTCATACAAAATGTACTAATGAGTAATACATCCCAAATCAGAGGAAGTTGGTTATTGATTTTTGGTTAGAGTTTAAAATGTTATTCTGATATAATTTTTGCACTTTGTTTCTAGATGCTATAAATATAGTATAACTGGTGTATTTATACAAGAGCAATTCATGCAAAGATCTTAATATTGGCCTTTCGTCTGCAATTGAAGTATTTTCTGCACCACTGCTAAATATTTGTATTGTTTGTTTGTAGATGCAAGGTCATCCGATGTTCAGGAAAGTCACTGGTTACACCAAGCCTGTTGTAAATAAGGGACAAGAGGTATTGCCATTTCTCCTTAATTTTAAAGTTTTGAAACTTGTTTGCACTTTTTCTGCATATGGGCAGGGAATTTTTATTTGATATGCACACACTTGTATTTTTATTTCTGTATTAGTTATGGCTATCTTTATCAACAAGTTGTGGTAATCTGGACTGCGTATCTCGTACATTTAGTACTCAATGAATGGACTGGAATGGTATAATGAAAATTGGGGTACTTCACTTGTTTTGTTATTTAAGCCAAAGTGTAGGCCTTTCCCCATGTTTGCTTGTGGCCTAAAGCTAAGGAGGTCTAAATTGGTTATTCCAACTTAGGCCGGTCTAAATTATTCATGTTTAGTTGAGACCTAAAGTTAAATCATAGCTTAAACTATTCCTTGTTTGGTTAGAGTTGGTGGAGGACTAAAGTTTTGAAAACCTAAATTGGTTAATTATTTATAATAAGATACTAATTATATAATATTAATATATTAATAATAACTGTAATATATTATATATTAGGCTGTGGCTAATTTGCTGCCGGCAGTGCTGCCGCTGTTTTTTTTTATTTTGTGATGTCCAAACAATAAATCCAAACCGTTAGATGTTTAATCTATATTATAATCTACTTGGAGACCAAATTTTACATTTTTTGGAATTTTTTTACTATATATTAAGCTGGTTTGAAAACCGCTGATTTCAATGATGCAGAAATTTACTGAAATCAGCGGTTTTCAAACCAGCTTAATATATAGTAAAAAAATTCCAAAAAATGTAAAATTTGGTCTTCAAGTAGATTATAATATAGATTAAACATCTAACGGTTTGGATTTGTTGTTTGGACATCACACGGCTAAATATAGCCCCGGCAGCACCTCTGCTGAAATGCTGCCAGCAGCAATATATTAACAATATAAAATATTAATTATATAATTATATATTAATAATAATCATTAATAATAAGATACTAATTATATAATATTAATATATCAATAACAACTATAATATATTATAATAATGATTTACTATATTAACAATATATAATATTAATATATTATAATATTATTATAATAATTATTTAATATATTAACAATATAAGACATTAATTATATTTTAATAATAATTATCAATACTAAGATACTAATTATATAATATTAATATATTAATAATAACTATAAATATTATAATAATTATTTAATATATTAACAATATAACATAATATTAATAATAATTATTAATAAAAGGATATTAATTATATAATATTATTATAATAATTATTAATAATAATATACTAATTATATACAAATAAAATATTATTATAATCATTCAAGTTAGGCCACGATGTGGAATAAAAATTAAACCACCATGTGAGGTGGTTTAATTTAGGCCGGCCTAAAGATTGGCTTATGCCATCTTAGTCCGTCTCAATTAAGGCACGTTTGGTGGAATAATGAGGCCTAAACTCCTTATTCCACCCTTTAGGCCACAACCAAACATGGTGTTTAAGATTAAGGTCTCAGTTTGGTTGAAAAAGTTTCAATTGCAAAACCATGTTTAACCTTGTAAAGGTGACTAGACGATAACAGCCTGTATTGACAGATTGCAGAGGATGTCAGGGAACGGTGGGAGACAAGTGACAGCCCTATTGTCCACAAAATTCAAGAGTACTCTCTCTCTCTCTCTCTATCTCTTTTTCTTTGATGACTTGCTATATTCTTCGTCATAAATGATTCTATTATGCTGTTTAATTTTTTTTTTCTTTTTTTTAACTCTTCCTGCTAGTTTGAATGAGACCGTCTTTGGAGAGACTGCCACAGGTCTATCTTTCAAAGAAATCCGTCGGAGAGACCCGTAAGATAATTGGCATAATCTTTGTTATTATTTTTTTGTTATTGTTACTAAGTGATTTTATTTCTTTTATGTTCTTTGAAACGGGATGCTTAAGATCATTTTCACTTCCGGATTTTGTTTCTGATGTACAAGAAATAATACATCCCGTTCTCACTGCCTACCATAAGGTACTTGAACTTATGATACTCCTGTACCTTCTATTTGCTAAGCATACAACATTATATCTTTTACTTGAATTTTTATCACAATAACACTGGTACAATATGGTATTTCTTGATGGTTGTACATATAATATGCATGTTTCAGGCTTGAGACCATACATGACATTGCATTGCATGTTTTTTCCCTTGACTTGAATATATGCTGATGTAATTGTGCTGAAATGGAATTAAATAATTCTGTAGGGGGATTTGGAGACATTAAAGAAATATTGCACCAAAGAGGTGCTTGAGAGGTGTAAAGGGGAGCGCACTGCCTATGAATCTCAAGGAATGTTCTTTGATAAGAAAGTAGGTTTCTGCATCTTTTTAGGATCGTTCACATTTATAAACCCATGAAACCATGAAATATCTTTTAGGTCCTGCAATAATGTAAAAGCATCTTTGATTCCGGCATTGAGCCTGAACCTATCATGGGAGTAGAAATGTGGATCTGAAATTGATTTGGGCCTGAACTGAATCAGATGACCTAACATGAAGTAATAAACCCACTTGCCGTGAACTGAAGTTTTAGAGTATTTTTTTATTGTGCTTTTGCAGATTCTTCACATCTCAGAGGTTGATGTGAGGGAAACCAAAATGATGGGGTCGACACCAATAATCATATTATTTGTAAGAAAATATTGGCTCTTAACTTACTATTATATGTTTCTTTTGTTGTGAACTATTATTTTCATTTCTGATGTATCCCATTCTTTTTTGTAAACTCTTATAAATCCAGTTCCAAACACAGCAAATATACTGTGTTCGTGATAAGCAAGGAGAAATTATGGATGGTGGGAAGGTGAGCTCAGTTTCATTTTTTATGATAATCTATTGATTTAGTATAAAAAGGTTGCTTGCAATCAATATATACCTCATGGATATGAAGCATTGGGTTTCATACATTAAATGGCATTGGTGTTGTATCAATTAGGTCTCAACTGGTCTTTACCAAAAATGAAATGTTTTATTCTTATTTTTATTTAAAGTGGATATTGAGGCTAATTTGTTCAGACCAAGGCCTACTTGCATTGTTTGAGGCAATTTCTGTTGCTAACACTTAAATATTTTTCTGTTGGTAGGACACGATACTCACAGTATATTATGCATGGGCCATGCAACTGATGGATGCTGATGAGGCAGGTGAGGAATCATATTTCCCAGTTTGGAGACTGCGTGAAATGCAAGAACAAGGTGTACAAGCTCTTATTTAGATATATGTCATATGATGTTTCTATATTTATTCATTTTTAGTCTCTCTTCCATACTAAATAACTAGCATTGTGCCTCTCGCTAGAGGAGAGTACACATTTTGACGAATTTTGCTTCTCATCAGCTTGATTTTTGTTTGTTATACAGCCCCAACCAATTTTCTGTTGTGAAAGGAAATATCTGTAGCCTTTTAGTTTATTTGTATGTTTTTATGTGAAGCAAATTTTGCTCTCTTATGAGCTCTTATGCAGGATTTTGTATGGATAAATGCTCTCGTAAGAAATTATTAACTTCAATCTTCATAAATTCACTGTCCCTGTTAGCATGTAATGTAATGGTACCAAGAGCGAACATTTTGGTACCCTATTGCTTTTTTCTCAAATTATTCTTTTGATGACTTGATGGCATTGCGGCCAATATGATCATCTTGTTGTTAGGGTGATGTAATAAATTCTCTAATTGAAGTTGAAAGTGGGAAGGATAGAGTTTTAATTAGATACTTTAATTTAAAATGATGTTTACTTAGCTTTATATTTAAATTGAGGAAATTTGCCTTTAATATTTGTCTCTAGCTTATGAGAATGACAGAAAGTGGTAATTGCTCGCCATGCATTGCCTTGCTCAATTGCACGTCTCTTTCTTATTGAAATAGTGGTACAGACCCCTGCTCCAATCAGGGGAAATAAATCTGCTGTGATTCTTTGAGAATCACAGGACCCTGTTATTCCAAATCTCAAAACAGATAAAAGGTTGGATTTGAAATAACATGGTCCCGTGATTATCAAAGAACCAGAGCAGATTTATTTCCCCAATCAGGACCAATCTCCACTTCTGTACAGCGGTTACAGCATTAAAAATGTTCTTTGACAAGAGCAGATAACGTGAAGGAATACTCTTTTGTGCACTAACGGGGTCTGGAAATATCAGGTTAATGTCGTGTCCTTGTTCATAGCCTATAAAAAATTAAAGCAGGATGTGCAGTTCTCACAATAGATTATAAGAATTGAACAAAGTTCCGATTATACTTTGATGCCTCCCAACGGCATTAATATTTCAAATGATTTTACTGTACCAATTTCTAATTTGCCTTTTGAAGTCGTGCATGATATTTCCTGTTTTATGCTGTGCGCCTGTGCATATACGTGATTTGAATCCCCGGTATAAAAAATAATGATAAAGGATATCACCACGTTCACCTAGCATGAATGGACAGTACTAACGAGATATTTTTCTTTAGAAAGCTATCCAATGATACTTCTAAATCCACTTCATGCTTTTAGTTTAATTTATGAAGTGTTAGATCTATTGATTTTCGATTAGATACTTAAAAGGGTTGAAAATCTTCCATTCCTTTTCCGAAGAGCACATGTTTGTAATATGCTGTAAGAAAAAATAGAGAAAACAGATACTTTTTTATCTCATGGGGCAAAATCACCGCAATCTTCTCTGCCAATGAAGAATCATGTAAAAAGAAAATTTATAAAACTGTGAACCATATTGTTTTTACATGGTTTACGCACGTGGTGGGTCTTCATTGGTGAAGAACCAAAGAAACTTTTGTCCCTGATTTTTATTAGCATAATTTTAGGCGAAACTGCGTGTATTTTATTCAACCAACAATTTATATATATAACCAGTCAAATGCTTCTATGGATTTTTGGTAAGAGTTGGTGTTCGTAGAAGCATCACTCAAGAAAAAAAAAACTCTGTAAATTGATATACTAGCACGATGTTCATGTTCACCCACTTGTACAGCAGATCTGAATTGATGATTCTCTCTCGCTCTGTCCTTTTTTCTCTACAGTGATGCAATGTTCATTATTTCTAGATTCAAGATTATAATCAGATTAATTATATTTATTTGAACTGAAACTTTCTTTGCAGCTAAATGCTATCTTTTTTTTTAATCAATCAAAAATGCAAGATTTTCAAATTTATTAAGAAAAATTAGCCTTACGAACCAATGAACAACAAAAAGTAATTCTAAGTTCTGTTAAGAGTTATTCATAGTGCTTAGTGTCTTACAATTTCTCCCACCAATGATCTTTCTAAATTTGAAATATTTTTTTCAAGGCGACAATTGGCTGTTACTTCGATCAAGTTGTATATTCTTGCTTGCAATTGCTTTATAAAAAAGACTAAGTGGATGGATCTTCGAAAACCGCATATTGGAAAAGAACTAACTTGGATTTTGATACTGGAAGTACCGAGACAGTACTTTTCGATTGGAATTCTGCTGTTAATAAACTATTGAGCCATACGATAACATTCACATTTCATACGCCTGTCACAGATTTATCTCGGCTTATAGTCAGTTTGATACTTAAAAGGTTAAAAGCATTATAAAAGGCCCAGTTCTCTTGGGCCTGTTCGGTACAGTGAGAATAGAAGAAAGAGTATGGAACTGTGATGAAATGAAATAGTTGCCTACCACTAGTGAAATTGGATGGAATTGAAAAAAGAAAAAGTAGAACTGTAATAAAAATATGCAGTCAAATCCTGCTTTTGTCCACTTTAGCCATTTCTATTTCATTCCCATTATGTCATAAGAAAGATGGCATTGAGAAATAATGACTTTTTACATGTTAGAATAAGTTAAATTTCAATTTTCCACTAGATGCGCAGATAAAAAAAATAAATAATAGGGTAGAAAAGGTTCTTCATTTTTCATTTTTCCAACATTCCATACATGAACGGGCCAAAAAGTAGAGGCCGTAAAATCGATCTTTCAAACGGACTCTCTTGAAAAGAGAGAAGAGGCTAAAAAATACAACCGCCTTAATTTAGCCCGGGTTCCCGATGCAAAGAAAAATGAGGTCAATTCCCAGAGACGAAGAAGCTTCTACCGGGAGAAGAGAGAGACTGAGAAACCAGTAAACCGCGGCTTCACCGAGAAAACCCAAAAAAAGAAAAAAAAAAGAAAAAAAATAACATCCCAAAATCCATAGCACAAGGCATGTCGTCGCGCGACGAGACAGCGGCGGCGCTGGCTCGAGCCGCGACGGCCTTCGACGGCGCGCTGCTCGGCATGGGGCTTGCCCTTTGCGCCGCCAGTTCCTGGTTCAAGTACCTCTCTACCTCTAACGCGCTCCGCCGTATCCGCCTCGCTCCCTCCGCCCCTATCTCCGATCTTCGCTCCGTCATCGACACTGGAGACGGCAGTTCTACCGAGGAAACTGGAGGCGAGCGCCTCGTTGTAATCCGCGGACAGGTACAGCCGTGCTCCGGCGCTGACTCGGCAACAGGGCTTTTCAGTGGAGGGAAGGCGGTCGGTGCTCTTGTTTCACAAGGATCGGGTGAAAGAGCCGTAATTATAAAGCAGACTCAGACGGTACTTGAGTAATTCTTGCTGTTTATTTGTTTTCGCATATTTGCTCCGTTCACAGAATTTCAAATTAGGATTAGATAACATCATTGGATGCTTAGGACGCGCTTGTTGGTAGTTAATTTCTAGGTTGCACTCTTGCAGTGAAGAAGTGACAGTTGTGCATTAAGTTACTTTCAGCTTATGGCTCTTTTATTTTTTTTTATAGTGTCTATACAATGAGTGGAGGGGCGTTATTGGCTGGAGCTTTGATCTCCATGCTCTCTTTGCAAAAGCATGGAAGGAACAAAGGACGACATCGTTCAGATCGGTAATAAGTTGATATGCCTAGGATTGTCTTTATGTTATAACTCAAAAGACTATCATGCTGTACCTGCCATGCCCTTTTACTTGTCTGGTGTAATTATTGGTTTGACTGTCAGTGTAACACTTTATATCCCCTCTTTGTTGTGGCTCTCGCCTGCTTTGTCCCATCTTTTGTGGTTCTTAAGTTCTCCACAAACTGCAAGGAACTTAAGATGAATGATTACAAAATAAGGATTATCCACACAATTTAAAGTTATTTTCAGAATTAGCTTCAGAAATTCAGCATATCAGGCATAATTCAGTATTATTGGGGGCTTATGAGCATCTCTAATGAATATTCTGTGCCAAATATTTGAGTGTTAGCCAAAATTTCGATATAGTTTTTATGAACCACTTGTCTTTACAGGTGCCGTTTGTCCTAGTTGAAGGAAGTCATCGGTTCAATTCAGGCTATGTTAATGTCAAATTAGATGGATCCACACACCCTCTGCCTCTCACAACAGTATACCATCACTTGCACCCTGTTCAAGCAACTCCTTATACTCTATTTCAGGCTATTCTTGGTAATGGATATCCGGTATGTTCCTCCTTATAAAAAAAATAATGGACTGATATACGTCCAATTTTTGCCAATGTTCTTTTATATCTGATAGTTTGGTGGTGGTTTGGCAGATTACAACTAACAATTTTAATTGAAAACCACCCAAAATTGCATTAGCATTGTTCTTATAATTCAATCATAGGCTTTATAGAAGTATTATTGTAATTATTTTAGAACAAATTATTATTGCACATAAGTTGACTTTAGTACAAGTTCCTTATTGTCTTTCCTAAGTTCAATTTGTGTCACTTTGCGGGAAAAAATATGTTAATCAATAGGAGGCAAAACTTGGTCAAAACTTAAATTTTAGAATACTGTACGTTTTGATCTGTTGAACTACGGACCACGTGTTGTTTGCAAAATAGCCTTAAAAAAAATATTAGACTCATATCAAAATTTAAGAAATGTTGGATGGGGGCGTTTGCAGAGATAATTCTTGTTGAACTTGAGAACCAGCCTTTGGTCTAGTGGCAAAGCAATGCCCTCCGTGTGGGAGGTCACAGGTTCGAAATCCGGATGGGGGAATCCCTTGAGGACATTAAATAGTTGGATGACTTGACCTCCAACCTTTACTCAAAAAAGCTCTTGTTGAACTGTGTTTACTATTGTTAAAGGTGGCACTTTTGGATGAAGAAAAGATCCTACCAGTGGGAAAAGAGATCACAGCCGTTGGAATTTGCAGCACCAAGAATGAATCTCTCGAGATTAAGCCATGTGAAGATATGCCTTGTTTCTTGTAATATTTTATTTCTATACATACCTAGCTGTTTGTTTTCTATTACTTTTAGCATCTCGTATTGACACTTATCAGCTCATTAGGTCTGAGAAGACTAGGGACAAGATCGAGTCAGATTTAGCTGTCACAGCAACAACCCTCTTTTGGAGCGGCATATTTATGGGAACAGTCTCAGTCGGCATTCTGGGCTACGCCATCTATAGGTATTGTTTTTTTTTCTCAGGAATTGAGTCATACAACAACAAACACTTTAGTCCCAAACAAGTTGGGATAGGCTAGAAATGAAACCCAACTTGAATTGAGAGTTTCATTCCATAAAAAGACTCTATTTTATGTTGGCTCGCCTCACATATCACAACCCTCCTTTTTCCTGGCTTGGGACAGGTTGTGTAGAAATTACACAAGCGGAGTTAATTGAGTGAGTCATACATCATTTGAAATTAATTCAGCCAAGTTATTAGTTTCTTCTCAAGTTGTTCAACTAGTAAAAGTTTTTATGTTATTATCAAGTTGCAGATGGTCTGTGACTATCGTACATTTCTCCTTTTGGTCCCCAGACATATCATTTTGGGCAAACGCCAAAGTGCTACAAGTAAATTTTGGTCATTAATTTTGGAAGTAAGACGATGCAATTCATATGAGGCACCGGTTAGGTTATTTGACTAGTTTACTAAACTTTCAATATGAACTAGTACTCTACATAACCAAATGTGTATCAATCAAAATGAGGCTTTTTAATAAGATCATGGAGCGTCTGTATAACTTTCTCATTTTTTTCCACAACAGTTGCACATGTTAAGTATAACCAACAAAAGGCATGGAAATTTGACCCAGTACTAAATGTGTAATATGCACAAAATTTACATAAAACAGGAATTGGTGGAGGTTGAAGGACTGGAGAGAGAGGAGAAAAAGAGAGAGAGAATTGCGCAACGAGGTTCTGGAATCTCCCACAAGGAGTGCCTCAGATGATGACTCAGGTGAGGTGTCTGATGGAGAGCTTTGTGTCATATGCCTAATGAGGCGCAGAAGATCAGCTTTTGTGCCGTGTGGCCATCTTGTGTGTTGCCCCCCATGTGCCCTGGCAGTGGAGCGCAACTCATGCCCCAATTGTCCTGTCTGCCGCCAGTCTATTCGTTCTTCTATCAGGATTTATGGATCTTGAGGTATTTGTTGTTATTGTAGGCTTTCATTTTTAGTACTGAACTGGTTATGACCAGACTATGCTATATACCTGCTGGCTCTTTTTAAACAGGACTAGTTAATTGAATATGATTTAACTACCAACTATTGTTTATATTGTCAATTGGGTTGATACCCTATTTTGGTTTCCTGTTCTCAGTAAATACGAGCTTCATATGATTTTCTTTAATAATTTTGTTTTATATTTCATGTAGTGTAGCTTTGATATTGAATTGCATTGCTAACTTGTGGCAGTGGCAAGTCATTGATGATAATTGAGCTTCTACACCATATTGCAGAGCCAAGAGATTGAGTGCTTCAAATGCCACAGTGATTAGTTGTGTGGAGCATCTTTTTCTTTTTCTTATTTGCCCTTTCCTAGATAATGATTTTTCTAACTTAATGCAAGTTGGTCGTCAATGATGTTTCAAGCTGAATTGTGTTATGTGTCCAATTCAGTGCGCGTGTGGATTTGTACATAGTACGTCCGTTAATGTGCTCAAAGACAAGAATTATGTGTATATTGTAGAACTCTCTATATTCTTTTGAGCAAGGCTACAGTGCTAGGGTTGCATAGAGGGCTACGGTAAACCTAACGGTTGATCCGAATCATTCATCTTGTTCTCCATACTAATATGTGTTTGGAAACCAAATTTTATATTTTTTTGGAAATTTTTTATTATTTTTTTAAATAGGTAGAAAATCAAATATCTGGTGCATAATTTAGATCAAGTGATTTTCTATTTATCTAGAAAAATAGTAAAAAAATTTAAAAAAAATGTAAAATTTGGTCTCCAAACACATTAATACGGAGAACAAAATGAACGGTTCGGATCGACCGTTAGAATTTTGAAAACTCGAATATTGAGCCGTAGCGCTGTAGCCTTACTCTATTCTTTTTATGCCATACTTGTAGAAATGCAACCCAAAAGATATCAAACTGAGACCTATGGTGCTACCCCCATTCAGATTATAATATTTGATTATGTGATCGTGTCTGCCACACTAATAGCAGCACGAAGTTCTGCTTCTCCGCTCGTCACCAATTAAGCATAAATTTTAGGTATAAAAAAGATAAAAAAAAAGTTGGAACGTTACTTTTGAAGTTTTAATTCTAAAGCGGGCCCTTATCTGATAGCTGGTTGGCTCCTCAATAATTCAAACTTGAATTCTATTCGTTAAATGTTCTAACAGTTCCAAAGCGAGTGATAAAGGGTATGAATAATTTCAAACAAACACCAGCATATGCAGAAAAGACAAAAGCTAATCAGGAGGATTCGGGGCCCCTTCCTGTCAAGATTTTAGCCGTTGGATGTGGGTCTTCCCAACGGTTCGAAAGTTCACCTCCTATTTAAACTAGTTCAAGATCCCCTCGGATCTTCAAACAAAATACCATTAAAATCACAGAAAAGCAAAATTGCAATGTCGTCTAAGCTTGGAAGCTGCAGTTCATCACTCTCAACTCTCCTCCTAGCATCTCTAAACCTAATCCTTCTGTTTCTCGCCTCTGCCTCTCTTGTTCCTATTTTTGTACTAAAGAGCTCACCGACCTCCTTCGGGTGGACCCTCTTCACTGTGTCAGCAACTACACTTCTTTCCTCGCTGATTGGTTTCTACTCCCAACTCACCCACTTCTGCTTCATCATCCACGTCTCTTTGGTGCTGGCATCACTAGTCGGACAAATACTCAGCTCTCTCTCCCTTTTTCTCAGGCATGAATCAACCCGTTACTTCTTGGGTTCGCATAGGGACCGAAAGGAACAATGGGTCTTAATGTTTCTTTTGGAGTTGACTTTCCTTGGGATGTTCTTGGTGCAGTCTTTGGTGCTTGTGTTCGGGTGTATGGTTGAGAAACGGTGGGCAAGGGAGTTCGAGGAAGTGGAAGCAGAGAGAGAAGAGGCGACCAGAAAGAGGAACCGGAGAAAGGCACGCGTGCAAGAGGAGGCCATCGTAAATGCCCAAGCTATGGCTGAGGTGAAATCTAAGGGGTTGGAAGACAAAATGAGAGGAAAGTACGGGAAATGGGCGAAGAACAACACTGAAGAGCCCTGAAAAGAATTCTTTGTTATAAGCTCTGCACCTTAAGCGCCTTAAAAAATCCTTATAAAGGTTCAGAAAGGATTGATCATTTCAGTTAGGATGATTGGTTGTTATATTGGTCATTATGTGTTGGCCTCAATGCTGAGCTTGTATAAGAATATTAGCTAATTAGAAGTCTAATACTATCTACAATGCTACAATGCTGAGCTTGTATAAGAATATTAGTTAATTTTATTTCCTACGATTCCGATAGAGAAATAAAAACCTGTTTGGTGTAATATATGATAGAGATTAACGTCTTGCTAGTTTCGTCCTTGTAGGCGTGCATTTTGTGTGATATTTTGTTAAATAAATCCGGCTTGTAATATAAATTTGTAGAGAAATTTAGATATATGTCCATCATAACTTCATCAATTAGATATTTACCCATCAAAACTTTAAATTTAGTTATTTCCCTATTCAAAATCATTCAATTTATTTATATCCCCATTTTATAATTTAATCAATTAAAAACATTAATTACTAGTGATTAAAAAATAAAATTACATTTTTACCCTTATCCCTTCCTTCTCTTTGCTAATTACCATTCTTCTTTCATTTTCATTTTCATTTCTTTGCTGACTGGTTCCTTAAAATCACTCTCTCTTGGTGCCCCGCTTGTTTGTCTACCTGACCTCTCTCTCCTTGAGCGCCTTCTCTTCTCAATTCCTATCACATTTTTTTTTGTCAATTTTTGGTTGGCTGATTTCAGAATCCTAAAGTTATGCTTCATAAGATGTCACGATGAAAAAAAAATATGGCAAAGGGTAAAAATTAATTTTGCTTGTTATATAAATTAACAAGAAGGAAAAGGAGAAATTTTCATCTCCTCTATCCTTCTATTCTCTTTCCGGTCCTCTCTCCTTACATTTTCTTCGTGGAGCATGGCTAAATGTCTCCTCTAGACTTTTCAAAATTATTAATTTACAAGCAAATTAAAGAAACATTATTTTTTCTTGTGGATCAATAATTATAAAAAGACATATTGTGTATAATTAGAATATCATGTATTAAAGCTCATTGGGGAAAAGACTAGTAAATGAATAATCAAAAACCCAAATGAATGAATCGATGCATAAATATATAATACAAAGTTTCCGTGAAAAGGACTATCAAGTGATAAGATCCATTGCAGCTCTCTGTCTTAATATAAAGCATAACAAGAGATGATATAACTTCAAAAGGACTATCAAGTGATAAGATCCATTGCAGCTCTCTGTCTTAATTGTCCCGCAGTTTAGTACTTGGTCTGGAGGCGCCTATCATCTCTCTCCCTTATTGCTCTATCAATTCCATTGCACCTCTCCGACCCTTGTGCTAAGAGATTGAATCTAAGCAGAAAAGAGAACAATTTAAGGATTTTTGAATCAGAACCCGAATCTGAAATCGCCGTCTGAATGTGTGTCCATTTGGATTGAGAAGGAACTGAGAAGAGGGGCTCAAGGAGAGAGAGGTCAGGTGGACAAGCAAGCGGGGTAACAAGACAGATTGATTTTAAGCAACTAGTCAGCATAGAAATAGAATGAAAATGGAAGAAAATTGGTAATTAGCAAAGAGAAGGGATTAGGGTAAAAATGTAATTCTATTTTTTAATCACTGGAAATTAATGTTTTTAATTGATTAAATCACAAAATGGGGATATAAATAATTTGAATGATTTTGAATGGGGAAATAACTAAATTTAAAGTTTTGATGGGTAAATATTTAATTGATGAAGTTATGATGGGCATATATCTAAATTTCTCTAGTTTCTCTAATTTGTAATTGATGTACTTTCTCTAATGTCTGCCCTTTATTATTTAATAAAATACCTGTCGAATTGCCACCTGGCTTTCTATTGCACAAATGCTCTTTCAATTAAGGACATCAAAAAAGGAAATGAAATAAAATGATCTCACAAGGCACCAATTAACAAAATTATTATTCATTTATTGTAAAATATAGCCAGGTGCATTTTATACTGGTTCAATTAAGATTCATATCACCAAACTACTGAACATTATACAAATCAAGACTAACTAGAGGAATCCGCAGCTCAGTGACTAAAATACCCATTAATTAAACCTATTTTTACACTCATGAAGGGTTTTCTCTTTTCTGAAATGCTCCATGCAACTGAAGAAGCAGTGAATTGCTGACAACAAATATAGAGCTCAAGGCCATTAACCCCCCTGCATTTTATTGGGAGTTTGTAATTAATAAGAATAAATCCAATAAATGATAAAACTTCAAGCCCAAAAACTTTTAGCATGCTTAACCTGACAGAGATGGTGACATTGCAAAATCAAACTGGGGAAGTAATACTCCAGCTGCTAGTGGTATTGCAACCATGTTATATGCCACTGCCCATGCCAAGTTCTGGTGTACTTTCGACATTGTGGCTTGAGAAAGGTTCAAAGAATCTACTACCTATATATAACACATCTCAAAATATGAGCTTGAATAATTTAATATAACTTGAGCACACTTTGAGGATAATATGCAAATTTATCACCTGAGAAAGCCGGTTGTGCAAAAGAATAACAGAAGCAGCATCAGAGGCGGCATTCTCTTTTGCTTCAGTTTGCATGGCAATTCCAACATCAGCAATTGCCAGTGATGGTGCATCATTTATTCCATCTCCCACCTTAAAAAATGAATGAGCTGTCTTTTTATTTCTCAAAGGATTATACACTTTATGAGAGAAACAAGGGATAAAGTGTGATCTATCATCTTGCTGGTTGACTGGTTCAATTTTGCAAATTTCATGCTTCTTGCGCAATAAAAATATAATTTCTAGCCATTTACAAATCTCATATCAGAATTTTTTTTGCTGATTTCTTCTAGTAGACATCTTTTATGGTCTTATTTATTTAATTCTTATGAAAGGAAAGTAATCAATAGGGAATAGCATGAATACTATACAGAGTGGAGCACAGCAAATTCAATATATACACATACAGCTGCACTTAAATTCTGTCATTTTTCCTTTTCTGAACTCCGTTGATTTTCCTTTAAGAGATAGATTATTACCATTGCAACCCGGTGTCCCTCTGATTGCAAACTTGAAATAATGCTAGCTTTATCTTGCGGAGATAGGGATGCTTTTATGTTTTCCATTTCTAATCCCACCATTCTGCCAACACTTGCAGCTGCCTCTTCCCTGTCTCCTGAAAGGAGAAGTGCCTTTATTCCTTTCTCCTTTAACCTTGCCAAAATTGTAATTTGCATTACACATTTAAGTATGAGAACTCCTATATTTTTTTTGTTTCTATTATTTTGGGCTTATTCAACTGAATCAATGATATTTTCCTTATTTTATTTTCAAGGTTTAGGCAAATTATACAGAAGATGTTACTGTATTTGCAACAAAAACTCCCAACATTTGCGAAGTTGTGACTTGCCACGTTCTTTGGTTTATTTGCAAACAAAGCTGACTATGACCCAACATAAATATTCTTTATTTGATTTTAGCATAATCTTGGAATTAGTAAAAACAACTGATATAAGGAGAGGCGGAATTGCCAACACTACATGCAAACTATTTTCTATAACGAGAAAGTAGAGTCACACTTACAATTATCATAAATGAATTAGGGTGGCGTTTGCAGATATGAGAAATATTGTGTATATAATCACCAAAAGTTGCAAATATTTGGGAGTAATTTGACAAAAGGAACTCATTTTCTGCAAATTGATCGAATTATTTTGCAAGAAAGCCCTTTATGATTTTGGTATCTGACAGGCAGGAGAATAAGGTACAAGATAGAAGAAAAATATACAACATGTACCTACTGACAGTAGATTTAGCATCGGGCCTCAGCACATCAGAAATTGCAATAGCACCTATTATCCCTTCCCCTTCCCGCCCGACATAAACAACAGACTTCGAGTAGCTTGAACAAGAATCCATACCAGGTAGCAATCCAAAGCCCAAAGAGGTTTCAAGACCTGCCACCTGGGACTCCGGCGCTTTTGTTTGAAACCGTCCATGGACCCAGTCTAGTGAGCCAACTGCTACAATAGACCCATCTATCTCAGCCAAGCAACCTGATCCAGGTTCAGTTAGTTGACCTCTGGTACTATAGATCTCCAGCTGCAGTGATTCAGCTTTGTTGATAATTGCCTTTGCAATTGGATGAGATGCTGTTTTTTCAACTGATGCAGCTAAGCGAAGGATCTCTGATTCAGAATAAGAATGAGATGCTACAGCTGTGACTGCTGGCTTTCCTTCAGTTAGGGTTCCTGTCTGAGAAATGAGACCCAAAAAAGTTGGAATATTATGAAAAAGTATTCTTCTCTATCAGCTTAGCTAATAGTACAACCTTTTTTAACAACATATGAAGGATTGCCCTCTATGCTTCCACGAACAAAAAAAAAACAATTCAAAAGGAAATTGTAACATATAATGTGATTTTACCTTATCAAGTACAACAACATCAACTCCTGATAATCGTTCCAAAACATCACCTCCTCTTATAAGCAAACCATTTTTAGCCCCTGGTGAATTACAATAACAAGAAGGATAGTTCTCAGTAGGCATACTACTAACAATTATACTACGTGCGCACGTCCACCAAATTAAAATGCACAAGAATGAATAGAACAGAAATTTACCAAGAGAGGTGCCAATGAGGATGGCAGTAGGGGTTGCAAGTCCAAGGGCACAGGGACAAGAGACCACCTGTAAGATCCCTTAATCAATAATCACTCGTTACAAGAAAAAGGTATATCCAATATCCCAATTAATTAGAATGAAGTATAAGAATGTACATACAAGCACATCAATAGCAAGTTTCAAGCTCAAGAGTAGGGAGCTTCCATCAGGGCCTGAAATATCATTCAATAGGACATCCTGGAAAATGTTGGTTCCAATGTAGTACCTAGTTTATTCAACAAAACTTTTATCAAAACACATGGTGACAGTTAATTTTAAAGTTATATTCAGTGGTTTGTCTTTGCTCGAAAATACTTTATGTTTCTCATTTTGAACCAACAACCACATCATTTCAGATATTCACAAAAACATGCTCAGCTGTTGTGATAATTTGATGGAAAAGATATCCTTTGTCAAATATCAAAACCCCCTACCAAACAACACCTGTATTTTGCTAAGCTGACTGAAGTCAAGTTGGCTTGAGTTGAAATTCAAGTTATAAATTATGAAATATTGCTTAACTAATGAGAAAAGCATAAAAAGGTTAAAGAGAAGCACCAAAAGGTAAATGTTGCAGCTGCTAGTGTCATGACAGTGTAAACAAAAGGCCCAGCAATTGCATCCGCAAGCCTCTGTACTGGGGCTTCACGTGCTTGCGCATCCTCAACCTGTGTACAATAATTCAGCTTGTACTGCAAAACTCATCTAAAGATTTAAAACAATTTAAGAACAATTGCTAACCATTCGGACTATCTTGGCAATAGTAGACAATGCTCCGGTCGTAGATGCTTGAATTCTCAGAGGACCATCCTTTCATGATAAAAAGAAATCAAAATATTCCATATTATTGCATAAGTTATGCTATTCAAAATATCTCCTTTGGAGTAACACCCAACATGTCTAACACTATAGCTAAACATAATATTTAAGGAAAATCAAAGAAAATAACTATCATTGAGATATTTGCAGCTAGGTCTCATAATTGGTTTATAGTGGTGGTAAAGTTTTATAAAAAAAAAAGACTGCTCTGAACTTTTTTCTTTTCCTAAACCTGATTGTACTAAAATTAAGAACATAAAAAATAATGTGGACCTTTAAGTTAATATACTTTTATGAGCTGATTGGTTGTGTTAATTTGAAAAACTAGGTTTAAATTCGTCATTTTTTATCAACTTAATAATGACTTTGATCATTGGGTATATTTGCAAACAGTACAGAAAATGGTTATTGCTATTTGCAGATATGGAGGGACATTTTGGTTGCTGTTTGCAAATACAGTTTAAAGTATTGTTTGCTTTAAAGGAGGACAGAAACCTAGTTTATTTTGGCAAAAAAAGTTTATAAGCTAACATTTTGGTGCTGACGAGTATAGCTTGAATATAAAGATGATATAACCTTTATGTAAGAGAATAAGTAAAGATATAATCAAGAATAGTACCCAGTTTACAGTTCCAGCAAAAACAGGCAAACCAATTTCCTTGAAAACAGGAAGTGATTCTCCAGTAAGCATAGATTCATCAACAAAACTTCTCCCTCTAATAACTTCTCCCTGCAAAAATGCATTATTTTGTTGTACTTCTCTAACTAGTTATGAGAAAATAAAAGAAAATTAAAGGCATATCTAAAT
Organism: Carex rostrata; assembly: GCF_964058835.1. NCBI lineage: Eukaryota > Viridiplantae > Streptophyta > Magnoliopsida > Poales > Cyperaceae > Carex > Carex rostrata. Next base: position 6,995,318 of record NC_135926.1, read on the forward strand.
GAACATATTGCATACATCAACTGGTATGGTTTCTCCAGGCAAAACTAATACTGAATCTCCGGCACGAACTTCATCAACTGGTACTTCAATGCTAATAGCATCTGGGCTAATAACACTATCCGATGCATCCTCAGTCGAGGCAACAACTAACCGTGACTGCGGCGACAACAATGACTGCAAAACAAAAAGAAAAAAAATTCAAGGTCTTCTTACAGTGAAAGTTTACTGTACTTGCAATAACATAATAACATTCTGTTATTTTTCAGAAAGCACAGAATATAAATTCTAGTTGTCATCTCCCTGAAGAAAAAGCTTAATTCTTTACAGTATTTTGTCGGAATAAACCATCTACGATCAGAATAAGTTAACAGTTTAAACTCAGGGTAAAATTACAAAGGTGTTAGGTACTTAGGTGGTAGCAAAGGAAAGAAATGTTAAATGTCCTTCGCAAAAGCGCACGATTAATATTAGAAAATCCAGCAACTTACAAGTTTAGGTATAAATTGAGTATGCTTTACAAGAAAAGGAAACATACAATCAGCTCATTCATATCGCTAGATGCTCTGAGCCGAGCTCTTTCTTCAAGAGAGCGCCCCAAAAGCACAAACCCAAGAAGCATCACCTGAATACTACAACACAATTCAACTTGAGCAGCAAAATTTTAGATATGGCAGAATAAAAATGGAAGAATTTCATTCATGCCCTTACAAAAGAAATATTTTCAATAATTCACTTGAGATATATTTTTCTTTTCTGCCTCATTTCACTTGAGTTAAAGAGAGAGCAGATTAACATGGCTTTAGAATTGATGAAAAAAAAAGCTAATTCTGCCACGAATGTGAGTTTTTATGTACATTCTACCTTAGCATACATCCACAATAATAGAAGTTGACTTTTAAATTTGTATCACAATCGTTGATCTCCTAATAAGTAAATGGATGAAAATACTCTATTCCAAATAAAAAAAATTGTTCAATCCCTCGAATTTAAATTTTAGCCCTTGCATTTTATGAAAAGAAAAGATGTTCCTAAAAACTCGGGTGCACACCAGAAATGCCCTTGACAAAAAAAATGGGCAAGTGAAGAGCTGAGAAAGTGATTTCCTGTCTTCTCATGCTCCATACTGGATATATACTCTATTTGATGTTAATTCACATTGAGCAGGGATATGCATGATATTTTCAAATTTTGCAGTATTCATGTAATGCACCCACCATGTACATCAATATCCTAACTAGTTTTAAGGCATTGTTTCACAAATATTCATTTCATATCTCAGAAACTCACCGGCTCATCAAAAAAGGAAGCATCCCATTCTAGCTCTGGATTCAGCAAAGTCACCTTCAGGGAATCAGAGGGAAAGAATAAAATTACTTGAAAACAACTACACATTAATAAACATATTATAGACATTGATGCAAGTGGTAAAATATGTTTTTAAAGAAAATCCACTTACTGTGCTAATAATAAATGCTGCAATGGAACCAAATCCTACAAGAGAGTTCATGTTAGGAGAACCTTGCTTGAAGGCTCGGACACCATCAAACAGTATATCTGCAAAGGAAATCAGAATATTACATATAGTTTCGAATATCTTCAGTGAAACACCGAAATTCCATAAATATAAAAAATATTTTTCTGAAGTACCTCTGCCTGGTCCAAACAAGGAAAGCAAAGCAATTCCACATTTCACATAAGAGTTGTGTAGCAAATCCATAAAGGACCCTGAATTACATAAAAAACACACTCTAATAAAAGATGCACATTTTCGCTTCAGCTTTGGAAATAAGTCATATCATGCATGTCTAACCATTGCCAATGTGAATTCCTATGGAATGAAGGAGATGCGACCCATGGGCCCCGCAGCAAAGTGCAACTAGTGTCCAGGCAAAAATAACTCTATTTCGACTCTTTACTAGCAACTCCTCTTTTCTCTCTGCCATCTCCTGCCATTTCTTCACATTCTCTGCCACACCAGATCCCAGCCTCCTTTTGGAAGGGAAACCACAGTCTGTTAGCCTACTTGCTAATTCCTCCGCTATCTCCTGTTTAAGATATGGATAAAATTAGATCGACAATTCTGTACTACTAAGAAACATTAGTTGATTGACAAAAAGAAAAATTACCATAGAATCGAATCCTGACCGTAGCCGCACAGCAGCGGTCTCAGCAAGCATATTGACCGCCGCTGACTCCACGCGCTGGTCTGACACGAGTATGGTTCTTACACGCGAGGCACACGCGCCGCACATCATCCCGCCAACATCAAGTAACAGAGAAGGAGATCGCTTCGCTTCTCCAACAACCTCATCTCCGCCTATCTCTACAGCGATGCTGGCTTTGACTCGGAGAACGAGCGCTGGAGAGGGACGGAGGCGGCATCTAGGGAGGGAGGTGTGGGCTGAACTGGAGGAACGAGAGTGGAGTTTCGGTTTACATTTTGGAGAGAGGGAAAGACGAAGGAGATTGGCGGTCGCCATTGTTGGAGCTGTAGAGACGGCCAATGGGAAAGTGAGGGGTAGAGAACGAGAGATTTGTGGGAAATGTCAAGTAGAAGGTTAGTCCCCGGGAAATTTTGAGATTACAGTCAGCAGTGTCAGACATGGCAATTTTGGAGGTTGACACGTCAGGTATCTTAAGATACTGGTGTAAATTTTGAGTGGATAAATGAAAGAATGGGCATCGAGGTCTCTGACCACATGTTCCACGTGTGAATGGAAGAAGAAAATTTACTGGCTATATTATTTTCTCACGCTGCACCTCCTCCGCAAACAGCAAACTACTGGATAAAGTGAGGGTAATCCTCTGCAATACCGGAGAGGATACGGATTCTAAAATGCAGGGTTGATACCTACCACCATAAACTCTTAAATACCCCCAATCAATTTTTCCAACATCTTAGCTCAATCGGGGATAAAGTTTACGCGAAGTAGAGTTAGTTAATTAATTTTCTTAAATTTATCTTTTAAATTTTTAGTTTGTTTCATTTGTTTTCCCACCACTGAGTTTTCATTTCTTTTTTATTTTATTGTAGAGTGAGACCCAGGTGCGGATCTACTGTAGCACAGGGGGGTCAGCTGCCTCCCGCTGGATTTTCAAAAATAGTGCTAAAAATCTGCTTTTCGGACCTCTGCCCCTCCCTGGAATTCAAATTGTCCCCCTGTAGCCTATTTTGGAAATCTAATAGACAGAACGGAGCCCATATAAATTCTGAGCGAAACAAATTAGCGGAGCCCAAATAGGCGCTGATCCTAAATAGCGAAAATTAGTTGAACCAAAATGTTTTTATTATTATTTTTTTTTTTGAATTCAAAGGCAGAGGCTGCCAAGTTGAACCAAAATGTTGATTTCAAATTACCTACAAATGTTGAATTTTTGATTTTTTTCAAGTAATTTAGGATTTTTATTATATTGATTGGTATTTTTTTGTTATGTTGAATTGAACCCGATAAGCTATTGGGTTTGAACCCGATAAGCTATTTGCATCCGATTATTGCCCCGCCCTGACAAAAATCCTGCGTCCGCTCCTGGTGAGACCATAACTTTACAATTCATATTAACTTTCAATCTGACCTAACTTCAGAGGCGGAGTTACGTAGATATAATGAAAATCAATTGATCCTCCATTTTCTTTAAAAATCAATGATTATATAAAAAATTTCTTATATATTTTATAAAAAATACTATATGTACCGAAAAATAATCTCCATAGTTCATATGATTTTTTTATATTGTCGACACTCATTATTTTTCAAAGAAAAAACTGATTGTTGTAGATCGTGTATAATTTAGGAGACTAACATTTTATATTCTTTGATCACTCGTGAAGTAAATTGATGAGTATTTTGGAGATAGGGAATTGTAATTATTTTTATATTCTTTAGATTTTTTAAATTTATAAACCTAAATATCCAAAGAAAGATTAGTTGCAAGCGCACAATCTATCCTTGTAGTACTTTGAATGTCGAACTATAGAGAGTATGGTAAAAACTTAGTTTAAAATTTAATAATTAATTTCAGAAAATAAAATAAAGTAAAGTAAATAAAGTAAATGGTGGGGTTTTGTTCTAATTAATCATAAGTTTGGGTTCAATACCTAAAAGAGATGAGTTTTAAACAATTAAAGTAAATAAAGGAAAGAAAGATTGATTTGCTCCGGGTTTTTTTATTAATAGAAATAAAATAAATTAAATATTTAAAAAGAACACTACTTTTGAGTTTTTGCGAAAACTAAGTAGATCGGGCTCTGTAAACCCGTCCCACCGGACGGGTCCAATTGACCCGTCCCGGTTAATCGGATTAGCCGTTAACCATGACGGGAAAAAAAAAAAAATTCCCGGACGGGTTTAAGCATCCCGTCCCACTCTAAAAAAAAAAAAAATCTGCATCAATTGCAAATAACACCCAGCATTTCTATTAACTGAAATTAGCTGCCCACCAACTTTTATTTTGTTTCTGAATGCACTAACTCTACCAACTTTTACACGACACACAGGAGTAATGATTCAAAATTTCCAAATACTTTCTCCGAAAATAACTGTGCAGAAAATGACCTAGCTATCTGAAGACAAAATGGAAAAGAACTAATATACATAACACTGAAAAAATTACAAATGACCAAAACACCCAACATTGAGGTGTTTTCACCAACATTGACCTAGAGGGAGGGGTGAATGGTTGCCTTAACAAAAAATTCAACTGTTTTGCTTAATTTGCAACAGACGGTAAAACCGAAATCAAACAAGATAAACAAGCAAGATGCACAAACAAAATTAAAAAATAAAGTAAAGAAAAGAATTAAGAGTAAGAAACGCACAAATTTGTTAATTGAGTTCGGTTAGCAAGCTAGACTCCTACTTCTCCAGAGATCACAACCACTTTCCTGTTCATCTTCTCTATCATCCTGGGGGTTGCCAATAAGACGATAGAACTTCTAATGAAAATAAGACATGACATGCTGGACATCAGTATAATTGAAGTTGTTTGGTCCTGTAACAACAAAATAAATTCTAGCACTGAAAATAACCTCTTTTCCTATTCTTTTTTTTTTTTGTCTAATTGTGCATCTTGGGTATATTTTTTTATGCTTTATGAATCAATCAAAGTTTAAGCATGAAATTCTAGAAAATATACCAAGCTTTTGGTACCTTTTGCGTCTTCCATTAATAAATTTATATAGTCAAGGGTCTCTAGCTTCTAAATAATCTAATATAATTTATTTTAAATGTTGTACCTAGACCTTGTAGTAAGTGATGTTGTTTCTCTGGCACCAGCCTCTCATCAAAGGACAATCACCAATGAAAATATTAGGCCTGAATTGGAGGCTTTCAGTAGCAGGAAAGATGCTTATGTTCCTACAGTGTAGTAGTTCCACAAATGTCAGTTTCATCAGGCCATGAAAACCTTCCAACACAGCCAGTCTTGGGCACTTCTTTATCACAAGAACATTGAGAGTGTTTAGATGGTTTTGAACCAATAACATTGGCAAGGAACTCAGCTTGTCACAACAATCAAGTTTCAGGAAATCGAGTGATAGTGGCAGTGTTTTATCATTCCAATTGCATAACTCTGGACAGCATGATATGCTCAAGCGCTTGAGGTTGCTGAGGTTATCCAGCCCGGTCACTGATATGACCTTTTTGCACCACCAAATCTCCAATCTCACCAACAAAGCCAGATTTAGCTTTATATGTTGACAGCTCAGCCCAACTGCTTCTTTTGTGAAGAATAGTTCAAACTGATTTTCTGGAAGCAGAATTTTTGAATCTGACAGATGGATCTCATTATTCCCAAACAAATTCAACTTTTTAATCATTGTATCGCTCTGTTGCATGAGTAAAATAGATTATTGTAATTAAAGAAAGTAGATTAATGAGTAAAATAGTGTTTAAAAATTGTATAGTTATGAAAAGTTATAAAATGATTATCAATGGTGATCCTGTACCTGATAGACATATCTTTTGCCCAAGAGAAAAGGTTCTTGTCCACTGGCTTTTGTCCACCATCTGTCCACAGCACCTTATCTAACTCTCGTTCAACTGTCGGTCTCCACCTCCACTTCGTCTTGCTATTTAAACACCCGATATCTCTTTTCTCTCTTCTTTCCGATCTCTCTTTTCTCTCTCTTTCTCTCCGATCTCTCTTTTCTCTCTCTTTCTCTCCGATCTCTCTTTCTGATCTCTCTTTCTCTCTTTCTCTTTCTCTATTTCTCTCTTCTTTCTGATCTCTCTTCTTTCTCTCTCTCTTCTTTCTCTCTTCGTTCGCGAATCGCCTATTCAAATCCAAATGAAATTCTCGATCGCGAATCTCATTTTTGTTTCGTTCGTGTGTCTCAGTCGCAGGAACCGAGGAGATATTCACTAATAGTGAGCTGGTTCGATTTGCTTCAATCAAGTATCTCCGATCAGGGTCACAAGGGCTTCGATTAACCTGGTTCGATTTGCTTCAATCGTGGAGCGCGATCGAATAGAAGTTGTTTTTGTTGAAGAGCACGGTAAAATTCAAATCTAGTAAGTTTTCTGTTGCATTTGTTGTTTTCGTTGTATGCAGTAACAGATCTAGCATTTCAAATGAAATCTGGATGAAAGAGATGATAGAGAGGCGATATGGAGTATTGATCTGTTAATTTTACTGTATTGCCCCGTTAATTTTACAGTATTCATCTTGTGAAAATCTGAAGAAAATAGATGATAGAGAGGTGATGGAGTATTAATCTGTTAATTTTACAGTATTGCCTTGTTAATTTTACAGTATTCGTCTTGTCATTTTACAGTATTCATCTTGTGAAAATCTGGAAGAAAGAGATGATTTGTTAATTTTACAGTATTTATCTTGTAATTTTACAGTATTCATCTTGTAATTTTACAGTATTGGTTCGATTTGTCTCTGTCCTTCATTTGTCTCCGTCCTTCAATCAAGCCCTTCGCTCTTCATTTGTCTCTGTCCTTCATTTGCTTCAATCAAGTACTGGTTCGATTTCGGCTCGCTACTCCGAACAGTGAATGCATTGTTTCAAGCTTTGGTAAGAAATATTGTATATTTTTGATTCATTTTTTCTTTGCAATGTCGATTTTAATTGAGATTACTGACTCGATCTCATTTTTTATACATGATCGCAATGGAACCTTCAATCGTGGAGCGCGATCGAATAGAAGTTGTTTTTGTTGAAGAGCACGGTAAAATTCAAATCTAGTAAGTTTTCTGTTGAATTTGTTGTTTTCGTTGTATGCAGTAACAGATCTAGCATTTCAAATGAAATCTGGATGAAAAAGATGATAGAGAGGCGATATGGAGTATTGATCTGTTAATTTTACTGTATTGCCCCGTTAATTTTATAGTATTCATCTTGTTATTTTACAGTATTCATCTTGTTATTTTACAGTATTCATCTTGTGAAAATCTGGAGGAAATAGATGATAGAGAGGTGATGGAGTATTAATCTGTTAATTTTACAGTATTGCCTTGTTAATTTTACAGTATTCATCTTGTGGAAATCTGGAAGAAAGAGATGATTTGTTAATTTTACAGTATTTATCTTGTAATTTTACAGTATTCATCTTGTAATTTTACAGTATTCATCTTGTGAAAATCTGGAGGAAAGAGATGATAGAGAGGCTTCTTACTCATCTGAATAATGAACACAGGAGGTTTTTAATGTAAAAGTTATTAGTCCATAGTTTTTTTGTTGTTGTTATGCTATTCTGAATGTTGCAGTGAATATTTTTATCTTGTGTTGAACAGATGTTGTTTGTGGTGAACGGATGTTATTTTGTGGTGAATATATTTTGTGTGTGATGATGGATGTATATATAGATTTAGCAATTTTATAGTCTACATGGTATTATTTTATGGTTTATATTTTGCAATTTTACAGTATACATGATTGTTTGCAGATTGTAGTTTAAACTGAAATGTAGCATTTTTTACATTTTATCTTACAGTATAGATGGTAATATTTTATGGTTTAGTTTTAGAAATTTTACAATATACAAGATTCAATTGAAAATTTACAGTATTATGTGAAAATTTTACAGTATAGACGATTCAATTGTACATTTACAATATACAAGATTCATTTGTAAATTTTACTATGTAGAAGATTCAATTTTACAGTATACAAGATTCAATTTTACAGTATACAAGATTAAATTGAAAATTTTACTGTATACAAGATTCAATTTTACAGTATACAAGATTCAACTCAGTACCAATAACCGCTAATAACTAACTCTAACTGCCAATAACTTCCTATAACTGCAATTTCCGAAAGTACAGTTTGAAAGTACATTTATTTTGTCATGTTGTGCAAGTTGCAATCTTTTTCTAACTATTATGTGATCACTTAAAATAGTTGCTGAATGTTTTGTAGTTAACTGATATATTTTATGTGATATATTGTATAATTATACAGCATGTAGAAGTAATTTTACAGTATTCGCGCAAGTCAAAGCTGTGGACAAATGGTGGACAAAAGGCTGTGGACAATTAGACGTTTCCTTTGCCCAAATATAATCTGAAACAGTAGTGTATCTTCAGTTTCAAGGTTTTAATTGGAAGGGCAACGAATTCCAATTTTGGACAGCATTCAAATGTAACTTCCTTAATAGAATTTAAGGCCCAATTACTCCAATTAATAGAGGTTAGCTCTAAACAGCTTGAGATTGTTAGGTTCTCAAATACTGACTGAAAAATGATTTCACGGAAGCCACAGTCGTGTATCCTCAGTTTCAAGGTTCCAACTGGAATGGCTACGAGTTCCAATTTTGGTGCAACTCCTGCCATGGAAATACTAAGCTTCTGTATAGCTGATCAAGGAAATGCTTTTCTTGTCCCTTCTCCTTACTACCCCGGGTCTCTCTCTCTCTCTGTCCTTTATATTTATGGCTTTGCCCTTGCTGTAACAATCTCATTTTTTCTGTGGGATTCATTTGGATCTGAATGTAAGAACTTTGAGATAATTTGGTTGATTTAATAAAAATAAGGTTGGTCCAATGAAGTTGATCTTACTCGTGTAAAAGTTGGTAGGCAGTTAGTGCATTCAGAAACAAAATAAAAGTTGGTGGGCAGCTAATTTCAGTTAATAGAAATGCTGGGTGTTATTTGCAATTGATGCAGATTTTTTTTTTTTTTAGAGTGGGACGGGCTGCTTAAACCCGGCCTGGGAATATTTTTTTTTTCAGGCCCGGGACGGGATGCTTAAACCCGTCCGGGAATATATTTTTTTTTCCGTGATGGTTAACGGCTAATCCGATTAACCGGGACGGGTTTACAGAGCCCGATCTACTTAGTTTTCGCAAAAACTCAAAAGTAGTGTTCTTTTTAAATATTTAATTTATTTTATTTCTATTAATAAAAAAAGCCGGTTGGTTTGCTTTCAAGTAAAGGAGATCTAGGGATATTCGGTCTACAATCCCTTGCTAATTCTATCTATTTGGTATTTGTTCAAATTTATGTATGATTTGATAAGGCTTCTAACCTAAAGTGTTAAAAAGGGTCACGGTCGTGAATTAAAATTACAATTAAAATTGATGAGATTGGCAGATCATGGCAATTAAAATTGCAATTTTTAAGGAAAAAATCAAGGGGATGGCATGCGAATATTATGGGGGGAACAAAAAAGGAAGAAACAATCTCTTTTATTCAAAATTTCTGAATTTGAGATCCTTGAAGAATCTCATTCTATTTCTCCTTCTGAGTTAAAGGAATGGAAGAATTGTCAAGCTTCTCTTTATCTGATTTATAAAGAAGATGAAACTTATCGGCAACAAAGATCTCGAATTTAGTGGTTTTTGGAGGGGGATTCTAACACTAGATTTTTTTTTCATGTCACCGCCTCTTTCAAAAAGATGAGAAACTTAATTTTTTCATTAGAAATTGATGGGCAAATATGCTTTGATCATGTTGTTTTACAAGCCCATATCACCTCTTTTTATAAGGATTTGTTGGGAACAACAATTGTAAGGGATGTTACTCTAAATCCAGACTTGTGGTCTAGTTCCGAAAAGTTGACTGTTTCTCAATTCATTAGTTTAGAGGCTCTTTTCACTCTTGAGGAGATCAAACATACTTTATTTTCATGAAATCCTAATAAAGCACCTAGTCTAGATGGTCTTTCATTTTTTTTTATCAAACTTTTTGGGATACTATCAAGATGGATTTATTCCATTTATTTCAATTTTGTTATTCCAATAATCTTGAACTCTCTAAACTGAACCTTGCATCTATTTGCCTTATTCCCAAAAAAGATGATCCAAAATTAGTCACTAATTACATACCTATTAGCCTAATTAATTGCAGTTCTAAATTGATTACCAAGGTACTTACTAATATACTAGGTAGGGTCCTACCTTCCCTTATTGATGATTCTCAAATTGCCTTTATCAAAGGTAACTGATCATATAGCTTGTGCACATGAGGTTTTGCATCATATCCATCAAAAGAAACTAAATGGCATTCTATTTAAGATTGATTATGAAAAGGCTTTTGATAGAGTGAATTGTGATTTCTTATTTGAAGTCCTTCAAGCTAGGGGTTTTGGAAATTTATTCATTGCATGGATAAAATCTATATTATATAGTGGACAAACTTGTATTAATTTTAATAGCACACTAGGTCCTTATTTTAAATGCAAACGAGACTTACGACAGGTGATCCTCTGTCTCCCTTGCTCTTTAATTTGGTGGCCGATGTTTTAAATAAATCTTTACAAAAAATCCAATCAGCAGGGTTTATTTTTAGTATTGGTAATTTTCTAAATGTTCGTCCAGTTTTGAACTTACAATTTGCAGACGATACTTTATTATTTCTTCAAGCTGACTCTAGAATGGTGGCTGCCTTTAAACTACATTTGATTGCTTTTGAGAATCTTTCTGGTATGAAAATTAATTACGCCAAATCAGAAATGGTACCATTTAATTTAACTGACCAAGAAGGATTACATTTGGCAGATTTATTTGGTTGTAAAATTGCTTCGTTGCCTATTACTTATCTTGGATTGCCTTTACATTTTAAAAAACCTAGTATGATAGATTAACAATCTATAATTAATAAAATTGAATCTCGTATCCAAGGTTGGAAAGGAGAGCATCTATCCTATGGGGGGCGAGTTATACTTTTAAATTATGTTTTGTCTGCCATACCTATTTATTGATTGTTCGTCTTTCTTATGCCAGAAAAAATTAGGTTGAGAATTGATAAATTAATATGAAGATTTCTATGGTTTGGAGGCAATTCAGTAAGAAAGAAATATTATTTAGTTTCATGGTTAATTGTTTGTAAAAATAAATCACAGGGAGGTTTGGGGTTAATTGATCTAAAAAGACTTAATCAGTCTTTGCTTGCAAAATGGTGAGTTAGGTTTTAAGATCTTAATATTAGTTGTAAATGAAAATCAATAGTTTTGACTAAGTATGGACTCACAGGCTTTTCTTCCACATACTCTCCTTTTTGGAGAGACATCTTAAAAGGTGCCCATGTAGTTAATACTAGGCTAGTTAGATCTTTGGGTAATGGTCTTACCATTTTATTTTGGAAGGATAGATGGTGTTCAGAAAATACTTTAGCGTGTTTATATCCAAATCTCTTTCTTGTAGCTCAAGATCCTGATTTATTGGTTAGTGAGGCTTTAGAACATGATTTTTTAGATATATCTTTCACACGACATGGGGTCACTTTTCATGAATGGCATAATCTGTTTTCTCATTTAAATAATTGTAGGCTTAATCCCCTTTTAAATGACACTTTATTATGGAGATGGTCCTATATAGGTAAGTTCATATTTCATTCTTATTATATGTGGCTTGAATATGGAGGTATTCCTAATTTTGAATTCACATCTATTTGGTCATCAAAAATTCCTCTAAAAATAAAAAAAATTCTCTATCTTCTCAAAAGAAATAAATTGCTAACTAAAGAAAATATTTCTCATAGAGGTTGGATAAGTAATACATCATGTCATTTTTGTAATTCTTTTGAATCCACTGATCATCTATTTGTGCATTGCCCCTACTCTATTCAAATTTGGAATTGGATTGCTCAATATAATAACTTTATGTTTGAGGGCTCAACTATAGATGATTTATGGTTTATTAATACTTTTATTCTCCTTAAAGATAAACCTTTAATAGAGCTTGTTCGAGGAGCTATGCTTTGATGTTTATGGCTTGAAATAAATAAGCTATGTTTTCAACAATCTCACATACCTACTTTAAAGGCCATTGGCTCCAAAATTATTACTTTAGCTATATTTTGGTGTAAGACTTTAAATAATGGTTCATTGCTTAATTTGTCTTTAATTATGTCTTTAGACACTAATGACTTGCCTTCTCATAATTTGATTGTATTAGGACCACAAAAAACAGTTCAAGAGGGGGATCCAGCGCTAGAGGTAGAGCACCCTCTGCTGGCACAGGAATATTTTACCCATATGCTTGGGTTAGAGTTTCTAAATGATTCGTTTGATGTTTCTTTTGGCCTGTTGTTATTAGGTTCTTATTTTAGCATGCTTTTGTTGTTTTTGTTGTTTCATTTCCTATAAGTTTTGGATGTTTGACTGGGCATGTTACTGTGTACTGCCTATATGTTTTTTTGTTGGTATATACTGTAAGCGTTTCTATCTCCAGTTGTTTGGAGTTAGAAGCAAAACAATTTTATGATTTCTAATGAAATCGGTGGGTCACCACTTTTTCAAAAAAAAAAACAGAGAGAGACGATCTGTTTGGGGCCGTTCAGCAACAAAGAATTAAGCCTCAAGGAGGCTTAATCCACTTCCTTTAGCTTCCTTAGCCGCTTAATTCTACCGAACACCAGTTCTTTAGCGCGGATTAAGAACCTCCTTTAGCTTCCTTTTGCCCGGATCTTAATTCTCTGCCCGGACTTTAAGGCATCCATACCCCTTCCTTTAGATTCCTTAGCAAAATTCACAGATTAAGACAACCGAATATTGGTTCCTTAACGCTCCTTAAGCTCTTAATTTTTTGTTGCCGAACGAGGTGTTTTAAGGGATGGATAGGTCTGAAACATTGAAAGCCCACGGGCATGACTGAAGAAAAAAAAAAAAAAAAATTAACAGTCAACTCTCTTTTTAAAAAAAGAAAAAATTAAAGAAATAGAAGTGAAGGGCCGAAGAGGAAACATTGAAACGGGCCGAAAGGGAATCTTAGCGCATGAAACGGTCAACGGTCAAGTTCACACTGATCGTAAGTGTTTCGTTTGCCTTTCGTCTCCCAAGCAAGACCGAGATACCTATTGACTTTGTTCCCGTGGGCGCTTGGGCTAGAAAACAGGTTCGGTTCGGCTGGCGGCTGTCGCTCACTATAATACCACATGGAGCCTCTTCTCTTGTTGCAAAATCCACACGGAGATAACATTTGAAAGAGAGAGATGGGGATACCAACTGAGCTGAGAGATGCATGGGTGAATAAAAGGCAGAGCTACACAAACACAACAATGTTGGCTGCTTCACCGATTGAAAAGAGCATCCTGGATTCCGACAATTCTATCCATGGTAAATTTCCTTTTCTTCCAAATTAATGAAAATTTTGAGATATCAACCTCCGTTGAATTCTTATAGCCACTTTTCCATTTTTTTAGAAATTCAAGAACTATGTAGGAAACAGCTGTGTCGAACTAAATATATTGCTGAAACGGGTCAAAAATACCCATTTCAGATGCACAATTCTCTTTTATTGACAAAATTTATGATTCTACGATGCAGAGGCGGTTCAATCTGGATTTAAGGCTGCTTTGGTCTCTGGCGTTGCTGCAGCTGTTCCAACTGTAATATTTTCATCTCTAAAAGACTAAAACGTTCATCTTACGTTTACCTCTGGACATATTCCATTCTTTAATCTATATGTTATATACTTAAACAGTTATATAATTAGCATTAACACAAAGTTAGTCGCTTTTAGCATATGATCATGAAAAATATAATCATATGACTATGTACTTTTTAAAAATATCGAATGAGTTATTTTTAACAAAAATTGTTCCTGTAAATATTTACAAGAAATAATATTTAGGTAGATTTTTTAACACATATAGTTATAATTTGCAAGGCACTTTGTGTATCATCATAAGTCTTGAAAATTGTAATATATAAGTGTGAAAAGGGACAACGAATTGTTAAAAGGAAGTGGCTAACTGTTTATAACAAAAACTATTTATATAGAAATAACTAATTTAACGTTATAAACACACAATCACCTGAGCATTTTTTTTTCATTATTTATGTTAGAAACAACTAATGAAGTACTATTTACATGCACTGCATCTCTTAAAAATACTAGAAACCGAACACATCTAAGAGTGGACATTTAAGAAATGAAAAGATCTACCGACATTAATTTCTTCTATCAAATACATAAAAAGATCTATTGAGCGAACAGATTGACGATAATTTCATTCCTCTATCAAATGTCGGATACAGTCATACAAAATATTTTCAAATTAATCTTTTATATCTTGAACTCAAAGCTAGTGTGCATTCGTTTTTTATCATAGGTGATTGCTTGCCGTGCTGTTCCATGGGCGAAGGCTAATCTCAATCACACTGCACAAGCTCTGATCATATCTGCAGGTACATAAAAATCATCACCGCAAGGAGAATTACAATCTTTTCTGTTTTTCAATTTTCAAAATTTTGAAAACCAGCATTTGGTCCAGTAGCAAAAAATAATGTTTTTCTTGTATGTGGGAGGTTAAATAGTTGGATGACTTGACTTCCAATCTTTACTAAGAAAAATTCAAAATTTGTTTTAAGTACACTATTAGTCCAGGCATCTTCAGGATATAACACTGGTTGAGATAACAACATCAAAATTACGACATAAATCCCAATTACACTGGCATAAATTTTGAAATTTATTTCACTGTTGATAATGACATATTCTTTTGTTGTTGACAGCTAGTGTAGCTGGCTTCTTCATTGCTGCAGATAAATACATACTAGAAAACGCGAGGGAAAATTCTATTGGAAAGCAAGTCAGAAATCTTTGAATGCAATTTTCACTGGGGAGATATGAGATGAATATTGTGTTTATTTCGTTTAATTTTTCTTTTTCCAAATTGGGTTTTTCTTCTGTAATTTATTGAAGTCTCATTTACTTGTAAAATCGGAAGAGATTAAGAGAATCGGCCTTTAATCAAGTGAATTTGGAAATCTGGGTGGAGGATCTTGATTCCAAAATAAAATATTTTTTGTGAGTGTTTAAAATAGAAAAAGGTTTGTTTCACCTCGGTATAAAATAGTAATCTGAAAGGCTGAATGGCTCATTTATTTGTGTCATTCAAATCAACAACTGAACCCTTAAGGGCTTGGACTACACATGGTGACACAGTTTGGAGTTCACATTCATATTTGAACGTGCTATTAGGCCCAGCCCAATTTTATATACGTTACGCAGTATTCAGCCTAATGTGATAATCTAATGGAAAAAAAAATGGAAAAGGAAAAACAAGTGGTTTCATAGACTACAGTAATATGCATATTGCGCGGTACAGTCTGTGCTATGGATCTACATATTTGTTTTCAAAATTTAACCTTTGATTCAAACGGTTAAATATGATCTTTATATAAAAATAAATTATTATTTTTTATTATTTTTTAAGATAGTTAAAATATCACTACTTTTAGATAGTTCAAAATTTTTAGATCAAGTGATCTTTTATCTATCTAAAAGAAAGTTAAAAAATTTTAAAAATTATAAATTTTATCTATAAGTACATTTTCATACGGAAATCGTGTTCAACAGTTTACATCGGTTGTTTAAAATTTTAAAATAATGGTATGAATCCATAGTACAAGTCGATACATAATATACATATCACCATTGCCTCACTCTTCCTCTATATGAATCATAACAATTTGTAGATATATCCGTTATCAACAAAATTTGCATATACCAGATGTGCTCAATTTGGCTTATGAAGTAGGAAATAAACTCAATCTGTTAGCAATTACTAGAAGTTATTATGTTAGTCATAATTAGATTCTACGCACTCTTGAGTAAAAAATAAGTTCCGTTCTTTTACAGACCAACATATTTCCTTTTACAATTTTACTTCTCTTCTCCGGCCAGATAACTTCATCCAAAATTTTCGTTACAACTCACGCTACTTATCTCGGGTGCCAAGTGCCAACACTTTCCTTCTTGAGAAATCAATAACTACAGTAAAAGACGCATGCACTTTGAAATCCTTGGTGTACACTGTACAACCCCAAGGCAAAAGAAAGACAATATGAGATATGACTCTCTCTTTTTAAAATTTAACATAATTATATTTTTTTTTCAAAGTTCAAACAATTAATCCGAACTTCACAACATGATTTTCATATTATAATGCTCTTGGAGACCAAATATTACATTTTTTGAAAAAAAAAAATTAACTATTTTTTAAGAATTTTTGAAAATTAGTGTTTTTCTGAATTTTTTATTTAATGAAAACATGTTATTTTTAAAAATTCTAAAAAAATAGTTAAAATTTTTCAAAAAAAATGTAAAATGTAATCTCCAAACACATATCAATATGAAAATCATGTTGAGAAATTCAAATCGACTGTTTGAATTTTGAAAATAAAAATATGAATGGAAAATAAAACATCATTTTTACTTTCCAAAGCATAATAACTTATCTCTCTATATGAAATTCAATCTTTTCTATTAATCTCTCCAATATAAATAGTCGTTATTTTGAGGTAAAATAAATTAAAAAGATAAACTTATTTTCAATTATACATCTCTCGGTGACTTTGGTTTGAAATTCGGTTAACTCTAATAGATTCGTTGGGACTTGGGGGTATAGTAACACAATTCACATTTAATTTGTGAATTATTAATATTTTATTTGTTTTTTTTATGTTTTCAAACCGAAACACTGAATGAAATGAAAAAAAATATAATACATTTTATTTGTGAATAAAATACAAAAAAACGTGAAATTTTTTTTTGTTTCCTTTCAATATTAAATCATTCTCAAATCATATCTAAATTATTTTTGAATTACCAACTTCTCATCTCGCCAAATCGAATTTGAACTATTCGTTTCACTATTTGAGGAATGGTACCAAAATCCTCTTAAAGTTATGATCCAATCGAAGTCATTTTAGAAGGAATTGGATTGGATCAAACTTCAAAGGCATCAGAAAGTGGTAAAAGAACCATTCAAGTTCAAACATTCCCATACTTCAAGAAAAGGTTGGGTTGTTCTCGAGGGTTCTTTCCTGTTTTTCAAGTGATGTGGTCCGAGCGTTTCCTCTTTCGTATTTCCAATTTGAAAGATGCATGTCAAACTTTTGAAATAAAGTTACCGATTTGATGTGTTCTATTCGGTATTTGCGGGGCCCATGTGTTTCTTCCTCATCCATCCAGCATCAATACGGAGATTTGATAAATCGGGTGACTTGGCAAGTTATAAATAACTTTACGAAAAGGCCATGTTCGGATAGCAAAATATCAGGGGATGAATGAGATTTTACGAAGAAAAAAAAAAGAGATTTTGAAATAATAATAAATTATTTTATGATCCGTTTGAACCTGTATGAATGAAATTAGATTTTTTTTTACTCTTTTTTGTTCTTTCTAACATAAATTAATATAAAAAAAATATCAAGGCAGAGCTAAATATTCTTTTTAACAACTAAAGGCGCTAGATGTTCTCTTCTGTTCATTTTCAGTTTTAAATTAGTTACTACTAAATTAACTTATTTTTAAAGGCAGTTTAATTTATAGTATTTTATTGTCATATTAAAATGAATCCAAATTATTTAGCAATCAACAATAATTTTTACTATGACAATCTTATAAAAAATAAATATTTTGTATTTTATTTCAAGCAAATGAAGCATCAATAACGATTAATTAGTATCAATACGTTATTTGATTATTTCACTATATTTAATTATACTAATACAAATAATTATATTTATATAAAACATTTTAGAAGAAAAGAAATATGAATTTTTATAATTATTCGGTACAATCAAATATTTACTTCAGTACATTTACATGATCATTTTAGTACATATCTATTTGTATGTTTTCCCGGAAATTAATTTGTGAATTTTGTACTTATCATATCTCATTAGTCATTTCTATAATTCTATGATAGTCTAACTTGTCCTAGGTGAGTTACCGATATCTAGTTTCTTTCTTCTACCTTCTTGGTCCATTTTTTTTTATCTTTTGCTTAGAATATTGTGAAGAAACTTAAAGGTTAGTAATTGTTATTTATGGCAATTTGTTTTCGGCTAACTCAGAATTAAATCCTCTCTAATAATTATTATTTAAATTCTTAGTTGTTGTACAATTATTATCATGATTTTTTTTTAATGATGCAACTACTATTTTCACACAACCTCCTTTAAACTGAGTGTTTGATAAATTGGTTGGCAAATTTTAGTACATGTTGATTTACTAGTTAATATAATAATACTTAGTCTGGCTAGTATGATATCAGTGTCATTTCAACTTATATAATATTAACTTCAAAACCTATCGAATCGACTTCAAACGGTAAATCCAAACCGATATATTTAATTAGTTGTGCGTTTACATGCAAAATTTATAATTTTTCAAATTTATTTAGTATCAAGTCAAGTGGTCAAATGTATGAGTTTTTTAGTTAATTTTATTTCATTCATTTTCAACATTTTTTACCACTTGATTTGATATTAAAATAACTAAAAAAATATATAAAAAAATTTGCATATAAACATATCACTCATAAAGTAAATCAATTTGAACGATTTGAATTAGTTATTTGAAATCTATCAAATCAATTTTGTAGTTGGTGTCATATGTAGGGGTGAGTAAATTGCTCATAACTCGCTTATTAAAAACTCGCTTAAACTTGCTCATTTACTTAATGAGCTAGCATGAGCTTGCCCTAACTCGCTCATAACTCACCCATTAAGAATTTGTCACATATAATCCCTGCCACATTCAATCCCAAATACATTTCTGCAGCACTAAATTTTACATAATTTGTTCTATTTTTTGTAATATGTTGATTGTTGATGCTACTGTGGAGAATGAAATATGTTGATTCTATTTTTGTTAATTTTTGTTGGATTTTTATTCTATTCTATTTAAATAAATTATGACAATTTGTTAAATTTTAGTACTCATAACTCGTGAGCCGCTCATAACTCGCTCATTTTCAACTTGCTCATTTAGTAGCTTGCTTAAACTCGCTCATTTATTTAATGAGCCGAGCATGAGCATACCCTCATGCTCGCTTATTAATCACTTCTAGACTCATTTGTCATACTAGTCGGACTCAATAATACTTGGTTGATATTTTACCAGTTATGAATTTGTGATATTTTTTTGCTAATATATAACATAAAATAATTTTAAGGCGTCAAGGAGTTTCTCAAGTGGTCATGACGACATGCCCACATGCATGGTATACTATAGCGGAAAAAACTATGAATTAGTAACTTCTAATTATTTGAAACAAATCAAACATATCGAACGACAAAATTATTTCAATTAGAATGATTCGGTCAAATTTAAACTGACCGATCCCTGAAAAGATTCCTACTTGAATGGATATTACTTAAACATTTACATTTGAGTATTATTGAATTGCACATTGTATTTTGACCGATCCATGTAAAGATTCCTTGTTGAATCCATATTTACTTAAACCACTAATTGATTAGTACCGAATTGCACCCATGATTTTTTTTTTTTAATATATACATATAAACTACTTGTTTGTCGGTGCCATCAACAATAAATCGGTCGAAACACGAAATAATTTAATATAGCTGGATCTCTGGAGTTTGCAGTAACTAATAAAAGCTGGCCCGCCACTGTCGCCCTATTTATTTTGCAATAAAAATCTCGTAACATGTGGGTCTCATTTGGAGACATGAAACAGACTCATCAATGTTAACCCAATTACACGCGTCTCCAAAACTAGGGGCACAAAACCTGTAGTCCACTGATTTTTCATGAGTCATGATATCACGTAAGGTGTGCAAAATAATTTGGTCGCCAATAAATTACCAAAAAAATTTAATATATATATTCGTTTATGATTTTACAATTAGAGACTTTGTCCTTTTTAATTAACTAGAAGGACTCAGTCACTAAGCATATTTGATTTTATTTGTTATATCATTATTCTTTTATTATTTATCAAGTCAGCCAATGAATTCAAACCCTTTTTAAATATAAAAATGATATTATTTATGAAGTCAGCCAATGAAATCAAACCATTTTAAAATTAAAATATAGAAAATAAAAGTCCACTATCTATTTGAGTATAACATAAGAAACAGAACCAATTAATTAAAAATATTCAATTGAAAAGCTGAATTATAAGTTAAAGTTCCATTAATCTAAAAACACGGCAAGTTTCAATGAATGTTAACTAAAATGCATAAAATAGTTGCCAAGTCAATTAATCGAAACAATAACTAGTAATTAATGTTCGCTTTCATGCTTCATCTAAAAAAAAATACCAGTAGTGTTTATATGTCCAAATGCAAAGTATATATGATGGCATACATTGGAATCATCCTGCTTTTTGACCCCTGAGAGCTGTTATTGATAGGTTGCATGTTGGAGCATCAACTGGATAGATAGGCGATAAAAAATACAAAAAATTTAATGTCAATATTAAATTGGGGAAGGAAAGCAACCAACTGGATAAGGATTTGTGAAAGGTCGGTCCTTATCTCAAGTTCTCCACTACATTTATCCTCTAATTATTCATTAAGTCATAAAACACCGCTGGTGGGGCCTATTCACACTTTTGTACTACGTTGTCATTCGTCGTCAATTTAAAACCTAACTCTGTAATGCTACGGTGGAGTTTCACAAAGAAAACGCCACGGTTTATTTGGTAAAATAAATTTAAAACTATCCACTTGGATTCACTTTTGCTTTAACCAATATTTAGGGTGAATCTATGTAAAGTTGAGGGTGCTCAGAACTTTCAAATTTTTTAATCATGTATATTATTAATATTTAATTGAATTTTAGTTTTTTTAAGTTATTATATTGTTCTGCCCTCCTTGTAAATTATAATATGTGTGTCTGTACGTAGTATAATGGTAAAAGTTTTAATTTGTTATTTTGAATGATAGTCATCTACTATATATTATAAATTTTAGCTCTTTTATTTAAATTTTCTAATTTTGTCTCTATCGGGATTATTTATGATTGGTCAGAATATGGCCATAATATTGTTTTTTTGAGAGAAAAATTGGGAGTCAAGCTCCCAAGTATGGCCATAATATTGTTGGTAACTGCTCACAAGGACACAAAGGCCAGTATCATATTTTTAGTAAACTGTAAGATGGTCAGATCATGACAAACATGAGTTGAACGTATAAGATTTATCGGACTGGTCGTGCTAATTCAGGCTTATTACGGGTTTAAAATAATCCAATTCCATAAGAGCTAAAAAGGTTTAGCGACTTGTCCAGTCTTCCAAGAACACATTTTATCAAAAAAAAGATCAGATGGTTCAAATTTGTGATTTTAGCGATTTGCTGAAACACCTTTGAATCGGCCTCTTATTTTCAAAGAGCGAAAGTTTCGATTTGTGCATCTTGTTCGAACAATTTTCACCTAATTATCGATCGCCCAATATATACTTAACTACATATTACGGAATACACATTTAGCATTCTGTTTTTTCAGAAAATTAGTTAAAGATTTTTGAAAAGTATTTGAAAGATAGAAATTCAGAGAAACTATAATATCCCAAACAATAACCATAAATAAAAACGTCTGGATATTTCTCACGATAATAAATGCTCTCTGAGTACAAAATAATGTTTTATCGATTTGCCAAAACAATTAAATCCTCGTATACTCACATGATACGTTGCACACCACTGTGGTAAACCCGGTCCATATGTTAATCTCTCCACATGGACAATAGAACCGCACTAGTGTTTAGCTTATTGTCGCTTTTATAAATAGTGATTAAAGAACTCTAAGAGGTGATTTCCTTTATGTAACTCCACCCAAACAAAAAATTATAATGACATGATACAAATGGTGTTAGTAATGCAATACAGACACTACAAACTTTTTAGGTTTGTATCATTGAAAAATGATGGATCAGATGTGCTCTTTTAATTCAATTATTCACTTCCGATTCGGTCTCAAATTGGATCCGAATGAAAACCAACTTGTTACTGATTAAATTGGGATAGAATATGATTTTAAAAAAGATAACAGGTTATATTACGGAGACGGTTATAAAATTAGTTTTTTTTTGTATAGCTAATTCGAACGACATTATAAGAGCATCTACATCCCTGAAACTCTTGGAGTTTCTAAATAACCGTTAACTAATTTTTAGAAATTTTGTCTCTGAAAGTTTCTAAACCCCCACATCTCTGAAACTAAAATTAGAATTTCTTAATTTCCACATAAGCAAATAAATTACTAGAGAAAAAAATTTCAGCGAATTATTTGGCCACGTCAGAGTTTATAAACGGTTTCTTATTAAGAAACTTTGGAGCAAAGTTGCTAAATAAGAAACCCATCTGCATCCCTAAAACTAGTTTAGAAACTACCACATCAGATTAGAAACTCCAAGAGTTTCAGGGATGTAGATGCTCTAATGGATAAGGTAAAATTTTAATTAACCTAGGTATTATGTGATTTTTTTTGCATTTCTTTGTCTAATTGTATTGTACTCGATCATACATAATTTTAACATTTTAAATAAGTATTTATTTATTTACAAATTTGCTACATTCAAAGTATAATATAAAATTGTCTCATTTTCAAATTTATTTTTTTATAAATATTTGTTCAGGTAAATTTAGACGAATTATTCTAATACTATAAGCAAATAATTTGTTCATGATCTGCGGGTCAATATCTACTAAATTACTAAACTTACAAAAATGCCGGCCTTAAAAAAGATGCTGCGGATAGAAGCGCAGCCCCCCTCATCAAAATAAAGAGAGGAACCGAACATCTCTTGCCTCTTGGTATACATTAAGGTGTATTCAAATTGACCATAGTTAAGGGGCAGGGAGTATGGGCGAATCGATTTGTGACTTGGTGAGGCGAATTCTAGATCTTACCCGTAGAACGAGTCAGATCAAAGAACGAAAGAAGAGGAAACTCGGAAGAATACACAGTTCAGTTCACAGAGTATCGGAATATACCTTGTCCTCTTCGACACGCGGCATCTTATACCGGTAGAAGTTCCAGATTTTTTGCGAACAGTTTGCAACCCGCCCACGGAATTCGTATCCTCTGAGATATCTCAAACTTTGCGTGACTTTATGGAAAATCTTAACCGTTTAAATACGTTCTGCACGAATCTCAAAGCATACATAATACTGACCCCTACATCACCCCCGAATAGGCGCCGGACCCGTCGGTCACGCGAAAGTTGAGATATCTCAGAGAATACACACTCCGTACTAACTAACGGCTTCTTTGGCTTCAGATATTTTGTGGCGTTAAAATTTAAGAGCGTGTTGCACATTCATTTTTATCGCTTTCAGAGTCTTCAGACCTTACAGTTGAACTCACCACACGCAAATTGTACTGATTGTATCATTGTAAAATGACAGGGAAATAGCAGAATAATCTTGAACGTTCAATCTTCAGATCGCACAAATCTTAAACCAGTCCCCAGGTTCGAAACTACTTATATAGAGTCAAAGGAGGTGGTGGCTGGCTCAGCCCTGAATTCTCACCAGACTTTTTAAAGGACAGAGATCATTACATAGTTTTGTACACCAGGACAAAATATCTCTTACAAATAGAATAAAAGATACTTTTCTCAACAAACGCTCTCTGTTTTCATTAAAAATAAATCAATGCGAGTCACGTTGATTTTTCAGATTTTTATAAATGATTAGTATTAAAAAAATATTCTTCACCTAAAACATATCTTGTTAGCAACTCAGAATTATGACACCTGTATTAATATTTCTAAGATTAAACAGGTCACCGAATCCAATTAGTAGTTTTGAATAGAAAATTGTTCCGTTTATTGTATTACGAATTGAAGAACTAATACTAAATACTTTTTTTTATCACAAAATCTTCATTTAATTTCGTGAAAATTAGGTGGATAAAATAGGAACAACAAGGAGGAGAAGCCGATTTTTTTAAAAATACCCAAAACAAAAAATAAATAATTTAAAATACCCAGGTTTCGGACAAAATCTTAAAAATGCCCAAACCGCCTCAAAATTCGGCGGTCCGGAATTTTAATTCCGAACCACCAATAAATTCGGCGGTCCGAATTTTTTTTTTTTTTTTTTTTTGCAAATCAAATTGTTTTATATATTCAGATTTTTTGCAATAAAATGTACCTCTGATTTTCTTAGCAAAACAGCTTGAAAAATCATGAAAATGTACCGACATGTAGTCTCGACATCCTAGAACAGCACTGCCAAGTTTCATGTAGAATCTCTGAACAGAACATGAGATATAAGCTCATAAAAATAGCCCCAACTGATTAATGTTTCATCCGGGGTCCAACTTTGCACTTCTGGTTTCCTTGGTAAAAAATCTCCAAAAATCATGAAAATTTACCGACATATAATCTCGACATCCTAGAACAGCACTGCCAAGTTTCATGCAGAATTTCTCAACAAAACGTGAGATATAAACTCGCAAAAATAGCCCCAACCGATGAATGTTTATTCCAGGGTCCAACTTTGCACCTCTTGTTTTCTTAGTAAAACATCTCCAAAAATCATGAAAATTTACCGACATACAGTCTCGACATCCTAGAACAGCACTGCCAAGTTTCATTCAGAATTTCTGAACAAAACGTGAGATATAAGCTCGCAAAAATAGCCCCAACCGATGAATGTTTCTTCCGGGGTCCAATTTTGCACCTCTGGTTTCCTTAGAAAAACATCTCCAAAAATCATGAAAATTTTCCGACATACAGTATCAACATCCTAGAATAGCACTGCCAAGTTTTATTCAGAATCTCTGAACAAAACGTGAGATATAAGCTCGCAAAAATAGCCCCAACCGATAAATTTTTCTTCCGGGGTTTAACTTTGTGGTTATTTTTATTAGTGTTTTTTTGTTCTTATTTTTGTTGTTGTACTATTTTATTTTAGTGTTATTTTTGAAGTATTTTTGTGTTCTTATTTTTTTAGTGTTTTTTTTTCAAAATTGTTTAATATTTTTTTATTGTACGAATACTATCATAAAACATAGTTTAACCCAAAACTAAAACTAAAACATAATAAAACATAAAACATAATAAGCTAACCATAATAAGCTAACTAAAATATAAAACATAATAAGCTAACTAAAATATAAAACATAATAAGCTAACTAAAAACACAAACATAAAACATAATAAAATATAAAACACTACATAATAAAACTATAAAAAAAAACCCACGAGCTCTAAAACATAATAAAACTAATTAAAAATAAAACAAAAAAAACTAAGTGCTCAACGATACTGCGAAGGTGTATATCGGTCAGCTGGTTGGCCCCTGTTCTCTCTGGTGAAAACCCGAGCCTGATGCCAATCATTCCACTGTACTTCTCCTTCCTGCGCCACGCGAGCTGGTGTGATCTCCTCCATGGGCGCGGCCTATCTGCTCATCATGAGTGCTGTACCCCATGGATCATCGGCGGTGTGGGTAGCTGGCGGTGGCGGGGGGGTATGGAACAAGGATGCCGCAAGCTGGGAACCATAGTCAGGCTGAGTCCCGCTACCAGAGGCCTCCCAATCATGAGACCTCTCCGGATACGGCTGACGCGGTGTCGGGGAGGCGGCTGTGTCCAACTGATACTCTGGAACAAAATCTGCAAGAACTGCACGTCCATGCTCATCCCAGAAGCCGTGCCAACCGGACATGCTCAATATCCAACGATGGTAGTCCCACTCTGGCTGAGATGTGGGCTCCGGTGGCATCTGACTAGCATGAACAGCGGGCTCATCGGGCTCATCCCTCTGTACTCTGCGCCAATCGATGTCCTCTCCGGCGTCTCTGAGCATCGTGACTAGCTTGGCCTCATGGCCATGGCCCTCAATGCAAGGGGCAACCAAGTTCAACATCGTGTGCCCAAAAGCCCTATAGCCACGCCTTCCAAGACAAACGATTGAATGCCCGGCACCTTTAATTGCCAGTAGTAGCTAAAAAAAATAAAACTAAAGTTAGACGAAAAAAATACATTAGGGAAAAAATGAATTGTTTGAGTTGCATTACTTACATCGCGAGCAACTTTTCGGCCTGTAGGGGTATAACCATCATCCTCGAAGATCTTCGCGCGAAGATAATCGCCGTAATCTCCCTCAAGATACACAGATGCCATGCCGACCCGCATGTACCAAGCCTGATATCGCAGTAGGGGAGGCCCCTGCAACTGCATCTCACCAACCTCCGACATCTGCCACAAGTTCTCACTCATGCTCGCTGCTCTGTTGTAGTGGTCAAGGTAATACGTACTCCAATCTCTATCGTTATGATTACCGTGGGTCACCCTGTAATTATTATTTTAGATTCAATTTAAAGGAAACAACTAATATTAAGTACAAAATGCACCAAACTGACGATAGATCTCGGGATAGATCTCATGACTTGTACGTACCCGTGTAGTCCCATGATGATAGATCTCGGAATGTCTGGATCTGCGGGGATGAGTGGAGGAAGTCTAAACTGACGGAGCACCCGGTCTGGATAGTGGTGCTCCACTATCCAGAAGCAAACCAACGGACCCCTGTAGAGCCACATCTCCTCATCATCCGATACAATCTGCGGCAGCCTCCCCTCATCGTATAACTCACTGTACGGAGTCCAGCTCACCTGCGTGTCACCCAAACTCTGCAACTGACCTCGGACTAGCCTGATACCTACTGTCTTTCCGTGAGGCTGGTTAACATAGCGGTGATCTCCGTACCATTTCTTGGCAAGTGCCGGGCGATATGCATCATCGGGCTCATTCGGCACGGGAACAGCCACTGGTATACGTGACCATGACCAATGCTGCAGTAGAAGTGTCGGTCCATAAATCTGCTTACTTTTAGGCTGTATTTTGAAAAATAATAGCCGTCAGGAAAAAGTTAAATAATTCAAATAAGAAAATAATTACATGACAAGTTAAATAATCAAAATAACACAGCAATAACATACTGACTTTGCAAGCACGGCACAAGTTGGAGTAAAGATGTGCTAGGACAGCCCCACCCCAGTTGTACCTTCTTGACGTCCCAAGGTCTCGCAACAGCTCCAGATACATAATCGGGATGGAACCACCGCTCGAATCAGCGAACATGACAGAACCAAATAGATCCATCACGAAAGCCCGTGTGTATCTATAATGTCGAAATTACGGAGCACCTCATTTTTTAGTATGAAATATAGTACAAAATAAATATATATAATGGTTTATATGAGTACCTCTCAATGTCCTGCTCCGTGGATCCCCAATGCAGACCTCGATTGGCGAATAGAGCTCGCAGTGCCGTCTTCTTCACATGAAACCTCGACTTCCCGCCATTATCGCGTATAGCTGGCTCCGCTCCCAACAACTCTGCGAGGGTGGCATTAATCGTTTTATCATCAGTGGAGTCTGATATGCCACCGACGGGCATGCCTTAGATGGGCAAACCCCAAAGGACACTCACATCCTGAAGAGTCACTGTCATCTCTCCAAACTGGAAGTGGAACGTGTGCGTCTCGGGGCGCCATCGCTCCACTAGTGCCTGGATGAGGGATGCATTAGTAGCCTTGCTCTCCGTCTCCAAAATATCGACCAAATGGTACAACCCCAAATTTCGTAGATACGGGTCCATCAGAGAGTAGTACTGCATGCCGTATGCCCGATTCTTACATTCTAGGAGGTCCTGACTCTGTGTTGAAAAAAACAACAACATAAAAACTTTAAAAAATGAGCAATTAGCAAAAATTTAAACTTTCAAAAAAATAAAGGAAAAAGTAATCAAGTACCTCTCGGGATGCCAGTGAGACTCGATGCTCACTATGAGGTATCCATAATAATGGACTAAAATGCTCCGTGCTGTCTACGGAAATGGGATCATCAGTATGGTCGGGTGGTGGTGGTCTCCTAGGCCGTCCCCTAGCCATCCTACGTTTGAAAAAAAATTAGACATGCTACAATTGGTTAAATTACGTTAATATGAAAAAAAAAATTGTTCTTTGGGCAAAATATACTAAAATATGCTAAAATACGCTTATCACGGTAAAATATGCTAAAATACATTAATTACGACAAAAATATACTCAAATATGATAAAATATACTCAAATATACTCAACTATCACTAATTATAACTAATTTTGTACCTACATTAACACTAATTACCACTAAATTGGTACCGTAATTAATTAATCCTAATTATAACTGATTAACAATAATTACTATCAAATTTTGGACTAAATAATCCAAAATAAAATTACAACTAACTTTGGCCTCCTCAATTATCACTAATTAAAACTAATTTTGTACCTACATTAACACTAATTATCACTAAATTCGGTACTTTAATTAATTAACACTAATTACCACTAATTAACACTAATTACGATCATAGCTTGGACTAAATAATCCAAAATAAAATTAAAACTAACTTTGGTACCATAATTATCACTAATTACAAATATTTTAGTACCTACATTGACACTAATAACCACTAAATTGGTACCGTAATTAATTAACCCTAATTATAACTAATTAGCACTAATTACGATCAAATTTTGGACTAAATAATTCAAGTTAAAATTAAAACTAACTTTGGTACCATAATTATCACTAATTATAAATATTTTGATACCTACATTGATACTAATTACTACTAAATTGGTACCGTAATTATTTAATCCTAATTATAACTAATTAGCACTAACTCAACTAACTAAAAAAAAAATACTAATTTTGGTACCTTACTAACATAATTGGACTAATCTACAACTTTTTTACACTACAAATTAAATTTCAAAAAAATCTAGGGACTTACTTGCAAATTGGAAGAAGAGAGAAGAAGAGAGGAGAAAAGAGAGGAGAAATTCGGGTGGGGAGGAGAGAGAGTGAGATTTTGAGAAAATGAATTGTGAGGAGAGAGAAACAGGCTTTGGGGGGTATTTATAGGCCCGGACCGCCGAATTTATTGGTGGTTCGGAATTATAATTCCGGACCGCCGAATTTTGAGGCGGTTTGGGCATTTTTAAAATTTTGTCCGAAACCTGGGTATTTTAAATTATTTATTTTTTGTTTTGGGTATTTTTAAAAAAATCGGGAGGAGAAGCATAGGTTACATGTGGCAATGCTTGCGACCTGAACTTCATTTATCTGACTTTGTTATTTAATATTTATTTATCCAACTAAAATTAGAGAAATAAGAAATATAATAATTTTTTATCACTAAACACTTTATGATAATTAAAAAAAACATTTAAGATTTAAGAAAAAATATTGCTAATAATTTTTCTGGGTGGTAGTTAACAGTATCTCAATTAAATTCATTGCATAATAAATCAGGTGCTGCACACTAACTTTTAATTGATAATGACGTGTTTGTCATTTGCTTGGAATTTATAATCCAACATAAATTAATTTGTTAAAAACTGTAGAATTTTTTTTCTCCATAAAATAACAACAAGAATTCTCTATAATCATCAAACCTTTTCCTTTCCCATGAAAATAATTATACTCCTAAAATAAAAATATACTATTCTAATTACCACTTTTGGGGTGAGAAGCATATAAAATTATAACCGAGCCCATTTTCTTTTCAGAAAATTTTGTACACAAGAAGAATTGTTGCTTTTCATAGTTCAATTTTAATCTAATCTGATCCGCTGATGTCCAAAACCAACTCGGACCGCGGAATCCTAATTGTGATCAGACCGTTGAAAACTCAGCTCTATCTTCAAGGAACCCAAATGGAACGCAGCTCCGTGTGGGCCATGCATGAAGAGTTCTCATCGCCTGCATTAACTCAAAAGAGCATCTATTGAGTTGATACATCTTGACCGTGTGATTTTAAACGGAGCCAATCTGACCACAGTCTATAATTCAGAGGACCTCTAATATTAGTGCGGATCTAGTCCACATGAATCTTGAAGAGGATCGACGGTCTAGATGTATTAACTCAAAAGATTCTTTTTTGAGTTAACGCAGAGGATACGAATTCATGCATGAAAAGGTTAGCTAACCCCATTAAAATATGCTACCGCCCACTGAAATGTTCTCCACGCATTCCTTTTTTTTTATTTTCATTTTCTTTAGTCTTATCCTATCCCCATATCCGTCTTGTATATAAGCATCTCTATCTCCCCTTAAACTTAGCTGTATGAAGCTTGAAACAAATATTAAAAAGCTCGAAACCACAACCGAAAATTAAAATAAAATATATAAGCGAAGATATCGATCCGTGTAGAAGAGATTCTTAAAAGTTGTTTGGAAGAGATGAAGGACGATTGCGAGCATGTATTAAATGGCGGTGATCGAGCAGAGGCTTCTGACATTTCTTCTTTTTCTGGTGATTCTAATGACTCGATTTCTTCGTCTTCGTCGGATTTGACGGACGATGCGAGTTCAGGTAGTCCGAAATCAGCTTCTCCAAAGAGAAAGGAGTCGGAGTTGGATGCGAACGGGGAGGTCTTTCAGTTTTCTTCTCTCATGGCCGATTTGCCAATTAGGTATTTTTCTTTTCATTTTGAATTCTATTTTGTTTGTTTTCTTCTATAAGAAAGTTATAAGAAGAAGCTGTTTTCCTTGAGCAGACAATTATTTGTAAAGAATTTGTTTTGCTTTGTAGTGAAATCCGTCGGAAGCAGTATGGATTTTCTTGATTTTAAAAAAATAATTTTGCCTTGATTTTTCTTGAGGTATAAATGAGGCGGAGCATAATTTTCTTTTAAAATAATAAAAAAACGAAAAATAATAAAAAGAGTATAACAGTTTTTTTTTTATGGCAAAGGCTTCTATAGACATAAGGATCTATTTGTAAAATGAACATATTTTTATTTGCAAAGTTCAAACAGTCGGTCCGAACCGTTCATCTTGTTCTCCATATTAATATGTGATTGGAGATCATATTTTATATTTTTCTGAATTTTTTATTATTTATTAAGATGGGTACAAAAAATATCAAATTCAGACCATTGAATTTTGTACCATCTTAATAAATAGTAAAAAAATTCAGGAAAATGTAAAATTTGGTCTCCAAGTACATATTAATATGGAGAACAAGATGAACGGTTAGGATTAACTGTTTGAACTTTAAAAATAAAAATGTGTTCATTTTACAAATAGATCCTTATATTCATAATAGAAGCATCACTCTTTTTTTATTCCCTTTGACCGCCATATTTGATCCTGCCGAGTGCTAATAGCGGAAATAGTTTTTAGTTCTCAACTCTCAAGTCTCAAGTATAAATTTTGGAATCCTTATCTCAGTGGAAAAATAAATGTTCAAATTAAAAAAGAAAATGGAATATGTAACTTTTGATAAATTTTTAAGAGTGCAAAGCTAATAAATCTACGAATTTTGTGCAGACGAAGTCTCTCCAAGTTCTACCAAGGGAAGTCACAATCCTTCACATGCATTTTTGAAGCCAGATGCATAGAAGATTTAGCAAAAAAGGAATCTCCTTACGCAAAAAAAATTAAATCATGCAAGAGTTATGCTGGTTTGGAGAAGCAAAATTTTATTCCAGGCCCCTACAACAAAACAATTGCAAAGAAGTCCCCCAGGGGAAACTCATGTGCTTCATTAATTTCCAGGAGAAATAGCAATGCCTTTTTCAGCAGTGGCAAACCACCTGTACCCGTATATAGGTCATAGGAGATGATGATTTATTTTATTGAATCTCTCATTTATTATTGGGAAAAATTAAATTATTCGCCGAAATTGATGTAATTCTTTTTTAAACATTTTGTAATATAAAAAAAATCTTGCGCACTAATCTTTTGCATGGAAAAAAAAATGTAGAGTTCAAGTTCTAGATTGCTTATCCTTAGATAAAAGAATATATAACAAAAGCCATGCGCACTAATTCTGATACCTAACAAATAACAACGCCGGCAGACACATTTAATTCTTATTGATCCAAGTAATTTAATCATCACTAAGAAGAAAAAAACATTATCTAAGAAGAAATACTAAATTATTTTATTCAACGATAACACAGTTTCAACTTTCGAGTGATGCCGAACAGACAACTGTCCTGTTCTAACGGTTTATATCGTATCGGTAATATCTTCTTAGCTTTTTGCATATT
The DNA here is from genome assembly GCF_964058835.1 of Carex rostrata. Taxonomy (NCBI): domain Eukaryota; kingdom Viridiplantae; phylum Streptophyta; class Magnoliopsida; order Poales; family Cyperaceae; genus Carex; species Carex rostrata. The sequence continues at coordinate 7,027,538 of NC_135926.1, forward strand.
TTCTCAACCTTTCTAGTCATTTAATTATTATAAGTATCACTCTTTAATGCAGATTAAATTCACTTTTTAATTTAATTTAATTTAAAATATTAATTATTACTAGACACTATTTATGAATTAAGTCTTGTTAATCATGATTATAATTAATACAACACTATATAAATTCTTCAAGTTAAAATTTAACCCAACTCTTGCGAAAGCTATAAATTAAGCGCGTTGCTTATCTTTTTTTTTTTTTGAAAGCTTGACTGATGCAGTCAAGACTGTCAAGCGCGTTGCTTATCAGTTGTCACATCTCAAGTTCTGAACCATTGCGGACCTTTTACTTATTATTTGCTTCGGCAATGACTAATATGCACCTTTTTTTTTTTTTTTTTTTTTTTTTTTGTGGCAATGACTAATGTGGACCTTTAGCTCAGCTAGCTCTACTTGGATACAAGTCCGAGGTGCATGTATCTTTCGGGATAATGAAAATCGGATCATTACTCTAAAAAAAAAAAAAAAAAAAAAAAAAAATCGGATCCATCTCTAAAGTCTAAAGTCTAAAGTCTAAACCACCATTTCTTACAGGGGAGGATCTACATTCATCCGTACAGGTGCTAAGCCACCTTATGATTTTAAAATTTTAGTTATGTATATTGAAATTGAATTGAATTTTTTTTTTTTTTTAGAACTTTTTATATAGCCTAGCCCCCCTCATAAAATATCACATGTCTACTTGTAGCCTAGTGGTTAGAGCTTAGTTTGTGGTTGTGGAGAGCTTAGGTTCAATTCCCATCAACAAGATATTGTTCATTTTAAATTTTAACACCACCTATTATGAATTTCTAGTTCCGCACCTGATTTCTTATCACTGTCTTTTTTTCTTTTTTTTTGTTTGAAAGTCCGTAGGTGATTTCATTGATCCAATGATATACAAGATAGTTATGTTGAGAAAAAGAAGATTTGCCTCAGAGATTCATTATAGGCATATTTAGGAAGAAATCTACTAGCATAAATAATATAGTTGTTAGGTTATATTTAGTACCTAGTACAATTTCATCAATTAGGCAACAATCCACAAGAATTCAGAAATTTGTATTTTAGGAAAATAGCCAACGGCTAATAGGATTTTTGGGTTATATATACTCATGTACAGAGAGCTTTGTAAATTAGAACAAATTAATATAATTCATTCCTCATTTCAAAAAACTTCATGGTATCAGAGCAACACAATCTGTACCAGTAACCGATAAAGAACAAAATTCCGCAACAACAAACCAATAACAATAACAGAGCAAGCATGACAGAATCAGCAACCAAAGAAGTATCAACCATGATTGATGCCAATACCTCCTTGAAGCTAACTCCCATGCTACTCAATGGTAAAAATTACCAATTATGGTCCAAATGGGCAATAATTTCTCTCAAAGGCAAAGGCAAATACGGGCACGTCACAGGCGACAAGAATAAACTAGCAACAAACCCAGAAGAATGGGAGATTCATGACAACCTGATAATGTCATGGCTCCTAAACTCCATGGAGCCACAAATTAGTGAACTTTTCATGATTGGTGCCGAAACTTCAGCAAAGCTGTGGACCGAGATCCGAAAAATGTATAGTAAACAAAATAATTTCGCCCATATTTTTCAAATCAAACACGATACTGCTCAAATTAAACAAAACCAGAGATCAATCACACAATACTTTGGGGCAATGAAAGAAAAATGGGATGAATTAGACATCCACCAACCAGATACCATAGATCCATAAAAAATCAGAGAAAGAAAAAACCAAGAGTGAGTCTATGGTACTATGCATATTACGATTTGGCATCGTGCTACAGCTCTATATTTGAGTTTTCAAATCCTAACGGTCAATCCAAACCGTTCATCTTGTTCTTCATATTAATATGTGTTTGGAGACCAAATTTTACCTTTTTTGAAATTTTTTTACTATTTATTTAGATTTATTGAAAATCACTGTTTTTGGATGGTCCAGAATTTTCAGATCAAGCGATTTTCTAAATATCTAAAAAAATAGTAAACAATTTTCAAAAAATGTAAAATTTGGTCTCCAAAGACATATTAATATGGAGAACAAGATGAACGGTTCGGATCGACCATTAGGATTTGAAAACTCGAATATAGAGCCGTAGCACGGTAACAGCCCGTGATATGTATAGTACCATAGACTCACTCAAAAACCAATATAGAACCTTTCAATTTTTGGCAAACATGGACCCGAGCTAGGAACAAGTCCGAACCCAAATCCTCCTTGGAACCAACCTACCTCCTCTTGAATCCAATGTTCCAACCCTAGAACAAGAAGAGTCAAGGAGAAGCGCCATGAACACTAACACTTAATCCGGCGACCAGCCAGAGGGCCAACCGTTTGGTGCGTTCACCAAGACTCAAAACCGTAACTCGCAAAAGGGCAAGAACCAACAATCCAGCAGCAACGAGAAGTGTGATAATTGCAAGAAAGTTGGGCATACAAAGGAGAGATGCTGGTTTTCACATCCGCATCTCCGGCCGAAGAAGTGGAAATGGGAAGGCGGTGATCGGACTGAAGAAATAAGGAAGGGGGAGCGACAAAGGAGGGTACGCAGGTTTAGCGACTCAAGGCCCCTTCAGCGCATGCGTCTCGCAGACAGAAACGGGTCTAGGCGAATCAAATCCATCAAATGGCCCGGATTCAATGCGGTGATACGTCAAAAGGGTATGGTAAAAAGTTTCAGTATAATTAGATGTACATTTTATCCCTAAATACACTTTTTGGTTCAGATTGCAAGTATACAATCCTACCGTGTAGTATATTGTCGGGTATCCATCCACAGGGAGTGTTTAATTACTATGCTAAAACTTTAGTAACAAATTTCAGAAAAATATAATAAAGTAAAGTGCAATAAAAGTAAATGGGGGGGTTTGTTCTAACAATTCCTAGTTTTGGGTTCAATACCGGAGAGAGAGAAATTTTAAAACAATAAAAGTAAATTGAGGAAATAAAGATTGATTTACTTTCTAGTTTGAGAAGATCTAGGGGCATTTGGTCTACAATCCCTTGCTAACTCTATCTATTCGGTATTTGTTTAAGTTCATGTATGATTTGATAAGGTTTCTAACCTAATATGTTATTAAGGGTCACTTTCGTGAATTAATAACGTGTCTAAGTAATTCGAACTTCACGATTAAGTCCTTCATCCTAGCTACCTAGACCATATGCTCTTGTTAGTCTCTCCTCTCCTCAAATATTGATATTTCACGATTAAGTCCTTCATACCAATACCCGATTCGATTTGAGATGTCCTAATTAGGGTTTGCCTTCACGATTAGGTCCTTCACCAAATTTCTAACCTTAATTTCTGTAGTTCCGGCTTAGATTACAAATTGGTTAGATCCTAATCCTAACATAGGGTATTTGCATTCATAATTTGGTACTCTCCTCTCATCCTAGTAATATTGGTTCTTTCGAATCCAACACGGGACTACTGCAATTTCAAGTACTAATTATGTAATTAACACAAATAATAAATCACAGAAATTAACATCAAATCCCATAAAACAATCATAAAAAAAACAAATAACCGAATAAGATACAATTAAACAAGTTCATACATTGACCTAAACCCCTAGAGAGAGAACTACTCCCTCATGGAGAGATCCATTACAAAAAGTTGGCAAAGTAAGAAGAAATGAAATAAAGAAATGATTACACCCTTTATTGAATCAAGAACTTCTATCTTGCCGAATCTTGCTCAGGAAACCCTTCTTCTCCTTGCTTGAAAGCTTTCCTTACTTCAGAATTTATTGCTAAGTATTGTATGTGTGGAGGGAAAGAATGAGATTGGATGATTGATGGATGATCTTTGCGAAGAAATGTCTTCAATGGATAATGAACCCCCTCTTTTATAACTAAAGACCATGTCCAATTTAGAGGCTAGGAAGTGGAGTTAGTGGGTGCTATATTTGGATTGTTTCCCAGGATAGCTTGTCCAAGTTCAGCTATAAAAATGTGTCCTTGGTGCGCCAAAAATAAAAACCGTGTAATTTTGGCTGTCTGCGAGTTTAGTGCGTCCGACTGACTCTAAATTTCCTTTTTTAGTTTCTCATGTTGTAGATCTTCTTCCTAGCTTTCCAAAAAGTGGTCGTATGCCCAAAACGGAGTTACGAGTCAAAAATTATGGCTATTTTAAGTTCAGGTTCCAGTTATGTGTTCTGCTACAGTGCGGCCAGGTCCCCGCACTGGTGCTACAGTGCGTCCACACTGGGATTGGATTTTTTCTGTGCGTCCAGATTTCATTCGCATCGATATCCGTGCATCCGCACGGATTTTGACGAATAGCTTATTATACCTTTTTAAAATTGGCGCGCATCCAAAAATCCATCTAAGTACTTTGTGCGACCATATCGTAAACCGTGCGTTCGCACTGGGCATTTTTCTTCGGTTTTTCTTCGTTTTTCTTCATTTTCTGCAAATTAAAACCAAACAAACGCAGTAACTTGATCCTAGGTGTATTATATTCACTTTATATTCAAAATACAAGATATTTGGTGTTATTTTGTGATAAAAATCAGATCGAATATGTATATAATTTAGGCCTATCATGCGGCAGTTGATGGAGCAGCTGTCTGTAATGCTTGCCAAACAGAACAATAATTCATGTGGTATTGCTTTAAATTTAGTTAAATTTTCATCCAATAATCAATTAATTATAGACACTAGTGCTACTGACCATATGATATGAAATAGGGATATTTTCGTGACCTTAGAAATGTTGAATCATGACCAATATATCTTAGTTGCTAATGGAACTAAAGTACCCATTACCGGTATAGGAACCATTAATCTCTTCTCAAAAAATATTAAAAATGTGTTATATATAAAATCTTTTACAACAAATTTAATTTCAGTAAGTAAAATTACAAAAGAATTTAATTGTGATGTTTTGTTTTGAAAAACAAATGTTAAATTTCAAGACCAAACAACCAAGATGACGATTGGGGAGGGTTTCTATGACAATGGGCTCTATTTTTTGAATTATCAAAAACATAATTTTTGCGCTACAAGGGAGAATAATGAAAATAGTTTATGTTACAAAAGACTTGGCATCCATCTGATAGAATTTTGAATTCTTATTTAAATTTTTCTTTACATAATTGTGTTAATTGTGATGTATGAAAATTAGCCAAACAAACTAGGCTTCATTTTTCGTTATCAACTAGTCAAAGTAAAGTTCCTTTTGAATTAATACATTATGATATATGGGGACCAGCTCCTACTAAATCTTATAATGACTACAGATATTTTGTTATATTTATTGATGATTTTTCTCGTGTTACTTGGTTATATTTACCTAAATCAAAAAGTGAAGTTTTTCTATGTTTTCAAGAATTTGTTAGTTTAATAGAAAATCAATTTAATACAAAAATTAAAATTTTTAGATCTGATAATGGCACAGTATTTGTAAATAATAATTTCATACATTTTTAAAAAAATAAAGGAATCTTACATCAAACAACTTGCATAAATACACCCGAACAAAATGGAGTATCAGAAAGGAAAAATAGACACCTATTAGAAATTACAAGAGCACTTTTATTTCAAATGAATGTTCCAAGACAATATTGGTCGGATGCAATACTCACAGCCACATATTTAATTAATAGACTCCCTAGGGTTCGGTTAAAAAATAAAAACCCATTATAAATTTTGTACCAAAGAAAAATTAATATTGACCACTGAAGAGTCTTTGGTTGTGTTTGTTTTATTTACAAAAAAAAAAAGAGATAAATTTGATTTTACATCTACTAAAGGTGTTTTCCTAGGTTACTTAACACACAAAAAAGGATATAAATGTTATGATCCAATAAATAAAATATTGTACATCTCAAGAGATGTTATTTTTAATGAAAATAAAACTTATTTTTCAAAAAAGGAGATTAGTGGGTACAGTACCAATAGTCAAGATAGTATAGTATTACCAAACAACCATACCCAAGACCTCATAGTCATAACTGAAGGTGAAAATAGAGATGAAATAAGTGAGCAAGAAAAAATTGAAGACAATAACATTAACAATGATAATAATGAGAATGAGGAAGAAATGGTTGGCAATAACAATGAGAATGAGGAAGAAACAGGTGTAAGAAGGTCATCAAGGGAAACCCAACCATCCACAAGACTTAAAGATTTTGAGACATATAAGGTAACATATCTTATTCAAGATTTTATTTCTTAAAACAAAATTTCAACTAATTATAAAAGTTTTTTGAGTTCTCTATCCAAGGAAGAAGAACCTAGAAACCTTCAAGAAGCCTTAAACCAACTAGTATGGTGTAATGCAATGAAAGAAGAACTTAGGGCATTAGAAAAAAACAATGCATGGGTTATTACAACCTTGCCAAAAGATAAAAAACCAGTTGGATGCAAATGAGTATATAAAATTAAATATAATAGTGATGGCACCATAGAAAGATACAAAGCTAGATTAGTGGCAAAATGATATACACAAACTTATGGAATTGACTATCATGAGAAATTTGCTCATGTTGCCAAAATGAACACATTTAGGATTTTATTTTCAATAGCAACTAATAATGGTTGGAAACTCTACCAAATGGATGTTAAGAATGTTTTTCTTCAAGGAACACTTGAAGAAGAAGTTTATATGAACCTACCACCCGGTCATGAGAGAGAAAAATATCATAATCTTGTTTACAGGTTAAAAAAATCAATATATGGACTAAAGCAATCTCCAAGGGCATGGTATGAAAAACTAAGTTTTTTTTCTTAAATCATGTGGTTTTAAAGTTAGTAGTGCTAATAACTCTCTTTTTACTAAACATAATTGTGAGAACATTACAATTGTGTTAGTTTATGTAGATGACATAATAATTACTGAAAATAATAAAAAATAAATTAATACAGTAAAAAATCAACTAAAGAATAACTTTGACATTAAGGATTTAGGTTTACTAAAATATTTCTTAGGTATAGAAGTAGCTCATTCAAAAAAGGGCTTGTTCATTTCTCAAAGAAAATATACATTGGACCTCCTTAACGAAACAGGTAAATTAGGTTCAAAACCAGTCTCAACATCTATTGAAAATAAGTGTAAACTTAATACTGAAGATGAAGAACCATTAGATGACATAAACCAATTTCAAAGACTTGTAGGAAAATTAATATATCTGACAATAACTAGACCAGACATCTCATATTCGGTAAGTCAAATTAGTAAATTTATGTACTCACCAAGAACACCTCATTTAGATGCAGTTAATAGAATTTTAAGATACTTCAAAGGATTACCCGGAAAAGGAATATGGATGAAAAATAACAATTCTAATGAGATATGTGGCTATTCCGATGCAGATTGGGCGGGAAGCTTTGATAGAAAATCAACTACAGGCATTTGCACATTTGTTGGCAAAAACTTAGTCACATGGAAGAGCAAGATGCAGAATGTTATAGCAAGATTAAGCGCAGAAGCGGAATATCGAGCTATGGCATCAACTGCGAGTGAACTGACTTGAATTAGACAAGTTTTAGCCGATTTGAATATTATAAATCATGAACCTATGAAAATATTTTGTGATAATCAAGCGGCTAGACACATTGCTTCTAATCTAGTATTTTATGAAAGAACCAAACACATTGAAATCGACTATCATTTTATAAGAGAAAAAATTCAAGCGAAAGAAATTGAAACACCATATGTAAAGAGTGAAGATCAACTTGCTGATGTCTCCACTAATGGATTAGATCCGAGGCCTTTTCAAGATATTACAAGGAAGTTAGGATTGATCGACATTTACAATCCTAGCTTGAGGGGCAGTGTTGAGAAAAAGAAGATTTGCCTCAGAGATTCATCATAGGCATATTTAGGAAGAAATCTACTAGCATAAATAATATAGCTGTTAGGTTATATTTAGTACCTAGTACAATTTCATTAATTAGGCAACAATCCACAAGAATCCAGAAATTTGTATTTTAGGAAAATAGCCAACGGCTAATAGGATTTTTGGGTTATATATACTCATATACAGAGAGCTTTGTAAATCAGAACAAATTAATATAATTCATTCCTCATTTCAAAAAACTTCAAGCTATTATATAGGTTTTCCTTGATTAAAATAGAAAGTACAAAAAACCTATACATTGCACTACCTATAAAATCATCTAATTTGCTGTGTCGAAAATAACAGATATGTTGTTGGATTTTGATGCTACCCTTGTACTGTCTTAAATGCGGAAAAAGACCGAAAAACAAAAAAATTTACGTCTAACTTAAGCCGAGAATCTATCTCCATGATTGATTTCTAAAACTAAATTTATTTAACAATTAAATAAATTAATATAACATTATACCATGGTTCCAAATTCAAATTGGAACTATCGCTGGTCTTGCCTCGCTGATGTTGCTGCTATGGACAAGAGCACCAGACGTTCAGTGCCTCTATTAGTAATCCACCAGAAACAATCAGCAAAAATAGTTATCTCACGATTCGCAAATACTCCCACTTTCACAACCTCATGCGAAAGCAGAGTTACCGCAGACTTCGTGAGATTACAACCACTGACAACTCTTAGAAATATATATGTCAATTACATATATATTTCTTTCCTAACTCAAAAACTATTTGAGAGGAAAAACTGAGAAAGAAGGGAACCTGGCTTCCGCAGACAATCAGTCAGATTCCAATATTTACCATGGAATGAGTATGCCTTACCACCACCCCTCCACCATTATTTATAGGTGTTTAAAGGTGGTTATGAACAGTAGGTTGATTTTGGCTTTTTACCAAAATGACCTCGACCCAAAAAGGCCTAGAATGAATAGTACAAGGCCCAGAAAGGCTTAGATTGAATAGTAATAGACCTGGACTTTTGGGCTTTCTTAATTATATTCTAAATATAATTAAGGCCCAAATATACTAATTCATATATATAATTATTCTGAACAATTATATTCTTTTGCGATTGCAGTTGTGATAACTTTTACACAACGTGTCAGTCACGCTTGTAATTTTAATCTGTTTAAGCTTGTCATCTATATGACATTTCTATATTAATTATAACATTTATAATTAACATATAGCCATCTAATTAATTAATTATAACATTTATAATTAATAATAAGATTATCTGATTACTTCCTATGCGGTGTGACCCGATAGGATCTGTGTTATGTTGACAATATAATTAAAAGCTGTTTTAATTCCTATAGATCATAGTTGGCACCTGGCAGTGCACTATGACTCCTAATTACACAGATGATGTTGTCCATTACAATATCACGATCCTGTAGTAAACTTATTAATTTACTTGTGTTAATTCTTTCGTCTCATAGCAACAGATCAGGTTTAGGGTAGGTATGTGTCATCCCTGCAAAACCTAATCTTTTCTTGCTCTTTCAGTATATTATTTTATATGATTAATCTCTATTAATCATACCATATATGTATAATTCTACTCCTATCAAGGGGCCAAGTGTTACTATCACTCGTATAATAATACAAGGGACGATAGTACTTTTGGTGAGCATCTCTTCCTCCGCACAAGTGATGTGTACTGAAATATCATCTTTATAACTACTTTTTACAGATAGCGTTTGATAACACTTACGGATACACATTTCTCATATAGGAAAGACCACACCTCATACTGTAGAATTTAACACTGAAATGAAACCGTTAATGACACAAACACATTACCATTTAACATCTCATTTAGGGTCAGTCAAATACCATGTTCTTAACATGTATCTATGTAATTAAATGACAACTCTTTATCTATAGTCTGTGAAACTTAACCATCATTTAATCCACATACTAATCTTATAATAACTAATTAGTGTTCTTGCTAATTACCACGGTTAGTGACTATTTAGAGTATTTATCATCATCTGTATTATGAAGTTTCACAATTTCAGTCATGAACTTAAAATGATTCATAATTGCAATAAAACTTATGGAACAACTAATATATTAATCATCCAATTCATGAACAAATATGATTGACTTCTAGATTACTACCCTAGCATATGTGAAGCCAGAGAATGCGAATTAGTCTATTCGCGCCCGATTAACAAGTAGGTGGGCCTTCTGATTTTATTCTCTAGGAATGTAGACATAGCAGTAATTTTTGAGTTACATAGGTGGCAGAGTACGCCGTATCAAGCCCTTCCTTGGGGACAAAACGTCTTCTTCTTTCCAAAATCGATGCCGCCTAGAGGTTTGTGCAACCAAGAGGCACTGAATCAAACCGGACCGAGACAGTCACCACTTTGAGAGGAGGAAGAAAAAGGGCATTGAATTCAATCGGATCAGGACAGTCACCACTCAGCTAAGAAGGCATTGAATCAATCCAAACCGGAAACTGAATCAACCAATCCAGGACAGTCACCACTCATAGAGGTGGAAGAAGAAGAAGAAGAAGAAGAAGAAGAAGAAGAAGAAGAAGAAGAAGAAGAAGAAGAAGAAAAAGAAGAGAAATGAAACAACTCTTTGCAATCTTATCATCAGCAACAACCATAAAAACACGTACCTTATTTATATATATATATAGATAGCAGAGATTACATATGAGATGAGCGAATTTACAGCCTCTCATTCGAACCCGGTAAGTTAAGACGAGAGAGTAGCGAACTGAAGCGGTGACCAGATCCATTAAACAGAAGCACTGTTCAGATTAATTGAAATAGAGTGGACCGGAACGTATGGGAGAAGGAAGGGCGAAGCTACATACTTCTTCCGACTCTCAGAACTGCAGCTGTGAGTTGCGATATCTCCAAAAAAAAAAAAAGCGGAGGTTCCGAGGGCGCTCTCTCTCTCGTTGTTCTATTAGCTTGGGGTGTGTTATTTCATATCACTGTTAATCCGAATTAGGAAAGTATAAAACTTGAGCTGTTACTCATAAGTAACATACTGAAATTTATAGTCACTCATGACCTTCAAAAAAAAGAAATAACATACTGAATTGATTTGTTTAATGGATCAGCTTTTGGCTTGACGACAAGCGAACCATGCTTCTTTTTCAGAAGATATATACTTGTGTAATTAAATTTGTGTAATAGCATTTGTCATATGATAATTGTAAATTATACAATAGTAGGGTTGAAATGTATCATTGATTTTGTGTCCCAACTATATTTTATGTCTCTATCTCCATTTACAAAGTTAAAATAGTCGATCCGAATCGCTCAACATGATATACATATTAAAATGTGTTTAGAGACCAAATTTTATATTTTTTTGGAAATATAAATACTTGAGAGTAAAACTAGTGTTCTTCGGCCACCAAGTTCTTTCAGCAACAAATTTATCAGAATGACTTCTAATAATAAATTTAAATTGTTAAAGTCGAACTACCTCACGAGTAATGCACGTTAACATATTAAATTTATTATGTTTCAAAAAAAGTAAACTATTTTTTCTTACTCTAGCAAAAAAAATCCTTTCAATCTACGTATCAAATAGAATTTATGTATCAAATATAAGAATTAATTTAGTATAAATTAAAACGGTAAAAAAAAATTATAAGTTAATTTTAATGTGTTCATTATTCATTATTATTTGATCGTTTCATTTTATACTAAATTATTTAAAAATTAAAATTTTTGTTGTGAATATATTATTTGTGAAGTAAATCGGTTTTTAACAATTTGAATTTGTTGTTTGAATCTAATTTGATAGATTTTGATTTAAATTCATCAATAAAACTCGATGAACTTGAGAACACCTGGTATTTAAGATCATAGATTTTACTATTTAGATCTAGCTGATGTTTGACCTTTATTTTAAGGCAAAAAGCAAATATTGATGTTGGATGTAAGTCATTGATTGTACTATTCAGATCTAGCTGTTTTTTTTTTAAAACAACCTTTAAATTAAAACTTTAAATTAAGGTTAGATGATTGAAATCAAAGTTGGATTCTTTCAAAGTAGATGACCTTGTCGAACAGATACATCCATTATAGACGGAAGCCAATCTGCTCGTTTTATTGATTGAAAAGGAGGACTCTTTTATTCTCCAATCCGAATCGTTCAACATCGATCAAACGGCTTCAATTTCTTTTTAACATGACACGAATCTCAAAGCACAAATAAATTAGATATAATTGAAGCCGTTTGATCGATTTTAAACATTTCGGATTGGAGAATAAGAGGGTCCTCCTTTTCTCAAGAAAAAGAACAGATTTCATTCCATTATAGACTCTAGATTTTCTTGTGATCTTTGGGTAAACCCTCACAAACTCAAAAGCATGCTTACATCAATATTTGCTGAATATTAATTGGAAGTCGAGATGTTACTGAAAAATAGATAAGAAACTGTGAAGATAAATACGTTTTAATGGTTAAGCATTTGTGATTCATAATTATGCTTAACCATATATAGCAAAGTTTTTTAGCAATTAAGATACTATTTAATGGCAACGGTGTATTTTTTACATGATGAATTGAAAACTGCTCTTTCCGATTCCAATCTGCTCTCGCCACCTGTTTTTGAGTTCTCTATTTCTTACAACTGTTTCTCCTTTTAGGCTTTTACTCACAATAACAGAGATATAATTTAAATGACTATAGATCACCATTTAAGATATTGAATGCCCTATATTAAGCATAATAACGTGCATGGCGTATTTTAAAATATAATGGATGAAATTAATTTTCAATTATATGATCTGGAAATTTGAATTGCAGAATGAAGTAGGGCCGGAAATTTCCATTTTTTTAAAAACTGGATAGAATTCTAATTTCACTGTGGGCTACAAGGCTGACCAAGTACTAACCCAGCCTCTGAATCTGACTCCGCTGCTCTCCAATGGGAGAACAGGGCCCTGTTATTTAAAATCTAACTATTGAATTTTTTTTACACGATTCTCAACAGAGATGAACGGTTAGATGTTGAATAACAGAGTCCTACTCTCCTATTTGAAGAGCAGCGGAATTTATCGCATCTTGTGCACTTTGCAGTTCATAATTTTTTATTTTTTTTAGAATAAAGCGGTTGGTCTTATCCAGTTTCATCTTAAGTGGAATCTTTTGCGACTTAACAAACGTAGCTCCTAATGTATCGGATCATTCCTAGAGACAAGGTACTGATTATCGAACCGTTATATACACAATTCTCATTCCTTTTATCATACTCACTGGCTCACTGCTCACAAATCCACAGATTTTAGCATAGCCTTTGAATAGCAACTCCGTGAGCTTATGTCATGTCTTCAACTCTTTATATACACCTACCTACCTACGCTGTTGATCGAACTCAATCGCACAATTATTGCAAGAGGATAGAAGAAAAATACAGAGCGAGAATGGGGATTGGAAAGAAGGGGACGAAAGTTCCTGCGAAAAACGAGCAATCCACGCGTAAGGATCGGCGATCAGCGACTGGAATGAGCGGGGAGCCGAAGAAGGGAGGGCATGGTGGTAAATTCACATGGGCGGGTCCCGGCGGCGTAGAAGGGGAGAATGTTACAATGGAGAAGGGGGCAAAAATTGATGTCAAGGATCCCAACTTTGAAGAAGAAGAGGAAGAGAGGGAAGTGGAAAATTAAATTGTACTAGTTTGCATTTTAATTATCGTTTTGCATTTAATAATAAATTTGCTAGGCATGTATATATATGGTTGCCTTTCTATCTTTGGTTAATTGTAAGATGTTTGTTTCATTCAATGAAACGGGGCACTAGGTCTAGATGCCTTTTTTTCTCAAAATAAAAATGTACTTTTGAGATTCCTAAAAAAGGATTTTGTTGGCTTGGGCCTGATCTGCAACTGCAAGCGTTTGAACTTTGAAGTATCAAGAAAATGATTTTGAAGGAAAAATTGTATAAAAAGTAGCCGAGGATTTTTTTTTTTATTCTCTGGAGGATTAAAATGATTTATATATTTTGCTGCCAGAATCTAAATCCACGTCCCAAGCAATTCGTTGTCAACCAAGAAAATAAATTTATTGTTCAAAACCTTCGCCTAATCATTTAATTAGATCTGTCTTTGAAAAAAATCCGTAGGTAAAAGAAACAATATGTGATGAAATTACACGTCATGACTCTTAGATAGGGTCTACTTTTAGATAGGGTTGTAAGTAAACGGATCCGGATCTTTTTGTTCTGAATTTGGAGATAATCCAAATCCGAATCAAGCGGACAAACATAATTCCGGATACGAATCTGAATATTAATTGCATATATTGAAATTATTTCGGATATGGATACAGATAATTCCGTACAGGTATAAACGTAACCGATATCTTTATATATTCGGATCCGAAATTTGTATTTGCTCCCAATCCGCTCCAACATCAATGCTCCAGATGAAAAAAATAGTATTTTATATTTATTTCAGTTTTAATTGTGAAATAAATAATAATACGTTTCATGTCTGATCTGGTTCCAATTTTTTTTTATTTTTTTTCTTGCTGCGACACTGATATATTCTTTTTGAACTATTCACTGGCTCTACAATAGCACTATTTTTTTTTCCTTTTTTTTTTACCTTCATTTCTACTCCATTCAAGACTTATTTTTGTTTACTAATTTGTTTTTTTTAGTTTCACCAACATTTTGACCTCATCAGCCGTACTGTGTGATAAATCCCTTAACCCTCTCCTATATTTCCTTTCTATTATTTTCTAATATAACGACTTTTGTCTTTTATATTATATTTTTATTTGTATCTTAAACTTCATATAAATTAATTATTCAACAATTATTCGTTATGTATCTGTATTCGAATTCGTATTCGTCAATTATCTGCTCCGTATCAGTTTAAAGTGAATTTGATTTTACATTTTGACATCCGTTTGCTATCCGTATGCAACTATCCGTATTTGTATCTACTCATTGAAATGTGGATATGAATTTAATATTAGCATTATCTGCTCCGAGTTCACTCCGTTTACATCCCTACTATATTGGACATTTTATTTTCAATTGAATTTTTAATTCTGTTTGTATCAATTTGTTAGTTTACCATGAACTACTAGATGGATTGCTTGCTAATCCGAATTAAATCTAATAATCACAAGAGTTAACATTGGATCAATTTTAAGTCCGACGGGTTTTTCTGGTTTCATTGCTAAGAATGATTTAACATGTTGACCCAACTATCGTTGCCGCTGGCCCAAGTGTTTCTAATGTAATTACTTGGTTGTATAGTGTCATACATTGTAGCTCTTCTAACTTGTAAATGAAACTAAAAAGGAGCTAAATTTGTTGAATACCACTGTTGAACTGAAACTTAATTTGGAAATGATTAAAAGGATATACAAAAAAAAAAACTTTATGATATTTGATTCTACAACGCAATTTTCTATTCTAAAACCTAAATATGTTGAAAATCTCCAAAATTTGTATTTTTATCATCTTAAAAACAAAAACCTAATAACCAGTTTTTTTTTTTTTCTTTCTAAAATTTGATTTTTACCAAGTATGTAGTTTCAAACTGCAGACCATATATTGGTCCATTATAATATCGAAAATTCTGTCAAAATGTGGTCCGTCATTTCAAACTACCAAGACCTAAATTTGCTCCACGGTTTGAAACTGCGAATAGAATAAAAATCTTTCAGAAATATAATTTTTTTAATTTATTTTTTCTAAATGGTAAAAAGAAAAATTCGGTCAAAATCGTCCTCTCTAAATTAACATTGACTCTTCGACATTCCTCTTCCATCATCAAAACATTTGTATTTATACAAGGTGGTCATTGCGCTAAGAGTCTCAGAGAAATCAAAGGTGATTCAGTTTCCGGTCTGATTTGATTCAGTTCCTTTTCAACTGTGTTTCGGTGTAATCTATCAGAAAAAATAAGACAAATAAGCGCACAGAGAAAACAATACCTAGTCTCGTATAATTCCAATCAAATAAGAATTATCAAATTTGTATCTACAAAATGCACATACTCTTACGTGTTTTTTTTATTTGTTTTATAGCTCAATAATTTTAAAAACACTCGTTATCTAACAGCTGGTTGTAACTTTTTTGAATTAATACGATCGTACATGGACTTTCAATCAAAAAGAAAAGAAACATTTTCCTTGTATTTATACGTTAATTTCACGGAACGGACTCTGCTGCTTTTCCGATATCAACCATTCAAATTTGTTGAGATTTATGCATATATTTTATTTTTTTATAGAGATATGTGAATAGAAAATTTTGAATGGTTGATATCGGAAAAGCAGCATGCTGCTTTTGAGTCTGATCCTAATTTCACATGGGCCGGCCCTACAAATTGGCGCTCATTACAGGCTCAAGATCAGGAAATAAAAAAATGGGTGCAATCTATGTCAACGACCCCAATTTTGAGGACAAAGATGATTCGTCCAATATTGCAATATAATTATTGAGGAAATATATTTTGCCCCGGCTAACTTGTCCCAATATCTCGCCCCATTATATTATCTATTCGGTTCTGTCTTATCCAAAAGTTTACTTTTAAAGAGAAAATTAGTTGCTTCTTACACCTTCGTTTGTTCTCAACTATAATTTAGATATCAGGAAGACTAAACATAACACATCATCATTAAAAGTTCCTTTGTGGTATATTATTTCTTAAATCAAGAAATACTTCGGAGAAATCAGTGCCAGGTCAAAATAGGACACAATAATATTGATATTTTTTTTTCTTTTTATATGAACTACATATAATGAAATAGAGAAATTAGTACAAGTCAAAAAAGAAAGACTAATTCAATTCCACCAAATATGATTAAGATTTTACAAATCATGAAGTGCTTTAGTCACTCCTTGTTCTGTACTGAATCTGTTAGATATGTGTTCTAAAAGTTATCTTATGTTGATCACTTTTATATGTTATGTTTATGAATTGGATGCTACATGCATTTTGTTCCATGAAATTTATGTTTATCTTTAGAAGTGTTCAAGAAGATGCTCTTGGTCTTGAACTATAGAACTCTATATGATGACAAACATAAATCTCTAAAATGTTCACAAACTTGGTTATTAGCATGGAACACTAATATACCATGATAAGTTTGTCATGTTGATTAAAGTACATTGTAGCTCTATAAATGTCGATAAAGACTTATCGTTTAATAACATGAGTATATAAAAGGTTTCATATATTGAACAGACCTAACGAATGAAAATATTATATGGGTTATGTTAGTGTCATTAATATTTTCATTGTGTCTCAGAATTCTAAGATATGAGTTGTATTTCTTTTTCACATGAGAAATATATAATGTAATTAGTATTAAAAGCTGCTTATCATAAGTGGTGATAAAAATATTAGTTCCTTGTATATAACTTGTGCGGGAGAAAGTTATATGTCAATAGTATCACTGCCCCTCATTTATAATGAGTGATGATATTTTATGGGCCCCTTGGTAAAGTAGAATTATAATGCATGCAATATAACTGAAGTGCATTTATATATTTATAATTTACTTAAGAGACCAAGAAACGAATATAATACAAAGATGACACAGTCCGACTTTGTATATTATTCATAATATCATGTGGCAAGGAATAGACACAAGTAATGTTATTTGTAACGTTACTTTAAAGGATCATGTATTGTAAAAAGGATACTTTACATCTATGTTATTTGGGTAACTATAATGTATAGCTAGAATACCGCTTATAGTTTATGGTAATAAAATGTTTTATGCCATTGCCAACATAACACAGATCCTCCATATAGGTCACACCAACTGAACGAGAAACAAGAAGGATATTTTATTTATATGATGTATATTGTTTCATATGACATGAAATAATATATATGTGATAAATAAATATCATGACTGCTTAGAACGAAGATAAATTTATGAGAAGTGTGCATATATATTATTTGGTATAATATGGTGCATATTATATAGTATAATATACATGACACATAATTAATAATGTGCAAAACATTGTTATAACATAAGTTTATTAAAACCCAAAATAAATACGAGTTGAGATTGGCACTGTAGCGGTTACTGTAGCAGCGGCTAAGGTTGGCTCTTTTAATAAAGAGAATTATACTAGGAAGGTTACACAATGGAAACCCTAGTATATTTGTATATAATGAGAGGTAGAGAAGGTATTCAACAAGTGAGAAGCAAGAAATTTTCTGAAAAATTTATTTCCTTCTCTTCCTCTCCCTCCTAGCCGCCATCCCTCTTTCTCTCATATTATTGATTTCTCTAATGAAGAATTAGTAGAAGAACAAGAAGGGTTATTAACTAGGTTCTAAGCTTAGATTAGATTAAGACCTCTAGCAAGGTCTTTCTAATCCTTGTTTAGTTCAAGGTGAACACTAGGAGGCCGTTTCGACAAACGAAGGTATCCAAGAGATCTAGAAGAGAATTCAACTTCTCTCTATTTACCAAATTGACATTTGGTAGAGGTATATCCAAATCACCTTTAGTAGATAGATTTGTGATGAATGAATGAGTAGATATCCATTTGCATACATTTGAATTGCTTTAATAGAATTAGCATAATAAAGTAGATCCGTAGATGCTTGTAAGAGGGTCAAAATTTTGAATTTATCACCTTACCGCATCATGAAATCCTTCAGAATCAACCCAAGCTGATCGCTCATTTTCGAATTTTTTTATAAACCATAATTAATTAAATCAAATTTAGTAAACCAGTATGATTGGTTTTTTTTTTGAAAAACCATAAAGACCGAATGGCCATTTCGGTCTCCACATTTACTTTTCCCCCATACCGAATTGGCCATTCGGTCCCAAGGTTTTTTCATTTTCCATAATTTTTCGTGCGGCCAATGGAGTAAGAAGGGTTTTTACCCCATACCGAATTGGCCATTCGGTCTTCATGTTTTTTTAATAAATCATAATTAATAAAAAATAATTTTTTTGTTTAGTGTAATTAATATAGAATTTTTTAGTTTGCATGCAGAGTAATTTACCGACATTTTTATTAATATACAACTTAATGTAGAGTATTCAAAAAGTGATTATACCAGCATATAGAATATTCAAAAATACATATAATTGACACAAATTTTAATTTATTTGGATTTTTTACAATTAGTTATGAATTTTCAAAGTTCAGCTTTTGAAAAAACTTTAAAGAGTCATAACTTTGGCTAGAAAAGTCGGATTTGTGCGTATGACCACTTTTTGGAAAGGGAAAAACGAGACGGATCTAAATATTACCCGGGGGTCACCGTCGGGCATCCGAAGCATCAGAATTTCAAAAAAACATTATTTAGTGCCTCAAAAATTTAGTTTAAGTTTTCGTTCAACGGTAGACGTACAACGATCGGTATTTTGTTTAGTATAATTTAGGTTTTTGTAGTGTAATTATTAATTGTATAATTTTTTAGTTTGCATAAAGAGTAATTTAGCTTTTTGCATGTAGTATAAATTAATTGTTGAATGATTTAATTTTCTAGTGGAATTTAAGTTTATGTAGTGTAAGTATTAATTGTACAATTTTTTAGTTTGCATGTAAAGTAATTTAGCTATTGGTATATAGCATAAATCAATTGTTGAATGATTTAATTTTTTTAGTGTAATTTAAATTTTTGTAGTGTAATTGTAGAATAATGTAGAGTGATAGAATGAATGTTTTTTTTTTTGAAAATGAGGCTGCTTAGGCCCGTTTCATTGCAGAAACTTAACTTACAGTACTAGTTTCAGCTATCAAGTCCCGATAGTATTATGACCGTTCTCCTAAGCAACTACACCACTGTACAGTGGTACCAACAGAGAGTATATAAACAAAATCAAACACAACAAAACCAAAGGGTTCAACTGATCACAGTCAACAATTATATCAAGTTTGTAAAAGAAAATATAGCTAAAAGCTAAAAGATAGCTAAAGGATCTTCATGCAGCATCAGACGAATCCCCGTCATGAGCTGCTGCCACCAGCACAAGGTCTTCATCTGCAGAGTATGTGCGAAGAGGAATGTGCTCCATATGCTATGGCAGCCAGTTTTGCACCTCAGCTTCAATGTCTCCTACCTCATTACCTGTCCAACACAAAACGAGAGATATGATAAGAAAAATTGTATTTAGTCCGGTGGGTATAGCTGCACTATTAAAACATATGTCATTTCGAATGGAAAACAGTAAGAAAAGCTTGTTGTTGTTGGGTTTCGGGGTAACCAAAACCCATTTAGGCTTAAGCTGCGGAAAGAACGTAAAACAAAAATTTTACTTCTAACTTAAGCCAAGGATTAAACGGGGTATGTCAGGAAACTTTCCAAGGCGGTCCACCTTCAGTATTCCCTTGGCATCAAAACCCAATTTAACCCTTTTACAGATCTACTCCATGATTGATTTCTAAAACTTTAATCTACTTACCAATTAAATAGATTAATATAACATATTTATACCTTGTTTCCAAATCACAGTTGGAATGCAGACCGACCGAGTAGAGCTACATCACGGGAATGATTCTCCTCGGAGCACCAAACGTATGGTGCCTCTATAGGTTATCCACCAAGACTAACCAGAGAGCGGTTTATTTCTTTTTCCAGAAATATCATAAACCACAGAATTATGCAAAAACACTATTCACAGGGAAAAGACGAAAACCCGTAAACACGAATTTTCAGCTACTCAGTTTCACAAATAAGCAAAACTGACATACCATGAAATTCGGGAAAACACTATTCACCGATCCCGTAAATATACTTCACAACAACTTGCAAGATTATACGTCAACTACGTATAACTTTCTTTTCTCAACCGAAACACTATTTGGGAGAGAAACCGAGAAAGAGAGAAAATACCGATTCGTTTCGACACGAAACGATATGAGTGAATTAGTGAGTTTCTCTTTCCATGTACCCCTCTATTTATAGGCTTTTGAGGAGGTTCGCAAAAGACCGAAATACCCCTCAACATATGCTTATTTACAAGATATGCCATTGAATGGATAAGGATGATGACATGTCATGTGGATAAGATCGATGACGTGTCATGTGGATAAGATCGATGACGTGTCATGTGGATAAAGATGACATGTGAAAAGACCAAAATGCCCTTGGCCCGAATTCAATTTAACATCCATATAATTATTCTGAACAATTATATTTCTTGCGGTTGTTGTTTCGGTAACTTTTATACAACGTGTCCGGCACGTTTATAAATTAACCAGTGTTTTTGTTTTGTCATCCGTATGACATTTATATATATTAATTATAACCAGTATAATTAATTATAACCATCTTACTATTGATCATAACCAATTTATAATCAATCACAATAAGATTCTCCGATTAACTCCTATATGGTGTGACCCGATAGGATCTGTGTTATGTTGGTAAATAGAATTAAAACTGTTTTAATTTCTATAATCATGAGAGGCATCTGGCAAAACGCATCATGACCATCCAATTACACAGATGATGCTGTACAGTACAATATCACAATCCAGTAAACAATTTACTTGTGTCAGTTCTTTTGTCACATAGCTATCAGATTAGTTTCAATGTAGGTGTGTGTCATCCTTGTAAACTTAATCTTTTCTTGATCTTGAGCAGATTATCAAATATAATTACTCTTGTAATCATACCGCGCGCTGATAATCTTACTCTATCAAGGGGCCCAGTGATGCTATAGCTCGTATAGAGATACGAGGGACAATAGTACTTTTGGTAAACCATCACTACCTCAGCTAAGCCATGTATACCGAAGAGCTACCGTTATAACTGCATTTTACCGATAGCGTTTGATAACAATCACACATATACATTTCTTAGTAGGAAAGATGAATACCTCATACTTTAGAACTTAACACTGAATGAAAACATTAATGACACGAACACAATTCCGTATAATGTTTCATTCGGGGTCTGTCAGATATCATGTTCTTGGAACATATATCTATGTGATTAAAATAACAACTCCTTGTCTATGGTCTGTAAAACTTAACCATCATTTAATCCACATACTAACCTTATCGTGGTAATTAGTGTTCCTGCTAATTACCTTGGTCAGTGACTTTTTAGAGTATATATCATCTATATTATGAAGTTTCACAATTCCAGTCATGAACTCGAAATGATCCATAAACACCCCTAATACGGATGGTGATTTTTTGAGACATTTTTAGTTTAAAAGTTCTTGTACTTGATGTTTTTCAATCAATTTTTCATGTTTTGGTTGAGCCGTTAATGTCTAAATTATAGAATAAAGAGTTTAGGTCTCACTTAAGTCGTCAAACATGTTTTAATTGAGCTAACTTAAGATAACATAAGCCAATCATTAGACCAACTTAAAATATAAAAAAATTAAGCCACATATTAAGGTGATTTAATCTTTAGTCTAAGTCATAGACGCCTATGGCTTAAGCTTGCAAGTTATTATTTTTTATCTTCTTTATAATTTTTAAATCTCCTTTTAAATTATTTAAAAAATATATAAATTGTTAATTAAATGAAATGGTAAAATATTGTGTAAATCAATTTGGGTCGAAAATTACTAATTAATAATATATATAAAATGTTAGATAAGTTTTATCATAAATTACTAAATAAAAAAAATTATATTAAATGTAATATAAATAACTTTTACTGACCATAACTTAAACTACAAATTCTAACCAAATATGAATAACTTAATACTTCACTTTAGAGTTTAGACCTCCACCAACAAAATAACTTAAGCTCTAACTTAACTTTAATCTTAAACCACAAACAAACACCACCTTTTTTATTTTCCCTCATCTTGTACTTTAACTTCTTTTTTGTTAACATATATCTGATGCTGCAAATGGCTACACTTCAAGAAGATACTTGTCAGTTCACTTGTGGCTTGTGAGTGATCTAGCATTTGAGCTTCCTTTGCTAATTGCTAATTTGCTGTGTCCTAAATCCTAATCGCTACAAATGATCCGGATGCGCCATAATGTCTTTGGAGGCCAGTGGCCCAGTTGTCTTTCACTTTTTGTAAAAATCACAAGTCTACATTCATATTTTCGTGCTATGATCAAGCCAGAACGAAGCACAATTATTGTACCTCAGCACCAAAATCGATGGTAAACCTCTCAACTCTTTCCGGGATGAAGTGAAGGAAGAGTCACATCAAAGCAAAACAAAAAAAAAAAAAAAAAAAGGTGAAGGAAGAGAATTTTAAAATTGATCGCCTAGGTTTATTCAGTGAATCGATAAAAATGGCGTAAGATTTGCAATTATAAATGAGATATTTTGAAACATCTGTTAATGCATGTTGTGGTTGTGTGTCGTTGCTTGGAAACTAAACACCTTAAATAGAGCCAGCTTTTATTTGCAGTTATGGCCCCACAAAACCTGTATCAACGAGATTCTCTCCATTTTCAAGTATAAGGGATATGTGACTGGGTATCAGATTTTTTTTTTTTTTTTTATCAACAAGTATCAGAAATTTCACCGTGCTCAAATTAGATACTAATCGGTGTTATGATAACTATGATCTAGTTGAACTCTACACATTTCCAAGCATCATTGTTGGAATCTCGTTTTACTAAAGTTCAAATAGGTCATAGTTATCGTGAGACATTTATTGTTGGGGAGTTTTGACAACTTTTTATTGCAGAAAAGGGAATAAAAAATCAAGGGAAAACTCCAGTTAAAATGTGCAGAGTTAACTGTCCCATTGATTTATAAACCCCATAACAAAGAGTTAAAATGGCCAATCCTTCCCCAGTTCCCCCACCGCATTAAATCCCTTAACCCAACTTTCCGAAACCCTAACACAGCTTCTTCAAACCACACCAATGAAGTAATGCCACGTGTCAGTCACCACCTCCAACCCAACAAAACCACACACGTCTTCCAAGCCCAAGTCTCTCTTTCCAACCTTCTGCGAGGAGAAATGCACAAGCAGGGCATAGTGTTTTTGTTTCTCTCTCTAGCTTCTCTCCACAATGTCATGGCATTCATGGGAGTTGGCGGGGGCATAGGTGCCTGGATCAACGGCCAAAATGCACCTCCATCCAGCCCTTCTATCCCCTCACAAAGCAGAGAATTTCAAGCCTTGCAGGCATGGAAGCAAGCCATAACAGAAGATCCAAAGAGGATTCTCTCCAATTGGGTCGGACCAAATGTTTGTACATACAAAGGTGTCTACTGCTCCGACTCACCTGACCAAACTGCCCCTTCAAATGTAGTGGCCGGCATTGATCTCAACAAGGCCAACCTCAAGGGCATTTTAGTCAAGGAGCTCTCTTACCTGAGTCACCTCACTTTCTTTCACATTAACACAAACCGGTTCTCTGGTACCGTACCAGACAGTTTTAGAGATCTACAACTACTTACCGAGCTCGACTTGAGCAACAATCAATTATCGGGACCCTTCCCGACTGGTACGGTTTTCATTCCACAACTCTTTTTCCTGGATCTCAGGTTCAATCAATTCTCTGGCGAAATACCGGACGAACTCTTCCAGAAAAACCTCGACGCTATTTTCTTGAACGATAACCAGTTCGAAGGAGAAATCCCGCCCAGTCTATGGAGTTCTCCTGCTTCTGTTATAACACTCGCAAACAATAAACTAACTGGTACGATACCGACCACCTTTGGCTACATGAGCTCCAGAGCAAAAGAGCTACTTCTGTTGAACAACAAGCTAACCGGTTGCATACCAGAGACTCTCGGCTACTTAACTGGTATGGAAGTCCTTGACCTAAGCTTCAATTCTCTTAATGGCCACGTACCAGGCTCTCTATCTTGCCTTACCGGCATTGAGGTGCTAAATGTAGCTCACAACCAGCTCACTGGTGAGTTGCCGGATGTGTTATGTGACCTAAAGAGACTTGCTAATTTGTCGGTGGCATTCAATTTCTTTTCTGGGTTCAGCCAGCAATGCAACCAGTTACCTAACCGGAATGTAGGGTTTGATTTTGTGGGGAATTGCATACCGGGACAGGACATGCAAAGGTCCCAGCCAGAATGCAACGGCATATCGGGAGGAGACTTGAGTTGTTTGAGGATACCAGGGAGCCGGCCGGTAGGATGCGGTACCGCACAAGCAACGCTCGGGATTGGAATTGGGGTAGGAATTGGGAGCTTCGAATTGCCCCCGGTGGGGTTGAGCGCCACTATGGGCCCAGTGCCATGAGGCGTTTGTCAGGAATTGCTGAGAGGGTAGTTGGGGAATTAATTGTGTGCACTGTGCAGGCTGTTTTTATTTTCTTTTTAATTTTTTTGGGCACAGGCAGTGAATGATTATTTTTTGGGTTAATTGCTGCTTCAATGATGAATGAGCAGTTCAACTGTCTTGCCAACTGTAATGCCAAAGGCTTTTTATCTGATAAGTGATAACTGTGGTGGTAAATTTCAAGTTAGTTTATTACATGTGTGCGCTTAAGTTGATTGTTCCGGTCTAATTCAAGAAAAAAAGACCATTTAAAATATTAGGCACTGGCTGCCTACCTGACAGTGTAAACTTGAACGGGAAAGCCTAATTGTGTGTGTGTGTGTGTGTTCCATCGTAATACAGCTTCTTTCCGTAATTTTAAATATTAATTTTTATATAAAATTGTGAATGCTTGTTTCGTTTCCTTTGTAAAATAATGCATTCACATCATTCAAAAATAAAATAATTTAGAGTTTGTTATGTAAAAGAGCAAAAGTTAAAAAATCAGAAGACCTGATATGATTAATTTGCGTTGCTAATTTTTTAACCTTTTGATCTTGTATAAAAATGAACGCAAAATTTGAATTTTTGATATAAATTGTTATCATGATTCATGGTGGAGCATTAAAAGTATGGGATCAAATCCTCAATTATAACTCCAAAAGAACATTGTTATCTTCCTCTGTGGTATATTATTTTTACTTTATTCATAAATTAATTTAGGATAATAATTAGTGTGGTTCGATAATCCAGTTAAAACTTAGTGTCGTAAAGAACATTGTTATCTTCCTCTGTGGTATATTATTTTTACTTTATTCCCTTTTGAGTTAACGAAGAGGATACGAATTCGAGCAGTTGCCCTCCTTGATTTCAAGTTTTAGTGAAGATCTAGATGTTCCGATCGACTTTTCCCTCACTGAATTTTCTTTGATTTGTAATTCGGGTTAAATTTAGAGTTAAAATTAAAATAAATTTCTTGAATTATGATTAGTAATTAGAATTATAAGTTAGAGAATCATGAATTATAAGTCAGAGTATTGAAAAGTATAAGTTAAAGCATTTTTTTTTATCAAGTATCTAATTAGTTGATGGATTTAAATCCGATTTGATATTTGTTTGCTCCCCTGATGAAAATTTTGAATCCGCCCCTAATCCCTCCCTCCCCCTCTCTTCTTCCTCTCATTTACTCCCGCCAAAATAAAATAATTTATTGCATCTATTGTAAAGCAAAAATCCGCCTTCTTTTAAATAACCTTATTGCTTCTTCCTCGTCTTCAATTCTCTTCTAAATTCCGTTAGCACCATTTCTACTACAACTGAGCTTCTAAAATTGGGACTGCTTAAAAACAGTTACATATATCTAGGAAAATTATAAACCTATATCTGAAATTTTTCATCCAAAATATATTTGAATAAGACAATTAATTAACTGGTGCAATTGAAATTTTTTAGGAGCTGATAATAGAAAATAAAACCCTCTGTTATAAGTATTTTAAACTTGAAATGTATT
Organism: Carex rostrata; assembly: GCF_964058835.1. NCBI lineage: Eukaryota > Viridiplantae > Streptophyta > Magnoliopsida > Poales > Cyperaceae > Carex > Carex rostrata. The sequence continues at coordinate 7,054,091 of NC_135926.1, forward strand.
GATAATTAATGATATCGTATAAATCTAATAAAAAACAAATAATATTTCTAACTTTATTATAAATTAAATAGTTAGATTAATTGCTTACAAATAAAACTTGAAAGTACTAAATATATGATTCCATTTCCTCATTCAATCCAGTTCACTCAGTGCTAAGAGGAAAAAAATAAAGAACTCTTTCCTCTCCCTAGTGGTAGCCCATGAATAAAGTAAGGCAAATGATTTAGATATAATTTAGAAGGGAACGAAGAATATAAATCTGATAATGGTTTAATTAAAGATATTATCTCCACTGTAAGAAACACCATTATTTGCCACAATCTACGTCCTCAGTTGTCAATCTAAAATTACACCAATTAAAAGATAAACAAAAAAAAATAGTATTTGGTTAACAAATTAGACGAAGATCCAACTAAAACTGATAATGATTTAATTAAAGATATTATCTCTACGAATGAATTGTAAAACTGATAATGGTACTTTCAAATTTGGTTAGTAAGCAATTAATCTAACTATTTAATTTATAATAAACTTTGAGCTATTGGTGTTATTTTTAACTAGGTTTACACGATATTGTTATCAATACATTCCGGTTGCGTTTGGATCAACCAAGAATAGAGCTAATCTTGGGTTAGCTCCACTATTCTCAATTCTTGTTGATCCAAACATAAATTAGCAATTTGGGTTAGCTCAAGAATAGCTCTATTCTACTAACCCATAAAAATGTTGGGTTAGCAAGAATAGAGCTTGTGGGGTTAGTGATATTAATAAAATATTTGATTCATCTCAATTAGAATTAGTTTAAATATTAAATTAAATATAATATTATTTTAAAATATAGATTAGTATTAAATAAATATAATATTAAATTAGATTAATATTAAATAAAATATTAGATTAAATGTAATATAATATTAGTTTAAATGTTAAATGTAATATAATATTAATTTAAATAATAAATGTAATATAATATTAATTTAAATATTAAATTAGTATTAAATAACTATAATATAAAATTATATTAATATTAAATAAAATATTATATTAAATATAATATGATATTAATTTAAATATTTAATTTAATATAATATAATATTAGTTTAAATATTAGATTAGTATTAAATAAATATAATATATGATAAGATTAGATTATTATTAAATAAAATATTATAAAATATAATATAATATTAGTTTAAATATTAAATGTAATATAATATTACTTTAAATATTAGATTAGTATTAAATAAAATATAAAATATAATATTACTTTAAATATTAATATAAAAAATATATAAAATATCATATTACTTTAAATTTTAATTTAATATGATATTAATTTAAATATTAAATGTAATATAATATTACTTTAAATTTTATTTTATTATTAAATAAAATATTATATTAAATATAATATAATATTAATTTAAATGATAAATATAATATAATATTATTTCAAATATTAGATTAGTATTAAATAAAATATTAAATTAACAATAAATAAATATAATATAATATTTAAATAGATTAGTATTAAATAAAATATTCGATTAGCATTAAAAAATATTAGTTTAAATGTAATATAATATTAGTCTAAATATTAAATGAAATAAAATATTCGATTAGTATTAAAAAATATTAGTTTAAATGTAATATAATATTAGTCTAAATATTAAATGAAATAAAATATTATTTTAGATATTAAATGTAATATAATATTAGTTTAAATATTAGATTAGATTAATCACTATTTTATTTATTCTCTCCATTACTATTCCAAACATACAATCCAAACGACATTTTTACTAACCCGAATAGTCCAAAGTTAGTGCTATCCTCAAACCATTCGGATTAGCACTATTCTCAACCACTAACCCAAAAATCGCTATTCTTTCACTAATCCTTGCTCGATCCAAAACAGAGGGTTTTATTTTCTATTATGAGCTCCAAAAAAAATTGCAGTTGCACTAGTTAATTAATTGTCTTGTTCATACATATAATTTCATTATTTTCAATGAAAAATTTCAAATTTAGGTTTAGAGTTTTCTTAGATCTATCTAAATGCTTTTAAGCAGTGCCAATTTTAGAAGCTCAGTTGTAGTAGCAATGGTACTAACGAAATTTAGAAGAGAAGAAGAGGAGGAAGAGTCAATGAGGTTATTTAAAAGAAGGCAAATTTTGGCTTTACAATAAATGCAATAAATTATTATATTTTAGTGGGAGTAAATGAGAGGAAGGACGAAAAAGGGGGAGGGAGGGACAATGTGGGTCTATAAGGACATTTTGACAAAATACTTAGAAGCATAGTAACAAATGAATTATTCGGATTCGGTTCGGCGAGGTCAAAAATTCGTGATTCGGATATAATTCGGGTATAATTCAGAAATAATACGGATCGAAACTAACTTCTAAATCTAAGATTTTTTTAATTTTAACATTAAATAACAACTTTAATACAAACTTTTATATACAAAAACGAACACAGAAAATCAAATCTACACTTTAAAACCCACTACTGTAAGAAATATTTAAAACTAAAAGTTACCCTTCTATTTTTCAGATTTGATTGAATGGTTTTAATAAGATCTACACCATTAATTTCAGATCCAACCATTGAAATCTTCACTAAACATGCAATGAGCTCTTTTCAAATTGAAGAGGATCCCAACAGAATACAAAAATTTCGGTTCACGTGGTGCAGCAGCCTAGGGCCTAGGCCTAGATTCCTAGAAAAACGCGAATTCAAAATTTATCCAGATTTGAAGCTAAAGGCGCGGACGTTTTTTTGCGAATTTAACGCGAATAAAACGTAAAATTCGTTAAATTCGCGAATAATTCGTGAATAATTCGTGAATAATTCGTTTAATTCGCGAATTAACGTTTTAATCGCGGATTGATTCGCAGAGTACTCAAATCCGAATTATTCGCGAATAATTCGCGTACCTTGTTACTATGCTTAGAAGTTAGAGGAGGGTATTTTGTTTAAGAGGGTTCATTAATGTTTTTAGAAGGTAGGGTATTTTATAAGTTTTCCCCATGTGCGCTCAGAACCGAGGATTCTTACCATTCATGCCAGAACAGTAGTATGTTCTTAACTACACATGATTCTGTGAAGTTGTGGCAGAAATTCATATCACGTGTGGCAACTGAAAATTTGAGTTTACATCCTAATCGTCACATCTTCTTTGACACGAATATTAAAGATTTCAAAAATTGATTCAGATTCTGATAAGACTATTCAGCTCTAAATTTAAAATTTGAGTTACTCCAGATCTGGAGTACTATGACAGGGCCCCGTGATGTTGTTTGTGGAAATTTAAGGAGTAGAGTAAATGATGAACAATTGTTCTTGTTTATTTGTTCTGATTTTTACATGTTCCGTACATGGGTGTATATATAAGCCTAAATTACATGTGTATCTCTACTAGCCGTTTGGCTACTTCCTATTTTGCATTGGCTGGATATGTTGCCAAATTACATCCTAATTATTACCTAATTACAAGAATCTAGCTGGTTACTAATTATAGCTTGATTTGTTGCCTAAGTTAGCCCATGATGAATAATATTCTGAGGCTAATATTATTCTTTCTCAACACTCCCCCTCAAGTTGGACTCGAATAAATTGATTGAGCCCAACTTGCTAAGTATACTTTCAAATGTTGGTTTGTCGAGTGCTTTGGTGAAAATGTCTACTAGCTAGTTGCTCTTGGCTTCTGACAAATGGTGTCTCAATTTCTCCTGATTGCACCTTGTCTCGAACAAAATGACAATCAACTTCAATATGCTTCGTTCTTTCATGGAAGACGGGATTGGATGCAATGTGCTGTGCTGCTTGATTGTCACAGTACATCTGCATAGCTCCTTTGCATTCTATCTTCATGTCGTGAAGTAAGTGTTTGATCCAAGTAAGCTCGCTTGCTGTGGATGCCATGGCTCGATATTCTGCCTCTGCGCTTGATCGGGCCACAACATTCTGCTTCTTGCTTTTTCATGTCACCAGGTTTTCACCTACAAATGTACAAAACCCTGTGGTTGATTTTCTGTCACAGCTTCCGGCCCAATCTACATCAGAATAACCAACCACATTGTTAGTAACATTTTTCTTCATCCAGATTCCTTGACCTGGAGTACCTTTGAGATATCTCAGTATTCTATCAATGGTACTCAAGTGAATGGTACGCAGAGCATGCATAAATTGACTTACAACACTAACTGCAAATGCAATATCAGGTCTGGTAACTGTAAGGTATATCAATTTTCCTACCAACCTCTGATATTGTCCTATGTCAGGTAATGGTTCACCATCTTCTGGTCCAAGTTTAATATTGGTTTCCATTGGGGTACCAGCTGGTTTTGCTCCTAACTTACCAGTCTCCTTTAACAAGTCAAGGACATATTTTCTTTGGGATAGAAATAATCCTTTACTTAAGTGAGCTATTTCTATTCCAAGAAAATATGAGAGTGTACCAAGATCCTTGATATCAAACTCATTTTTCAATGATTGCTTAACTCTTTTAATTTCTTCATTATCATTTCCAGTGATGATAATGTCATCTACATAGACAAGGATAATGGTGGTTGATTTTTCAGAATGGTTAATAAACATGGAATAGTCAGCTGTGCTTTTAACAAAATTATTTTTTTGAAGAAAAAAGCTTAGCTTGGCATACCATGCTCTTGGAGATTGTTTTAGCCCATAAATTGCCTTCCTTAGCTTACACACCAATGATGGATCTGATGTAATTTTGTGACCTGGAGGAAGAGTCATATAGACTTCTTCTTCCAGGTTGCCTTGAAGAAATGCATTTTTTACATCCATTTGGAATAGTTTCCATCCTAAGTTGGTAGCTATTGATAACAGGATTCTAACTGTACTCATCTTAGCTACTGGCGCAAAAGTTTCTTGGTAGTCAATTCCATAAGTTTGGGTAAATCCCTTGGCCACTAACCTAGCCTTATACCTTTCTACTGTACCATCACTGTTGTATTTAATCTTGTATACCCATTTACAACCTACAGGTTTTTTTTTTTCCTTTTGGTAAGTTGACAATGTCCCATGTGTCATTTTTTTCCAAGGCATGAAGTTCTTCTTTCATGGCCTTACGCCAGAGTGGATCCAAATTGGCTTCATCAAAACTGGCTGGTTCGGGTTGGCTAGTTATGTTACTTAAATAGGCCTGATATTCAGGAGATACCTTTTCATAACAGATAAACTCTTGAATTGGATACGTTACCTGATGGGATACATAATCCCTCAATTTTGCAGGAGGCCGAGTCTGTCGTGTGGACCTTCTTCTCAAGGCAGTTTCTTCTTGAGTTGGTTGACCAGACTCTTCTTGAGAAAGCTCTTCATTTGATTCTCTTTCATCTTCTCCCCCTGAAGAAATTGCGCTTGATTCACCGATCTGTTCTTCCTCTATAGTCTCAACCTGTTCTTGATTGGTTACTTCAGGAAACATAAAATTATTTGGAAGCAACATGTTTGGTTGGTTGCTCTCTTGTATGTTTGGTTGGTAATATGGTTCACTTTCAAGGAACGACACATCTCTTGAGATGTAAAGTTTGTGATTTTTTGGATCATAAAATTTGTAACCTTTCTTTTCTGAAGAATATCCTAGGAATATAGTTTTGACAAAATTCCTATCCAATTTGTCATTTCTTTTTATGTGTACAAAGCAGGTACACCCAAAAACTCTAATATTGTCTAGTTCTATTTTTCTTCCTTTGAGAATTTCTAAGGGACTCATGTTTTTTAGTTTCATACTTGGTAACCTGTTTATAAGATAAGTTGTTGTTAACACTGCATCTGACCAATAAATCTTTGGGACATTGTTTTGAAAAAGCAGTGACCTAGTGACTTCAAGGAGATGACGATTTTTTCTTTCTGAGACTCTGTTTTGTTGAGTATTAACACATGTGGTTTGATGGAGAATACCTTTTTGTTTGAAAAAATCAGCAAAATTTTTGTTGACATATTCTGTCCCATTATCTGATTGAAAAATCTTTACTTTGGCATTATACTGATTTACAATAAAATTAAAAAATTCTTGAAAACAAGAAAATACTTCATTTTTTGCTTTTAAAAGATAAATCCAAGTAGTTCGAGAATAATCATCAATAAAAGTGACAAAATACTTAAAATTATTATATGAATCAATGGGAGCAGGTCCCCAAACATCAGAGTGAATTAAATCGAAACAGTTTTCTGATACGCTAGTAGAAGAGGGAAATGGCAACCTAGTTTGTTTAGCAAACTTACAAATATTACAATTACTTGAGTCTAAATTATAACAAAAAAGTTTGTTTAAAACTTGATCAGATGGATGACCAAATCTCCAGTGTAGTAACTTGTCACGATCTACAGGACTCATTGACACAAAGCATTTATTGATAGTGTCTTCAAGATAATATAGACCGTTTTTAAAAATTCCCTCACCAATCTTCTTCCCTGTGACTCGGTCCTGAAAGGTCACTTTATTTGGTGAGAAAATGACATCACAGTTTAGATCTTGGGTTATTTTTCTAACTGATAACAAATTTGAATTAAAATCTGGTAAATACAGGACATCTTTAACATTCTCGTTAAGGAAATTAGTGGTGCCAGTTCCAAGGATTTGAGTTTTGTTGCCATTAGCAACAGTTACATATTGCGGTTCCTTTAATTTGGTAAAATTTTGTAATTTATTTGGGTTGCAAGTCATATGATCAGTGGCACCGGAGTCTACAATCCAATTTGTTTTATATTGGCAAAGATTGGCAAATTTTGGAGCACAATTTTCCAACTGTTTTAAAATTTCACAAAAATTAGTACGAAAAATAGAAAGTTTAGATGAACCAGCAGCATGTTGTTGTAATAAGCTGCTCAGTTGAGTCATGAGGTGTACTAGCTGTGCAGTAGGCGCCACAGAAGATCCAGCCAGGTCGGCCCCTTGAGTTTTTGTTGGTTCGGATCTCACTCCAGTCGATTCAACCCCTTCACTAATTTGGTCCCCTTGCTCAAGCCGCTGAAAACCTCCTTCTTTTTTCCGCCGCCCCACCCCCCTTTGTTGCGCACTGGCTTGAGATGAGGGTGTAGCACCCTTCTCGCTTGTGCCCTGCACGCTTGCAGTGGTCGCACCAGTCGGTTGCTGCAACTCCCTTAGTCTTGGTCGGTCCTCTAGGGTTAGGGTTAGGGTTGTAGTGTGTCCTAAAGGCTTGGTTTTTGGTGGTTTCGGACTGATGCGAGTTCATGAGAGACCGCCTGGACTGCTCTTGCTTGATTCTCGCAACCACATCATCAAAGCTTGGCATTTCGGCTGATGCCAAGACTTGAGATCGGATTGCTTCATAGCTGGGGTCAAGGGCTCCGAGATAGGTAAAAATCAGGTCTTGCTCGGCTCTTTTTTGGGTTATATTCGGGTCAGTGGTTGGTGGAAGGTATACATTAAGTTCCTCCCATTTTGACATAATTTCAATTACTAGTTCATTGCTGCTGAGATTACCTTGTCTGATTTTGGATAGTTCTTGTTTAAGACTAAAGATGTGAGCAAAGTTTTTAGTTTGACCATACCTTCTTCTTGCCTTGTCCCATATTTCTTTTGCGGATTTGGAATACATTAACACATTTGAGATTTTCGGATCCATTGTACTGAGGAGCCAGGACATAATCATTTGATCGTTGGTGTCCCATTCTTCAATTTGTGCTGTTTCTGCGGCTGTTGCCTCGTTTGGTTTATCTGGTTTGGGTCTTTCTTTGGTTCCAGTGACAAAGTGAAGTTTCCCTTTGCCACCAAGACCGATTGTGACTGATCTGGACCAAGGTATGTAATTCTTGTTGCCATTGAGGATTATGGTTGTGAGTTTGGAGTTATCAAACTGTTGTGACATGGTTTTATGGGTACTGGTACAGATTTTCAGGTTGTTGGTTTCTGGTACAGATTTTACTGGTACGGATTTAAGGAAAGTTTGATAAACGGAATTTTCTGAGATCAGATATTTTTGCTAATTTCCCCTTTTTTTGATTTTTCTGGTAAGAACAGATAGTTACTTGATAGAAAATCGGGTTGCTCAATGATGTGGATTTAAATGCACCAGGTAACACGTCAACTTGATTGGCTGTAGATACCGTTGCTAAAAATCTGAGAGCTTTGTTTTGAAGGGAAAACTTGGGACTGTTTCTTTTGGGGCTTTTGTGGTTTGCTTGCAGTTTGTTATCTGCAGCTGGATTTTGTTGAGTCAGGACTTGTCCCGCTCTGATACCATGTGGAAATTTAAAGAGTAGAGTAAATGATGAACAATTGTTCTTGTTTATTTGTTCTGATTTTTACATGTTCTGTACATGGGTGTATATATAAGCCTAAATTACATGTGTATCTCTACTAGCCGTTTGGCTACTTCCTATTTTGCATTGGCTGGATATGTTGCCTAATTAGATCCTAATTATTACCTAATTACAAGAATCTAGCTGGGTACTAATTATAGCTTGATTTGTTGCCTAAGTTAGCCCATGATGAATAATATTCTGAGGCTAATATTATTCTTTCTCAACATTGTTCTTAAGTTGTGACGATTCTTGGATAAATGCTGATGCTCTAATGAAAAGCTCGTACAATTCTCATCACTACTTACTTACCAGCCCTTTTACACCCTGTTTGGATGGAGAGTAGAGGATGGAAGGGGAGGTGAAGAATAGAAGGGAATGGAATGGAATAGAAAGGAAGATTAACATATTTAACTTCTTCGTGTTTGGATGATTAATAAGAGAAAATAAATTTAACTTTCCTTTTCGTCTCATTTTTTATTTGATTGATTAAAATTTAGAAGGTTAATGAGAAATTTGATGACTGAATGATACAAGATTAAACCTTTCACCTCCTGTACCCTTCACCTTCGATATAATTTTGTCAACCAAACACGATTCGACAGAAAGTTTTCTTTTCTTTCCATTCCCTCCCTTCCTCTACTCTCCATCCAAACAAGGTGAAAATGGATCGGATATGGATTGGATAGTTGTTAAATCATATATGTATTCATTTTTTTTTGAATATATACAAATCAGATATTAGACAAATACGAATTGGATATTAAACCGTATACAGATTTGAAATCATACTATTATTTATTAAAAAACATATAAATATTATTAAAAAATATAAAAGTTCATAATATTTATCTAATTATAATGATGAATAACATGAATTTTTCATAATTTATATTAAATTATTTAATATATATCTACCATTTGAATACATATAATTAAAATTTAAAACCATATACATACCACTATCCGTACATATATTTAAATATCGAATATCCGTATCTAAATTTCGAATACGAATCTAAAGTCGGTCGGATAATGTCCAACCTGTTTTCACCCTAAATTTCTTCCCAATTCAAAAATGAATTTGTATCGTCTAACTCAAAATTAATGCAGAAAAAAAAACAAATTACCTATTTTGAATTGTCATCAATTGATGAATATTAAATAAACTCCGTAAAATTTTAAATTTAATCGAATTGGTTTAAAAAATAAGTAAAAGAAACAAAAAAAAATAAATGATGTTTGAAATGAGCACTAACTTTGTCGTGCTGCATGCCAGCTTTTTTGTCGACTCCATTAGGCCCTGTTCGGCGGCCTGCTAAGGAATAGGAATGGGAATAAGAATAAAAAATTTTGAACTAATTTTTACTGTTCACCATGGAAAAAAAAACTTTAGTCAGAGCAAAAAAAAATTTCCCACGGTGAACAGTAATCTGCTAAACAACACCTTAATGTCAAAGTAATTATTGAAACAAAAAAATGTAAAGAGTTTTAAGTTGGGCGATTTAATTAGAGAGCTTAACTTCAAAATTTATCAAAATTAACTTCAAATCATATATAAAAAAAAATATTCAGAGATCAAACTATTTTTTTTATATAAGCAGAAAATTACTTGATCTAAAACTTCTACCTATTTAAAAAAATAGTAAAAGTATTCTAAACAATATAAATTTAGTATCTAAGTACTTCATATGGAAATCATATTTAACAACTTAGATTGACTATTTAAATTTTAAAAATAAAAATAAAAATAAAAATAAAAATAAAAATCTATACTTTACGGATCGATCAGTAATATGCATATTACATATGCTCACTCAATGGCGGATATACATATATTGAATGGGGATCAACTGATCTCCGTTTGTTTTAAAAATTTTGATATTCATACATGATTTTCAATAAAGTTTAGGACAAAATGCTATGGGTACTATAAAATTTATCCCCATATGCAGCATTCAATTTTATTTACTCGACCTCTATTTATTTTTAGCTATCATAGTTTGAAAATCTGACTTCACTTCTGTGCTCACTCAATTGTCACTGATATACTGCATAATAAATTGTGGGAAGAACCAACTATAATCATTATTAGCATGAGAATGTCTGGTAGGTGCTTTGTTTAAGTTGAAAGAATAGGTTTTCACTACAGCCATACAGGCATCAAAGTCGTCCGATAAACTTTCAAATTCGTACGCACAAATCTCAAACGGTCAAACGCTCATCGGACCTACGCTTTTCTCTTTTGCGAGGAACATGCAATTGGGTCCCCAATTGGTTATAAGGGCTCATAATGGTAATGGATGCAGTGTATACTATATACGGTGTCCAGGAGCATGCTAAGCTCAATTTTAAATTAAGGCCTATTATGTTGGATAAAATTAAAAATTCTGATTGAACGGATCTGATCCATGAAACCCAGCTAACTGGCCTGTATCAGTATGGCACTCATTTTTATGACAACTTCATTTGCCAGTCGATGCATTTTTTCACTGTCATTTTACATAATGCTAGGCTTATTTGGAGACAATTTTTGAGCCGTAGCCTAATTGTCAGGTGTTGGACCAAAGGCATTAAATTGCAGGCTCAAATTTGGTAGAGAGAAGAAATATGCCTCTAGATAAGCTGTTAGCCAAAATCCAAGATATAGGATAGGGATTTCCTTAATTTGGGAATGGATCATTATGGGTCAAATTTATTAGTGGGTTGAAGTATACAATATGGGCCTAATTAACCAAGCTCAAGTTAAAAGCATAAGATACCAACATGTTTTTATTTTTTAATATTTGTTTTTCTGATCACACCACGGGGGGTAAAGGGGTATAAATTGCAGTGGTAGTTAGGTTATATCCGTGCGCAATAGTGGTGGAACAGGGATTTAACAAGACAAATCTAATAATTTAACATTGAAACTAAAAAAAAATTGTTTTTAAATACAAAATTATTTGGTGACTTTTATGTTGCCTTCTTAGGTGAGTGAAATAGAAGGACAATATATGCATCAGTATATTTTAAAAATAACATAACATGATCCATCCGGTGTGGCATATGGTGGTCAATGAAAAATCAGGCAATTAACGATAATTAATGATCACAAAAGGTTGTTACTGGATCATTTTTCTATCCATACTCATCTTTTTTTTTTTCGAAATTTTCGCTTTATGGGGTTTCAAGCCTGAAGAAATTAAGCTTGTCCTTCTAAGCAACTAATTAAAAAACCTCTAGCTAGCTAGCACCTATTGGTAATTAAACCTCTTAATTTAATTAGTAAAATGTGGAGCAAGAATATATTTTGCAGCTATCCTTTATTGGTACAAGGAATAAAAGCCCAAAATATCAAGGAAATAAAAGATATTCGTGAACAAATGGGTTAATAATCTAGGAGATGACTGATGAGTGTTGAGATATTCAGATCAACAAATGGGATAAGCCAAGGAGATGCCTCCTCTGTTTCTTTTCTTTTAATTAATTAGCATGAATCAAGTGGAGCATGCAAATAAATATAGTTTTCTCAGGTATAAATATCTTGCTTTTTCAGAAGAATAAACGACAGTCCGAGCAATATTTATTATAACTAATCTCAAGGGAATATCTTTAGAGCATATTATATATATCTTGAACTCAACAGGAATCTATAGATGTATATAGGCACTTGAGTTAATAACTGTTAGGCTTTTTCCTGGCCTTTAAGGTATCTTATATATTATTTCATGGATATCATGATGTATCCCCTAATTAAAATTTCTCCTTCGGGGATAATACCTAGATCAGTGCCGCAGCTGGATATGGAATTATGGATATATATTAGGTGCATCTTCAATGGAAAAGTATAATTCCGGCATCAGCTAAATTCGATATAATTACTAGAACATGATTGTTGCTGCTGCTCACTACCTAGCTGGTAAGCATCTTTAGTGGATCGCTTTGCTTTTCTTCACTTGCTTTGATTATATATCTTCTCTAGTTTGATATAACTTTTTTATGTACCACTTCTTTAACCCAGCATTAACCTTGTACTGCGGTACGAGAATCAATGTCTTTCTGTTTTTTTTTTGTTTAAACCATATATGACTGCGGTTGTCACTTGTGGAGTGTTCAAACGGTTGGTTCGGTTCAAACCGAAGTAAAATGATCAAACCAAAATATTTTTTGGTTTCCAAAAATAGAACCGAACTGAACTGATTAAACCTATCAACCGATTAAGAACCGAACCGAACAAATCGAAGTAAATTTCAGTTTGTGAGGTTCAAACATAAGTAAACCTATTAGTATTATTATTAACGAAAAGAATACATTATCATACACAACAATTGAAGTTCAGTTTGGTTCGGTCCGGTTTGGTTTAATGAAATATTTATAATACCAATAAAATTAGAGTCGAACCAATATAAACCGGTTGGTTCAGTTTAATCGGTTTTGAGATGTCTAAACCGAAATTATTCAAAATTTCGACCGAACCGATCCATTTAAACCAAAATTTTCTGGTTCGGTTAAAAACCGAACAAACCGAACCGTTTGAACACCCCCACTTATGGATCTTAAATGTCAAAAAATTACGTCTTATATAGAAATCAAACAATTAAATCTTATCTAGGAGACAAACACTTACACTTTAGAAAATAAGAAATAGTTTCCCACCTTAATTTCAAGGACCATCCTATGCTAAAGCTCACCGAAAACTTAAATATGAAGTACGAAACTTAATACCTGATACCATGCCATTTGCCATGGAATATTCAATCTCTTGCGAGAACAACAACTGTTTCTGTGTGTACGAGACAAGACTTTAATGGCAAGAAGCCTCTTCTCGTTAGTTTGTTGTTGGATCGTGAGAGTAGGTCTTCCAAGACAATAAGACTTGGCCTTTGAGAAATCCTCTCCAATTTTTTATGGATCTCTCGTCTCTTTTCTTTGATAATAGAAGAAGAAGAGAAGACTAACAATTATGTATTTCTCTCTTTAGATTAACTTTTTAGATTCTATGTGATACAATATCTTGTATCTTGAGGACCAATCTTTATAAATAATAAAACTGTCCTGATGATAGTCTTGTAGCCCACCAATAAAATATGGCGGCCCGTCGAAAGTCTCAGATGTGTCATAAGAATCACTTTTTTTTTATTAACACATTTCATACAGCCCGCCAAACTCTCATAATTTTGCTCGGATTGTGTTGTAACTGCCACATTCAATGCTGTGGCCTAGGGGAAATCTCCTAAAGGCGATTTTCCCTGATTGCAAGTCCATAATCACCGAAAATTTTCAAAATACCTTAATAAAAAAATAATAAACCAAAAAACCATAGACTTGTGAGAATTCCGAATTTATTCGGGCCGGAACGTGAAATGGCGGCTCCATTCTTGGGGGGCTGTCATTTCACATTGCAGCCCCACCAAAATAAAAAAAATTCAGCCAAACTGTTGAAATTTAATATATCTGTTTAATATTTTTCAAAAATAGAAAGAATAATTAATAATTTGAATATGTTAGAAAGAATATAAAATAAAATAGATAAAATATCTTATAATTTAGATGTACTAGAAGGATTCCGAAATATTTTTCAGGCATGATTTTTGCCAGCTATAAAAAAATTAAACTATTTTTTTATGTGTTATTGGAAAAAAAAAAATACTTTGGATCTGAATTATTGATCTCAGCTCAAAAATCACTTCTAGTAAATAAAGAAATTATCGTGGTCTTTCTAGTACATTCAAATTATAAGGTATTCAAATTAATTTTTTTAAAAATAGATGAAGTATCTTAAAATTTGAATGTACTAGATGGGTCACAATAATTTCTTTTACCTAGAAGTGATTTTTGAACTAGGATCATTAATTAAGATCCAAAGCATTTTTTTCAGTAACATATCAAGAAATAGTTTTTTTACAGGGTGGAAAATTTCTACCTGAAAAGTATTTCGAAGTCCTTCTAGTACATCTAAATTATAAGATGATTTATCTATTTTGTTTGATGTTCTTTATAACATATTCAAATTATTAATTATTCTTTCAATTTTTTAAAATTATTAAACAAATATATTAAATTTCAACTGAATAAGCTGAAAATTTTGGTTTTTGCGGGGCTGCAACGACAAATGACGCCTCCCAATCGTTATGGCCCTGATAAATATGAAATTTTCCAGATTCAGTAGTCTTTTTTTTTGGAGTATATTTAAATTTTTTGGCCATAATCAGTCCATCAATAATTTGAATTTGTTTATATTGGTCTACACATTTATAGATCACATTCTAATGAATACACAGATTGTCAAAAGTTTATAATTTTTATTAATCACATTAGTTAAACAATCATACAAGATAATATATAATTCATAATTATATTACATATATGCTCAACATTGGATATTATCAACAGTCAAGTGATTCTATTAATATAAAAATTATTTTACATCTGGTCTAAATAACTCCAAACAAAATAATCAACCTCTCTCTGTTATTTTTTTTTATGAAACTTTGATAACGGCTATCAAGTATAAGAATCAATCTCTTTCTGTGTTTTTTTTTTCAACACCAGCAGAAAAAAAAAAATATGGTCATATCAGTAGAAAACTTGTTCATGCGAGAAAAAAATGTATCATGGTGGCTACCTTTCAATCTTTATTTGATATAATGACCGAATTAGATAATAAATTTCTATGATTGAAACAAACTGAAAGTAGAATATCTTTTGTGAATTGTGCATGACAAATAAAATTTCACCAATCAATTTGTTATCGGGAGCAAACTTGCTGGCCTCTGAGCAATTTATTTACCCCCTTTTTTATGAATACTGTGATTTAATGATTTATATACGTGAACCTAAATATGTATCATTTTTCTTTGATATTTCAAGAAAATAAATTTTCATTTACATCAGAGATTAAAATTTTCTGTACTTTTCTCTTTGTACATGACCATTTTGTTCAAAAACACTCTTAGAAAAAATTAAAATGCCTTCTCAAACAACTGACAATTGCTCCAAAATAGTTGGAGCTCTAATTTATATTAGAGAAGAAAATCAATTTGCGTCTTAATGGGTTAATTACGACAATGTCTTTAAATATTTTTTTTTTAACAAACTTGATATTCTACCTTTTAAGTAATGAAATATATGAATTTTTCCCCTCATAATTTCATATTGACTAAATGTGATATTAGCTAATATAATTATTATTTGTCAAATAAGTTTTGTTTTTAATATGAGATGAGAGACAAAATCATATTGATTGGAGGCCTCATTGGGTCCATTATAATCTAAGAGATGCTTCTCCGGTGCTCCTTTCACCACACAAAGAAAGCCTGCCTAACCTCAGAGCACAAAATAACAGTAGTGCTCCTGATATGCTATCTCTGGGAATTAAAAGGAGATCATGGAACAAATTCCTAAAGCAAACACACATTTGGGAGAATCCAAAAAGAGAAGCTAGCCCATGTTCTCTTATTCTCGCACCCACTCATACAATTCTCCTTGCAACTCCTTTACGGGACCAAAACACCACATGGGAACCTAACAATGTCTAAAATAACCCATGCACCTTCCAAAGGAGAGAATCCATGATCTCTCTCTTTCTCAAAGAGAAAATAAGTTGAATATAATCTTTAGAGGGAACTAGCTAACAAGACACGGCACCCTTTTTCTGTACCTTGCTAGAAAAAGACACAAAATACAAACAGTACTCTTCAATAAAGAAATATATATAAAGAAATAAAATGTCCGTATCCAAGCTATACCCAATATACTTTTTTTTGTTCACAATATTCTGTCATTTGTTGCATCTTTTTGTCCGTCTAGTATATTATTATGTGAACTTATTAATTGATTGGATTCACATTAAAAAAAAAAAAACCTTATAACCCGTTTATGGCATCGATCTGATCCGACTTTTATACTGCATGTAGATCGGACGGAACCGCACAAAAAAGATCGAGAATCCTGCTTTGTGGGACGGGAACAGCAGCAAATAGGTATCCTTGCTTTTTATAAGGATTTTTTATTTTTTATTTGCCTAGCAAATTCCCTCTTATTAAAAATTTACTAAAAGTGCGCTTTAATTAGGCACAAAGGAAGTAATACTTGGGCCTAATGCGCTAGCCCATGGTTAAATAAAACTTACTTTGGCCCAACTGCAATGTTTGATACTGTTCTACGTAGATCTAATTATAAACCATGCATCCACCATGGCTCAAGGTGATTATTAATTTGACTTGTAGAGTAGTGACAACCAGCTTTTTGCTGTGTGTGTGCCCAAATATTAGTTTACCTTTTTTATTTCACAAAATTAACTCTATGTATTACAGCACTTGTTTGCGGTTTTGCACTTGAAAGTTATTTTTGCATTCTCTAGTAGGTTTTCATTGGAACAATGCAAGTGAAATTTTTAATAGTGTTAATTATTTCACGTGTAATAATTTTCACAAGATCATAATTTCTATTATACGCAAAGAGTGTAAAAGAAGATTCTTTTTTTGTGCTAAAAAAATATTATTATGGCTTTTCAGGGCAAAAACATAGCACATTAATTTTATGGCTGATTTGAAAATTCAAATCAGCAACATATAAATTCGTGTCTATAATTTCATAAAATATTTTGTGCTCATCTCATGTAGATCTCATTTACCCTCTGTCTAGCCTGAAATTACACCTCAGCATATATGAAAAAGCAAAACAAAAGGCACAGATGAGCAGAGATTAAGTGTGAGATGAGCTTTATTCCTGATGTTGGGGAGGCAGTGAAACTGCAGAGAAGGTTCCATGCAAAATTTCAAGCATCCATGCACTACCAAAGCAAGACCACCATGATATCTATAGATCTCCATCCTGTTTTATCATTTCAAGGGCCATTATTTTGTTGGTAAAGTGATAATAATGGTTTATTAATTATTACCATTTACCTAAAAAATATAAATTAAAGATGATAATTTATTACCACACAAAGATCCATAAACTTGAATTTTTCTTTTCTTTTCTATATATGAAACAGCTTTAGCTTGATTTATTTCATGAATGTACCTAGTTTTATTACGTATGTATTTTTTTAGAGTAAGTTTTACGTACATGTTTAGTAATGATATAACTTTTGCAAGCTACAAAATTAATTACATATGCCATGATTAAGGTGTGAGTTGATCCTTCATTTAACCGCTCGATTGCAGAAACTTCTATCAGCCATGCATGTTCTGGCATTTTGTAACATTTTTAATGATGGCCATATTCCTCATAATCTAATGCAAATTAACCAGCAGCACTATCTAATACGGTTATAAACATTAATCCTTGTCATCTTAAATTAAAGTCACTTATGTAAATTCACTATCCAATTTTCTTAATTTGTTGTAAAATTAATTTATTGCAACCAATTTATGTCTATTGCAACAAAAATTTTGGTTGCCCAAAATAGAATAGTGAAAGTTCTTGATTTTTATATGCTAATGGTAGGCTGGTAGCCGCGTATAAACAATAAGTACTTAAAGCATCTAAAAAAATTTATACCCAAGAATCATTCCATCATCATAGAATTTGAGTTCGATTTGTTAGGAATTCCTCGATCACATATACCAGTATATGCTTAATCACAAGCACCCAAAAATCTTTAACTGACATATAAATCTTATTTAAAGGAGTCCGAATCTCCTGTAATTCAGAGAGGAATTACAGGATCCTAAAATTCCGATATCAACAGTTCAAACTTTCCCGTACGCAGATCTTGAAAACGTTCTCGGAAAAGTAAGATTTCATGTACGCATCTCAAGAAAGACTAACGGTTGGAATCGGGATTACAGGGTTCTGTAATTCCCCGAGAATTACAATAGATTTAATTATTTTCTATTTAAAGTATGACACAATAGCGCGCTCCTTGTGTTTGTCATTTCAATTTCCATTTTTAATTATATTTTGATTATACTAGGAGGTTTACCTAAAATGGCAGCAAAAGATCAGTTGTACAACTATCAAAATGGTTGTCAATTTTTAATGCAAATATAAAGCTGGCGCATTTAATGCAAAATTTCATTTCTTTCCAACAACTAAAAAATAATTGTGAACTATATAATATAGCAAGACATGCAGTCTTAAAATTTGAAGTTACAAGTCTACGATGGACTACAACATTGTCGCTTTACTTTTTTCCCCCACAAATATCTTCACAATTTGAAAATAAAAATTGCCCAAAAAGAAAATAACTTAAAAACAATTTTAATGTACAACCAAAAGACATTATTTTGAACAAGATTACAAAATTAAGAATATATAAATATACCCACCAAAAGTGACTAGCAAGATGATGTGGGAATGATTAAGGCACTGATTTTGATGCAACCTTGATTGTCTCTAGTCATTCGCAATTTCCTTTCACTTTTCCCCTTTCCACCACTTTTTCTTTCAAAAGAAGCTCTTTAGTTCTCCCCTTGTTTCCATCTCAGATTATCTTACGTACAGTTAGTTCTTTACCTTTGGTATTTACCAACACAAGACAACTTTTTTCTTGAAAATACAAGTAGAGGTAATATACTAAGAGCTACTAGGAGAAGAGATGTTAAAGGTGACGCCTTAAAATTAGATGGTGCAATTACCCATGATGATCAGGGTTGTCAGGAGACCAGTATGTATACTGCCATTCTGTCTCTTGTGTGTGAGGAGGAATTGATGTTTCCTGAAATGAATATATACGGTTCAAAAATGTATGGCTCAAAAAGGGTCTGACTAAATTGCACTAATAATTAATGGACCCAAATATATACAAAGAAAATAAACAGAGCAAAAATAATTGTCCATAAGTGAAGAACTTATGTGCATGCACACATGCTACTTCATGTTAGACTATTTAAATAAGAGTACTATATCTTAATTTCAATATTACCATTATCAAATAACTAACTTCATAATATAGCCCCTCAGATTTCAGATCTTGGCATATTAATTTTTGATAAATGCAGTACACAACACAGGAATTCAGATATCTTAAATTTATTTTATAATTTACAAAATATGTTTTAAAGTAATTGCCTCTTGGAATACCTACACACAAATGAATTCCATATAGAAATAGAACACAAAACGGCAAGCTTCTTTTCAATTTGAAATTTGTTATTGCCAATTTTGCCTTCGAGAAAAAAATATTAACAATAATCTAGCAAAAGAAATGAAATCACAGTTTTGAAAATTTTCCTTACCCTCGATCGCGATGTCAAATACTAAAATTGATTAAGGTTGTCTCATCGATTAAATTAAATAAGAAAAACAACAAGGTAGAAAATAATCACGGATTTAAAGCAAGATATTGGTGATTTGAAAGACATGTAAAGAAAACAAAAAGAATTAAGTTATCTTTTTCTTTTCATTTTTTCTTTTTTAAAGAAGCTAATGATAATTACAAACTGGTACTCATAGGTCTAGTCTGAAAGCAAGAAGGCAGAAAAGCTTGTGTTCTCTCTTATCTGGTCATAGGAGGAAAGAAAAGATGGTCTTTGTTTGTATATTGGTTTTTGCGCCTCTCTTCTTTCCGGTTGAAAGTATTTGAAAGTGTGGTCCTGTCATGTTTTTTATTCACTGATTTTCCCTCTCAAAGAAAAAGGATTTCCTGTGGCACATATACACACCACCACATATATATATGGCAGATATAAAAGTTCTTCTACATATCAGCTCTCTTTTACAAAATTCAGTTTCGGATTATTATAATAAGCTAGCTGCATTTGAAAATAGCTATTCTAATTATTATAATATAATTTTAAATCAAAATATAATTGCGCGCTATCACTATCTCAATGCGTGTGCCTAGCTACTTTTAGATATTGTTGGCATGCTTTTAAAGGAAGAGTCAATCAAAACAAAACAACAATACATGACAGGAGATGGCACTAGAAAAATAACATAACCTACGTTTCTTTTACATTGGTTGTTGTGAGAAGATGGGCCCACGTATCTATATATTTTGAAACTGACAGGATAGCTATAGTAATTTCTCAAATCTTCAAAATCGTATTAGAATGTTTCAATGTTAAGCAGAATATCTGAATTTATATATACAAGTAGTTGGAACAAACCAAAACCACCTAAAGGGCTGAGAAAGACAGTTAAAGATGACACCTATATTACATCTAATCTATTATATAGAGAGACAAACGAGGAGAGTAGGGGGGTTAGATTAGAAAGTAATCAAATGATCAAAGCGTTGTGCTAATTTAAGCTTTGTTTTAAGTAGGTGGGAAAAAAATGGAAGTTATGGCTAGAAGCTTGATTAAAGTAATCAAATGATCGTTATTATCTTTGAAATTGAATTTAAAGTCTTACTCCTTTTACGCTGGATGAGGTGCAACCCATGATCAACTCTTCAAGGCCAGCAGTAGATCTGTGGTCAAGCTTTTGGTGCGATTGCTGCTCACAAAATGTTTTAAAAAAAAAGTAAATGAAATGGATGATTCTCTGAAAAAAATAATCAAAGACAATTACAATTGAAAACAAAAGTCAAGAAGAAGGGCATATAACTACAAAATTTTAATTATGTTAAGAAGAAATTAAGAAGATGCTGATCATTGATTAAAATGTTGATTACCATGGGAAAGATACCCACTTTGGTGTGTAAGCCAATTTTTCATAAAAGTCTCCATAAATAAAAAAAAAATGTGAAAACATCAATTTAATATATATTTCTCATTTAAAAGAAATGCCTTGCAAGACCATATCCCAGTATTGCTGGTTGAAAGTCCTAGTACTGAATGCCAAATAAATAAATTAATATGTGATTAGTATACAGTGCCATCTAAGAGCGTGAGGAAGTACCGCAAACTTAGGTTGGAGTATTATATTTGGGACATGATAGGCATCTTCAAGCACATTAACTGTGGAGTGTTGCATAGGTGGAGAGATGATGGTGGCAATAGGGTCGGCTGTTTGGTTGACAAGGTAAGCTGCCGCTGCGGGAGGACCGGCCTGCTGGGTCCTGTGGCGCTCATGCTCTTCATGCATTTCCCTGGCCTTTGATGGCACCTCACCTATTCCTGCCTATTGATTATTTATAGCCATTAACGAAGAGTATTTTTACAATTTAGCTAAGTTTTTCTATTTCTTTTATGAAGTGAGCATTCCTATCGAAAAAAAAATTATACTATGTACCTTATATATGATGGATGTTGGAGGTATACATTATGCAGATTCTCTAGAGATTTAATAAATAATTACTTGAATGCTGCTTTTACATTGGGGTGAACATTAGGGAAATTCAGGAGTCTATTGGAGGAAATTGTCGTAGGGATATCTTAGGTGAGGAAGGTGACCAAAGTGATAAAGACATTAATTGCATTGCTTCCAAACTAATTTAAAAAAACATATATATGTATTTCTATGGATGAACCAATGTTCTTCATCGATCGTTGCTGCATGCCCAGGGTTGCTTGAAATTCAAACAATATGATGTGAAAGCTTTAGCTGGATAGTCTATTATTCTATCTTTTTAATTTAATATTTGTTATTTTCTTTCTTTTTATAGATGGTTATGTTTAGTTTGTGAAGACAAATGCCCAGTATTAGATTGCAACTTATATTCATCACTATATAATATAAATCATTCTCCTATAATTATATATGTTAACCTATATAGTCTACATCAAAGTATCATCATCTTCTAATATACAGAGCTTAATTTAATCTGAGGCCAAACAAGCACATTAAAAAAATGGAAAACTTCGAATCGGGTATTTGTCAAAAGTGTAAAATGTTGTGACGACATGCATCAGAACATTAATGACAAATACTACAACAACATGAAATTAACTAAATAAAAAATAGAGTTGCATACCTCCTCGAAGCTCTTTCTAAACGGTGAAAAACTGAAGTTATCAGGCTTCAAATGTTGTTGTTGATGTTGGTGATGCAACTCGATATTTCCACTATAACCCGATATCCCCGCCTCATCGATCCTTTGACTCATTACCTCTTTTGATGAACAACTCCCACTCCCTGTACTATCTCTCCTATTCTCAGCCACCCCTTCACCGGCCACTGCCTTTCTCTCTGACCAGTTGCACTGTCTCGGCTGCGTCTGATAAAATATTTTCGAAACAACTAATTCCCCTTCTTTCTCCTCTTCCAATTCGCCAAGGTGGTATTGATGCATCACCCAATTAGTCTTTTCAGGTTTTCTGTGCTTGCCGAAATTTGTATAGAGCACAAGTATTTTCTTGCACCCCTTTTGCGTTCCATTGACCATAACAGGTCGGGTT
This sequence comes from Carex rostrata, assembly GCF_964058835.1. Taxonomy (NCBI): domain Eukaryota; kingdom Viridiplantae; phylum Streptophyta; class Magnoliopsida; order Poales; family Cyperaceae; genus Carex; species Carex rostrata. The sequence continues at coordinate 7,076,603 of NC_135926.1, forward strand.
TTCCCAGTCTTGTGCCAACGGGTATCTCCAGATCTTTGTAAGTCGCACTCGGTTTGGATTTTGCGTCTTTTCCTAGTACCAGTCGTGTACGCCTTGGATGGTCGATGGAAGAAATGTTTGCTGAGGCCATCTCTCGTTACTCCTGAAATTTTTAAGCGTGATATGCATCATGCATCCATGCCATGCAAAAGAAGCTAAATTTTGTTCCTAACCACATAACTTTTAAAATTGCTTCTTAATTAAACATTTATTTTATAGTTTTATTTTGTTAGATTAAAACATGCCTGTTTTTCTTGTCAGGTGTAACCACTTTGAGAGAAAAACTATCTGCGGGCTAAAGAAACTATATAAAATTAAAAAGGGAAGAGAAATAAAAAGCACAAAGATCGTTCATTAGGAAACTTCAGAAGCATCTTCCCGTCATGCATATGTGTGTGTGTGAGACAGTGAGTGAGAGAGAGAGAGAGAGAGAGAGAGTCTATCAAGCAATCCTTTTGAAAACAATAATGCGTCTTACATACGTAATAAGGAAATGCTGCTTCAAACTTTTGAAGGAAAATATTTTTTAAGGAAACGATGAGGATTTATCCGATACTCACCTTTGCTATATAGAATATGAAATAGATAAAAAAAAAAAAAAATTAAGTAGATAATGGGCTCCAAAGTCCAAACTATATGTATGAAAATAATCAAAATTTGGACGTAATAACATTATACATATGTCAACAAAAATAATGCCGTATATAGAAAAGAACATATATGCACCATAATGAAAAAAGATAGAGAATATAGAAACAAAAGAACTTGTGCAAAATATATTCAACTTTTTATGTAAGAATAAGAATATATAACTGTTCTATAAAACCTCTGTAGATATATGGCAAAGGATATCTCTTAATTATCTTATTACTTACAGCTAGCATACCTGGGAGTTTCTCAGGATGAGTATAACATATGCCATCTTCTCCTTCGATAGTCGGTATAAACTCATCTATCAAAGGGTGAGATCGCACACCTTCTTCTTTAACCTTTGCCTCTAGGTGTTCTATCAGTTCTTGGTCTGTTGGGTCGAACTTTACACCAGCTGGTAACCCGACCCAATCCTTCATGTGTAAATTATAACCAAATTAAAAGAAAATACTTGAATTCATTTTGTTCATACTATAACTTGACATTTGCATAAAAATCCTTAATGTTTGCATTGTTATTTTTCTTTAGAAAATGAAATCATATAGAGAACTTTTAAAGATAAAAAAATTGGAATCAAATTGTCCTCACAAAATTTTAGCAAAAATATTTAAAATGATATATTCCATTAGTGAAAGAATGCTTATCTGAACTCAAATCTACTAAAGATTAAGCATATTGTACGTAGCACAACAAAAGTCCAAACAAATTTAACAGAAGAGAATTGAATCAGGTGATACAGTTTAGATATCGATTTAAAAAATAAGATATATATATTTCCATACCGGTTTGCAATTGAGCTTGTTGCCACAACTGGGGCAGTGTTTGGTCATACGATGCTCTTCGAGCTTGGCATCTATTTGGCTTCTATTCATGGTGCAATTCAAACTTCATGACACATCCTGGAAAAAAAAATACAGTAAAACAAAAAAATAAATAAAGAAGCGTGGTATAGAAAGAGATTTATCACATATCTTATGCGAGCATATATAATTGAAATATAGGATAAGAGTATAAAATTATGGAATTCTTGGCTTACTGATCAGACTGTGATTAGTAACTTGAGGTGCTCTCTACCAGACTTAAAACTTTGCTCCTTAGGAACAGAATTTTTTTTGCTTGGAAGACAAATTACGGAGAGAAAAAATGGAAGGCAACGGAGATAGAATATATATTTGTTTTTAAATCCAGAGGGAGAAGGTCTTGAGAGAACTATAGAGAGAGAGAGAGAGAGAGAGATTAGAAAAGGAGGAGAGGAGGAAAGGAGGCCTGTAGTTTGCGGTAGCGGCCTATAAAAACAAGCCTTCGTTTTTTTAGAATTAATAAATTAGCACTCAAGAATTCTCTCCTACTTTAACTGAAATCCCATCAAAAAAGGAAACCCCCCCTCTCTGTCTCACGGTTACAGGCGCACACCAACACATGCACACAAAAGGAACCGAATAGTACTAGTCATGAAACAATCCACACTGAAAGAAATTAACCTTGCCTGAACTCTAGGGTTTGAGAAGAAAAAAAGAAGCAAAAGGCGAGAACTTTGAAGAACAAGTACAAGCGCCGAGGCACACAATATGCAAAACTTCAACAAATTAAGAAAGCTTTCGATTAGAAAAAATTAGAAATATTTTGCTAATTACAAATATCACTTTGAAGCGTCAAATTTATTTTGTGGGGGTAATATAACATATAAGACCTAAAAACGACTTTTTGTTGAAAGAAATGATGAAAAAAACGGGTATTTCTAATAGAGAATCATGGAAAGAGAGAGAAAACAAATAAAGAACAAAGGGGGTAAGAGCTCACATGGCAATTGGGATTGTGCTCAAATGATGATCCTTTTTGGCATGAGGAGAAGCTGTTTGCACAAACGAGAGAGACAGAGAGAGAGAATACTGAGGTTTGCTTCTGATCCAAGGCAAATGAGGAGTATACTTGATGGACCCCAAAAGTATATTAAATATAATACATAAATTATCACATGCCCGAGCAAGCTTCTGCTACAAGCACGACAATAGTCTTTATATAGTCTAAGCTTAGAAGAAAAAATAAATTTGAGAATTGCTAAGAAATTACAGTAGGTTGGATAGGATTTGATGCCAAACTGACATGTTTACTAAGTCAGTGTTAGTCCCCTGGAAACCAAATTATAACTTCTAATGGGGGCATATGGAACTTTGGAAGGGTGAGGTTGTTAAAGAAAACTAATTTCTTCTAATAGATTAGCTAGTGTTCAGGGCCACAAGAGAATATTTCTATTTCGAAGGTTATGGATCCTCTGTGGCCAAACCTTGATAGTTGATGTATCTTGTGCTGTGTGGTATGCAAGTATTCTTTTATTTAGAAATTGTCTCAAGTATCACATGTATAATGTATTATGCACCTCAGTTGAAAATATATTTCTCCAATTTCTTGTGAATTAATTGTGCCTTTGTGGCTTTATAGCTATTAATCCGATTAGTCAATAACTATGTTATTGCAGATTTGTACATTTCATAATCAAATGAATTTTTTTTAATATATAGTAAATATATATAATAATGTCATCACACTAAACTTTATGCTTGTAGATCGATGCTTTTCAACTGCAAATAATTTTTTTTAATAATTATTCTTGAATATAAAGGATATGGTTTGAGTAATATAAAGGATATTATTTGCTAATGTTTGATACTTACTCAAACAAGAGATGGCAACAGAGACTCAAATTTGGCACAGATTATAAAACATATAAGTCATCGCTTGTTAGAGTAATCATCAACCATTAACAAATAAACATCGAAATTTAAACTTATATAAAGTATCAATGTATATTTACCAAAAGTGCCAACTAAATTTGTGTAATTGTACATGGAACATGATACTGAATCTAGGTTGGGCTAAACGCGAAGTGAAATTCTCGGCTTGTGCTAATTAGAAGAAAGTCATCAGCAAATAATAATTGTAATCTTGAAACTTATGTAATAATAATTGTGTAATATATAAAAAAAAAGTTAAAAAAAATTCTGAAAAAAAATATACCACTTTTCAGTTAGATACGCAATTATATATATATACATTTTTAATGAGCCTACAACAAAATAACTATGAACGATCATCAATGGCCTTCAATATTTGTAATTTTATATTGAATGAAAAATGTAAGTGTAAATATGTAATACTGTTAATAGCACAAATAAATTATTGAAAAGTGACCTAAATTGAATTCTGATATAGTTTAGTGAAACTACAGCACAACATTAAAATAAAAATAAAAATGTGTGCTGAACATGAAAGGTTGCCTGGCATGGGTAACAGAAGATCCTACAGCTTGTAGTATGGTGATATGAGAGTTAGCTTAGAAAGCGGTACTATACAGAGTTGAGGAAGGGTGTGGATACAATGTTTCCAAGTTGGTGAGACCAGGAAGCGATCGAAGGCCAAATAACAGGTTTGATTTGAGGGAAAGAAGGATTTGGAAGGTGATCATAAGATTAGGTTCATCTAAATCTTGACACCTCTACGGTTTCTTCTCTCATACTCCAACGGTCCAACCCCCTCTCTCTCTCTCTCTCTCTCTCTCAATTAACACGTTTGCTTGCCACTTGCTACCTGCGCACGTTCTATGTGGACCAAACAGTATAGTAGCTACACCTGAAGTCTGAGTGGTCTATTTTTAGGTGAAGAAATTTTTTTGAGTTTTGACTGAAAGAACTATATATATTAACAAAAATATTGCCGGTCAATACTTTCTTGACAGAATGACAGTGCTATTGTCTGAATTATTTTTCAAGGGATGGATATTGACACCCAATTAACTTTTATGATAGTCAAGATGTTCGATATATAATTTATTAAAGTAAAAATTAAAATAATAATTGTGTATCGTTGGATTTTGAAATAAATAATTCATTTTCATCCTTCTCTCTAAACTTCAAATTTTAGATTAAGTATATATTATATTAGTTAAACATATTCTACACGCTGATAATAGTACTAAAGATGATAACAAATAATAGTATTGAAGATAGATAATGTATAAGAATATTCATTTTTCAAGGAGAATATATATTAAAATAGACAATACAGAACAGTGTACATTGCTTGTGGTGACGCCTCTGAGGAGCTAACAGTAGTGTTCTCTTCTGATACCATTAATTAGTTCTTGTTGGTCTCATTGATTCCCTTTCTCACCAAAATAGAGCTAATAATTAAAAGACATGCATGAATGGTTTCAACACAAGAGGAATCAGAAAGTCTTGAGAGAATTATTCTTCTTTTTTGCCTTTTGGAGGTGGGAGGAGTTAATGGTCATTAAGTATAATTAAAATACAATAATCCAAAATTTTAGGTATAAGGCTTGTTAAGTAAAAACACGGGTAGGAATTTTAGTTGAGTGTCGTTTTGGCAACAGCAAAAAACAGAAAGGAAGCTGAGATTTCAGCTGGAATTTCTATATATCCAATTTGGTTGATCTCGGTCAATATTAGGAAAAAATCAATTCATATTAAATTCAACGGAAAGAAAGAGCGAGAGTTGTGAATTTGCTTGAGGTGTACCGGGCCTTTTAATTAAAAAAAAAAAAAACCCTCAATATATAACACAGGAATACTGAGTTAAATATATAGAGCGAGCATCCGGTACACAAGAAAATATAAACAGTCATTATATCGATTGATTATATGGGTAATCATGACGGTTACTTATGAGAAATTTAATTTACTGACCAAAATATTACTATAATTATATATCTATTAGACTATTATGATATCATCGTGAGAATCAAATATATATAGCTAAATAGGGAACTCTTTCTTTTCTCATTTTTAAGTGTAATTTTTTTTTCTTTAATAATCTTCAATATATGATGACAATTAAATTATCAAAAACAAATATAACTGATTATAATTAGTTTTTCAATGTTATCCTTTATTATCAGATGGTGAAATCAATTTAAAAGGTGTAATGAAGCAAATCTATACACTATTGGAAAATAAGGAATCAGGATCGGTTATATAAGCCTATTAGTATCGGAATATAACCGATCTTGATGAAGGCGATACTGATACTATCAGGATCGGTTTTGTATTTTGTACCCAACCAATCTTAATAAGTACTTATCTAGATCGGTTATATCGGAGAACCGATCCTAATATTTTTTCTCCCGTTTTTTAATACCAATTAAAAAAAACACAATTAGTATCGGATTTCATTAAAACCGATCCAGATGAGACTAGCAGGATCGGTTCTACATAAAAATCAATCTTGATAGTTAAGTATCTGGATCGGTTTTTCTTGTAAAACCGATCTTGATATAATTCTCTAAAAAAAAAAAAAAAAACTTTTAGGATCGGTTATTTTTATAACCGATCCTAAAAGTTTTTTTTTTTTTTTTAGAATTAGGATCGGCTATTGTAAACAACCGATCCTAATAGTAGTAATCTGCAGTGGCGGAACCAGGAATGAAAACTAGGGGGGCCTAACTAGTTTCTCACACTCTCAGGATATTAGTTTTAGTTTCATGTTACACGATTAAATAATAAAAATATATATTTAGCAATTATCGATTGTCATAATCTTTTACTTTTAAAATAAAATATTTAACAAAAATAAATATTAGATTAAGTAACAAAGCACCTATTTGGTGAATCCTTCTTCATATTTTGAAGTCAAAAACAAAACATCAAAACAACCTACATAGAAAAAAAATTAAAGAAACAATCTTATAATGAATTCATATCTCATAATCATAATGATTTAAAAAATTTCAATTAGAAAACGTACCACTAATTACTAATTTGAGATAGTTGAATTTTTCGAGTCTTCATGTTTTGAAAACGTTGCAAAATCCTTTCATCATGAATAGCAGCAAAAATCTCTCGCTCAATGTAGCAAATCATGTTGTCATTCATCCATTCATCGGCCATCTTATTGCGCAATTCGGTCTTAATGATTTTCATTGCTGAGAATGCCCTTTCAACTGTTGTTGTTGCCACAGGTAAGATCAAGGCCAACTCAATGAGGCGATATACCAATGGATAGCACAAATGTCTTTCAGTTTGAACCATTAGGATAGCAAAAGTTGCAAGATCATGACAAGCTGAAAATTCTGTACTATTTCTCACATCAGAAATGAATGTGCCGAGTTCACTTCTTAAAAATGTACAGTCAAAGGGTGAGAAGTCCACAGAATAAATACTAGCAAGTTCAAGAAGTTTGTCATGATCAAATTTAGAGAAAGAGTCCTTCGGATCAAGACAAGCAATGCATTTCAACAAATTAGTAGATGCTTCACTAAATCGTTCATTCATTTCAAAAAGAAGAGAGTCAAGCACAACCAAGAAAATATCAACATGGTAGCGATGCGAATACTTTACCATTTGACCATCACGCCTTGAACGACCTCTTGCTGGTATTTTATCATCCATATTGGGAACAGAAATTTCCATCTTCATACAAAAACCCTTAACTTCTTCCAATGTTACGCTACGAAATTTTTACAATTAAATTAAAATGATTTAAAAGAAAGAATCAAGTTAATTGTGTTAATAAAATGGAAGTTTAAACCTTAATTAAGGTTTCCCTAAATAAGTAAGTTAATTGTGAATTGAAATCGTGTCGAAATTTCGAGATTTTGGAACTTTATAGGCTCAGTGCGGATGGGGTCCATCCGCAGTGCGGGTAAGAGTCCATCCTCAGTGCAGGTAAGGGTCCATCCGCAGTGCGGGTGGGGTACATCCGCACTCATGAAATTCTGTGTTGGTCCAAAAAAAATCGGCTAAGTAGTGAGTGCGGATGGGGTCCATCCGCAGTACGGGTAAGGGTCCATCCGCAGTGTGGGTAAGGGTCCATCCGCAGTGCGGGTGGGGTTCATCCGCACTAGGCTCGGATTTTTCTTGAATTTGGTCTGAAACTTTCTAAGTCCCGAGTGCGGGTCAAGCCACCCGCAGTGCGGATGGGGGCATCCGCACTCAGGGTGATTTTTGCCCTAAAACTCAAATCCAACCTTCTCTCTCTCTCTCACTTCATCATTTCCCCATTTTTAAGTTATTTTCGTCCAAGAGAGAAGGAAAAGAGCTCGTGAGTTTCCGTTTCTTTCAGACTCCCGATTGTTGCGAGAAATCGAGTTTGGAACCGAGAAAGCAGCCGAGGATCTCTCCGAACCCTTCTATTTGGTATTTCTTTCTCTCCTTATTTCTTTCGAAAACTCGAATTTTCTCGATTTCTCAGATTCTCGTTTTAAACCCGAGATTTGTGTTCGAATTGCTCGAGGACTAGTTCCTCTACACTCCTTACTAGTTTGTTTGCCAATCTTTTTCCCGATTTCTTCCGATTTATGAAATCTGATTTCTAGGGTTTCGTTCCAAAATTGAAAGTTGGCATAATCGTGATTTGATTTGCTTAACCCGACCAATTAGATTTGTAATCGGTAGGGTTGCCTCCTGATCGTGAATTTTTAGAACATTTAACGGCTGATTTGAGGTTTTGACCAAATTAGGGTTAACCAAATGGTAAATTGAAATGAACCGAGAACCAAAGTAGTGAAACGGTGATTGATGGTCACCAAATGGAGAGTTGTATGGTCCAGAGGACCTAGATGAGATTTTGTGTAGTTTTAGAGGATTTTGGTAAGAAAGAAGGAACCGAAAAGAATTGATTTGGGACTGTACCAACCCTAAGTAAACGTATGGACCACTGAACCCGAATTAAACCAAGTAAACGTATAATATAGGTGTAGGCTCGGTCGAGCAAGAACTTGCTAGACAATACGAGACGTCCGATCCTTAAGCTAAGCGGTACGCTCGTCATAATAAGGTGCGGGATTCTTGGACTTGTTTGATACTTTATTTTCAGGAATTAAACTGTGTTTTCGTTTGTCATGTTGAATATCATTGATTGCATCACTGAATTGTGTAGAGCATTTGCATAGCCCAATCAAAGTAAACTCGAATTGATCTGAATTGAATGATTTGCATGCTGGTATGGTTATAGGTTATGTTGATCTATTGTGATCTGATCTTGATTGAAAGTCGCCACGATTGGATTGAATATGTGAATGTATGTGAATGGATTTACGAAGTTAAGCACTTGGATCCAATGAATTTGCCAAGTCGGGCTGTATGCTGACTTGGATTCCCAGGATCCTAAATGGCCTTAGGTGAACGGCCCTCGATATTCCCAGTACCGGTTGGGACGAGGGAGGGTGATTATGTTATGAGATGTGTGATTGGAAATCGTGGTTGACTTGTGTAACGTCTATGGCTCGGTAGCATTTTCCTACGTGTTAATGCATTTGAACGGTCGATTGAATATGACGAATATTGGAAACGATTCTAAAGTGGATTTTCTTTACATGATTTGAACCAGACCTTAATAAACTGTTAAGCCAAGCGGTTGCAGATGGGTGTCAGATAAAGGGTCCAGCGGTTGGCCATCTGTAGGTGTCAGTAACCCTACAGATGTGGGTTTGATAAAGGTTCAGCTCGAAAGAACATCTGTAATTGCTACAAGCCCTACTGAACTGAGTTAGGAATCGAGTTAAGCCAAAATATATGTTGTGTTTGAGATTCATCTTGAAAATTCCGTAAACTGTGTTTCAGGTTGATTAACTGTTGTCGAGTAGTGGCATTCTGTTATTTATGTTTTCTTATATAACTGTTTGCATTGTTGTTGTTTGGGTTTCATTATTGAATATAGAGTTTGATTGCAAGTCCAATAATTCAAATGTGGCAAATTCGCACTGAGAATTTATTCTCACCCCCACCTTCCCCGTTATTTTACAGGTATTGGTGCGACTGATTCCGGAGAGGCACGAGAGTAGTAGGCCTTAGTAGCTTACCAGTATATGACCCTAGATATCTTTTGTTGTATAGATTTAGGGTAGGCCTCGTGGTTGGTATCCGGATGAGATACTTTTGTTGTATTATATACTGACCAGACTGTGTATTCTGATATATATATTAGAAACTTGTTTGAATTGCTTGTTGTTTGGTTTGAAATGTGAGTAGCCTTGTAAGCATACACGGCATTGTATGCTTATGGCGGGGGACTGTTACGACCCGTGGCCGCGGGGTGTGACATCCAATAATTCATCATATCCATTGTCTCTCATATGTTGCAAATTTTGCTTTGTAACCACAATCAAATTAACTGCCTGAACGATATTCTGATCTTTCCTTTGCAATGCACGTGATAACTCATTAGTACAACCCAAAACTTTTAGCATTAGATGCATTATAAATGCAAATTCAAAGCTTTCCATTTTCTCTATCAAACCTGCAGCTGTGGTTTTTTGTGTCTGATTAGTTGCATCATCACTCACATTCTCCAATACCTTCAATACTGAGTCCCACATTGTAAAGAGGCGAACCAAAGTTGTGTGATGTGAACCCCACCGGGTATCACCTGGTCTTGCAAGACTAGTTTCTTGATTTTTTCCTCTTCCTGTAAAAATATCACCACTCTCTAATTTCATCACAATCCTGTCATGATGATCTTGAAGTAATTGATCCCTTCTTTTACAAGAGGCACCTACAGTATTGACAATTAAAGTGGTATAGTTAAAGAAATCAGCTACATATGAACTACACTTTGCAACAGCAACTACCACCAACTGCAACTGATGAGCAAAGCAATGGATATAAAAGGCATAAGGATTTTCATTCAAAATTCGTCTTTGCAGTCCATTGAATTCTCCTCTCATGTTTGAGGCGCCATCATACCCCTGCCCTCGTAGTCTAGAGATGGATAAACCATGGCGAGCAAACAAACCTTCTAATGCTACTTTTAATGAAGACGCAGTAGTATCAGAAACATGCTCAATACCAAGAAATCTCTCAATCACATGCCCAGTCTGATTCACAAACCTACATACAATAACAATAAAGTTAAGAATGTTACTAACAATAATAGTAATTAAACTTGAAGTATTAGTTACTAACCTCACAACCACAGCCATTTGCTCCTTTATCGATGCATCACGAGACTCATCAACAAGTACAGAAAACAACTTATCTCCAAGCTCATCAAGAATGACAAGTGAGGTCTCTTGTGCACAGGCCTTCACCATCTCTTTCTGTGTGAGCGGGGAAGTCATCTGATTATTTCCAGGAGCATTTTCATAAAGCACTTTAGCAACTTCGGGATTTTTTTCTTTATACCAGCTTAGTAACTCCAAAAAGTTTCCTCTGTTGCTAGAACTAGAAGTCTCATTGTGTCCACGAAAAGCAAGAGCTTGCAATAAGAGAAATCTTGTAACATGTAAAATAGAAGTGAGGCGAACTCTATACGCAATCTCGGCTTCCTTGCTATGTGAAGTGAACACGTGTGACACACTCTGTCTCTGATTTTTGAAATCTTGACAATGTCGTCTTGCATTATTGTGGCAAGAATTTACTCCACCAACATGTTCCTTAAAGGCATCCAATGCTTTCCTCCAATTGTTAAACCCTTGTCGTGTGAAGATTTCATATCCAAATTTATCAGTCCTTACTGGTTGCTTAAAAAGATAACAATAAAAGCAATAGGCTGAATCGTTTTCTACACTATATTCTAACCAATCAAACTTCTTGAACCAGGATTCTTGAAAACTCCTGAAATGATCTCCTTGTTTTTTACGAGGAAAAGTATGGCCAATTTGTTGAGTTGGACCATTCAACAAGTATGCTCTTCTAACTTGATCTCTAATTTCATTGTCATACTCGTCAATTGGTTTGCGAAGTCCTGGATCGGCAATTATATCACTTGGACTCAACTCAACACGTGCTTTCTTTTGCGAACTACTTTCAGTTTCACTGCTTCTTGATGTAGGTTTGTAATACTTCTCCATTCCTACAATTTTACAAAAAAAAAAAAAAAAATGACAATGAACAGTTTGACTTTTTGGATTGCTAATTTGCTACCTTGGTTTTCAAACTGGACTACTTGTGAATGATATATGGACAATTAATTTGCTGAGTACCAATTTTGCAAATAATTTCACCTCATATTTTTGCATCATTGACCCCGGTCAATCCAATTGAAATAAAGAAATTAGAAAAAAAAAGTCTTAATATCCCTCAAATAAGTGATCCAATTTAAAGATAATAAGAGATGATTTACCTCAAATAAGTAATCGAACAAGAAACTTGACCTGCTTCGTGCTTCCTGTTCCTGTTCAATGGAACGAACCTGACACAGTGACACAAATATCAACCAAACAGTCTTAATTTCCCAAATTAGAAAATAAATCTTCAATGACTTGCATCTCAAATACTCAATCGATTCTTTGATGAAACCCTATCAAATTGATTCAAGGAGAAACGGTACCTCAAACGGCTAAGAGATGCAGCAGAGGTGAGGTGGCGCAACAGATGAGAGATGGCGCGACGGAGAAGAGGTGGCGCCGGCGAGAGAGATTACTTTGGCAGTTTGGCGGCGGCCGGCGGGAGATCGGACTGAGAGAGAGGCGATATCGAGAGATATCTCTATCTGTCGTCTGTTGGCCTGTTGCGCCATAGAGTTCAAATGGGCTTTTCAAATTTTCATGAATGAACTTGACCGAATAAGGGGGGCTGGGCCTCTGTATATTTTCTGGGCCAAGGGGGGGCCAAGGCCCAGGCTGGCCCAGGCCTTGGTTCCGCCCCTGGTAATCTGGATCGGTTGTTTAAAATAACCGATCCTGATGTTTTAAATAACCGATCCTGATGTTTTATTGAAGCTAAAAAAATATTTTTATTTATTTGACCAGCTTCCATATATATTTTGCTAGCCAGCACCCTAAATTTTTTTTTTTTGCACAATAAGAAGTAATAATCAAATATCATATACACATCCTAAATTAATTATCATACACATCTTAAACTATTACAAAAAATTCATGTTCATACAAAATTTTGTGAAGCATTACATATTACAACAAGAAATTTAAATCCAAAAAAAAAATAATTAACAAACATACAAGTGACTAATTGGGCTATTTCTTCAATTAACACACATTTATGCAATATACACATTTATGCAATTAATGTAAAGCACAACAATAAAAAAATTAATAATTACCTCTTTTGCAATCACATCACTTGAGATTAAAAAAGACCCTAAAAACAAAAACAAAGGTAACAATTAGATGGAAAAACATTTTCCAATAAAAAATACAAAAAAATGTGTTTTAAAAGTATAATAATGAGAAAATTAGATAAAGCTAATACCATGATAGTTGATCGGCCGGATGATTAAGTAACTTGAGAGAGATGTCCTCAAGACTGTAAAACAATATACAAACACCATTAATTAATTTTTGAAACAATAAAAAAAATTAAAAACTGACACAATTGAGCCGGAGGTGCGAGAGGCTCGGCTTTGAGAGGAAGAGACGGAGAGAAAGAGAGAGAGAGACATGGAGGAGAGGGAGAGACGGAGACAGAGAGAGAGACACGGAGGAGAGGGAGAGACGGAGACAGAGAGAGAGAGACAAAGAGTACTGAGGATTTGAGAGGGAGATACGGAGACACAGAGACAGAGACGTTAAGTTGAAAATGAGAGGCGCGAAATGAAAATAAGAAGAACCCTAAGCAGGTTATATAGGGAGTTATCATTAGGATCGGTTGTTTATAAAAAAACCGATCCTAATAGTATCAGGATCGGTTTTTTATAAAAAACCGATCCTGATACTAATTTTTTTTTTGCAGAACCAACTTTGAAAAAAAAAAGTATTAGGATCGGTTGTTTATAAAAAACCGATCCTGATACTATTAGGATCGGTTGTTTATAAACAACCAATCCTAATACTATTTTTTTCTTTTTTTTTTGCTTTGCAGAACCAACTTTGAAAAAAAAAAGTATTAGGATCGGTTGTTTCAAATAACCGATCCTAATAGTATCAGGATCGGTTTTTTATAAACAACCGATCCTAATATATGCTAATTAGGATCGGTTGTTTGTTAAAATTGATCCTGATACTATTAGGATCGATTTTTAATAAGAACCGATATTAAAAGTTCATAAATTAGGATCGGTTGATCAAAAAATCCGATCTTATTAGTTTTTAGGATCGGTTTTATTAATAAAAACGATCCAGATAGGTATTAGTATCGGTTGTTTCTTATAGCCGATCCAGGTAGGCCGATCCTTATTCCTGTTTTTCCACTAGTGATAGTATACATTGAGAATTCAAAATGTAAAAGTTTTGACTGACATTATAAAGATCTAGTTCTCTATTTCATTTTAGAGCAACAAGACAAGCATTTTTATTTAAATGTTTTTTTTCGTTATTAACTACTTATTACTTAAATATTTTTTCTCTTTTAAGTAACTTTATGCACTAATGCATTTTGTATTTTTGTTTGGTTTGCACGTGATGTTTTGTAGTATATTATTTCATATTTAATTATTTCGGTGAGTATTCCTGGACTACATTGCTTGAATCAATTATCGGATCTCTAAGATAAAATTAATTCAACCAATTATCGGATCTCTAAGGTACAACTAATAAATGCTGAATGAAATTCGACCGTATTCACATGGCCTTGAATGGATATGGCAAGTGGCACTGGCATGCATGCACAATTTAGTCATTAGGCTGATGATTGGCACTCCATAACTCGGAAGAAGAAAAATAAGAAGAAAATATAATTATCCCTGCCAGATATGCAAGTAATAATTATCTTCATTGTTGTAAACTTTTCTTCACTTCACTGTTAATATATATGTACGTAAATCAAATTTGGTTTTTTCTTTTCAAATACCAAAAACATATTCTCTTCGAAAAGTGTAATGATAACCCCACCGCGCGTGTGTTCATACTAAGATATTTTCTATTACAAATTCAAAAGTTACAATATACTAAAAAGAAAATTCAACATCATAGAAACATAAAGTCATAAGGAGAATTACAGACCAACTAATATTTCCTTTTCTAGACAAGTCCCATTAAATTATCAACGCCTCTGCTTGAACTCGCTCATGAATTAACTAATCACTCTAACAAACAAAATGTAAACTTGTCGGTAAAAATTGACAGTGTCGCAGTAATGTTGCTTTCCTCCATGTAAACTGAACCAAGGTTATTTGTATTTAACCAGAAAGAATGTGAAAGGAAAGAAAAGGTCAAGAGAAGCCAGTGGCGTTTATTTTTACTGAAGTAACAATAAATTCAGAAACGCGTTGCCAGGATAGGAAGTGGGCCCTTACCGGAAAAGGGAAAAAAGAAACCTCTCCTCCAGTCTCCAGTCTATACAACCGCTCAAGTTCACATACTCATGTTTCATACAAGAGGAGGGTTCAAATGCCTCTAGTTTTTGTGCTTCCATCGTACTTCTATTTTTAAGAACTTTAATAACTCAAAATTTAAAACTTAAAAGTTAAAATAAAATCGTTGGATATGATATTCATCATTTTATCTATACACATGTAAAAAATCGTGACATTTCAACTTTGTTTTAATTGTCATCAAGAGCATGTAAAAACGTACTAATGTGAATAATTTATAGACGTTGGTTTTTCAAATGATTGATTCACATAAAAACAAAATCGAAATGTGATATTCTTTTTGTATGAGCACATAAAGAAAATAACATAGATCACATCTAACGATTTTATTTGATGTTTAAGTTTTAAATTTTGATTTATTAATATTTTTTAAAATGGAGGTACAAAAAATAGAGGCATTGGAACACTACTCTTCATACAAACTAGAAGCGTAAGATTATTATTTCACATATGTATTTTTAGTATGAATGCTGATTCGAACATTGATGCGGTACTTCAATGGAAGTATTGGGAAAAAAAAGTTAATGTTTTCCTTTCAAAAAGTAGTCAGTCACCTCTAGTTTAGTTGGTTAAGACTTTTCTTAATGTGAGAAGGTAGGCTTTCCATTTCCATTGGAATAAAACAACGGACTGGCAGTTTATCTTTCTACATTTCATCATCAAAAGATTGATTCAAAACCTGATTTCATACAAATTTTGAGTTGAGAACACTGTGGGGTCATTCGGCAACAATGGTTTAAAAGTGAAAGATTAAGAGCTTAAGAAATACTAAGGAACTGATGTTCGATTGTCTTAATCCGAGAGTAAAAGTTAAGGAAATTTAAGGAGTAAGAGGATTAAGATACGGACAAAAAGAGCTTAAAGGAGGTGATCTTAATGCTAAGGAACTGGTATTTGACAAGATTAAGCGGCTAAAGAAAGTGAATTAATTCCTTGTTGCCGAACGATGGGGATCTTATTCGCAAAACAAAGCAATGAAAAAAGGAGAAAGAATTGGAGTTTCATACTTCTGTTGCTCAGTCCCACTAAAGCCCAAATTTCTAAAATTGTGCTTGTAACATCCATGCGTACAACTTCCGGTCCGTTATAAATTCTGTTACCCGGCCCAGCCCACGAACTTCAAGGAAACTTTTTTGTTACTTCATAATAAACCTCAAGAAGATCAATATAACCCGAATATAGTATGTCATGCTCCAAGTTATTATTTTTTTTTCAAAAATAACTTTGCGGATCCTTAATAACAAATTGCAATAGCTGTTTGTGAACATCCAATTTGTTTTTCTGCTCGTGATGAGCTTCTAGACCTTACAACTTGCATTAAATCTCTCAACATAGCACCACTAAATTAATGATCTCCTTTAACAACAATTTTTTTTTAAACATAGCACCACTGGAGATCAATAAAAAAAAAAGTGAAAGATCGTGAAAACAATACAATATTGCTGCAATGCTGCCCCAGTAATCTCATCGAGGATTTAATAATAGAACAGTTCACATGCTTGAATCTAATTAAAAATGAACAGGTGCCATCTAACTACTACACATTTTTGCCTTCATATTTCCTGGCAAGAGAAAAAAGGTGAAAAATAAACGAGACATATTAGATCTGGGATTTAAAAGAAAGGTTAGGAGAAATTAAAAGAAGAAAGTTGGTACTGGTAGTGTTTATTTTTTTCCCTGTTGGATTGGCATGCGACAACCAGTTCAAGTAAACAGTATAAAACACATGCTATAACAAATTACTGGTACTGTATTTTTTTTAACCTAATCTCCAACACCAAAGAGATCCACTGAAAATTGGAAAAAGAAAACCAAAAAAAATTGTCCTTGTTAGACTGCTTTTTGTTTGCAAGGCATACATGAGACAAAACTTACTATATTGAAGATTTATGACCAAAACAACCTTGTGACTACCATAAATTTGTCAAAATGAGGTTCAGAGCAGAAATTTTTTAAACTGAGACTGAATTGGATATTTCAGGCATAATTAATAATTTCAGGGAAGTATACCTGTATATACCAGTTTGAAGTTCTTAAATGCCGTACCTCAAGAATCCACCTGTATAGGAACAACATTTGATATGGCCCCCACGATGACATCATCCACCATTGCACTCTTACCGGCTACATCAGTCGAAGCTGGTGTTTCCTTCTCTCTCCAGATGGCATGGACCTCGTCAGTCCTGAACCTCTGTGTAAAGGTTGAATCTTCAAGTGGTGTGGTGACGCCATGAGCGAATTCAAGAAGGCCGGTGTATGCAATCATGGCACCGTTATCAATGCAGTACCTGTCATCAGTTGCAAACAGGCGGCCCCCACGCTCATCACACATAGTACGCATCATCGCCTATAACAAATCATTTTTCTTTTACTTTATTTTTCCTTTTAAATGCTATGTTCTGCATTGAAAGATAATTAATGATGGGACCCTGCATAGCTGTGAAGGATGTCAACGGCTGAATTTGACATACTGCTTACTGGATGAATCTGATATTTCAATCTGGTTTGGTAAAATAATTACTCTATTTACTCAATGAAAACTTTTGAGTCTGTTACCAAGTTTACTGCACAATGCAGGACCTGGCGTACTTACATACGGCATAAATATCAAAGTTACCTTTTTATACAAAACTCAGTAGCAGCATTGTGGCATACAGGCGCAATCCACATATGAAACCTCAATCAGCATTGAGATAACTTATTATGGTGTATCTCTGTAGTGTGGTTTGGCATAGTAAATTAAGGGGGGGAATTTCAAGTATATTCCTCAAAAAACATCAAAATTATTTATTTCCCCCTCTAAATTTCATAATATCATATTTACCCTTCTAAAGTTTAAAAAATCACAGATTTACTCAAATCTCAGCTTAATTAATTTTAATGTTCTATAAAATATATTTAATCACTTAATTAGTACTGCGATCCTTCCCCTTCTTCGGCGTAAAAAAAAACTTGATCGTTTGCATCTTCTTTTGGTACTAAAACTGTACGTGCCCTGGTGATTTCACTCTTGATTGCTCCCCAATTTAACTGCTTGGCTTTCAGAGATGACATCGGAGGAGGAAGAGCTCTACAGACCTAGATAGGATGCCCTAAGAACTCCCCCAGGAGCTCTCCACATCGGAGGAGGAAGACCTAAGAGCTTCAGTGATATTTTCTAGTTTTTTGTCAGTAAATGGTCGATCCATTTCTGACATGGTTTAGTCTGAACAAACCTACTACTTATAAACTGGCTTACTAAGTTTCATTGAAAATTAAGGAATCCAAGTTAAGTGAATCTTCTACGTTATCTTAGTTGCCCCACATTGAAATTCGCTACTCAAATGTTTCAATTCGCTTAGTGGAAATTCACACAGACTAGTGATGTCTCAACGTGATCTACTGAAACCATAAACTCTGAGACCTACTGTCCCTTACCAGCTTGCCCCTTTCTACAACTTCACAGGAAATAAATCTAATTTCAGAGAAAAAGCTATTCTATTCAGGGCAGTGTCTTCTCAGATAGTTCCAATATTTCTCCCTCAACCAACCTGATATAATGTAGAGGCATAATTCAAATTGCAAGATAAAAACCAGCCATACAATTCTGCAAATTCCCATACATTACTGATGAGACCCAAAGTGAAAATGGAGGAGAAAATGGAAACAGAACAAAAAGAAATATAGCAAGAGGAGCAACAAAGAGACATGACGAAAGAAAACATAGGTCAAAAATGAAATAGAGTTTAAACATGACAAAATAGAGGTCAAACACTGAGTTACGTGATTAATTATATTTTTTAGAATATTAAACATTACTAATTCAAATATTGGGTATATTTGATATATATAAAAATTGAGGGTTCAAATGCCTCCATTTTTTGTACCTCCACTATGCCTCCATTTTTTTAAACTTTAATAACTTAAAATTTAAAACTTAAAAGTCAAAATAAAACCGTTAGATGTGATCTATGTTATTTTCTCTATGTGCTCATAAAAAATTATCACATTTCAATTTTGTTTTTATGTGAATCAATAAGTTCAAAAATCAACGTCTAGAAATCATCCACATTAGTGCATTTTTTTCAAGCTCTTGATGACAATCAAAATAAAATTGAAATGTCATAATTTTTTACACGTGCATAGACAAAATGATGTAGATCATATCTAACGGTTCTGTTTTGACTTTTAAGTTTTAAATTTTGAATCATTAAAGTTTTTAAAAATGGAGGCATTTGAACCCTCATAAAAATTATAATGGGTATGTGAGTTATTGTTATTTAGAAGGGTAAATATCATATTATGAAATTTAGAGGGGAAATACGTAATTTCGACATTTTTGTGGGGTATACATAATACTCCCCCTAAAAACATTGTATCATAGACAGTGACATAGCCAGGATTTTCATCAGGGTAGGCAAAATAAATTATTATTATATTAATTATTATTATTTTATTTTATTTAAATTATTAAATATTTTTTATTGGAAGCGGAATCGATAATTAACCATGAATTAAAATCGAGAAAATCGGTAGAAATCCACCGAATTAGATCGAAAACTCGATTTTTTTGAAAGTTTACTTTGAAGCATAGTTCACAAGACTCTTCTATTAAAATTCAGCTCATTTTGAATAGTTAAACATAATAAAAATAATTTAATGCATTACATTAAATTTCAGTATATTACTTTATAAAACATTTTAGTCTATTCCTTTCACAAAAAATAACAAATTTATTGTAGTCCCACTATCATACCATTCTTATTAACCTTCTTCTTGTCCGAATATTTCAAAATAGATAGATGAAAGACTACCAAAATTGTAACGACTCGGCCAATTTCACTAATCGAGAACTTTGACTCAATCAGGAATAGACAAAACTCAAATCCAAACCAACTATATACAAACTTGATATAGGTGGCTCCGCCACTGATCATAGAATGGACAGAAGGACAAAACATACATTGCAACATGTCAGCACTGGATTTATATAGTGCTTAAACTGGATTTATAACCAATTTTGGCCCTAATCTTCAATTAAATAAAATAAATAGGTATTTTAAAAGGCCCAAATATATGTAATTGTGATTACGCTAAACCCATCAAGCTCGTAGTTAGAAGTACCAGAGAGAATTGACGCCCTTACCTGGAGCCGCTCATTGCAACCAACTCCACCCACGATGAGCACATCCTTCGAGTCACAGTGCGCCATTGCTCGCTCAGTGATCTCCACCAGCATTGCAAATAGTGTTTCCTGAAAGTAATTTTATTTCATTTAATTCAATAAAGACTAAAATTAGATATAGATTTTTTGTGGGGAACTGAATATCACGGTAATTCCAATAAAAAGGGAAAAAAAATGCATATTCAACATAGGATGGTGATATTTCAGTAAGCATTACAACGCACTCATGCCATTACTATACCTTCCCTGTTTACTTTCTGCAGGAAATATGATGCATACTTCAACGCTTAAAATTAAATAGTATGAACTAGGTTAGACATTGAGCTTTAACTGAGCTTTGATTGTTCTACTTTGGGCATAACCGTTGCTCTGGGAATTGATGCATAATTGGATGTAAATAAACCTTTCCATTTTTAAACAAGTATCCTGTTAAGTTTTCCCAACCGCATAAACAACATACCTCCCTCTGAGGGACTGTCCAAGCAACAGAGGATATTTATAGATGATAAATGCAAATATAGTACATCCAAATTGTTCGACGATCTCAGTTTCAACTTTTACATATGGGTCAACTTCTGAGGTATCAGCTCCCCTAGCTGAACCATCAAGCTTGCAGATACACATCCTTTCTGCAAGTATGCCTTGATTTACCTAATTTAACTTCATATAAATCCTCAACTAAGCATCTAAGCTTCAAATAAACTCAAATTAGCCTCAACTGTCCACTTCAATCAAACATGTCAACCAAAAATACCAAAAAAAAAATGGGGTGGGGGGGGGCAAACTCTTTGGTTAAAATCCTGTCCTCCCACAACAGGTTTCACAACTGGACAAAACAGAAGTGGCATCCAGGCTGCAGTTGCTGAATTTAAGTAAAAAAAAGGTGAATAGCAGGAACTCGTACCTGTAAGGAATAACAAAGATCTGCAGGAGTGCATTCATTATTCTTGAGCTTCTCAATGGCAGTAGCTTCAATGAAGCTAAGAATACCACTAAATGAGACATCCATCCCCTTCACAGCATACGGTAAGTCTATGAACTTCTCACCCTTTTTTGCTAGCTAAAAGTCAATCACCAAAAATATAAGATATACATCATAATAACAAATACATTATTTACAAACTATTTGGGGGTTACTTGCTGCAGTATCCTTATACTTGTATCTTGTTTAGCAATTCACAATTTCAACAGTCGTAGTTGCTTAGAAATACAAGATATGCATCATAATTTGTATCTTGTTTAGAAATAAAAGATGTGCATCATAATTAACAAATACATGGTTTACATGTTATTTGTTGAAAGTCAATCACCAGAAATTGGAAATTTGTTTACATACTGTTCGCAATTTCAACCATCGTTGTTACTTGCTACAGTATCATTTCTCGCTAATTTGGTCAACACAAGATACACTATATCACGTTGATATTAGGTAATTACAAAGCCTATTATAAGCCCCTATTTATAGCATCAGGCCTCTATTCATACAAATTTTAACTACCGCCTGACTACAGGCAAGCCTTACAACTTATACCCAATTTTGCCTCAGTTCTACCTCAATTCAGGAACCAGGTTTATTGAAATTTGCTCCAAATTACACCTGGTTGAGCAATGAGACCAACTCAGCACCATTACTTCCAATTTCTCTATTGGTACCAAATTTTCAATAAAACCTTAGTCACACTCAGGATAAAAAATTTAGCCCCAAACTATGCAGTGCACATACACAGTTTGAAGAAAAGTTGGGACAACAAACCAGTACCACTACATTACCATTCCATACCATTAGGGGCTTTCCAATCTCGTACCTGCTCAATGTTATACCCTGGGCTGGGATCATTCGACAGCTCAAGAACTCTCGCAAACCGATCCAAACAGTTCCCAACTGCTATATCAATAGTCTCCCCAAAAATCCTGTACCGGCCCTCACTATATGCAATAACCTGTGTGTTACCCCCACTGACGTACAGCACCACTGGATCCTCTGCGCCAGTCACCACGCGGCCCATCTCGATGTGAGCTACACAGTGGTTCACAGCCACCAGAGGCTTCTTCCATAGCAGGGACAGCATCCGCGCAGCAAGAGCACCCACCTACGATCCATATGAATTGGTTAATCCTCGCACTATGTAACACTCTACTAAACCCTCCTTTTCTTTTTCTTTAAACAAAGGATATAAAGAAGTAAAGAAGAAGGGATACCTGGAGAGGGGCGCCCATGCCGGGGCCACGGGTGTAGCAAATACAGTCTATGTCAGAGGGGGAGAGGGAGGCAGCGGTGAGAGCAGACCTGACGAGTGGAAGTGCGTGTTGAAGGTGGTGCTTGGCGGTCTCACGAGGGAGGAAGCCATGGCCCGGAGGAGTGATGTAGGTGTGGCGTGGGTTTGATAAAATGGACCCGTCCAGTGTTACAATTCCCACTCCAATTTTGTTCGCCGAGCTCTCTATGCCCAAGGCCACTAGCGGCTTCTGCGCGTCCTGCTTCATCGTTTCTGACATTTCACTTTAGTTTTTTCCCGACTCCAAGAGGATGGGAGTGACGGTTTTGGTTTATTTATTGGAGTGGCTTTTGGGGAGTTCAACTGTTCAATGGTAGGGATGAGAATTTGACTATGGCCCGACGAACCTCGAATGTGAAAGGTTTTGGTTTGGGACTTGGGGTTTTCAGTTTTGCAGACTTTTGTAACGTTGCTCGTAATCGGCTTGTAGGTACGACGAACTGAGCCGAGTGAAAAAGGACTTAGTCCCTTCCCTTGAGGAAAAAATGTAGCTCGTGATTGGCTCGTGGCTCGCCAAGCCGAACCGAGCTGGCTCGCTTTGAGCTCGTGAGGGCGTCGGACGCGGCACCCGTGAAACCGTGACAGAGACGAGGGGCGCCACACATGGGGGAGAGAAGGGGATGGGAAGAGACGGGGACGCGGGACGGGATTTGCCTAAACCCTAAATTGAACGGATTCGTGTGTAAATTACTCCGTTAATGGACCGAGCTGATTGAGCCGAGTCAAGCCCAACTCAATTAATTTCTAGACCGAGGCAGAACGAACTGGCCTTTTTTTTTTTTTTTTGAGAAATTTGAATATATACCCATCACAACTTCTTCTTTAATCAGATATTTACCCATTCAAAATTAAAAATTAGATATTTACCTAGAAATGCAAACGCATCGGATAGTGCTAAAACCATATCCGTATTCATATTTTTTTCGGATACAGATACGGATCGAATATTGGTCGGATACGGATACGGATACAGATCGAATATTTTTCGAATACGAATACGGATATAATTCGGATTCTTAATTCAAAATACATATGTTATGCCATTACAAAATATATATAGCTATAATTAAAATTCATCAATTCACCGACCATATCCAATTAACTAAAATTCACCAACATAACTATAATTCGAATCAAAATATACCAACACAAAAGATATTCTCTCTAAACATATATAATTCTAAAATAAAAAGAGATAGTTTAATAATATTTTGTTTTTTTTAAAACTTGGTAGTAGCTAGAGGATTAATTTTGCCCGCCCTGCCCGCCCGTGTACCTGTGCCCGAGCCCGGGTATAGGTCGGGTACTCGGGTACACGGGTACGGGTAAAAAACGGGCCGGACTCGATTTTTTGGGCAAATACCCGACCATACCCGGACCGACCATACCCGTACCCGACCATACCCGGACCCGTGTACCCGTGTACCCGTGCCCGTACCCGTTTACCCGTTGTATCCTACCCGGGTACCCGTACCTGTTTAAATTCAAAATTTCAAAATTTTCAAAATTCCCCCCCCAATCCATTTAAATTCTGTTTTTTAAATTCTGTTTTTTAAATCTGTTTTTTTATTTTTTTTTTTAATTTCTGTTTTTTAATTTCTGTTTTTTAAATTATGTTTTAATTTCTATTTTTTAAATTCTGTTTTTTAATTTTTGTTTTTTAATTTCTATTTTTTTATTTCTGTTTTTTAAATTCTGTTTTTTAAATTCTGTTTTAATTTCTGTTTTTTAAATTCTGTTTTTTAAATTCTGTTTTTTAAATTCTGTTTTTTAATTTCTGTTTTTTGATTTTATATGTTAGATTCATTTTTAATATGTTAAAAAAATTGGTTTTTTAATTTATGTTTTTGAATATGTGAAGTAATTAGATTTGTTTTTAATAGGTTAGATTTTATTTTTGAAATTCGGATTTATTTTTAATAGGTTAAAAAAAATGTTAGATTTATTTTTGTGAATATGTTACATTAGATTTTATTTTAAAAATGTTAGATTTATTTTTAAATAGATTAGATTTATTTTTGAAAATGTTAGACCTATTTTTGAATATGTTAGATTTATGTTGAATAGTGTTCGCACAAAAGCGTGCACACAAAGTTTCAGGTACAGCTAGCTGTACCCTTTTAAACCGTGATTGAGCTTTCGTATTAGGTTGCAAGTGCACAACCTTTGTCCAATGGTACAATCAGGTATCTATCCTCAGGGACGGTACAATTCAAGTCTAGATCACTACTTATCCTAGTTAGGTACTAGAAGTGAATAGTTTGGTTTGAATTCGTTTCAATTTTCTAAATTCAATAACAGAGGATAACAGAAAATAAATGTTGGTTCAAATTGATTTAAAATGAAGTTTCTAGGGTTTCAGATTTCATCCTCAACCTTGCCTCTCTGGACCTTCACGCGACTCGCATGCTCTCGCATGCGACCCTTGTGACGCGACCCGCATGGTCTCCCATGCGACCCGCGTGGTCCTCGAGTGAATCCAGCATTGAACCCGTTTCTGAGTTATTTACTTGTGTAAGGATCTATTGATTGTACCTAAAGTTCCTAGACCTCAACTCTCGTTTATTGGCTTAGTGAACCTAGTAAGGAATTGTAATTTCACCTTCTTAGATCTACAACCTCAAACTTTCGTTTACAAGTGTTCAATCTAAGTCATTTGATCGGTTTGCTAAAGGTATCCACTATCTCTCAATAGATGGAAATCTCACCTCTCGGTTCAATTGATCTATCTTTTCAGATCCAAGACCTACCTCAAGTACTTGATCAATTTGCAAGAAATATCAAGGTCTCAATATTAGAAGAAATGCAAGAAACATTCAACAATAGACAACAAGATTCAATCAAACAATCACAATCAAGCAATGGAAGAATAATACTCAATCAAATGAACACAAGAACAACTCAAATTCAAATTCAATGCATTACAATCAAGGTTTTAGATTACATCAACCCTAGAAACAAGATAGATCTACTCAAGCATCATAAGAGAAGAGATAAAAGGAGAAATCATGATAAAACCGAATGAAGCAATCTAGCAAGAATCTTCACTCCTTTCCTTTCTTCCTCCACACTCCAAGGATCTTGAGGTTTTGAATCTTTAAATTCGGAACTCCCTCCTCTGGTGGCAGGGGTGGTCTATTTATAGACTTTTCAAAACGAGTACTTCAATTCTGGGCCTTTATTGGGCCTTTGCTGTCTGCTCTGGAGACTCGCGATGCGAGTCGCTGTTGGGGTTTCGCGGTGCTAACCAAAACTCCTTTTAGGCTTAAGGTGCGGAATGACTGTAGAACAAAAATTTCTATGGCCAACTTAAGCTCAGGATTAAACTGGGTATGTCAGGAAACTTTCCAAGGCGGTCCACCTTCAGTATTCCTTTGGCATCAAAACCCAATTTAATCCTTTTACAGATCTACTCCATGATTGATTTCTAAAACTTTAATCTACTTACAAATTAAATAGATTAATATAACATATTTATACCTTGTTTCCAAATCACAGTTGGAATGCAGATCGAGCGAGTAGAGCCTCACCAGGGAAGGAATCGACTCGGAGTATCACACGTGTGATACCTCTATCGGTTATCCACCAGGACTAACCAGAGAGCGGTTTGTTTCTTCTGCCAGAAATACCGTAAACCGCGGAATTCTGCAAAAACACTATTCATAGGGAAAAAGACGAAAACCGGTAAACACGAATTTTCGGTTGCTCAGTTTCATCAATATGCAAAACTGACATACCGCTAAATTCGGTAAAATATTATTCATCAATCCCGTAAATATACTCCACAACAACCCGCAAGATTATACGTCAAGTACGTATAACTTTCTTTTCTCAACCGAAACACTATTTGGGAGAGAAACCGAGAAAGAGAGAAAATACCGATCCGTTTCGACACGAAACCGGTACGAATGAATTAGTGAATTTTCTCTATACCCCTCCTGTCACACCCCGGAACTAGGGGTCGTGCAGTTACGCCATGAATATACAGATGACTATACATTCACAAGGCAATTACGGTGTAAACCTAACATAATATCGGTTTACAACATCACCACTTCTCATTTAATTCGATTTAAAATCATGTTTATACAAATACATTTATAGATTATGATAATATACTCAATAGTATATATAAATTCGTGCAATAACTATATAATTGAAAGATAAAAAAATCCCAATTCAATTCCCATTTTATACCATTTCTTTTCCCCGATTTCAACTCGATCGATCCCCATATTTCCAAATCAATATAAACCATTCCCATTAGCATTCTATACACAGTTTAAAACATAAAAAAAATTCATATTAAATCACAGTAAACGTTTAGTATACAATTAGGTTTACAAAACCACTCGACACGGTCCGATAACATGGTTATACACAAATAGCATACCAAAACCCTATCAACATCAAAATGGACTCAATGTGAGGCATACCCTATCGCTATGCGGCTTAAACCTCACTGGTCGAGCACTCGAATCCCTTCTATTCGCGTTTACCTGCAAACACATACAAAAGAATAAAGTTCCCCGAGGGGATAGGGGGTGAGAAAACTTGTCAACCGTTTTCTCAGTGCGGAATTTAGTCAGGGCTACTGGATTTGTAAGAAATCCATTACCGGAACTAAATAAACCCGCAACGAGTTTCAATTCAACAATTCAATAAAAGAAATGCATATGCAACATATATAGAAGCAATTGAAATCCAACTCATATCACAATCAAATGAAATCGAAGAATTCATAGAATGGTTTGGTATAACAGATACAATTGCTAAGTCCGGTTACAATTGATAGATATCGACTATCCATCTCATTTGGCTTAACATTTCTCTGGTCTGGTTTATAGTCAAACATCCATATCAATTCGTCAATTTCCAATTTAGGATTGCATATCTCCCGATCATGCAACGGGTTGTCACTCTTCCAAAGAGAGACCAATAACAATCAATTATCCACAGTTTCAATCCTCCTGCTATACTCTACCTTTTTGGTATCAGTTAACCTAGCTCTGCCTTTCTCCTTGGTTACCGATACCCTCCACAATTAGGGTTATTCACCGTATGCGCATATGGGCCCTGAGACAAAGTCTAGTAGCTAGCTAGACATTGTCCCTACAATTCACTCATTTCATTCACAATTAACTTATCCTCTGCCCTCTTCACATTTCAGTACTGTGGTTCCATTCAATTATCAAAACGATAGAACAATCAATCGAATAACAATACCAACATGCTAGATCAACAATATCATATCAGTTCAATTATATCATTACTTATTTTCATGCAATGCTGCAATTAATGCTAACAATGGAGATCCAACATGAGGTCATGCACAATAAGTCAATTAACAATTCAATCGGTATATATATATATATATAAGCACATATATATATATATACATGTACCGTTATTTAATTCTAAGTAATAGAATCCAAAACAGATCCCGTGAACCCCCGCACCTGATTATGAAGAGCGTATCTCGCACTTAGGGTTCGAACGTCTCGAAAGATTCCGCAAAATCTTGCTCAACCAAGCCTACACCTATATTAACATATATACTTAATTCAATATTTGTTCGACGATTGATATGCTTACTTGAGTGATATTATTTTCTATATACTTTCCTTAACATAATCCATATAACTTTGTATCCACCTTCTTGGTGTTAAAAATAGAGAGCGCTATTGGAGAAAGAGTAAACAAGAACACAAAATAAATGAAAAACAGAATTATAGACAGCAGCCCTAAATTCTGACCCTTGGTTACTAAAACTGCAATAACTTTTTATAGGAAACTCCAAACAACTTGAAACTTGAACCACTAGAAACTAGACTCCGAGACGCATCAAATAGACTCTTCATTTGTCCAGAATGATTTAAAATTGCCCATTCAAATTAGCACTTTAATCAGCCTAAAAATCTACCCACTGTGCAGTCACAAATTTAATGGTAAATCAAGTTTGTTCATCAATACTTGCTATTTTGATTCAATACGTTGGACATCATAGAATATGCAAAGTTCACCTTTTAGGATTCCAATTGAACAACAACATACACCAAAGAGGGAACAAATAAAAGAGACCTATTTAATAGCCTTCCGATTTAAAATCCCTTTCGATTTAATATGAGGACTTTTCTAATCAATATAGAGACTTTCTCAATCAGTATCATCTATTTTGGAATAAATAATCAAGCCTTTCTCAATAAATATTAAGCCTTTCGGAGACAATATTAACACTTCCTCAAAAATATTATGACTTTGTTTAATTATCACCATACACAATAAATACTAGGCCTTTCGGAGACAATATTAGCACTTCATCAAAAAATATCATGACTTTGTTTCATTATCACCATACACAAAAGAGGGAACAAAGAAAAGAGATCAACACCAAATTGATTTCAGATTTTAAGAGAGTGAGAGAAGAACTTACCAATCAACACCTTTGTTTGTTGGATTAGACTAGGCAAATCAAAATATTTCTCTAATTTTCGGATTTGAACCAAACCCTAGATAGAAAATCAAGATTAAGATAGAATTGAGAAGAGAATCACTAAATTAACAACCTAGAAGCATAATGGAGATAGATTACTCATCATTTATACAAACATTTCAGATTTGAGCAAAACCCTAGCAATGGAGATAAAATTCAGATTTTTGATGAGAGAGGAGAGAAAAGGAGTACCAATGGGGAAGCTAGATGGCCACTAGAGAGAGAGATTCTCAACAATTTCCATTCTTTTCTTCAATTTCTCAAGGTTTCTTGGTGGATTTTTAAGAGAGAAGAGATGATCTCTCATTCTCTTTCTTTTGGCAGCAAACACACAAGGGAGCAACGAAGGGAGAAAGAGAGTTGAATTATTTACATGCATTTTGGACATTTTTCAAAATAGACCCTCCAATTTGTTCCATATTCAATAAAAGGTGAAATTTGTATATTTTCAATACTTCCCTCTACACATATATATCTCCATATCTATTCAATTCAATTTGACAATTAAATATTAATTCAATTTTAATATTTTTAAAATTTCACGGTGTTACACCTCCACCCCTATTTATAGTGTTTAGGGTCGGTTGCAAAAGACCAAAATGCCCTCCAAGTTCGGCCTATTTACAAGGTATGCCATTGACACCTCATCCTTTTATATGTGAAATGACCAAAATACCCCTTCCACACCCTTCCACACTCTTCTCCATGTTTCTACACATGCAAGGTGGCATAGGTGTGAAATGACCATTTTGCCCTTGTGGATAGGATTGATGACATGTTATCTGGATAGGATCAATGACATGTCATGCGGATAAGGACGAATCTGAAAAGACCCGAATGCCCTCGGCCCGAACACAAATAATATTCGTATAATTATTCTAAACAATTATATATATATTTTTCTTGCAATTTGTTGTTTCGATAATTTATACAACGTGTCCTGCACATTTATAAATTAACCGGTTAACTTTTATACAACGTGTCACACACGTTTATAAATTAACCAATGTTTTTGCTTGTTATTTTTACATAACATTTATAATTTAATTATAACACGTATAATTAATTATAACCATCTTACTATTGATCATAACCAATTTATAATCAATCACAATAAGATTCTCCGATTAACTCCTATATGGTGTGACCCAATAGGATCTGTGTTATGTTGGTAAATAGAGTTAAAACTGTTTTAACTTCTATAATCATGGGTGGCATCTGGCAACACATCATGACCATCCAATTACACAGATGATGCTGTACTATACAATATCACGATCCAGTAAATAATTTACTTGTGTCTGTTCTTCTGTCTCATAGCTATCAGATCAGTTTCAAGGTAGATGTGTGTCATCCTTGCTAACTGAATCTTTTTTTGATCTTGAGCAGATTATCAAATATAATTACTCTTGTAATTATACTGCTAGCAGATAATCTTACTCTATCAAGGGGCCCAGTGATGCTATAGCTCGTATAGAGATACGAGGGACAAATAGTATTCTTGGTAAACTATCACTTCCTCAGCTAAGCTATACATATGGAAAAGCTACCGTTATGACTGCTTTTTACGGACAGCGGTGGATAACAATCACACATACATATTTCTCAGTGGGAACGATAAATACCTCATACTGTAGAACGTGACACTGAACGAAAACATAAATGACACGAACACAATTCTATTTAATGTTTCATTCGGGGTCTGTCAAATACCATGTTCCTAGAACATGTATCTATGTGATTAAAATGACATCTTGTGTCAGGTGGTTTATAAAACTTAACCATTTTTTAATCCACATACTAACCTTATCGCGGTAATTAGTGTTCCTGCTAATTACCTTGGTCATTGACCTTTTAAGAGTATATATCATCTATATTATGGAGTTTCACAATTTCAGTCATGAACTCGAAATGATCCATAAATTCAATAATACTCAAGGCAACAAAATGATATATAAATAAACATTCAATTCATGAACAAAGCTTTATGATAAATTACCGTATTATTGACTTCTAGATTATTATAAACTAACAGTCGCGTCACCACCGTTGCGACTCGCGTTGGAGCATGAGGGATGCGCCTCGCATGAAATGTCATTGCGACCTGCTGGTGCGACTAGGAGGGGCTGTCAGTGCGACTTGGAGGACTAGATGCGCCTCGCGTCAATCATGATGTGGGTCGCATCAAAGTCTCTGAACTTCATAAATTCTCCTGATTTCACCAATTTCCTGCAAAGTAAGAATGAAAGCGCAGCAATACCAAATTTTACATGCATTCATTATAATAAACGTTATTTGATGGCTTAAAATACATGTTTTGGAACTGTAATTGGTCAAAACAATAGCTCAGATATAGCAATATCAAATTCCTCCAAGCTTACCTTTTGCTTGTCCTCAAGCAAGGAGCATACACTAGTACCGGATTGGTCTCTAAATGCAAATTAGGTTCTTAAATGCAAGAATTCACATGAGTTGTTATTACCAGGAATTTCGAGAATCATTTTGATAACAAGTTAGACTTTTCTTGAACTAATTTTGATTCACTCCACAGACTGTCCACTTAACCTCTCATTCCGAGATGTATTGTTATTTGAAAAGACTCAGAACTCAAATTTATCAATATTCATTCTTAGACTGAAGTTATACCCTCGTTTGTGGTGATTTTTTTTGTTTACGGATCAAATTCCCCCAAGCTTGGAACAAACTTGGGTCAGAAAGTTGCGGACATAGTGTGTTGATATATGCAAAAGTCTGTTTGTGTTCTATCGAGCTCAAAGGCATCCAAATGGATTGTGTCAGTACTCTTTTTTTTATGTTTTAATTGGGAGACGAGCTCAAAGGCGCCCCGAAGGACTTATTGCCAGTACTCTTATTTTCTCCATCTTTTCAATTCTTTTCATGTTCCTCTTTTTTTTTATTTGCATATACCATGAATACACACATCCACTGGTATTCTCTCATACCAATGGATATCCCAATCTTTCTTTATTTTAAATCCCATTTCCCTATTTTGAAAGGTACAGTTCAGATTTCAAATGCTTTTTCGATACAATTCAAGTTTTCATTTTTTCAATTTCACAAAACAGTCTCATTCTAATCAGTTAAGTGGTCAACCATGGGGTTAGTTCTAATCAATTCAAGGCCAGGTTAATTATAACCAAAATGTTTTACAAAAATCCCTGATTCAAGCAATTCACGCAAATTGTTCACCTAAAAATGCAATTTTTTTTTTTGAAAAATAAACATGACCTAAATGCAGATACAGTTTTCTTCTATTCAACCCCCCAAGCTTGAATGAAGCATTGTCCTCAATGCTTGAATTCACACAAGAAAAAGTAAATAGAAGAAAATATGGAAACTAACCAGACATGGAGTGATGGGTGAGGCGGGGGCGCCTCACTGATTGGTGAGAGGTGGGTCGGGTGGATCTGGGTGGAGCGCCCACTTTAGAAGTGTATAGACCGTGTGCTGGTTTGCTGGTAAAGTCCTCAGCTTGCATGTGGCTGAATGAGTGCCTATCACCTTGACGCGGTTCGCGTCAGGTTCACTCGGGTCGCGTGAAGACTCAGCTTCATCCGACCCGCGTTCTCTGTTTTCCAAGACTTCAGACTGTGGCACGCGGCCCGCGTGGGATTCATCCGGCCCGCATCTTAGTTCATCCTGATCGTCAAAATTTGCTTCTGCTGCACACATCTTCTCCTGCAAATTATCCAAATAATCAGAATAATTACTCATTATTCGCGTATCGGATCCATCCGGTCTGTATTGCCTACGAGATTGTTCCTTGGCCAATTGATCGACCACATCAAGCCAGCAGCATGTTTCTGTTTCGGTGGGGTACTTCATAGCTCGGTTGAGATTAAACTCTATTTTCTCATCTCCAATCCGCAGAGTCAGAGTTTCATTCTCCACGTCAATGAGTGTTCGAGTTGTCTTCAAAAATGGCCGTCCCAGAATGATGGGGATTTCCTTGTCTTCTTCCATCTCCATTACCACAAAGTCAACCGGTACATAAAACTTACCCACTAGAACTGGCACATCCTCTACTATGCCCAGTGGTAGTCTGACAGAAGAATCAGCAAGCTGCAGAGTCATGCGCGTGGGTTTGAGCTCGCCTACTCCCATGCGCTCAAAGATGGTGCGTGGCATGAGACTCACGCTGGCCCCTAAGTCACATAGGGCTCGCTTGATGGTAGCTTTCCCGATTGTGCAAAGGATGGAGAATTTACCAGGGTCTCCCAGTTTGGGTGGTAGCTCACTGTTCAGAATGGCGCTGCACTGCTCCGTCAGTTTCACCGTCTCGTGCCCCCCCAAGCTTCGCTTGTCGGATAGAATGTCCTTCAAGAACTTGGCATAAGCAGGCATTTGAGTCAGAGCTTCGGTGAATGGGATCGTGATGTGCAATCCCTTGAGAACCTTGACAAAGTTAGCGAATTGTGCATTCAATTTGGTCTCAGCTAATCTTTGAGGGAAGGGTACAGGTGGCCTGTATGGAGGTGGTTTCTCAGCCTCCTTCTTTTTCTGACTCACCTGACGCGGGTCGCGTGTCTGGGATGCGGGTCGCATTCACTGGCTCTTCAATTGGTGATGCGGGTTCAGTTGATCCTACGCGACCAGGACTCACCTTTTCAGAGCTTGATGCGAGTCGCATCTCTGGTACGCGGGTCGCGTCAGATTGAATCTAATCAGTTGGGTTGGCTGGTCCTTCATACTGGGTCCCACTCCGCAGTGTGATCGATTTGACCTCTCCTCTGGGGTTGGGTTCTGGTTGAGCAGGTAACTTTCCAGGTTGAGGTTGACTTGAAATGACTATGTGACTCAATTGCTCCAGCAACTTATTCTGAGCAGCCATTTGAGAAGACATAGATTGCATCTATTCCCAGATGATTTGATTCATTTTCCCTTGCTCGTGTATGAAGTCACTCGAATAAGGTGCAACATGTGGTTTGGAGGGACCGGATTGAGGTGCTTGGTTATCCTGATTGGGGAAGGAAGCATTCTGGTAAAAGTTCCTGTTGTTATTGCTGTTGCTTCCAGAAGGGTTGTTCCAGTTGTTGTTGCCAGAGGGGTTATTGAAAGGGGGTCTGAGAGCATTGTTGAATGGTGCAGGGTTATTCTGATTCCACCTCCAGTTTTGTTGCTCAACCGGGTCTTTGGAGTAGGATCGGTTGAAATGAGGTGTTGGAAAGAATGATGGTTCATTGTTGAGGGAGTTGACTTGCTCGATCTCCTCATCAGCTTGCACCATTGGACATTGCTCATAAGTGTGCCTTTCATCTCCACACATGACACAGGCTTGCGGCTGCTGTTCGACTGCCTTCACACTCAACTTGTCCATTGCCATTTGCATAGCATCCAACTTGGCGTTTAGAGCGATGATTTGATCAACTTCGTACTTGCCTCCACCTCCAGGTCGGGTGTTGTCTCGGCCAGACCACTGTTGGTTCCGTGCCATGTTGTCAATCAGATGCATGGCTTCAAGAGGCTCTCTTGACATTAGCGCTCCACCTGCAACTGCATCAACTGAAGTGCGAGTGCTCTCAGTTAGACCATCATAGAATGTTTGAATCAACAACCAATCAGGAATACCATGGTGGGGACAAGAGTATTGCAATTTCCTAAACCTTTCCCATGCCTCATTGAGGGGTTCATCGGACCTTTGCCTAAAACTGGTCAGTTGGTTCCTTACCTTGGCAGTTCTTTTGTGGGGGAAAAACCTAGTCAGAAACAATTTAGACAATTCCCTCCAATTGGTAATGGAATCCCTTGGTAATGACCCTAACCATTTCTTGGCCTTGTCCCTAAGAGTAAAAGGAAATAAAGCAAGTTTTGTGTAATCAGCTGTTGCCCCATTGGTCTTGATGGTTGTGATACATTCAAGGAAGGTTTGGAGATGAGCATGCGGATCTTCGTGATCCATGCCATTGAAGACGTTCTGCTGAACCATGTTGACAACTCCTGGGTTGAAGTTCAGTTGTTGTCCAGGAATTCTTGGTAGTCTGATTGCACCTCGGACATCTCCAGCCCTCGGCACATTGAACTCTCGTAAGGTTCTTGGCAAGAAGACATCCATGTCGTCATCAGACTGGTCAGTCAGGTCTTCCCTTTCTATGATATTTCTTTCTCTGGCCTCTGCTTCCCTTTCTTCCCTGCTCGGATGTTCTGACATTGTCTCTGTGGCGCGAGTCGCTTCAGAAGTGATGCAGATCGCGTCAGCTGTGACTCGGGTCGCGTCGACTTCGATGCTGGTCGCGTCAATAGATGACTGAGCAGGAACAATGTCGTCTGGAGGAGTGTCGTCAAAAACTGGTCCTTTGCTCCTCAGGTAGTAGTTGCTTCTGGTCCTCAATTGATAGTTATCTGTGGAAGGGGGTAACAATGCCAGTTTTGTAAGTGAGAAAAATAAAAGTAAAGATACAGATTAAAATCTAGATTAACTTGGATAAGCAAAAATTCAGAAAAGAAATGATAGCCGTCCCCGGCAACGGCGCCAAAAACTTGTTCGCACAAAAGCGTGCACACAAAGTTTCAGGTACAGCTAGCTGTACCCTTTTAAACCGTGATTGAGCTTTCATATTAGGTTGCAAGTGCACAACCTTTGTCCAATGGTACAATCAGGTATCGATCCTCAGGGACGGTACAATTCAAGTCTAGATCACTACTTATCCTAGTTAGGTACTAGAAGTGAAGAGTTTGGTTTGAATTCGTTTCAATTTTCTAAATTCAATAACAGAGGATAACAGAAAATAAATGTTGGTTCAAATTGATTTAAAATGAAGTTTCTAGGGTTTCAGATTTCATCCTCAACCTTGCCTCTCTGGACCTTCACACGACTCACATGCTCTCGCATGCGACCCTTGTGACGCGACCCGCATGGTCTCCCATGCGACTCGCGTGGTCCTCGAGTGAATCCAGCATTGAACCCGTTTCTGAGTTATTTACTTGTGTAAGGATCTATTGATTGTACCTAAAGTTCCTAGACCTCAACTCTCGTTTATTGGCTTAGTGAACCTAGTAAGGAATTGTAATTTCACCTTCTTAGATCTACAACCTCAAACTTTCGTTTACAAGTGTTCAATCTAAGTCATTTGATCGGTTTGCTAAAGGTATCCACTATCTCTCAATAGATGGAAATCTCACCTCTCGGTTCAATTGATCTATCTTTTCAGATCCAAGACCTACCTCAAGTACTTGATCAATTTGCAAGAAATATCAAGGTCTCAATATTAGAAGAAATGCAAGAAACATTCAACAATAGACAACAAGATTCAATCAAACAATCACAATCAAGCAATGAAAGAATAATACTCAATCAAATGAACACAAGAACAACTCAAATTCAAATTCAATGCATTACAATCAAGGTTTTAGATTACATCAACCCTAGAAACAAGATAGATCTACTCAAGCATCGTAAGAGAAGAGATAAAAGGAG
Organism: Carex rostrata; assembly: GCF_964058835.1. Classification (NCBI taxonomy): domain Eukaryota; kingdom Viridiplantae; phylum Streptophyta; class Magnoliopsida; order Poales; family Cyperaceae; genus Carex; species Carex rostrata. The sequence continues at coordinate 7,112,881 of NC_135926.1, forward strand.
AAATCATGATAAAACCGAATGAAGCAATCTAGCAAGAATCTTCACTCCTTCTTTCCTTTCTTCCTCCACACTCCAAGGATCTTGAGGTTTTGAATCTTTAAATTCGGAACTCCCTCCTCTGGTGGCAGGGATGGTCTATTTATAGACTTTTTAAAACGAGTACTTCAATTCTGGGCCTTTATTGGGCCTTTGTTGTCTGCTCTGGAGACTCGCGATGCGAATCGCGTCACCACCGTTGCGACCCGCGTTGGAGCATGAGGGATGCGCCTAGTATGAGATGGCATTGTGACCTGCTGGTGCGACTAGGAGGGGCTGTCAGTGCGACTCGGAGGACTGGATGCGCCTCGCGTCAATCATGATGCGGGTCGCATCAAAGTCTCTGAACTTCATAAATTCTCCTGATTTCACCAATTTCCTGCAAAGTAAGAATGAAAGCGTAGCAGTACCAAATTCTACATGTATTCATTATAATAGACGTTATTTGATGGCTTAAAATACATGTTTTGGTACTGAAATTTGTCAAAACAATAGCTCAGATATAGCAATATCAAATATGTTAGATTTAATTTTGAATATGTTAGATTTATGTTGAATAGGTTAGATTTATTTTTAAAAATGTTAGATTTATTTTAAATAGGTTAGATTTTTAATTTATATTTTATTGTTTTAAAGTAATTGATTTAAGATATTTTTTATTTATATTTTATTTAACCTATTAAAAATAAATGAACGTTTACAAAATATATTATCAATTTAAAATGAACGTTTAGAAAATATATTATCAATTTAAAATGTAAACTAAAAATTTCAAGATATAAATAAATTATGAAACTATATAGTTAGAATGAGAATTTGAAAAGAAAATAAAATGACTCGTGTAAAGAAATAAATAAACACATTTGTACTTAGCCGAATAAACATACAAATTTTCGCAATAATAATTTTTATATATAAGTTACAAATTTTATTTATTTAGGAATTATAAAGATGTGACTTGATAATTTTATGTATATATATATACACTATTTGATATTGAAGTATTGAACTATTCAGATTTTAAAAGTCGAATTATAAACACGTAATAATATTTATACGAGACTGTTAAAAAAAACAGAAAAAAATATCCTAAAATTAAAAAATATATTAGAAATTGATCAACTTTTGATCTATAAAATAGTTCTTTTAGACAAAATCAATTGTCCTAATCTGAAAATAGTTTAATATTCTAATTCTCAAATGAAAAAATCACTTTTATGCCTGAATCTCTGTCTTTGCTCTCTTCAATGATGGAAATTAATTGTTTTGCTAATATTTTGTTTTGAATTTATTTGATTAAATATTAAGTGATATTTGACAATTTTCAAATTAAGTAATGAAAATGTTGAGTTTAAGAGTAGAAGAAAAAAGATAACAAAAATAAACTCAAATATTAGTTTTAGTGAAACTAAATAATTTGTCAAATATCACTAATTGACACAAATGCGATACACTAGAATTGCATAACACTTTTTATTATAACATTAAAAAATACACAGAATTGACACAAATTTCAATTTATTTGGATTTTTCTACAATTAGTTATGAATTTTCAAAGTTCTACCGTAAGAAAAAACTTCAAACATCTATAACTTTGGCTACGAGTGTCGGATTCACGCGTTCTTCGACTTTTCGGAAAGGGGAGAACGAGATGGATCCGATTTTGCAATAATAATTAGAATGAGAATTTAAAAATAAAATAAAATGACTCGTGTAAAGAAATAAATAAATACATTTGTACTTAGCCGACTAAACATACAAATTTTTGGCAAGAATAATTTATATATAAGTTACAAATTTTAATTATTTAGGAATTATAAAGATGTGACTTGATAATTTCATGTATATATATACACACTATTTGATATTGAATTATTCATATTTTAAAAGTCGAATTATATATACGTAATAACATTTATACGACACTGTTAAAAAAAAAAAAGCAAAAAAAAACCAACAAAAAAACAGAAACAAAAAAAACAGCAAAAAAAAAAAATACCCGTACCCGCCCTACCCGTCAAGGGTACACGGGTACGGGTATAGGACGGGTAGGGTATGGTTTTTGAAAAAAAATACCTGACATACCCGTACCCGTATACCCTAGTACCCGTCATACCCGTACCCGAGACGTACCCGTACCCGCCCGACCATTAATACACTAGTAGTAGCTACCAAGGTGTTTAATAATAATATTTTGTTAACGCTAAAATAGACAAGACCGCAAGTAAAAAAATCTAACAAAAATAATAGAAATCAAGTGAGTCTAAAGCTAAAATCCAACAATAACAGTCAAAATTCAGTGAGATAGGAGTCACATGAGCAATAATCCAACAATAATAATCAAAATTAAACTATTTTGTACATTAGGTCTGAAACTTGATAGAAGAAGTTGAATTGTTGAATCGTGGCGAAAATAATCTATCGAACAAAGCAGCAATTTGGGAATATTAATCTATTTGTGGAATTCAGCGGCAGTTTGGGAAACAAAGCAGCATGAAATATAAAAAAGGAAATTTACAACAATAATAATCAATATAGCCTCTATAGCCTCTGCCTCAAATCCCAATGAAAGAAATATTTCGAACCGTCGTGGAGAAAAGAGAAGTCCAAAGATTTGATTTTAGAAATTTTTTTGCCGGGTCTGTGCAAACGGATATCCGTTTAATTAAAAGTTACGAATACGAATATTATTCGTATCCGCACAAGTAATATTTGTATCGGCAAATTATCCGTATCTGAATATATGTATCCGCAAAAAATTAGATACGAATCCGGATTCAAACGGATAATATCCAATTCATTTGCACCCCTATATTTACACATCTAAACATAACCTATTTATTAATATACCCATTTTCAACTTTTTTTTCCACTAAAAAAATATATCTAAATATTAATAAAACACTTAAATAAATTTTACCCTTCACAGATTTTTTCCTAAACTTCCTGCGTGATTTTGCGTGACCTTTCTTCTCCTCCAAGATTTTGCGTGACCATTTTCAATTGTTCAATATTCAGATCTACTTTATGGTGTTGTTTTCCCTGTTATGATGTAAAAGGTTGTTTTTTTATTGTCAAAGTGAAACCACATGGGTGATGTTAAATTGATGCATGATATGGTATTTATGTGATTATATTTGATGAAGATGGTGGATTATCAGATGCTGAAAATCAAGATCATAATAAATCAAAATATTTTGACCTAATAAGGAGATTTAGAAATAATGTGTGAATAGGTGTTTATATGTGTAATTTTGGTGGGCATCACCAATTAAATAATTCTTGTTTTTAGTTAGGAGCTCTAGGAATGGCACAAATTTAAATGTTTTTTTTTTTCTTAAGGTTCAAATTTAGATGTTTTAGGTAGTTATATTTGAGTCATTTAGTTGCATAATCAAATGCTCAATTTAGATAGAGAGATTCATTACATGTACAACCAATAAGGCGAAAAGATAAAAACAACAACTAAAACATAAAAAACTACAGCAACAACTAAAAGGAAAAAAAAAAAAACTAGAGTGACATGATACAGTACTAGTACCAGTTATAGCAACTAAAAATGAAAAGAGCTGGTACAGTAATAACACTTCTTAGTTCCTAAAAGATAAAAACAACAACTAAAAATGAAAAAAGCTAAAAAAAAAAGAAGATAAGAAATTGAATGGAAAAAAAAAAAAATTCCCAGAAGACTATTGTGACCCGATACAGTACCTGTACCAGTCTCATTCCCTAAGAAGAAAAGTCAGGATTAGTGAATGCTCAAGCTCTAAATGTGTTACAGGAAGCCTGAATCAAAGATGGTCTTTGCAACTATGTCTTCCACTACATGTGGCAAATTATATATGCTCATGAATCTCCTTGTTGAATTTAAAATCATTCCCACTTGACACTATAGTTTAAAAAGAAATTTGAATTTCTATGAGAAGTTTAAGTTTTTTTATAAGATTTTTGTCCCCAATTATTGAACTTTTCTGACTCAGCTTTGTGTGATGTTTCAGCACAACAGTTAAGGTTGATATATATAGAGAGAGACATTTTCATTCAAGCTATATGTGTAACGTTATATCCGAGTCTTTTTGTGCTCTAATTTTTTTTTCATGTCATTGTTAACTGTTAAGAGTTGAAAGTGTATAACACATTCCTTCCTTTTGGTACAGATCCATATATATAGATTGATAATGAATATTTTGGTTAAAATATGAAACAACCAATTAATCATATACTCTATATCTTAAAAATTAACTTTTTGGCGTATCTATGCTACGGTTCTAGTTTTTCAGCTTCTTCACTATTTTTACTTTAATTTCACAATTTTTCTTTTAGCTCAATTGTTTTGAGCATATTGCAACTTTTAGGATTATTATTGCTCTCATGTAACTAAACTTCTGGAATATTTTTTAGTTATGTGAATGTATGGCTTGAAATGATTCGGCTAAACATCATTAATGTGAATGTCTTGGCTAAAATTTCCGGAATATTTTTTAGTTATGTGAATGTATGGCTTGAAATGATGTTCGAATTAATTCAAACGTCAATAAATATGTACGTTGTGTAGGCGCGGAATTAGAAAATTTTAGTAAGGGTGGCTAATTAAAATGCGTCGAATTTGAACTCAAAACCTCTCAATTATAAAATATAGCTTTAATCATTAGACTGCAACTAAATACTTGTTATTATTGAGGGTGGATGGAGTATATAAAAAATTAAAAAGATAAAATTCAATTAAATTTCTATATGCATAATTAAAATTTAATTATAAAATCATAGAAGTGACTCAGCCACCTTTGATTATGCCTTAGATCTACCTTTGACGATATGTGCAATTTTATTCTAATATTATATATTTTCAACAAATAAAAAAAAGTATATATTTTCAAGACAATTTGATGTATCTTTACAATTAACACAATTTTTTTTTATACGTTATTAAGATTGCTTTGACGAATATCTATCGCCTTTTTGTAACTGTATGACTTGAAATAATACCCGAACTAATTAAACAACAAGAAGTATGCGCAGCGTGGTGCTATAAATGAATGTCAATAGAATATATTGCGGCCATTTTTATTAATATACTTAAAAAAAAATTAATTTTAAAAATACCCCCACATCGAATTTCTTTTTAAAAATGCCCCAACCGCCAGACCCACGGGCGGCCCAAAACAAAAGCGAACCGCCCGTGCCACTGGCGGGTCACTTTAACTAGCGGGGCGCCCGTGGCCCGGGCGGTTCACTGTTCACATTTTTTTTTTTAAGATCTTAGTATTTTAATTTGAATAATTTTGTGAAAAAAAGTTTTCTTATTTAGAGTGTATGCCAAAAAATAAAATATTTGATATATTTACGAAGTGATGTCGTAAATCTTTATAACTTTGATTTTTTTTTTTTTTTTTTTTTGGTGAACTTTGATTTTATTTGTCAGTTGGATATCACAAGTCTAAATATAACAATAATTAAGGACTTGACCTTTATTCTGATTTTTATAATATATGTATAATATACACATATACATTTACACATTTACACATATACACATATACACATATACACATATACACATATACACATGTAGAGCATTCAAAAATACACATAATTGATATAAATTTAAACTTATTTGCATTTTTCTACAATTAGTTAAGAATTTTCAAAGTTTAATTTTTGAAAAAACTTTAAACAGCTGTAACTTTGGCTAGGAAACTTGGATTTACGCGTATGAGCACTTTTCGAAAAGGGGAGAATGAGACGGATCTGTTTTGCCTCGGTGGAAACATCGGGCATCGTCGTATCGAAAGCATCAGAATTTCAAAAAAATGTCGTTTAGGATCTCAAAAATTTAGTTTAAGTTTTCGTTCGATGGTAGGCATTAAAAAACAGCGATTTTCAAACCATCTTAATAAATAGTAAAAAAATTCAAAAAAATGTAAAATTTGGTTTCCAATCACATTTTAATATAGATTAAACATCTAACGGTTTGGATCGGCTATTTGAACTTCAAAACTAGAGAACCGTCCATCCCACGGGCGCTCCACTAGTGCTCCGTTTAATTCATGAAGTAGCGTAGCCTTACTCTACATGTATATATATGTATATTATATATATATAATATATATATATATATATAGAGAGAGAGAGAGAGATGGGCTACAGTGAGTTGCGAAGTAAAACGCGTTTCTACTTCACGCCGTATTTTTATTTTGAAAGTCCAAACGACCGATCCGAACCGTTAGATGTTTAATCCATATTGAAATGTGCTTGGAGACCAAATTTAACATTTTTTGGAATTTGTTTACTATTTATAAGCATTTTTGAAAATTGCTGTTTTGCTGTGAACAGTGAAAAACAGTAAAATTTTCTGGACCATCAGATCAGTGACTTTCAAAATTGCTAAATAAATAGTAAAAAAATTCCAAAAAATGTAAAATTTGGTCTCCAAGCACATTTCAATATGGAGAACAATATGAACGGTTCGGATCGACATTTTGAACTTTAAAATCACAAAATATGAGCGTGAAGTAAAATAGTCGCTTTACTTCACAACTCACCGCAGCCCATCTCATATATATATATATATATATATATATATAGGATTTGGCTAATATGCTATGGGTAGCTAAGAGGCCTCCCGTGCTACGGCTCAATATTCGACTTTTCAAAATCCTAACGGTCGATCCGAACCGTTCATCTTGTTCTCCATATTAATATGTGTTTGGAGACCAAATTTTACATTTTTTGGAAATTTTTTACTATTTTTTTAGATTTATTGAATATCGCTGTTTTTTATGGTCCAGATTTGTCTGAAAAACAACGATTTTCAATAAATCTAAAAAAATAGTAAAAAATTTCCAAAAAATGTAAAATTTGGTCTCCAAGCACATATTGATGCGCGCAAAAGCATATGCACAAAGTTTCAATACAAAGATGTACTTTTTAAACCTTTAACACACGTTTGAGTTAAATTGCAAGTGCACAATTCTATCAAAGTAGTATTTGAGGTATTGAACCACAGGGAGTACGATAAAAACTTAGTTTAAACTTTAGTAATAAATTTCAGAAAATAAAATAAAGTAAAGTGCAATAAAAGTAAATTGGGGGGTTTGTTCTAACAATTCCTAAATTTGGGTTCAATACCCGAATAGAGAGTTTTTAAAACAATAAGAGTAAATGAATGAAAAAGAAAGGAATTGATTTATTTTCAAGATTTAGAGATCTATGGGTCTTTGGTCTACATTCCCTTGCTAACTATATCTATTCGGTATTTGTTTAAGTTCATGTATGATTTGATGAGGTTTCTAACCTAATATGTCATTAAGGGTCACTTTCGTGAATTAATAACGTGTCTAAGTAATTCGGACTTCACGGTTAGGTCCTTCACCCTAGCTACTTAGACCATAAGCTCTTGTTAGTCTCTGATCTCCTCAAATATTGATACTTCACGATTAAGTCCTTCATACCAATACCCGATTCGATTTGAGATGTCCTAATTAGGGTTTTCCTTCACGGTTAGGTTCTTCACCAAATTCCTAACCTTAATTTCTATAGTTCCGGCTTAGATTACAAATTGGTTACAATCCTAATCTAAACCTAGGGTATTTGCATTCATAATTTGGTACTCTCCTCTCGTCCTAACTTCTTTGGATCCTTTGACAAAGAGATACCAAAGCGGGACTACTGCGATTTCAAGTACTAATTATGTAATTAACACAAATGATAAATCACAGAAATTAACATCAAATCTCATAAAACAATCATAACAAAGACAAATAACCGAATAAGATACAATTAAACAAGTTCATGCATTGACCTAAACCCCTAGAGAGAGAACTACTCCCTCATGGAGAGATCCATTACAAAAATTGGCAAAGTAAGAAGAAATGAAATAAAAGAAGTAGTTACACCCTTTAACAAATCAAAAATATCTATCTTGCCGACTTCTTGCTCAGGAAACCCTTATTCTCTTTGCTTGAAAGCTTCCTTTTTCTCCAGAATTTATCGCTAAGTATTGTGTATAGAGAGAGAATGAAAGAGGAAGAGATGATTATGGATGGATAGAGATGATGAATGATTTTGATCTTTGCGAAGAGATGCATTGAATGGATAATGAATCCCCTCTTTTATAACTAAAGACCATGTCCAATTCAGAGGCTAGGAAGTGGAGTTAGTGGGTGCTATATTTGGATTGTTTTCCAGGATTGCATTGTCCACATTTGGCTGTAAAAACGTGTCCTTCGTGCGCCAAAAATAGAAACTGTGTAATTTTGGCTGTCTGCGAGTTTAGTGCGTCCAAATGACTCCAAATTTCCTTTTTTAGTTTCTCATGTTGTAGATCTTCTTCCTAGCTTTCCAAAAAGTGGTCGCAAGCCTAAATCGGAGTTACGAGTCAAAAGTTATGGCTATTTTAAGATCAGGCTCCAGTTATGCGTTCTGCTACAGTGTGTCCGCACTGCTACAGTACCATCCGTACTGCGGCTGCATCGAGATCCGTGCATCCGCACGGATTTTGATGTATAGCTTATTATACCTTTTTAAAATTGGCGCGCGTCCAGAAATCCATCTAAGTACTTATTGTGGCCATATCGCAAACTGTGTGTTTTCTTCGGTTTTCTTCATTTTTCTTCATTTCCTGCAAGTTAAAACCAAGCAAACACAGTAACTTGATCCTAGGTGTATTCTATTCACTTTATATTCAAAATACAAGATATTTGGTGTTATTTTGTGATAAAAATCAGATCGAATATGTATATAATTTAGGCCTATCACATATTAATATGGAAAATAAGATAAACAATTCGGATCGACCGTTCGAATTTTGAAAAGTCGAATATTGAGCCGTAGCACGGGAGGCCTCTTAAATGAGTTTATAAAAAAAAATTGTATATATGTGTATATGTGTATATGTATATGTGTATATTATACATATATTATAAAAACCAGAATAAAGGTCAAATTCTTAATTAGTGTTATATTTAGACTTGTGATATCCAACTGACAAATAAAATCAAAGTTCACCAAAAAAAAAAAAATCAAAGTTATAAAAATTTACGACATCACTTATATCAAATATTTTATTTTTTGGCATACACTATAAATAAGAAAACTTTTTTTTTCACAAAATTATTCAAATCAAAATACTAAAAAAAAAAAAAAATGTGAACAGTGAACCGCCCGTGCCACGGGCGCCCCGCTAGTTGACCCGCCAGTGGGACAGACGGTCCGCTTTTGTTTTGGGCCGCCCGTGGGCCTGACAGTTGGGGCATTTTTAAAAAGAAATTCAATGTGGGGGTATTTTTAAAATTAATTTTTTTTAAGGATATTAATAAAAATGGCCGGATATATTGGCACTAAAATTGATGTGCCTTTTGCTAACATTAGCATGAATAACTATTATGCAAGTAAATGTTACTGTTTGAAAAATACATCCAACTTAATTAATGATCTTATAACTTAAAATGATGTCTCAATTGATTAAAAAGATTAATAAAGGTAAATCTGTATCCCAACTATAAATATTCGAACAAAATGTTGATGCATTTTTTCAAATCAGCATAAATAGATTCATGTTGCAACTAGTTTTTTTGGAAGCTTGACAGTGGCTTATCATATTACGAACAAAATGTTGATGAATCTGTAACTCCGAAATTATCAAGTATTGCGATCAAACAAACTAAAAAAATATTACTATCAACCACATGCAGTATTAGAACTATTGGTGTTCTATATAATAGATTGATGTATCGTTAGTATAATTAGAGTGAGGTTGCGGTAAATTGTAAATTAAGAATCATTTTTACTTCATATATACAATTTTTGATTCAGAGTTCAAATAGTTAATTTGAACATTAAATAGATTTCTATACAAAAATATTCTTGAAGAACAAATTTCACATTTTTTTAATCTTTTTATTTTTTTTTCAGACAGGTAAAAAATTGTTCTTCTTCGATGATTCAAAATCTTCGAAAAACATTAATTTTTCTACACATCTACAAAAATAGTAAAAAATTATAAAATATAAATTTGATCTACGAGTACATTTTAATAAATAAATTATATTAAACAGTTTGAATCGACTGTTTTGAATTTAAAAAAAAATTATAAATATAAAATAAAACAAAACTCTCACTTCAAACTCATTATACTCCAACTCGTATGATTAATATATTTTTCTCGTGTAATGAGAATATCTCATGAATATATGTTACCTTTCCCTATTACATATCTTAAATAATGTCCAAATTGATTAAAGTACCAAAAGACGTATGCATAACGCTATGAATCTAACTTAACAATATATATTTGCACCGTTTCTAATAAACGCAAATAAATTATTTTACAATTAAAAAAACTAGCTTTTATCTATTTGATCTAGTAGTAAAAACACATAACTTCTATTTAAAATTCACAAAGCGAAACTTTCTTATATGATATAAATATGAGTTTGAAAAAAAAAATTAGTAAGCTAGTTAGCTAGACATCCATCTTTCAATTTAAAAAATATATATTTTACAAGTAAATCTATAAATGATACTTTTGGATAATATATATTTAAAAGAAGAGTGATGCTTCTATGGACATAAGGACCTATTTGTAAAATGAACATATTTTTATTTTCAAAGTTCAAACAGTCGATCCGAACCGTTCATCTTGTTCTCCATATTAATATGTGCTTGGAGAAAAATGTAAATTTTGGTCTCCAAGCACATATTAATATGGAGAACAAGATGAACGGTTCGGATCGACTGTTTAAACTTTGAAAATAAAAATATGTTCATTTTACAAATAGGTCCTTATGTCCATAGAAGCCTTTGCCTTAAAAGAAAATTACTTTCCTGGACGAGGAAAGTAATTTTAGAATTTGTAAGGGTATAGATGAATTCTACCAAGCACCTCGGAGACTGACCAGAGCTATCGGAGGAAAACCCTCGATTCCTCTCCCTATAATACTCGATTCTCATCTCTTGCTGCGCGCAATCTCGCCTCTCTCGTCCGATCACCCCATTTCTCACTTTATCGCAACAAGACAATCTCCGGTGGGTCCAAACCGCTACCACAACCATGTACAGAGCCGCCGCTTCCCATCTCAGATCTCTCAAGGTTCGATCTCGCTAACCTAATAAGTTCCATTAGATCTCTCTATCCTCTCTCTGGGCTTTATTTTTCTTTGATCCAATGGTGACAATTTGTGAAATGAGGATCAACGATTGATGCTGCTTTGGTCGTTTTGTAAGGAAATATGTAGTCATCAGTATAATCAGTTGATAACTTGCAAAGTTTATCGATTAGCTGTGCCGATAGAGTGATGCCTAGTACCTAACACACAAAATCGATTGGTCAATACATAAGATGCTGATATAAGAGCAAAAGGTTTCAGTCTGTATGAACGTGTTCAATGCTCAGGGCTATTTTTTCGCTGTTTATCAAAATGCTATATAACACGACTCAGCTTAAGTTCAGCGGTTGACTAGTCAAACATGATTAGTCCTTAACTAACTCTGTTTACTAGGCTGTTACTAATTCAGTTAGATAGTTTGTTACTGTACTGTCCAGTATCTATAAACAATGAGTTGTAAATAATAGATACAAGAAAACCATGCAAATCAATTTCAATCACTCTCTGTCTTTCTGTTCTCTGTATCACACATCTATTTTGTATCTTCTCTGATCGTTTATGATATCAGAGCCATTTCACTTGTCCATAAAATTTCTTTCTTGAAATCATGGCTACAAGTAGCCTACGGGCATGTTTCTCAATTAAAAAACGTAGCTCCCCTACCTCACAGCCTACACCTCCCTCTCCAATCTTGAATGATCGAGTAATACAAATTACCATTCCCGTCTCTACAAAATTAGACAGGGACAATTTTCTTACTTGGAAATCACAAATTGAGCCAATTATCAATGAATTTGGCCTTTCACACCATCTGGATACTTCAGTGTCGCCTCCAGCAAGAAATCTGGTAATTGAAGGTGTCCCACAAATCAACCTGAGCTTCCTCTCATGGGACAAGCAAGATCAGATCTTGCTCAGATGGCTCCGTTCTTCGATCACCGAACCAGTGCTCTCTCAATACGCGACATGTCAGACTGCTGGCCAGCTTTGGACTTCACTTCACAGAGTATTTGTTGTTACTCTACAGTATATAAACAACAAGTTGTAAAGAATAGATACAAGAAAACAATGCATATCAATTTAAATCATTCTGTCTTTCTCTTCTCTGTATCACACATCTTCTTTGTATCTTTTCTGATCGTGTACTATAACTTCATATAATGTTGCTCCTTTTTATTAAAGCATATCTCATCAAGATGTATGCTATAACTATCATATCTAGACTAGTCTTCTACAAAACTAGTGAAGAAAGACTTTAAGCTAAATCACTTTTACTATAACTATGAAATTGTTGTATTTAATATAATAACTGTTTGAATCATTTTCTCCTTTCCTTCTCAGTGTGTGACATACCCTGGAAATGTGAGTGCACCAATTAGATATGCATGCACAAGTTCTGGGAATAATAGACAAGTACTCTTCCCAGAGTAATGAAAATACAAATACCTTGTGCTTCTATCTTGTACAAGACTTTTTTAAATATCTCTTTTTTTCTTCTGCGAAAAAGAAAAATATCAATGCAAGTCTATGGCAGCAAGAAATTTTCTAAATGATTTTTATTTTTCATATGGTAGCATGGTGGGCTCTTCAGGCGACTTGCTGGCGGTGAATCCTGCTACAGTCAGTTGGCAGCTCTTGATGCCCCACTGCCTGGATTCTCTCTCCCGGATACTCTGCCTGATTATGTGGAGCCCGGAAAGACCAAAATTACTACTTTGTCGAATGGTGTTAAAATTGCCTCTGAGACATCCCCGGTACGTCTCCTTTTTCCTTTCTGCTTGGGAGCTGGGAAAACTGTATGTAGGGGGTTGCTTTACTATTTTGTGACACATTGATACCAATTTATTTGATCATGTTTATTTTACCCAAACTTATTGGGTCTATTTGCACTGTTGAGGGCTTGAGGCTACTTGAGAAGGATTTAGGTTTAGGGGAGCTTTTGCTTTGCTGAACTTAGAATATGTTGTAAATTTACTAAACTGGTTGAGGCACAGATTAACTGGCTTATTCATGTTAATATTGGCTGGTTTTAGTCTCTGTTGGGTATACTATGCACCTTTTAGCTGGAAAAAATGAATTCAGTGCATTAGACACCGCTAAAATTAAATCCAGCCTCATTTTTTTTTTTTTTTTTTTTTTTTTTTTTTTTTAAGTATAAGCCTGTAAGCACACAGACCCCACTTGCAGGCCTCCAAATTAAACCCCCGAACTGAAAACCTACTGGGACTTGATGCATGAATTTGCACTATAGGAGACTTCCACTAACATGAGACTGTAGCCTCAGTGGCAATTAGGCCTCAATTTAAGTCAAATTAAGCACTAACCTCTAGTCTGTAAGTAATAATCCATTGTGAAATAATGTTTGTTGGGACTCGGTTGGTGTGGAGTGTAACTAGATCATTTTACCCTCTCAGTATACATGATCAATGTTTAATTCATCCTTTACCAGGCAGGAAGGAGAATGAAGGAAAAGAAAGTAAAGAGAATGATGCTTTGTACATACCAAAATAAATGTAATCGTGCCAAATTGACCTCCTATAAAATTGACGGAATTACATTTTGAATTGAATAAATGCACCCTTGTTATACATAATATGAAGGGAATGGCATTGACTTTATGATGAATTATTGTTGTGCAGAATCCCGTTGCCTCAATTGGGATATACATTAACAGTGGGTCAGTTTATGAGACTCCCGGCACAATGGGCGTCTCACACCTGCTAGAGAAGATGGCATTTAAGACGACAACTAACAGGAGCCACCTACGGCTAATTCGGGAGATAGAGGCGATTGGAGGGAATGTTACAGCCTCAGCTTCACGGGAACAGATGAGCTACACCTATGATGCCCTCAAGACCCACCTGCCTGCAATGGTTGAAGTGCTTGTTGATAGCGTTAGGAACCCAGCATTCCTCGATTGGGAGGTGAAAGAACAGGTATTATTCTATTTTGTTTTAGTGTTTTGATCCAATAGTTGCAATCCAGGCTGTCTGGCTTTGATGAGATGACCATGGTTAATTCTTGGATCATCCAAAATGGCTGAACCTGGCAGTATTTTTAGATGGATTTTTTTTTTCTCTGTGGTTAAGAGGAGAGGGGGAGGGTATTGAGGGGGTATTAAATTGTGATTGAGGGGGAGGGTACTGAGGGTATTAAATTGTGATTCTCTCAGTTTTTTTTATTAGTTTTTTTTCTGCTAGTTAGGACGTGATTCAACTGTAAGATGCCAACCAAACAAACTGCACCCTTTTTATTGAAGCACCATGTACCAAGATGGTACTCAATAGTTACTTCTGGTTGCGTACTCTAAATATTTGAAAGCAGATGTTAGTGTAACTGCTGTTACAAATCTATTGCCTTAGATCTTATATTTTCATGTTTTCATCCGCACTTATGTTTTAGCATAATTTCTGTCATTTTCTCTGCACTTAAACAAAAGAGTGCTAGAAATTTTTTGAGAGCTGTTCAGTTATAATTCTTTTTTTTATATTAAAACTGTAGCTAAACAAACTAAAGGCGGAGCTAGAAGAAGCAGCAGAGAACCCTCAAGGGGTACTTTTGGAGGCAATTCACTCTGCTGGCTTTTCTGGTGCACTTGCTAACCCTCTGACTGCTCCAGAATCTGCGATTAGCCAATTGGATGCAAATGTCTTGGAAGAATTTGTTTGTGTAAGAGTCATTTTAAACTAGGTTTTAGTTTATCACGGTGTTGTATGCTACTTTTATTAGGTTTTAAATATTGTGCAAATCTCATCCCAGTTGTCATTATGTAACTACCTGATCATGTAAATTTTCGATTTTAGTCTATACATAGCCAGCTTTAATTGTTGAACCTGCATGGTATTATTGTGTCAACTTCCAAAATAATCCTCTATATAAACCAGATTAACTACTGCCTTTACCTAATTCAGATCAAAATAACCTCACTTCTGCAACAAGGACTGAACTAAAGTACAGTTTAACACAAAGTTTGTCTCAACTTACTCTTAATTGCCCAATTAGGCACACACCTGCCAAGAAAAACATAAATGATAGTTAAAGAGAAGGAAAATATTTCCTGGTTCATATTAGCTCTAAAGCGGGAAACATATTCTTGCTAAATTTTGAGAAGTCTTTGTGGAACTAATATTAAATTTTTGCAGGAAAACTACATTGCACCACGTATAGTTCTAGCGGCATCAGGTGTGGACCATGAAGAGCTGTTGTCTCTCGCTGAGCCACTCTTAGGTGACCTTGCAGCAAAGCCACTCCCCCAGGAGCCAAAGTCCGTCTATGTCGGTGGTGACTACAGACATCAAGCTGATCCTTCGGTTTGTTTCATCTTTTGTATCAATTCAATTGAACATCATTGTGCATGAAATGCCATTTTATTTAGGATACATGATATTGTCCTGCCTTGAGACCTTTTTATATTCTCTTCTAGTGGTTATTTTGCTTCATGTTGTCTTTTTCTTTGGGGAAGAGTTTGGTTGGACGGCTAGGGAGTATTATTGTGGTGCTTGGTGGCTTGTATTAAACCATTGGTGTATTAAATGGTACTTGTGCTTGTGGTGCTCGGTGGAATCTTATATTAATCATTAGTGTATTAAATGATATATTTGCTTGGCCTGGTCATTATTGTGTATGGTTCCTCATGAAGATGTTCCGTTGGTAATCAGTTGGAAGTTGCTGCATGTGACCTGAACGAAACAATTAACATAAAATAAAAGCATATAATAAAAACGAGTGTTTCTGTTTTTTTATTATGGTATTCTCAGCCAAACTTCTAAACTTTACTTTTTGATGTAATTGGGTAAAATAGAGCACGCATGTAGCCCTAGCTTTTGAGGTGCCTGGTGGTTGGCGCAAAGATAAGGATGCCATGACTCTCTCAGTCCTTCAGGTATGGAAAAACAAAATAAAAGTATCCGTAATTCCCATTTTTATGTAATACGCATTATCGTCTTTGCCATTTATCCTTTGTTAAAGCTCTTAACCTTCATTTATGCAATTAAAATGTGATGTAAACTAATTGTACCACTTACCAAACCCAATAAAGTGAAATAATTCTTATTCTGACTTCAGTTCTGCAAAATGAAAACAAGTCAATGTAAAATAGTAAACAAACAACAGAAAGTTGGTGAAATTGGCACTGGACCTTGTGATGACAGAAAATATGGCAACGCTAAATCAGTACACTTATTTTTTATTCTAAGATGTGTGGAACTCTGTCGTTTTAAATAGACTTTAATGGGAGGAGGTGGCTCGTTTTCTGCTGGTGGCCCTGGAAAAGGAATGCACTCCCGGCTGTGTAAGTTATTCTTTTTTGGTTGTTGTACCTTTTTTTTTTTTGATAACTCAATTAGTCGCAACCCGAATGCAAGTTGTGCATGCACTTTTCTCTGTTGAAGCATAGATATCAATGCTTGCATACATGCATACCATTTGATCTGCACCATGGGTTGTCTATTACTTTAAAAATGCTGGAGCTATGCATATATGGTACTTGAGCAATTTCTCAACTGGAACCATGGTAAATAGCTAGATGAAGCATTTAAATTTTCTTCCTCAAACGATTTTATAGAGTGCACTTTATGACCTGCAAGTGAAGCACATATATTTAATATAAACTTTTTAGGATTTACTTAAGTTCCTAATGTCAATAAATTTTGATCCTTTCTTCTTTTTTTCTTTGCCCCAGATCTACGGGTGTTGAATGAGTTCTCACAGGTTCAGTCATTTTCTGCCTTCAATAGCATTTACAATAATACTGGCATTTTTGGAATCCATGCAACAACTGTAAGTTCTGTTTTCTTTAATTTGTGTCCTTACTTTTACATCTTGTAATTGGGAATAGGGTTTTAAGAATTTACGTGTCCCATTAATTTAGAAATCACCGGCATCTTATATTTACATTTAATAAATGTCTATTACTTTGCGATTAGCATCCAACTATGGCTTAGGCTGAAATGTTAACAAGCTCCATTATGTGTTGACAAATCGATCCATGACTGTATAAAAAAATTTCTTCTGTAATATTCAATTTAACTAAAATCTAGCAAAATAGATCGAAGTGCTAAGTTTCAAGTTTATATGGAATTATGGTGAATATAATTTGGTTTAGTCTGATATGAAAAAGATCCAGGCAAATGGTCATTTTTGTTGTAACATTGTTTCAGTGGTTTAGTGTGCAGTTTGCAAATTACTTGGAAAAATATGGGAGGTATATTTAATTGCAAATATTATAAATAGTGCGTGTTTGCATATTAAAGACTTGTACCATTCACTGGTAATGTTATCCAACAATAAAGATACAGTTGTAATTCAATAGATTCTTACCAAATTAGTGTCTCCAATTTGCAATGGTCATTCTAGCTATATAAGAAATATTATAAAGAACCGTTTCAATAAAGAATGCTAAGATTTATTAATGATATTTTGTTAGTAATTTTATTATTTCTTAATATTGATCCAAATTATTTTGATCTCTATTACTAAAAATAGTGAAACTTTATTAAAATAATCGGTTTTCAATGTTGGTTAGACCTTAAACTCAGGTCAATAATATGAGGTTTTTCTTCTTTTTTATTCTGTCTATACCTGATATGAGAATTGTCGCTTACAATATTGAAGTACATTTTTAATACAATAACCTCAAGAGTGGCTTCATTGTATCTGTTTTCTTTTTGCCAAAATATTTAGGGCTCAGAATTTGCCCCTAAAGCTGTAGATTTGGCAGTTAGAGAGTTCCTATCTGTTGCCACTCCAGGACAAGGTATGACCTCCCTTCTTTTTCTGTAATAATTTATATTCTTGGTACATTTCTTTTCCCTGTACAATTCTTAATGAATTCCTTCTATTATTTTCTGGATCAGTGGACCAGGCACAGCTGGATCGTGCCAAAAAGTCTACTAAGTCAGCTATTTTGATGAACCTGGAGTCCAGAGTATGTCTCTACTTATGTATATTTTCTATTTGTTTGTACCTTTTGTGTTTTCTAGTGAGCATATAATTTGGATTATTTTTAATAATTTTGTCTTTGCCTTCTGTGTAGAGTGTAGCCTGTGAAGATATTGGAAGGCAGATTTTGACTTATGGTGAAAGGTAAGCCATTTTCCCAGAAGAGGTCATGCTAACATTAGTTGCAAGTCTGCTCTTTTGAATTCTAATTCACCATAAGGTTGCTTTTCATGTTGATTAAGATAAATAGAAGATTCAGTCTCAAACCAAATAATTACTGGAGTAGGGTTAAAATGCCCCCCATTGTTTTTGTGCCCCAATCATGCCTCACATCCTTATCTCTGTTTTCAAATCCAAACAGTCGGTCTGAACTGCTTAACATGATCTCCATATTAAAATGTGCCTAGCGACCAATTTTGTTTTTTTTTTAGAATTTTTTACTAATTTTTTAGATAGGTACAAGATCACTGTTTTTGGATGGTCCAAAATCTTCCGAAAAACAGTGATTTTGTATTTATCTAAAGAATAGTAAAAAAATTCCAAAAAATATAAAAATTGGTCTCCAAGAACATTTTAATATGGAGATTGAGCGGTTCAGATTGACTATTGGACTTTGAAAACGGAGATAAGGATGTGAGGCATGATTGGGGCATTTTAACCCCACTCTAATTACTGTTCAAATTAACTGTCCTTATTATTTTGGTGCAATTATGTATGCCCATGCCAAAAGTCAAGGTGTCATTTTATAATCCTTTGAAGCCTAAGTTTAAATGTCAAAATGTACCTCCGAAAGATGGAACCTCTGCCTCTTATCTCTTTAGGCCCTGTTCGGCAGCAAAACGCAAATTACTGTTCACGTGGGGAAAAAAAAATTCAATCAGACCGAATATTTTTTTCCCATGTGAACAGTATTTTTCAGTTCAAAATTTTTAATTCCTATTCCCAATAGGGCTGCCGAACAGGGCCTAATCAGTGAAAAACAGTGGGAAAGGAGTAATTTGGACATCTTTTAAAGAAAATAAGGATACTGTTGGATAGTGAGATTTTGCATTTTTTTTTTTTTTTTTTATGGGGCATAATTGAAATATCCTTTATTCTGATGCAGGAAACCTGTGGATAATTTCCTGAAAGCAATAGATGCTGTAACATTGAAAGATATAAGTTCACTTGCTGAAAAGATGATTTCTTCTCCTCTTACCATGGCCTCATGGGGTGATGGTATGTTAATTGTCCTTTAACAACTGTTGCAACTCTTTCTTAACCTTGACATTTCTTTCTGGTGTTCTCTTGTGAAATGAAAACTATCAGCGCATCTTTAAGGAATGACAAAAATAATCTATAATATAACCTCATAACATACTTGGGCGTGTTTGAATTTTTGGGAAGAAAATTGTATGGGAAGTGTATTTGGAGACATGGCAGGGACATTTTGTAAAGTTACGAGCGAAAATTTATCTGTTGGATGGGTGCGTATGAAATTTCCCATGATGCTTTTTGAATATCTATTTGTGACATTTTTTTTTTCTTTTTCAGTTATTCATATGCCGAGCTATGAATCTGTCAGCCGCAAGTTCCACGCCAAATGAGTTCCTTGAACTTTTGTTGTTTTTGTTTCCTTTTTCTTGTCATTTTAGAAAATTCAAATGGTTTCTTTTGTTTAGTGCCCTGTTTGTGAGGGGGAGTGGGTTAATAAAGACCACAAAGGATAAGAAAAGGTCCAACTGGATTGGTCAATTGGTAATATACTTGGACAGATTTAATTTCTTAGAAATCTCTGTTGTATATCATTTTTGCAATTGCTAACAGTCGGAACTAAATAAGTATATTTGAATCCAGAACGTTACAGATAATGAATTTGCAATTTCTTTTAGCAAAACAGGCTGAGATACTGCAGTATCTGATGATGTTATATGCACTGTTCAAATTTCTGCCTTGAATTATTGTTCTGTTGAATGTGAAATCAATTCATTTCAAATTTTCGTGCTTGCGTCTGCTAATTGTGGTAGGAATTGTAGTCTTTTGCACTAAAATAGCTTTGGTTGTAATTTCATGTGTAGCTTGGAATTAATCCGGTTTTTAGTGTTTTAATAAGCAATGATGGATAATAGAAACATGCATAGTTACCTTTAATCTTTTGTCATATTTTTCTTGGTATGTATGATATAAGAAAAAAAAGGATTGAAATGAACTCTTTGTGACAGCTAGGTTTTATCTCTTGTCAAATTAATATTATTTCCCACAGTTCTACGGGAGTCTAACAGGAATCTTAAGTTTCAATTTGGGGTGTTCATCAGGTCGGTTTAATGGGTTTTAAATTGAACCGAGAGAATTCAGTTTAAATGGTTGGTTTTTCTGGTTAAATGATTTGGTTTGGTTCATTTTTTAAGACCAGTTTAATACTTTGGTTTGGTTCGGGTCGGTTTGCTTTTTTATTATCCAATAAAAGTTTAATTTGCCTATTTTAATTCGGTTTGGAGTGAGGTTCGATGAACACCCCTAGTTTCAATTGCAAGGAAGTTATAACCTGTAACTCGTTTATAATATATATGGCTCAGAACTAGAAGCCCCATTATATCCCAGTAACATTCTTTCCATTTCCATCAGAGAGCTTTTAAAATGAAACTAACATCTTACCCGTGCGTTGCAACGGAAACAAATTATTTCATTATAAAATATTATAAAATAAAGAAGATCAAGCGTTTCATTATTTCATTATTTGCGTGACCTTTTTGAAAATCAACCGTTCAAATACGTGCTGCACAAATCTCAAAGCAATAATAATACTAATACGATACGGATACAGCGATACGACAATTTTCAAAAATGAAGGATACGATACGGCTATTAATATATATATATATATATATATTTATTATTTTATATATGATATTTATATAATTATAATTTAAATCAAATTTGTAGAGAAAAATAGTTAAATACTATATTTATCTACAAGATAACACATGTGAACTCTAGTGTAGTGGTAAGAATTTTAGCACCAACAGAAGCTAACTGGGTTCGAATCCCGCCTTCAGCAGAAAAAAAGGGTGCGCGGTGCACAGGCTCAGTCCGCAGGCGCCGTGCGTGGTTCAGAAGTGCAATCCACGAGTGCGGCGCGCGGTCTACAGGCTCTGAGATCATATGCGGCGCGACCAGTGCACGCTTAAGTGTTGAAGCATTGCCAACCAATTTTTTTTGTTAAATAATAAAAAGGAACAACTACTAAGAACTTCGAAGTCTTAACACCCCTCACATACAATAAAGACATTCTTGTGCTGTTATTACTGACAAAGAAAAAATCTCAATAACTCTAGAATACCTACTTTAGCATGTACTCCAGATACTGACAAAACCCTGACACCAACACAAAATGGTGCACCATTTTCATAATTCAGATCCAGTGCGGTACCCTAACGTGTACAATGAGATCTGCATCATCTGTTTTAAAGCGGACCCCCCCTACAAAGAAGAGTAACCAAAGGAACAACCGTTTATGGAGATGCCGCCTTGCTCGGGTTGTAGCGTTTTCATGTAGCATTTGGACCCACGAGATTTATTTATTTTTTTCCTCTTCTCCTCGGGTAGTGATTCCATTGAGCACTCTGAGAAACCTCGCCTCTCAAACCTGTTACCAGTTAGCACACATGGGTTCATCCATTTCAGTTTCAATTACCATAACTACATTTATACTAACTGCAAATTTAGCAAGCCAATTCATAAAAAGAAAAAAGAGTTTGTGTTCATGTTATGGTAGAAAAGCAAGTTGGTTGAGATTCGTGCCAATTTTTCAGTTTATCTAAAGAAAAGAATCTGAGACCTCTGAGATTTCTCAAATTTTCAGTTTATCTAAAGCCAGGCCAATTTTTTTTGCAGTGTCTATTTGGAATGCAGGGGGGGCAGTATTATTATGCTTTGAGATCCGTGAGGAAAATATTTGAACGGTCCAGATTTTCCAAAGATCATCTCAAAGTTTGAGATATCTCAGAGGATGAGAATTCGTTTGCCTTTTAGGCAGTTAAAGGAGGACTTGGTCACATAAGGAATGATTAAAAACTTGGTTCAAGGTCAAATAAAAATTGGTGATTTCATTTTTTTCTTTTTTCTTTGGAAAGTTACAAATAAGCATTTGTTCATTGGTTTCAGCAGAAAACAGTTCTGATCCTTTCATTAGGCACAGATGAACAGAGTTGCACTTGAAGCACAAAAGCTACAAGTCACAATTACTTGAAGCAAGAAAAAATACCAGTCCAAGGCACGCGTAGTAAGCAGGAAAAGCCTCTCCAGTCCAAGAGATGCAGCCTTCTTTTCAATATAATCTGACAAATAAAAAACTTTATGTTTTGGTCTATATAATATCAAAAAAATATTAATAAAAAAATTAGAAAGATAAAAAGTTTTATTCTTTGTATTTTTTGATAAAAAAAATTAAACTTTGTATTAACAAAGAAAAAGTATTTCTCATATTAAACTACATTTCTTTTAGTTCCGATTTTTTTGTTGTATATGCTTAATATTCTCATTCTAATAGCAGACTTAATTTGAAATGTATACATTTCATTCCAAATTCAAAAAAGAAGAGACCAACAATCCAACCTTTTTAGTTAATCTATTGGAATATTCAATAACCAATTAAAGAGCAAAGGAATAACCAGAGAGAGAGAGAGCTACCGAGAAGCTTATCTCCTTGACCAGTTCCACGACATTCAGGAGATACCGCAAAGGCGGCAACCTCGGCACATTTATCAGAAAG
The DNA here is from genome assembly GCF_964058835.1 of Carex rostrata. Classification (NCBI taxonomy): domain Eukaryota; kingdom Viridiplantae; phylum Streptophyta; class Magnoliopsida; order Poales; family Cyperaceae; genus Carex; species Carex rostrata. The sequence continues at coordinate 7,135,711 of NC_135926.1, forward strand.
AAAAGGGAACAGTGCTGCACATGCTATCAATGATCCATCTCTTTCCACCACTACATAGTTTCCAATTGACGCAACCAGCTGTACCAGTTTTAAACAGTGTTAACGCTATGAGTACCACATATTTTTATAAATAAATCAATGGATCAAGAAGAAAACCTCGTCATCCGTTCGGTAAATTAAAGCACCAGAATCTTCTAGAGGTTTCAAAAGTAGCTTGATTCCTGCTATATCACCCTCTGTTGCTATCCTTGCTCCTTCGTACATATCACTAAAGTCATAAATGATAATTAGTAAGGAACTATAGTCCACTCCCAGTTTCCCAACAAAAGAAAGTACAGAAAAAAAAAAATCAAGTTACAATTTACAAATCGTGTAGTGGTAAAAAGCCTAGTGTACTGAGTCTCAGTTCATGCAATCAAAATCAAACATTAGAGCTGCGAAAGAGAAATTCAAGAGCAGCAACTTATGGTCTTAACAGATTAATAGGGTTATTTGGTGAGTGAGGCTATGGTACTATGCATAGCGCGGATTGGTCCGTACTATGAATCAATATCTATGCTTTTGAAGTTCAAATAGTCGATCTTAGCCATTCAACATGATCCCCATATGAAAATATACTTGCAGACTAAATGTTACATTTTTTACAATTTTTTTACTATTTTTTTAGATAGTTAGAAAATCACTACTTCAGAATCATCTAGAATTTTTAGATCAAGAGATTTTCTGCCTATCTAAAAAAATAGTAAAAAATAGTAAAAAAAATGTAAAATTTGATCTACAAGTATATTTTCTTATGGGGATCATATTGAACAGTTCAGATTGGACTTTCAAAATGGAGACATTGATCCATAGCACGTACCAATCCACGCTGTGCATAGTACCATAGCTTCACTCTTATTTGGTGCATAGTTTAAGAGCCCAAACAAGGACCTCACTGTTCTATAGTAACTGTTCATGGGTCTGGTACAAGGAAATAAGTCCCTATTTGGTTCTTATCCAGGTGCTTTGCCAAATGATCCCTCCTCTAGCTAAGTACAAGTTTTTTTCTTACGTATGCACCAGGTAATTAGTTGAATATATATATACCTGGCAACCATAGTACCCACTCCATCCCTGGTAAATAGCTCCAGTAGTAACGCTCCATGGCGTCTCCCATCTACCAAATGCACTCTCTGGACCCCACCCTACAAAACCCAAGAAACCAATCAAGCATTGTATAGTTAGTAGAGCGAGGCTATGGTACTATGCATAGCGCAGATTGATCTGTACTATGGATCAATTACTCTTGCAATGTCCAAAAAGTTGATCCGAATTGTTCAACATGATCACCATATGAAAGTGTACTTGTAAATCAAAATAGATGTTTAACTTTTGTACTATTTTTTTTAGATAGGTAGAAAAAGATGATCTAAAGATTCTAGACCATTCAAGAGTAGTGATTTTTGACATGTCCAAAAAAAAAATAGTAATTTTTTTTTCTAAAAAATATAAAATTTAGTATGCAAGTACATTGTCATAAGATCATGTTAAACGGTTCAGATCGACTGTCTAGACTTTGAAAACAGAAATATTGATCCATAGCATGGACCAATCCGCGCTATGCATAGTACAGCCTCACTCTAGTCAATAAATAAAGACAAATTAACTAGGTAAGGAAAGACCCTATATAACCAAGACTCCTCTACCTGACAAACAAAAGCAGCAGCAGTCAATTCAGAGAAGTAACCATTCAACCTACTTTGCCTCTCTTCACCACCTATAGCGAATCCCTGTTGACCTCCAGTCCACAACCCATTTCCATTATCAAACCCGACTCCATTTTGAAATCTGGCATTATATGCTCTGACCCGGTTAAAGAGATCACTAGTACCAGTACTTGCAGTTGAACTCTTGTTAACATATGTTGCTGCCGTAGGGCTCTGCTCCGCTCTCTTTCGGATCAACATGTCGGCATCTTGTAGTGTCATGAAGCGAATCAGACGATTATTCTCATCAGATATCTCACCATCTATTATACATATCAGTTTTTCGGCCTGTAGTGCCAGAGCACTTGCAGTTGCCACCTCGTATGTGCTGTACTTGTTTGGTACATGAAATACATTAGTAAAATAGAAAACTATCAACTACAAAGTATCACTCAATTCATCAACTCTACTCACAAATACTAGAAAAGAAAACAATGAGTAGGAATAAAATGCCCCACTGTTTTTGTGCCCCAATCATACCTCACATGATCTCCATATAAAAATGTGCTTGGAGACCAAAATTTATATTTTTTGGGGAATTTTACTTTTTGGTTTTAGATAGGTACAAAATCACCATTTTTGGATGGTCCAGAATCTTCTGAAAAAAGAGTGATTTTATACCTATCTAAAAAAAATAGTAAAAAATTTCCAAAAAATATAAAATTTGGTCTCCAAGCACATGTTTATATAGAGATCATGTTGAGCGGTTCTGATCGACTATTTGGGCTTTGAAATCAGAGATAAGGATATGAGGCAATGGGACATTTTAACCCTACTCAGAAAATAATAGGAGGAATCAAAGAAAATGTGCGTACTTGCAGTTAAGAATCTCGCCTGAGCTCGCATATCCCAAGTTGCTAACAACTACAATACAGTCTCGCTCCAATCTCTCTTTGATGCTCTCCACATTTATCTTTTTCACTAAACCGGTTGCTCCAAAATCAACACCTTCAACTACACCCCTTCTCTAACAACCCAAAATATACATTCAAACACAGAGAAACAGTATAAGGATGAGTGAGGCTATGGTACTATGCATAGCGCACTTTGGTCCGTACTATGGATGCATATCTCCATTTTCAAAGTCCAACTGTTGATCTGAACCACTCAAATGATTTTTATTTGAAGATGAACTTGGAGGCCAAAATTTATATTCTTTTAGATGGGAGAAAATCACTACTTTCGGATGGTCCAAAATCTTTAAATCAAGTGATATTGTACCTATTTAAAAAAATAGTAAAAAGTATCCAAAAAATGTAAAATTTGGCCTCCAAGTTCATTTTTCAATGGAGATTGTGATGAACGGTTCGGATCTACAATTTGGACTTCGAATATGAAGGTATGGATCCATAGTACGGACAAAAGTGCGCTATGCATAGTACCATAACCTCACTCGTATAAGGTTTACTTAACTTCTAACAAAAAATGGTGAGACAGAAGCAAAGTTCAAGAGGCACCACAAAAAATGTACTTGGAGGCCAAATTTTATATATTTTTTTTAATTTTTTTACTATTTTTTTGGATAGGTAGAAAATCACTACTTTCGAATGGTCCAAGATCTAAAAAATGTAAAATTTGGCCTCCAACTGCATTTTCATATAAAGATTGTGATGAACGGATCGGATCAATTATTTGGACTTCGAAAATGAAGATATGGATCCATAGTACGGACCAAAGTGCGCTATGCACAGTATGATATCCTTCACTCATACAAGTTACTTAACTTTTTCTAAAAAAGAAAATGGTGAGAAAGAAGAGAAAAAAAGAGGCACCACACCTTAGCAGCGAGGAAATTGCCACTTGCTACTGCTACGCCAAGTTCATGCCACCGGCTGTTATCTCCATGCCGGCGCAAATTCAACATGGGCGGGCCTGGGGACAGTTTGGCCTCTATTGTCAGACGTACTCTCCCTGCTGCTACTACAGCAGCTTCTAGAGATTCGCTATCAGTGATTCTATATGGGCCCACATACTTCCCCTCACTTCCTCTCTGCTTCAAGATATTATCTATTTGCACCCATGTCCCCGGAACAATCACAAATCTGATCCCCAGTCCATGTAGCAGTGAAATATCCTATTATACAAAAAAAATTATGTATAATTGGATTTTTATTTGGTGAGAGATTAGACAAAATTGATATTCGATATTTAACTTTCAACTTAACAAACAATGTTAGAGAAATGTCAGTGGTTGAAGGTTTTGGCACAGTAGGTGCTCAATGAAATGTCCAAGAAAAGGAAACATGGTCCTTTGAACATTAAATAACAAGCAAGTCATTCTATACAATTTACTCCAAACGAGGACAAAAGCCAGTTTAAACAATTTTTGTTCTGAAAAGCATGGTTCATACTTAGCAGTTGGCACATAAAACCCAAAATAATTAAAAAAAAAATTAATTGGGATAGTTAGAAACAAGTAATTAGGTTGGAGTAAAAAAAATGTACTATAAGATATTCCCGGAAACATTCTGCTACTCTCTTCCAATTATGAAATCTTTATCTATATTAAATATAGATAAAATGCATCTGATTGGGTGCTAAAGATTCATGATTGAACCTAGATTTTATGAACTGAATGATAAAATGTTTGATTTAATACACTTGAGGTTAAAAAAAAATCAGAAATTTTTTTTGTTTTGTAATAGGAGTATTTTATTAGTCGTAATAGTCTATTATGACTAAAAATAATATGTTCCCAGAATTGATAAATTAGTATTAAATTACAATCCAAGAAGTGATAAATACTTGGGCATCGATTTGTAAACCTACTATTTGCTGGGTCCAGATTCCCTAAAGTTTGAGATTGCATCCGAACCGTCCAATCAGAATCCAGGCCAATACGGTGCGAGGTGGAATGCACAGGGCCCTTTTAATATCTGTGCCAAAACAGATCGGACAGTTCGGATTAAAACCCAAAATTTGGGGTATTTTTAAGGGATCCGAATTCCTATTTGCCAAGATGACAAGTCAAAGTAATACCTGGAGAATGGTGTCTAAATGGGGGCTATCCATAATCTCACCAGAGATAACAACAACAAAGGTGCTTCCTCTGTGGCCTCTTATATACGGCCAAGCCTGTCTAAACCAATCCACAAATCGTGCCTCCTCTCTCACATCTCCTTGCTTTGTTGACATGTAACTATCCGAATCCGCATCAAAAGCAGATTCTATTCTCATAACTCTACGCCCAATAACTCTTTTGCCCGTGCCTGATTTGGCAAAAGAGATGAGTTGAGCGCCATTTTTCCTTCTAGGGGAGTGATAGGAGGGAAATACTCCCCTGACGAACTGGGACCCGCAAGTAACCATTTGAGACTGAGAATCCGATATTAACAACTTGCCAATAAAAAGAAAAAAGATATCAAATCAAGTAGTGTTCATGCAACCTTCTCAAATATCTATTGAGCTTGTAATAAGAAAAGGTAAAACATACATTCTGAAATATCACATGTGTGTGTCTTCTTTGCTTCTTCAGTAGTGCTAATTCCAACTGCCGAATCTGAATTTGTATTGTATTTGTCAGTGAAATTAGCCAATTATGCTTCAAGAAAGGAGAAAGAGAAGAGAATATAAGTCAGATACCAGATTCCAAATTGATATCAGACAACTTAATCAGAATAATTTAAACAAAGTTTGGAATTTTTCATTTCAGCCGGTTTGGTCATAACTAGATGTTTAAGTCTCAAACTATCCTTGGATGAAAACCAATAAAATACTGGTAAGGTTGAGTGAGTCAGTGAGAGTTTTCCGGATGACTGGTAATAGCAGGGGCGGATCCAGGATTTCTGTCAGGGTAGGGCACTAATCGGATTCAAATTATTTAATCGGGTTCAAACCCATTAACTAATCAGGTATGCTAACTGATTTCTTCTCGCAAGAGATAGAAATGGAAGATCGCTGGATGAGCGCTTCTTCAGAACTGAGAGGATGCTTTAATCAATCCAATCCAATTTTAAATCACCTTAGGCTAAACAAAATAGGGGTTAATTTCTAAGCAGTTTTTATTTTGCCAGTTTAATCTCTTTTCTGTTGCAGTAAAATAGTGCCAAACAGGAAACTGGTATAATGTTGCCCAATTACCTTTCTTGTAGTGAAATTTTGATTTATGAATGAAATTATTTCCACAGACTTTGAATAAAAAAAGCTCATATGACCAATCAGCCCACTTAGTTATCCTATCTGTCAACGAGCTCATCACAAAAGGGCAATGGATTTTCTATATGACATGATTTCTAAAAAGCATCAGCCTGATATCGTGAATAACACCCTTATTTGAGGGCTGTGAAAGAAAGATGAAATTGAGAACACTGGTGCGATTCAAGCACTAGTTCAAGATGAAATTGTCTAAAGGGTGTGAGTCGAAGGTCGTGACTTAGAATACTTTTATAAATGGATTACGCAAGATAGTCAATTCAACCAGAAATTCAATTCAAGCATCAAACCTAAGGTTGACACGATCTCCTCTGAATTCTGATCCTCTCTGACTCTAGGACTGTGGTCTCCTCTCTGTACGAACTCGCGATCGATTCTAAGCGAGAGCGGGCGACTCAGGGACTGGCGCGAATTGTTTCTCTCGGAGGCGGAGGAGTTTGTCTCTAGCGAAGTATCTTTTTTGAGTTTCAGCGGAGGCAGGAGCTAGGAGCGTGCTGAACTACAGAACTAGTGCTTATCTTGACTGGGCCGTATTATTTTTGGGCCAGGGTTAGGCACCAGACTAAATGGCACATGTACAGAACTGCTGTAGTGGCCTTAAAAAAAAAAAAAAAAAATCAAATTCAGGGTAGGCACTTGCCTCCCCTGAGCCTTTATGGACCTGCTCCTGAAAATTAGGTTATGCTTAAGTTCTGATATTAAAAAGTGAAAACTCAATATGAGCACATGCTTACCAGAAAACATAAACTTATAAATTATATTTATGAGCTGATATGATATACATGCAATTACATGTGAATTTAAACTTCACATTCGAATTTATCCAAAATTGGCACAAAATTAAGAAAAATGCCCCAAATTGACTCTCAAAATACAACAAATTGTAATTGTACCCCTCAATTCAGAAAACAACTATAGCTAGAATTAACTGAAGCAACTCGTGCTAGAGAAAAGCATCGTACCGAGATGAGCAACAGTAAAGATTGTACCGGGAAGCGGCGCTACGGCCTACGACGAGGCGCTATATGAGGTAGAGAAAGAGCAATTTTTGGGGTTTAGTTTCCTAAAGTAACTCAAAATTTGAGTTTGTATATGGATCGTCCGATCAAAGTATGGATCAATCCGACCAATGATGTTCCAAATAGCAAAGTAGCGAGAGATGGAGAGAACGAGAGTCAATCTAAGGGAGAGAAACGGAGAGAGAAGAGATTTGACCGAAGACACTTTTTTGTGAAGCACTAGTACTTACTTGTTTTCCTAGTAGGGCCAGCGAAATTCATTTGTTTTTTCATTTCGAGTCGTCGGATCGTTTTCGCAAGTGAAGAATTACTTATCGGGGATGACAACTGTGCCAGAAGCACCTGTAGGATGTAGCCTAGTCCTTCCTCTTTCTCATTTTCTGCTCTAATCGGACGGTACAGATCCAAATCTAAATTTTGAGTTACTTTACCGGAACCTAATTCCAATTTTGTTGACGATTTTAATTTGAACCTTTTTTTTAGCTTTCGAGACCTTCGATTTTTGGCTAGTTTTTATAGGTGACTTGTATTAGGTCATGCTTAAGTACATGTATATTAAGTGATCCAAACTTTGGGGCAAATCAGATGTTAAGAAATATCGGACAACAAAGTTGAAGGGCAACCCACTAGCAGCAAAAACTGTAAGTGCTCTGTTAAAAGATAATCTTGCCACAGTACATTGGATGGCAATCAGTGACAATGAACAATGGAAATCTCAGAGTGGTCCAAATGATATCATGCCCGCACTCCGGTTAAGTTATGAGCATATGCCCTTTCATCTCCAAAGGTGTTTCTCATACTGTGCTATGTTTCCCGAGGATCACCATTTTACACGTAAGGAGATGGTATATCTATGGATGGCTGATGACTTTAAATGAGACTACTAACTTTTAGTATGTATAAATATATACTTAGTTACCATAATGCTACTCTGTCGGATTACAAGTGCATAATCCTACCATGTAGTAGTATCGGGTGTCGATCCACAGGGATAGATCTTAGTAGTTTAACAACAATAATACTAGTCTAGGTTTTTCGGGTTTGTTTGGTACTCGTGAATACTAATTAAAATAAAATAAATGATAATAATAATAATAATAATAATAATAATAATAATGATGATGATGATAATAATGATGATAATGATGATGATAATGATGATGATAATGATGATGATAATGATGATGATAATAATAATGATAATAATGATAATAATAATAATAATAACAATAATAACAATAATAACAATAATAACAATAATAACAACAATAACAACAATAACAACAATAATAACAATAACAACAATAATAACAATAATAATAATAATAATAATAATAATAATAATAATAATAATAATAATAATAATAACAATAATAATAGAGTGATGCCGTCATGGATCAATTTTTTTTTTCAGATTTTTGACTGAATTAATCACAACCGTTAATATCAAAAGGGTAAAATTGGAATAGCATCGTATAATAATCTTTTCGTTAATATTTCTGTTAGATCTTCGTCTCTTCCTCTCATAGATCACCCCTCCCTAGGCGAATTCGCATCTCTGAGATCTCTACCTCCCGTCGTCTCTTCCTCTCGTGGATCGCACCCCATCCCCCCCCTTGGCAAATTCGCATCCTCTGAGATCTCTCCCTCCCTCCCGTCGGTCGGCCCCTTTCCTTTGCTCGATATCTCTCCAGTCGCTTTGTATCCTCTCGCCGGTCTTTGTCTCACACACACACAAGACCCTCTCATCAAAAGGATGCCAAAGCATGTAACTGATTCTTTCTCTGGGTTTGAAGCATCGGTTTGACAATCATTACCAGTATGTATGTCAATTGGCCTTTATGCCTGATGATTTATTTTGCCTTGTGGAGTGTCATAACATTGGTCCTGAGTTTTGCATGTTTTTAAGTAAATTTGAATCGATTTTACTTCAGGATTTTAGTTAATCTCTTTTATTTGTTCTACATTTATGTGTAAGATAAGCCCATTTTTTGACACCTCTTTTTCCTCTTCTCTCGAATTCCAATTCGGCGCCACAAAACCAAATTCATTGCATAACTTCAATTTTGTAATATCAACAGTTTCATTGGTTTGTACCAATAGGCATGATTTGCTAGTCGGGGTGTTGTGCCGTACCAGTGAGGTACTTTCAATAGGAGGGGTAATAGGGGCCATGAGGGTATCGATATCTCTCGTGTTGGTACCATGACTTGTCATGATATTTTTGAATAAAAGGGTTGGTTTTGTATAACTTGAATATGTGCCCTTTAGGTTCGGAATGAACTGTTCTGAATTGCTTGCATATTTATCTGCATATTGGGAATGAACTTGAGTTGAAGGAGATTGTAATAGAAAAAAAAATTATGTAATTATTACAAAAGAGCAGTAGCTGGGACAGTAATATTTTACTACAAACCTTTAAAGAAAACTTTTGCTGGTACGAGAGGCTTTACCATTGAAGGTCCAATTTGCACTGTAAAATCCTTCAATTTGGTACCTTCTCTCCCATACTCACATATTTTCCCATTCTTTGTTTTTTCTGGTTGTTTTGCTGATTGGATTATATGAGAAGGCGACTCCTCCTCGTATGAAGAGCTACTGACAAGCCACTTCTCAGTATCTTCTCATTTTTTTTAGAAGCTAGGCAGTTGCTGCCAAGTTGGTATTATAATAAAAGTTTTACATCTATCAAAAGTACCTCCTTACTGTACTGTACCGAACCCCAAAAATTCCACTGATATACATAATCAAGTCGATGTTCTTTTCTATCTAACTATAAATTACTCAACATTGTAAACAATTCAAAACGACAGAAATCCAAAAAAAATGAAAAATTTGGTCTCCAAGCACATTTTAATATAGATTGAACATCTAACGGTTTGGATTTGTTGTTTGAACATCAAATACTAAAATTTGACCCCGTAAGCACTTAGATCGAAGTGTTACTGGTAGCAATTTAGTTATTCTCTAAATATATATATTTGTATGAAGATGATACATGATACAATAAAATTTTGTATTTTATTAAATTTTCATAATACAAATTAGTTGTATTCATTATTTTTTTCTTGTTTTGAAAAATAATTTATCGAACACACAAAACAAAATATCAATAACACTTTTTTATCCATTATCCGACCCGTACCGTATTAAAAAAGATGAGTACGAATAGAGATTTTTTTCATTATCATAAGAGATACGGAAATAAAAATGTCTCCACCAAACCCGTATTGTATCGTATCCGTTGACACTCCTACTACTTAGCTTGATTTCCACGTTCACAGTATAATGTGTAAAAATTTGTTACCACGTTCACAGTATAATGTGTAAAAATTTGTTAGTAATGAGATGAAAGATCTAATACAGCGTAAATTACTAAATAATTATGTCATCGTAAAATTCTAATGTATGGTTATTAGAATGAACAAATTATATTTATTGTGTATTAATCTTGCTAACTCATCGATATCAATCTTGCCATAAAATAATATATAATTTTCTATTTATAAGCTAGAAAGACGTGTTACAATTATAAAGGAAAAAATGAATGCCAATAGTAATGGAGTAATAGGACAATGAATTGAGAATTAATATTGAAAATTACAGAATGAACATCTGCGTCAATTTTATTTTATAACAGTTAGTTAATTATTACCAAATCTAATATGATATCTCGAATATATTGTAAATGTGCCTTATTATTTCATTAAAGAGAATGGGCCTTATTTCAAAAAACAAATTATATGTGTTTAATTTTCTCTCACAATTTGGAACTTTCGTTTCATTTTATTATTAAAGGTATTAACAACTAGCATGAACTGTCAGCACTTGAAAATAAAATTTTTATCAGTACAACAAGAATAAACGAAAAATAGATTTTACCAGTATCTTACAGTATCTCTTTATTATCTAACTATAACCTTGTCGTATCATTATGAATTATGAAAATATTAATAACATAAAAAGATCCATAAAAAGTTATTATTTCCATTCTGGTTTTCACCTAATCACGATTTTTTTTTTCAGCGGAGGATTCGTGTTTCATACTATCCAGTAACTTCTAGAATAACAATATTAAGGAGAAAATAACAAATTAAGTGAAGAGGAAAACAATAAGAATAGTAAAGAGGAATTACAATTATGTGTAGCAAAATTTACCAAATTTATCAGCATAAGAGGAGATTGTACGCATATATGTGCAAAATAAAAAGGACATTTCCAAAAATTACAGTCAAATTGGTAAAATAATGACCAAAATGCATATTATGTGGCTAAAACTACTATAATACAATCATGTCCTAGTAGTTAACAAATTAATATAATTCCTCATATTCAAGAGTAATCGTGCAACTATAAATTTTACAAAAATATCCTCGCCTTGTCACTTGATTCATCTTTCCATCTCTTGCATCAGGGTTGGTAAACCTTTAGTCATCTTTCCCACATTTTGCAATAGCCCAGGCACTGAACCAACTTGATTATATCTATATGACAATACAACCAAAAAAAATACAATAAAAATACAATTGAAAATTCAAACGGCATCAAAGTTTTTATCCTTTTACCAGCATTAGCATTGAGCAAGTCATATCCAAAATGTGTATTCATAATTGTTTCTACTAAATAAATAAAGGGAAAATGTCACGTACCAACTTTTTAGCTTAACTCTCCAGCTTGCTTGCATCTTTTGGCATATGAAGTCTAGGTGAGATTTCACAGTTGCCAGCTTGATCAAAAGGAACTGAAAAAAAGATTGAAGGAATCAAACTTTCATGAAACGAAATATTTGAAACAAAAATATATGCCCAGGTGTTACAAATTTTTTTAACTGAAATATCATATTAGAATGTTCCAAGTTTCTGTGCTGAAAATGTCAGATTAACCAGTAATTACTACTGCCAATTACCAATAGAAGAATCACATTTAAATTCTCCTCTAGTTCAACATTAATAAAGAAAGCAAGAATAAATTAAGAAAAAACTAAATCAAAAGTAGCAAAGAGGAATCACAGTTCAGCATTAGAAAATTTTCCTTACCAGTAAACAAGGGCATGTCAGTCATTAATAAATTTGACCGAACAAGGGACATACTTTAGAACTAAGCACTTCTCCTGTAATTGCTAGACTAATAATATTAAGACTATCTGTAGATGCTTAAAAGTTTGTTACTAATAGATGCAAACAAATGTTTGATATCTGACCTTAGCTCAGGACCAAAATGCCCCTGGTGCAGTTCATAACAGATGATCGCTTAGAGGAGTATATAAAGCAATATTTTAGCACATTTGGTGTAAATGATGACCATTAATGAAAGTTAGATTAACCCAATCAAACAACAACATATATTGATCCAAATTGAGGAGCATATCACTAGTTCGAGGATGTCAATGTAGGCTTGGCAAGTTGGAGAGTGCATTCACGTATGCTTCTAGCTTCTAACATGAAATTAAAAAGGGAAAGTGAAGCAATGCATTTGTATGGTTTCACTTTAGAAGTTTCATATTCAGATCCATATGTAAACAAATGAAACTCCTGTTTAAAATTAATCAGTAGAAATCAGCTACGCATTGTTCTAGCAAAGATCGCTAGCAAAACATATAAAAAAAAGGTGTAAATTAATATATTACAAAGAAATATATCACTGAAAGAAAAATTATAAACATAAAAGAAATAAAAGATCAAAGGCCAGGGCTAATAGATAGTGAAAATGGTATACTGGTACAATGGGCAACACATGAACCAATTTCAGTACCTAATTATCCAAGAATGAAATATAATCTGATCTGGAATTATAAAAATGAGAATGCCAACGTTAATGTAACTTCCTGTAGCCACAACACAAGCAAAAGCACCAATGATTCATTTCAATATGGGCAGTTAAATTGAATCTATTGCTTATACAGAAGTTCAAATCGATTTCAACTTGGTCTTGATTGACTATGTGATGACCCAATACTATGCAAGTCTGGTCATGCAAAGTAATGACCTAGTTCGAAGAGCAAGGTCTGCTGTTGGAGAATAAGTTACTTGAATTATAGTTAAAAGAAAATTACTTAACCTCAAGGGCTGCTTTGGATTGGTCAAACTTTCTTGGTTGTTGGCGACTCGCAAGACTTCCACTTGGACAACCTCCTCTTCAATGCGTCCCACGTCTCAAGTACACTGCAAGCAGTCCTGCCTTCCCTTTCGGTAGACTGGATCCAGCGATAGAGCGAGCTCCAATGAAGATTTCCTTCTTCTAGAGACCCTTCATGGAGCAGCGAGGAGGTGGTGGAGCTGTGGAGAGATTTTCCGGTGAAAGCAGCCGCGGCTAAATATGTGAATCGTTCGATCGCGAATAAATGGACGGTCCAATTTTTTTTTTGATCCATTCCAGAATTTGCCTTCTTTTTAATGTTCCCTTTCAGTCTAAGAACATTCAAATTTCCATCATCTTGATCCCTACCAGCTTACTTAGCCAAATCAATTGACAAAAACCAAAACATAAGAAAAAAAATAAAATAATAAAGCACATAAAAGAATGATGATTCTGAGGAGGCCATACATATTTTAAAATACAATATCGGTTTTACAAAACCAGTCTACATAGTCATGTAGAGGTCATACATTCTCTATGGATACAAATCAAGGTTTTTAGAGCCGTTAGAATTAAGCCTTAACATGGAAATAAAAGGAGTTGCCATTTTAACTTTATTCTGGTAAGCACTAGAATTAATAGGAAAAAGAAAGGAAATGAAGATGGGATTAAATCTGCAAAGTTAATCTAACATCTATGCTAAGTGTACCCCTGAAATAGGATCTCCCATGTAGAGAATTACCAAGTCTTATGCTTTGGTACTGTAATTCGAAAATTTCCAATCCATATTCCCTTTGCGCAAAGTACTAGCACGGTGGTAGGTTTATTCCTTGATTTTGAAAGGGTTTTCATTTTTTGTCTCTTCTTCAATTTTGGCCTTTGCTTAATTGCTATTCATATCCCGTTATTTTCTAGTTTTCTGCTGTTCTGAACCTAATTTTTGTGATGTGCATTAGTTAGCAGCAGCTTTATGTACTCTTATTTGCCTAATTCAATAACAGTATACAATATCAATTTCTGAGATTTTCTAATCCTAGCTGTTAAATAATGCTACATAACAATCAGTCGTGTTGAAGAGTACAATATAATACATTTTTCATAACATGGATGAAATAAGAGTACCTTCTTGGCCTTTGTAGCAGGTTCGATTGAGAACTGGGGTAAGAGGTTCGTGAAGTGTACAAAGCACAAGAAATTATCTCCAAGACTACTTTGGAATGGCCAAACACCCTCAAATCTTTGGCAACCTGAAAAGCTCCCAGTTGATAGCCTCCTCTTCGGGTGTCCCACGTATCAAGTACACAGTGAAGCTTCCTTCCCTTTCGGTAGGCAGGATCCAGCGATAGAGCGAGCTCCAATGGAGATTTCTCTTCTTCTGGAGGCCCTTGACGGAGCAGCGAGGCGTTGGTAGAGCTGTGGAGGGATTTTTCGGTGGAGCCGCCGTGGAGGTGGAAGTAGCCGCGATGCTTAGGAATGAGGCGGACATGGGATATATTTGAGAAAGATCCAAAAGATAGTAAGGGGGTTCGTTGTTATAGTTTCATGACTATTTTACCCTTCCAAAAAAATTTTCCGTTATATTAAACAAAGAGTTTTGGTCCTTGCAAAACTTTCTGAACCGTTGGATCGTGACTAAATGGACGGTCCAAAATATTTTTGATCCATTCCAGAATTTGCCATAATGATAATAGTAATAATAGTAATAATAATAATAATAATAGATGCAGTTTGATTTTACAGTTTACTCTGGCGAATTTATAGGTGGAGATACTAATTGTTGTAAACCAAGTTTAGGGAGTCTCTAGGGTTTTGGACGAATTACTTCTGATTAACTCAATACAATATTTATGGTACTCATGTCTACCTGTATACGGCACTGTCACTACTGCATACGATCTCGCCTACGGCCTTCTGTCACTGTCGTATGCGATATAGACCACCCCGCTGAGCAGAGCCACATACCGGTACTATAATTCCTCACGGATTACTTGGGTTCGGTTCTATGCATATTTGAAAGGTTCTCCGACTATAAGGTCGGCTTATGGGGGATAATTATGATAATCACATGATATAATGTAATTAAACCACTCACACCAATCTAATCAATTATATTCCCCTATTACTCGCTAAATAATAACCCTAAACCCTATTTATTACAAGTAATGACCCATTATTATGTTGCTTAGGTGCTAGTACTTACATATTTGTCCGGACGCAACGACTATGAAACAAATGCTAGTACTTACATGTTTGTCACACAAGGACGCAACGACTATGAAACCTCATATGATATGGATTACAAATAATAAATAAATTCCTAATTAAACCTCGAAATCCTATCTAGTCTATATCTTGCCAAAGGAGCCCACTGGGTTCGAACCCTAGCCTTTGAACCGCGGCCAGGCCTCGTTAGCCGAAGTGTTTATAGTACTTACATGTATCCCCTCTCACACCGAGGTACAACGACTTATGACACCTATTGGTATGTGGATGGCACTGGACCATCTGTAGACAGAACTATGTATGCAATGACATATTTCAATAGCATTCTAAGTATAAAGAAATCTCAAATAGACATAAAAGAAAAATAACTATTATAGTAAAGAGCAATTAAAATTCATTACATCCATCCCTAGAGAGGAGGAGCTTAGCTACTCAAAGTCATGAAAAAATAAAAGAAGTAATAAAAGAAAGACATAACCTAGAACCTAGAACACCTCTTCCTTAGAATACTTTTGCCTTGGACTTCGAGCGCCTCTTCTTCTCCACGACTCCAAATATTTCACGCAATATTCTGCTCTAAACTATGGACTTACACAACTAAAACATGCACACTAATTTCTATTACAAGAGAGGTTTATATAGCTTAGCATATGGGTGAGGAGTCATGGAGAACATGGAGATCATGGGAGATCATGGGTGCCAAATATTTATGCTATATTTGGAGCGCTAAACTTAGACTTCAAGGCAAGGCAAGGCCTGCCACATCTGAAAATGCGTCCTTCTAGAAGCTTGCTGTCTAACGGCTGAGATTTAATCCAAACTAGACAGTCCACAGATTCAATCCGTGTGCCCCTGTGGCATAGGCTTTTATGCTGCATGCGACATATCTGAGGCCGTAGGGCACTGTACTTAGCCAAATTTTAGTGAATTTTGCCATGTTGCATGTTGTGCACTTCGTGTAAGGTGTTTGCATACTCCATGTGTTGCCATATTTTGACGCCTTTTTCAGAATCGACTTAAATATGATATTTTTACTCCGTTTTTGGCCTAAATTTGCAACTTTCTCCAAAACCTATCAAAATAGCCTAAAAACACGTTTGCGGTGAATAATTCAGAAAAATAGGTACTTTGCATACGCATTTCCACCATTTTTTGTACTAAAAAATAGTGATTTTCGCTATATATTTTGGCGTTATCAATGGCTCAAAGTTTTCTCAATGTAATATCTGTGGATATTGGGAGTAATTACCTTAATCATCTAGTCAACCGTGGTTTCTTCCAAACCACACAATCAACATATGATGATAAAGAGTATTATACATTTCATGACTTGATTCATGATTTGGCACATGACGTTGCCTTTAAAGAATGTTTAACCATTAATGGTCCAGAACCAAGAAAAATTCCATGTCCACCAACCATTCGTCACATGTCAATCTCTTATACTTGGGAATCAAAAGAAGCCGAACTTGAAGAAGTAATAGTCAGGGCATTGCCTTGTTTGGAAGGAGACAACCTAAGTACGATACTATTAATCAGTTGGGAAGAGTTTTCTTCTGGTACTTTCGAAGGTATTTTGGACCTCCTAAAAAAAGCAAAATTTCTCCGTGCACTGAGGTTAAATCTATTTCCATGGTACAGCCGCATAATTTCAACTTTCAGAATTTTGTTAGCCTTCGTTATTTGAAATTAAGTTCCAGTGACACCGCTCGCAATACTCTTCCAAGAGAAATATGTAAGCTATATCACCTAGAAGTATTTGAAATTGCAAATGGGTGGAATCTGGTTGAGTTGCCAAATAATTTTAGTGACCTTGTTAGCTTGCGGTATTTTATTGTTGGAGAGAAGCTATACTCTGAAACATGGGGTGAACTAACCACTCTGCACTCTATGATACGTGGTGTAGGAAAATTAACCTCTCTGCAAGAGCTAAATCATTTTAATGTCCAACAAAAGATGGGCTTCGAGATATAACAATTAGGCTCTCTTAATGAGATTGGAGGATCACCCCACATCTTAAATCTTGAGAACGTATACACTGAGAGAGAGGCAAACAAGGCTAGACTAGCAAAGAAAGAGAAGCTTAATGCCTTGTATTTAAAATGGAATCATGGTGAATAAGAGCACAAAGGTGTCTTGAAGGGTCTTAAACCAAACAACAACCTCAAATTGCTTGAGATACGTGGATATGGTGGTAGAGTTTCTCCCACGTGGTTGAATTCCTCTCTCATTTTTCTCGGGTCCCTAACTCTAGAGGATTGTTACATATGGGAGGTGCTTCCACCTATAGGGGAGTTGGAGTGTCTCAAGCATTTGAAGCTCTCTAAATTGGCTGTGAGAAAAATTGGACATAAGTGTTATGGTACTCGTCAAAGCATGAAATTTCCATCTTTGGAAGTGTTGAAGACAATATAAAACATAATTAAGTTCATATTATAATTAGTTCATTGGTTGAATTGTTGAGTTAATTGATCGAATTGTTAGTGTATTAGCAGCAATATATTAGTTAAATATATAATGTTTATATAAAATACTATACAATATAAAACATTTTTATTGAAAATGATCAAAATTATTAGAATATGTTGGAAATGGTATTTTGTTTCTTTATTAGATGATTTTTTATATCCTAACATACTATTCTCTAATTAGAACTTGTAATTCTTAATGTACAGAGTAAGTATAATTTTTCTTTAAGATAATTTTAGGGTTTAATGATATGTTCTCAAATTATGAAATTAAAAATTATATTTAATGCACGATATCTTGCTTACTATTTTTATGTTAATCAGTTGTAAATTTTAATACTTTTATATATAATAACATGAAACAATAAAAATCAAGGACCCAAAAAAAATGTATTATTCTTCATAATAACAAAACAACAAAAACAAAACGTTTTTTTTTTTTGGAGCCGCTACACCTTTTTTTTTTTAGGAACAACCGTCTGGGTTTTTTTATTTTTCAAGATACATGCACATTTGGTCTTTTATCTAGATCAAATCGGATTTGGGTTCAGATCTGATTTTTGTATACTGAGAATTCTGATGTTAATTACATGAATGGGGCAAGGACAAATTGGCAAAAAGAAGTTCATTTTAATATCATTCAAACAACTAAAATAAGTTTACCCAAAATGTGTAATGACATACACCATGTGGTTATTAAGATATATAAGATGAATTGAAGTTTGCCGCACAATTGGTGAGTGGAGGGTGATCATGTCTAGTTTTGTTTTTGGTGGGCTTATTTACTACTAAAATTTGGGCTAGAAAAAAGATATCTGGAGTTAAGACTATTTTGGGCCTACTGAAATTGAATTATTGAAAATGTTGAATATGGAATGTAGGGATTGATGATCCACTGTAAGGATCGAGAAAAAAAATGTGATCTTAGAAAATATTTATATGTTAAGCCTCTAAGAAAACTAAATAATGTAAACTAATTAATGATTTAGGAGTAGATTTGACCTGGTCAAAAGAATGAAAGAGGAAGAAGGAAAGAAAGTTGGACCAGTTCAGTTGCTATTGAGCCGAGTAAAACATGAGAACTAACAAAAGTATGCTTTCCTGACGAGTGGGCCTCTACTTGTCAGGTGAAATAACGTGGTACCTGAAATCAGAAAGAGAGAGCAAGAGAGATGCAGTGATTCTATGTCGCGTGAGGGTAGCGGTCAGCGATTCTGAGTGGAGAGTGGTCAACTTGTGTATTCCGTGAATGTTTTTAATCACCTCGACAGGAATGTTGGTTCATGTAATGTAAGCTAACAAGATTGGTCATTTCAGTTGTTTCAACACCCTCATAATATAAATCTCAATACGGTATTTCTTGCACTTGTAGATGGTAAAGATTATAAATTGAATTGTGAAGCAAATATCTATATGATTCCTTCATATATAGGTTGATCTTTAGAAAATGAAGATACAACAAACTATTATTCTCCGACAGTTCACATCTATGAAATAGATGGAAGGAAATGATGATTGAACTAAACAAACTATAAACTATACTTGAACTATTATTGTTATATTCCGAAATTTTAAAACGTGATTTGTTTCTAAATTGAGCTTTACACTAAATAAAATTTTCTAACCAAAATAAAAATCGATCAGATTTAGCTGATCAATTTAAAAAAAAACTAATCTAAAAATTTCGAAATATAAATTATGAAATTACGTATATTAAAAATGTAGGAATTTTAAAAAATAAAATAATTGAGTTCGTATGTATAAATAAATAATTGAATTCTAATTAAGAGTATGATTATACGAAATTATTTGTACAAATAAATTATAGGATTTATAAGACTCGTTCATTTAGGAATTTTAGAATGTATATAATTATATAAATCGATATCAAATTCTTCGGATCCTAAATTGAAATGTAATTACTCAAATAAATCGTAACAAATTTTCCAATCAAATTCATTGAAATCAAATTAACTAATCAAGTGATAACAATTAAGAGCATCTATTCATTTCCAGAAATTCTTTCACCCATTGGATCCCATCCAGCACGGATCTTGAAGTCATCTCAAACTTTAATTTTAATTAAATGGAACATGGGGGATTTAACCCCATTTGATAACCCTTCGGGTCCGCCCCTCTCCCTCTCCATTTCTCTGTCTCTCCCTCTCTCGCTGACTTCCCTCCCCCACAGAGGAGATCCCCTCGTGGCTTGCTTCGGCGAGAAGCAAGGCTCCCGCCCTTCTCCTTTTTGGTCGAATTTGTCACCGCTGTCTCTTCCCTTGTCATGGGACTCGTCCTTCCGATGACTTTGTTCGTCCGTCAGATACCTACTCGGTACTTCTCTGACTCTTGCGTGATTTTGGGTTTCCTTGCCTATATATTGGGTTCTCTCTCTCTCTCGTTGGTTTTTGTTCTTGATTTTCGCTCATGTGCTGAGAAAATATCTCTGTCCCCCTCTTTCTGTTGTTTCTGGCTTGTTCTGGTACGCCTATTGGCTGGTACCGTTCTGGTGCTTGGCTGGTGCTATTCGGTGCTGGCTGGTGCTATCTATGGTGAACTCGGAGGTGGCCGTGAGGCGAGGCAAACCCCTTGGAACCGGCCTCTTTCTTGCCCCTCTTTGCAAATTGCTTCTCTCGGGTAAATGTCTAAGCACAACCTTTTTCTTAATTCGTTGCTGCAATGCTCGTTAAATCCGTCGTGTGATGCTTGTTATGATCTTTATTCAATGAAAGTTTTGCGCGGGTTGTTGATTTTCCCGGCTTGACTATTAATTGTTCTTCTTCTCTTATATGGCCATTGTGATGGCGTGCATACCGATTGGGACGCCTTCTTGGTTGCGGCCTTTCTTGTTGAATTCTGAAATTTACTGGTACCGGCACTAGTACCATCTGCGATGCCTATTTTTGACTTCGATTTTTCTAACACCAAGTTGGTGTTTTCCTTGGTGTTGACCTTGCTAATTTGTGCCTTTCATTTATTTGGGCTTGAGCGTATGTGTTGTGCTGTAGCATTTTGAGAGGATTTTGTGGTGCTGGTACCAACCTTGATCTGATAGGGACTAAATTGTGAATAAATCTATTTTGAGGGTTACTTGCATAAATTATAGGCTTTCATGTGATATATAAAATTTATATGGGCTTAGGTGTAAAAATGGGACTTTTAAACTTGAAGGTGGTAATTTCTCTTATTATATGGGTTTATGTGTAATTTGAAACATTTAGTTGAATGGGTTCGGTTGTGACCGAATTAGAGTTTTTAAAGAAATTAATTTGACTAATTATTAGAATGTGAATTAATGGGTGTTCATCTGAAAATTAAAATAAAACCTATCTGAGATGAAGATTCGGTAATAATTATGGGTCCAAGAATTGAACTGAATTGAAATTGATTTTTATGGAGCGTTG
Source organism: Carex rostrata (assembly GCF_964058835.1). Classification (NCBI taxonomy): domain Eukaryota; kingdom Viridiplantae; phylum Streptophyta; class Magnoliopsida; order Poales; family Cyperaceae; genus Carex; species Carex rostrata. The sequence goes on from NC_135926.1 coordinate 7,156,797, forward strand.
CTGCTTCAGAGTTTAGACTAGGTAGAAAATTTAAAGCATTTATAAAGGCCCTATTAATTTAACTTTAACTAAAAATATGAAATAGAAATGAGTTTGTTTTACTTGAGTACTTAGATTCGTGAGATAAAAATAAAAGAAGAAATTAAATAAAATAAAGCTTAGGATCTTTTAGGCACGGTCTAAGAATTTGAAATAGTAATCAAATTTAAGCAAGGTTGCGTCGGTGCCTTTGTGTTGAGTTTAGAAATTAGAATTTACATAATTAAACTATTATGTTTGAATAAATTAAAACACCCAACACATTAAAATAAAATAAAAGTTTCATAAGAGGTTTTTAAATTAAAACATTCCTTTTAAACATTTTCAAACTTGTACGAAAACTCATTGCTAATTAATAAATGACAATTAATTAGTAACGAAAAATATTATTTCTGACTTAGATTCGAAACGACTAATTATACGTAGAATTAGATTAGTTATAAAATAACGAACTGCTCGACTTAGAAATAATTAGCAAAACACGTAAAATAGGTAAACATTTCTTTTCTAAAATTTTCGTAAAACAAGTTTACGTATCTAAAATTTTAATATAACTAAAGACATATTATAATACTTATTAGTTTAGTAATAATTACATAAGTTATGCATTTTTATAAGAATAGTAATATTAGGAATTTTTAATAATAAATTAATTTTTTGAAAATGCAATTCGATCGGTTAGAATAATTATAGTTAAGTTAGAATAAATCAAATATCTAAGTAATTAGGATATATTAAATAGGTAAGAACATGTATAAAATTTATGTAACTCACGAATAATAATTTTACGAATATTTCGACTTTAAAATTTTTATATAAGCAACTTATTTTCAAATTAAATTATTAAAACTATAAATTATTTAGAATTAAAATTTGGATAATTTAAATCAAAGTAAATAATTAATATCTGACTAACCGGTTCAGTCGGACTGACTGAATCGGTAACCTTTATCAAATCGAAATAATTGATAATTTAATTTACATATTAACTGGGGCGAGGGTTAGAATAATTTAGCGTAGATTTTAATTAGTGTAATTTTGTGATTTCAGATCAGTCGACTCCGTACGAGTCTGATCCGTGGATCGATCCGACTGACCCACAGTTCGGAGCATACGCGGAGCACGCTGATTATTAGCGACAGAGACTCCAGCCCTACAGGTGTGGGATATCTGAATTATTTTCTTTCGTGGGCGTACTCTTACCAGTCGATCCATCTGACCTGACATTCGCACTTTATTTTAAGTAGTTGCATTAAAACTGTAGAGCATGTTTATCCTTTTCTGCACTATAGGTAGAATTGCATAAGCCCCGAAAAACCTGAATTTACTGTATTGTAGGAGTAGAGTAATTAAATAATACTATATTTATATTATTAGAATATTAGGATACTAGTTTGTCTTCTTCTCGTGGAGACAATATATTATTATTATATTACGTGCATACGCATGCATTGGTGAGAGCTGAGCAGAGCCGAGTGACTTCGTTCTGTCTTGGTGTCACTTGGCATGGAACGGCCCGACAGCCACTGAGCTGAGGGTCACTTGATCCTTGGATGGCTTTAGGATTTATATTATATGTATAAACTTGATTATGTATCATTTTCGATCATTTTACTATTTGACGTGAGCAGTTCCGGACTCGAGTTCTGTGGCACGATACGATTCGGGATTTATTCCTTCCCTACATTAGGAGCTACTTTGCCTAGAACGGGATTCCAAGCCGGGTAGTGTTGGGTAGAATCTTGTACGGGGTTCCAGCACCGGTTTGGGTAAAATCCAAAACGGGATTCCAAGCCGAGTAGTGTTGGGTAGAATCTTGTACGAGGTTCCAGCATCGGTTTGGGTAGAATCCATGTGTTGTGTCCTATTGGTCTGGCCGGACGGTAGAGTTCTCTTCTGCTCATGAGGAAAGAGATTAACTTTTTACGACCTGCATTGTATGATTTCTCCTATTGGATATGTTTGGGTGATGAATCGTTAGGCGAGATGACACATTGGATTTGATATAACCATCGGCTAGTGTGCTATTATCTCGTGGAGCAATGCTCGATGTCACTAGGCAACGTGTATCATTGCACTCTGATCACAGTCCTTGGATTATATTGTTTGGATCTTTTTGATCCTATTGGCATGGCACGGGGTGATTACTTTATCCATATTATTATTATTATTATTATTATTATTGTATTTGGGCACACAGTGCAAGGAGTACTGGATTCCGACTTGATTTACATCCGTAATTACACCTTGATTTTATTTTGGGTTTATTTCGCATGTTGGCATAATAGAATAATCGCATCATGGCATCATTCAAAAGTATAATAAATTCTATTAGATATTAATAAAGGTTCACACATGTGCATATTTTTAATTGTATTCATTTTATAAATAAAAGTGCTTTGACCGTAGAGGATCCCTGAGGGGATAATTCTGGGTCACATACTGGGCGATTCGTCGCTCACCCACAAGTTGTTTCGTGGGTTTTAGGTACAGGTTCTGGCGGTCCGTAGCAAGAGATGTTAGGAGCTGTCCCCGAGGGCCATACCACTTGACCTGGTTAGGGTTGGGCTTTTGATTAGGTTTACGAGTCCCGTATTTCCTGTGTTATATATACGGGCTCGATAGATCATGTATCCCCTTTTATAGATGGTGTTATTTGGATCCGAGATGGATCGAATTATATGTTATGTATGTGTATGTTTATTTATTTGCTATGTGACTGATGCTTGACATTTATATTATTTTGCTTCCGCTGCTGTTGATTTATTATTTATGATTAGCCTTGCGTGCTTAATGATTAATTAAGCACGAGGCGAGGTTGATCACACCTTAATCCAGAATTCCTGGTTTGGGGTGTGACAATTATAATTCGGTCGGTTCGATTTAGTTGGTTTTAAAAGATCTAAACCGAACCGATTCATTTAAATTGAAATAATTTAAAAATTCAACCGATCCGATTCATTTAGACCGAACAATCAAATTATTTAAACCAGAATTTTTCGATTAGATTGAAAATCAAACAATCCGAACCGTTTAAATACTCATGAGAGCTACAATTTTCACTAGTCCTTTTATGTATGGTCTTTTCTTATGTGTAATTGTGTAGACATGACCCGCATGAGGCACTACGTCAGAGAACCGTATTGATGTGAGTTAATTTTTTCTTTTTCTTTTTGAACAAGGATGTTTGGACTTTAGAATGTGATTTTCGTCCTATCATAACTTTTAATTCTGTATTGGCAGCCTCTGTCAATCTAAATCTCTATATAAAAAGGAAGCAGCTAACAGTTTCTGACCCTCAGTTCTTTGAAAATCTCCGGACTTTTTACACTAATCCTATAAACAAGTTAATTAGATCCTATAATACTATGAAAACAATCATATAAACAAGTTCAATGGATGTAATGCAGATGAAACCGCATGGTCCCAGATGAAAACGCGTGAGAGCTGTTAAAAACGCGTGAAGCTGTTGAAAACACGTGACAGCTCTTGGGGACCACCTTCTGTGAAAATACACATAGTATCCTGTGAACATACACATATTATCCTGTGAACATACACATACTATCCTGTGAACATACACATATTATCCTGTGAACATACATATTATACTTGAAATTATGGCAGTTGAAAGCGCGTCGGAACTAAGTTAAAAAGGGAAGGCTTTTATACACGGGGATTTTCGAGGGACTGTAGCTCGGAACGTTACCTTTTCTCATATAAAAAAAGACTATTAATTCTTACATTATGTTAGGTTTTATCTTTATTTTTTCTCTGATCACAGGCCGTAGGCTCAAAATAAGTCCAATAAGAAATAATTGATAATTAAAATACAGATATAACAAGTGAAATAAGTGCGTTATCATTTGACATTTGTGGTGATCCATAGTTAGGAATTGAAATGAAGGGATCACATTAAATGCTTGCATTATTTTGATCTCGTCTTTTTCTTAATTTAAAATAAGATATCTGTGCAGCGGAATTTTATGTATATAATTATTGGTCCCGTGATATCTTATCTGACATCTTGATAAGCACTGAGATCATTCTAGAATATTGGTCCAGATTGTAGTCTGGTCTTCGATTCCAACAAAAAAAAAAAAAATGAACTACTAAAAAGAGAAGATAAGAGAAACAGAAAAATTGAAAGAAGATCGTCAACATCTATGAGATTCTAGAAACGGACATTTTTCTTTACAAAAACTATAAAGGTCAAGCCTCCATATTTCTAGAAACGGACAAGAATTAGAAGACGGTAACGTTCATTAACAATTTCTTAACGTCGTAATCCCAATTAAGTGCTTCGGTATTTTTATCCACAAAAAAAAAAGTGCCAAAATTATTCAATGAAAACAATCCGTAAAAATCCGTTAAATGATGAAAATTTCAAATTGTTCAAGGAATTATAAAATATACGTCCTTCCTTTAAATTCTATACCTTTTTATTTTAAGTTAGTGGCTTAAATTTTACATTTTTCATGTGTATCAGTTACAAGTTTACAACTATATAAATCACAATAAAATATATGATTTCGATTGCTTGTATTATTAGATTAAAATATTGTGAAGGACTATAAATCCAACTAAAAGTTTTCTTTTCATGCGATACTGATTATATAACTAATAAGTAATAACGCAACATTTTTTTTATTATGGACAAATTTATCTTGACCTCTTAATTTATGATGAATGTCTGAGATTTATTTTTCTATATTTTCATCTTTATTTTCAACATATACTTATTTGTGATTAGAAAACTGAAAACTATTGATTCACAATTGACGATCTAAAGCCAAGATTAGGAGAATCCAACATTTCCTCCTTTTTCCATTTTCATGAAAGAAATGGAAAGTAAAAGGTCGTCAAGATCACAAAGGATGTTTGATGTTTCAGGCACCGAAAGGTTATTTGAATAAAGCTCATGCAACCAGTGTTACAAAGCACCGATACACTTGTTTTCTTTTAAAAAATTAAAACAGAAGGTTATATTGATAACAAAATAGTTTGCAACTGTGATAACTGGCTTATAATTATCAAAATAATAAAAAAAAAGTTTTATTCACATTAATGTTGATAATGATTGAATGATTTTTAAAATTATATCAAAATTGATTCACAATCTATCTATATCATAGAGAAAATATATATATATATATATAAATAGGCTGTGGCTAATTTGCTGCTGGCAGCATTTCTGCCGGCGGTGCTGCCACTGTTTTTTCTATTTTTTTGATGTTCAAACGACAAATCTAAACCGTTAGATGTTTAATCTATATTATAATCTACTTGGAGACCAAATTTTACATTTTTTGGAATTTTTTTACTATATATTAAGCTGGTTTGAAAACCGCTGATTTCAATGCTGCAGAAATTTACTGAAATCAGCAGTTTTCAAACCAGCTTAATATATAGTAAAAAAATTCCAAAAAATGTAAAATTTGGTCTCCAAGTAGATTATAATATAGATTAAACATCTAACGGTTTGGATTTGTTGTTTGGACATCACACGGCTAAATATAGCCCCGGCAGCACCTCTGCCGAAATGCTGCCAGCAGCAATTTAGACAGACCCTATATAAATATATATATTTTTTAATCTATATAACTTGTTTCTGTTGTCAAACAAAGATAGTTATCGTATATCACTATAAATTGGTAAATGTCTAAATGATAATTAAGCATTTAAATGAATAATGGTGACCCCAAAGTGAACTCATTAACAGTGACCTAAGTATAAACAATGGAAACTTTTGAGTATACTAGACAAAGACCTAACAAACAAATTTATTAATGGTGAGTGCCAATTAACCAATGTAATTCCTTGACAAAGACCTAACATATTTGTAAACCTATAATTCTCCCTCTTAATACTGCTAAAATTCCTCTTAACCAAAGTTCATGGCTTGCATATATGCTCAACTGAAATAATGTGGGTACTCAAGCTAGGCAATTTACACGGTGAGAGTTTATGCCTTTTAAAGTTTGCAATAGATGAAGATTGTTATTACATACATACATAATAATAACCTAACACGCATTAATTCAATTTTATGGGTGAAATTATGGTACTCTACGAGGCACGGATAAAGTTATATTATGAATATATATATATATCTTCATTTTTAAGATCCAAACAATTTATCTGAACCGGTCAACGTGATCTTCATATGAGAGTATACTTGGAGATAAAATTTTGTATTGTTTATAATTTTTTACAATTTTTTAGAGGGATAAAATTATTATTTTGGATGAAGTTATTTTTTTACTTATATAAAAAATAAGTAATTTTTTAAAAGTAAAATTTCATCTCAAAGTAAATTTCTTAATATACAAATCATGTTAAGTGACTTTCGAATCAACTAGACTTTAAAATGAAAAAAAAAATCATAGCACAGACCGATAAAATTGCAGATTACCATAACCTCACTCAAATTGATAAACAAATATATATAAATAAAATTTTATTAAATGTGTGTGAACACATTGTTTATATGAGTAGGGTTAAAATGCACCATTGGTTTCTGCCCCAACCATGCCTCATCTCTATATCTCCGTTTACAAAGTTCAAATAGTCGATCCGAACCGTTCATCTTGTTCTACATATTAAAATGTACTTAGAGACCAAATTTTATATTTTTTGGAATTATTTTACTATTTTTTTAGATAGGTACAAAATCACCGTTTTTGGATGGTCCAGATGTAGTGATTTTGTACCTATCTAAAAAAATAGTAAAAAAATTTCAAAAAATATAAAATTTGGTCTCTAAGCACATTTTAATATGTAGAACAAGATGAACGGTTCGGATCGACTATTTGGACTTTGTAAATGGAGATATAGAGATGGGGCATGATTGGGGCAAAAACCAATGGTGCATTTTAACCCTACTCTGTTTATATATGGAAACTAATTAGTGTCACCATGGTGGCGGAGCCGATCATTCCTTCAACATTAAAAATGTGATAAGGAACAAGTGCAAGTAGCAATCGCAAGTAGACCCCACTAAGTATGATATATTAATTGATAAAAGTAGCATAAAAAATGTACTTCATTCAGCTTATCAACAAGCACAAATATTGGAATCTAATACATGCACCAATCCCATGTAAAAAGATTCTACTTTCACAATTCAACCACTTGTAATGAGTTGTAATTTTAAATCAAGTTCGCCGAAAGCACAATTGTTTATCATTTAACTGTCCTGTGGGTCGCGGGTCGCCCACAGATACAAGTTGTTGTTTTCTATCAAATCAAAGATTGATAATTACTTAATTAGTATGTCCGTACATGGTTGAACTGATCAGATGGCATGTTATTTGCCCGGAGCAATCTCATTTGGCATGAAATTGGCAAATGCAGAAAGCAAAAATATAAAAAATAACACACTTTCTTGATTAAAAGGTTTTTCGCTTTCCAAATCAGCTAGCACAATAAAGTTATACCGCCAAAAGAGCACAAATGTATCCGAATATTTCGATCGTTTACCCAATAATAATTCATTATTTTACTTTACTATTTAACATCAATATTTTAAATAAATTTAGTATATTCTCAGTTTAACATTACTTTAATTTCAACGTAAGGTTAATATACATTTTTCTGAGGATCAACTTTGGTTCGCTAGCTATTAATTTGTAGGCATTACATCTGTTAATAAATTATGGTAGGAACCAATTAGATAATGTATAATCAGACATAATACATTGATTCCAAGAAGATAAAGTATCGACTTGGTACATCAGACAATGCAATATTGCAGGAAATAGTACGAGCTGTCACCAGATTTATTCCATGCATCAGATATTCAGATGTACTATAAATCATTACTTAATGTTCTACTAAATATTCTATAACTTGGCAGCTGTTAATGATACATTTATATTTGCATAAGCCAACAAAACTCCACAATAGTCCCTTTAGTTAGAGACTATATTTATGACGGTCACATGGAAACGCACTAATTTTGCAACTATAAGTACGTGGTACGCCTGATCAGAGACTACTACAAGTTGACATAATCAATTAAGTTATATCACAGTATATATTATTTTGGATGTTGGGATCTAGTGTAAAAAAAAATGTGACATAACATGACGTAACTAACACATCGTGATTTAGTCACATTACGTCATAACACGTGGTTAAAATTTATTTTCACGTAACGTGACGTAACTAATATGATGGAGCATTGTCATGTCACATAAATGGTCACATGATATGTAGTCATGAGGTACCACACATCATGTAATCAAACATTACATGACTGATTATATATGTTAATTATTTTTTTCAGGTTTTACCTTAATTCATAGATAATAACAACAGAGATACTTAAAATAAAAAACTAGATACATAATAATAAAAAGAATTGATAAATTGGTCACTTAATGTGAAATAACATGATGTGACCGAATCAATTTGTATAATGTGATGTGATTAAAATGATTGAGACCAGTCATGTCACAAATAACCACCTTGTGTGACACGTTAGCCACGATTCGAGTTCTGTACCAGTTCGGTACGTACTGCCTCTAGTGAGGAGTTGAAGCGAAAGTAGCTGCAAAATTATGATCAAATGCAATACCTGACCGAGTACAATTATACCCAAGTCAGTTTTAACTTAGACACGAATTTTAAAACAAATCTCTATATTTAAATAAAGAGTAAGGCTACGGTGTTATGGGTTGCATAGAGGGTTACGGTGCTACGGTTTAATATTCGAGTTTTCAAAATTTTAACGGTCGATCCGAACCATTCATCTTGTTTTCCATATTAATATGTGTTTGGAGACCAAATTTTTACTATTTTTTTAGATAGGTAGAAAATCAAATATAATTTTTTAGATTAAGTGATTTTCTGCTTATCTAAAAAAAAAGAAAAAATAGTAAAAAAAAAAATTTCAAAAAATGTAAAATTTGGTCTCCAAACACATATTAATACGGAGAACAAGATAAACGGTTCGGATTGACCGTTAGAATTTTGAAAACTCAAATATTAACCCATAGCACCATAGTCTTACTCTTAAATAAACACTCAATTTCAATTGCTCGGCTGAGAGCTAATAGTACTCAGTCAGTTACCCTGGACGATACGAACTGGTAGCTGCACCGGTGCTCTGTTAAAAATTATTACTTGAAAAATATTTTAGGAAATTGATCGTGTGTGGAAGCATCAATGTGCGATTTGACGAAGAGAAGAAAAAAAAAACAGGGAGCGCGCGCGCGAGCGATCAACCGTTTTTAAGTCGTCCACCGAAACCTGCGGAGAGAAACTGCGTCCTGAGTCCTGACTGGTGACTTGAAAACTAAAATTCCCTTTTTGACCAACACCGACAAATCATCGTCTTCTAGATAACAAGAATTCTGCATCTACAATTTCTTTCGTCATCTTTTCATACAAATTTAGTCGGTTTTTTTTGTACAAATTTCGGACGGGATGTGAATCGCCAAAAAGTACACAATGATATTATGATATAGCATTATATAAATCTCTTTTCACTTTATTCTTCTTTTAGGATAAATTTAAACAAAATTATCAGTAAATATGAATCAAAATCAACAAATCACACCATTTTTTGTATGTAGATTGAATTTTGAACTTCCAATTTATTCTAAAACCAAGTTATATTTAGAAAGAAAAAATAACGTTTACAAATTTTTGTTTTTGTTTTTTTGAAGATGATTTCAAGAGGACTAGACTTGAGTTAATTAATTTATTGCGTATTATGGCCATTAACAACATTTTGAGGACGTATTAAGTGAAAAAATAAATTATATTTATTGGACTCGCTACTGATACCATAAAGGAGCACATATTATATATACAAAGTTGACAATCATTCTTTAATTAGTGGTAAAAATAATATTATGTGTGAGAAATTACATTTTCGAAATCAGGAAGGAGCAATCTTTTACAAGAGGAGAGTTTAAATGCACCATAATTTTGTACTCCAGTATGCTCTACATCCTAACAGTCGATTCGAGCCGATGAAGTGATATTGTATTTAAGAGTAATAATTGATTCGAACCGTTTACAAAGTCCGAACAGTTGATTCGAGCCGCTCAACATGATCTTCATAATAAAATATGCTTAGAGACCAATTTTTATATTTTTTAGATATGTACGAAATCACTGTTTTAAGAAGACTCTGAACCATCCGATGAAGTGATATTGTACCTATATATTTATATAGTAAAAGAATTCTTCTTAAAACAATGATTTTGTACCTATCTAAAAAAATAGTAAAAGAATTTTAAAAAATATGAAATTTGATATCTAAAAATATATTATTATGAAGATCATATTGAGCGGTTCGAATCAAATATTCAGACTTTGAAAATGAAGAAAAAATATGTAGAGTATATTAGAGCACAAAATTATGATGCATTTGAATCCTTCTTTTTAAATATTAAATAATTTAGTGGCAATCTTTTATATCATACTCGAGAGAAACTTTTCTGAAACATCCATGCATTAAAATTTCAAGTTACTTCTTTTCTTTCTCTTTATTATTTTATAATATTTTTAATAAAAAAAGTCTCGAATAAACGGGATCTATAGACGAGTTCACACCATCCCAGGTACCTGACGAGGACGGGATCTATAGACGAGCTCACATCCTCTCATGTACCTGATGAGGGAGAGAATCTTTTACAGTTAGTGGATCCGAACCGTTCTTTTTAACATTGCACGAATCTCGAAGCCTAATAATACTCTCTTGCGCTGGCCTAAATCCTAAAGCGTCTGAGAATTAATCTTAAACCGTAAAGTGGGGAACATCTTCTACGGTATCTGGGAGGGATCCGTATCCTCCCAGGTACCTGACTCAAACAAATTGAAACTAACGGTCCAGATATAATTTCAGCCGGATCAAACTCAATCTTTTTTTGGTTAAAAAGGCCGAGACCCAGTTCCATTTGATTAAAACGAAACAAGTTTAGATACAATGATCAAACTCAATCTAATTCCTGTAAAGACTGTAAGGGTCTATTTTGAGATTCGTGCCAAACTAAAAACCGTCTTATTGTAATTGTCTTCAGTCAGATAACCTGAGGGGACGTGAATTCATCTGGGAGGATACGGATCCATCTATAGACAGTTAAACACCCAGGTGCAGGCTCCTCTCCTTAATACCGCGCCACGCGTAACGGAAATATTAAATTATTTAGAAGCTGTTCTTTTTTGGTGGCTTCCATCTTTCGTTGGATTCGGTTGTTTTCGACCAGTCGACCAGAAATGCTCACGAGCACCTTGCCGACTTATCTTCTGCGGTCGTCTGAAAATCTAATTATTGTATCACCACCACCAACAATTAAAAAAAAAAAAAAAAACAGATTTTAGGTTTTGTTATTTGCACTTGTCAGGGACTTACTATGCTATGCGGATTCTCTGCAGTCGACATAAGGAATCAGAAAGTAATGTCCTTCTCCGCGGCGTGACTTGTCCCGTGCCAGAACTTTGGTACGTGGGATCAAGTGTGCCAAGTGTGTTCGATACATTAAAGAGTGCTCAATTATCTATTTATGAAGTTCCAAATACGATTTTGTTTTGTTCGGTGAAAGCGTACAATGTGAAGCTTTTTTTTTTAAGAAAATAGTTCAAATGTCTATTTTTTGTCTTTATTATATTTTTATATTTAAAAATATTAATAATTAAGGATTAAAAACATAAATGTCAAAATAAATCTATTATATGCAATTTATATTATTTTCACTATGTGCTCATAAAAATTTATCACATTTCAATTTATATTTATATGTGAATCAATAAGTTGAAAATTCAATATCTAGAAATTATCTGTATCAACATATTTTTACAACCTCCCGATGACAAACAAACTAAAGTTGAAATGTCATAGTTTTTTACATGTGTATAGATAAAATGATGTAAATCATATCTAATAGTTTTATTTTGACTTTTAAGTTTTAAACTTTAAGTTATTAAAATTTTAAAAAATAAAAGTATGATGGAAGCATTTGAAGCCTCCTCTTTAAAGAAATAGTAAATCATATTCTAAAAAATATAAATTTTGATATCCAAGCGCATTTTCATACAAATATCATGTTAAGCAGTTCAAATTGAATATTTGAACTTTGAAATAGAAATATACATCCACAATATAAATTTTGATATTCAAGCATATTCATACAAAGATCATTTTGAGATTAAATGTTTGAACTTTAAAATAAAAATATACATCCATAGTACATACCAATATACATTATGCATAGTACCGTAGTCTCACTTATTTCTAAGAACATTTTCATTCCTATAGTCACACAAAATTGTGTTTTTTTTGCATTAACCATTTAGCATTGACCTTTCAATTAATATTAGATTAATACTAAGTAATTTTGTAAAATTAACCATTGCTTTATCTCTTTATAATTGATACTGTAAGTGTTACATGAACGTTTGTAAAATGATTTTGCAATTTAGACAGTGCTATGATTGATAATAAAACTTGTGGGTTTTCACGCTCGTTCAAATGAAGACGTTTCCTCTGCATTAACTCAAAAGAAAATCTTTTGAGTTAATAAGTGTAAATTGTACGAGCATGCGCCAAGAGCAAGCAACTTCGTTCCTTTGGTCTAACACCGTTTAATATTTTCTCTTTCTTCAGTAATTACTAGAATAGTCTTCTCTTCTTCCTTCCTGGCTTCCTCCCAGCTCTCCTTCCCCAAGTCACAATCAGAACACAAGCTCAAAGAAAACAGGAAAAAAAAAAAAGCACGAAATCACACGCCACCTGTTTCGTCAGACCCTACTTTGAACGGTCTCGATTTTTCTCTCTCTATATAAACAATGATGTCTTGCCTTATCTCATCATTTCCAGACAAAAATAAAAGACATTTAACATTTTCTCATGGATTCACTTTCTGGTTCTTCCTTGCCGCAGAAAATCCAGTCAAACCCCAACAGTAGCATACTTGATTTGAAAAACCGGTTGTCAGCCGTGAAGATACCTGAGCCGGTAAAGCCGAGAGGAGGTCGAAGGATGTCGTCGGCCGAGGGCAAACCTGTCATCAGTAAAAAGATCGTGACTGGAGATGTAGGCTATGTTTTGGAAGATGTGCCTCATCTCACTGATTACTTGCCCGATCTTCCAGTGAGTTTCTGTATACTGTGTATAGCTCTTTTCTTTGCTCACAGCTGGGTGTTAGCTAGTTTTATTTATTTATTTGTATTCTGTTTTGCTGGAAGGGGCTTTATCTTTTTATATAGGTTTTGCAATAATAAATATGATAATAGAAGAGAGAGAACACTTGACAGGGGTTATATTCGTTACTTTGAGTCCTTTTTAGCTTTTTTTTTTCTCATGTATAAAGTTAGGTTTTTCTGTATATACCTTTTGGGAGGTTTTGTTCTCACGCCTCATCCAATTTACAGAATTACATTGCTCAGCATTATTACTTAAAAAAAGTTACTCTCATTTAGGGACTGTTTTGAAATACAAAACTGTTGTTTATACGTTAAAAGCATCAATTATGTAGCCGTGCTTCAATTGTTTTATGTAGCAGTTGTAGACATCTGTTTCATGACCACTGCTTCAGCACGTATGTCCCAATTTACAATTTATCGTTATAATATTTCTGAAATTGAGATTTGATTTGCTATTCTGCAATATTTCCTTCTGCTTTCCTAGATAATGTTAATTTTCCTGAAATTTGTGAATATAGAATAATACTTTTTGGTCAGAACTTATTATGTGTTGAATTCTTGAATTCTCATTTGTGCGTAGTGTATAATATCAAGTTGGAATAAAAATTTTGAATTGATAAAGTCAAATACTAACTGAATTCATTTTCAGACATATCCAAACCCTCTTCAAAATAACCCGGCCTACTCAGTTGTAAAGTAAGCTTTCTGTCTTTGTTGCATTTTCTAATTAATTAATTAATTAATTTCATTCAATTTACCTGTTAGTTGGTTTTAACTCTACTATGTTTATTCCAGACAGTACTTCGTTAACACTGATGACACAGTTACCCAGACGGTATGTTTATCCCCAATTTCTTTATCAACCTTAAAAGAAAATTATCTTGTATTGATCGGAGTACATAGTGAATTTTTTGAAATGTTTTGTGATGTAGATTGTGGTTCACAATAGTAGCCCCAGAGGGACCCACTTCAGACGTGCTGGGCCTCGTCAGAGAGTAAGTCTTAAACAAAATTACAAAGGTAGTTTTAACGCCTGCCCTGGAGTAACTTTTAAGTATACCCTTGGTAGGAGAAATTTTGTGGCTGTCCATCTAATAATATGAAATAGTTGAGGGGGTGGGGAGAAGGGGGTGTTGTTTTTGCCTCTTTGTAAGATGCCTCACAGTTTCTAATTTAGATTGCAACTTACATGACATCTTTTCAAAACAACCGCTCACTATTTATCCTGTGTTTGATTTTTTGTTCTTTCCTTTTATTTGAAAAATGGTAGCAAAGCTACCCGTTTCATTACTGAAACAAATTTTGGACAGACTCTTTAACTGACTCAAGGCAAAGCACAGCCAGTACCTACCAGAAAACTAGATTTGAAGCTTTGGTACCGATACCCTTAGCAATGCTTCATTGGCTACTCTTGAAAAGGGACTGGTTAAATAGTGTACTCCCCTTCCCCAACAGATCCCTTTCAAGACTACCCACATAACCAGATTCAAAGCTCTGGTACCAGTACCTTCAGCAATGCAACACTATGTTTTGATTTCTTTTTTTAATACTTGCAACTCTTCTGATTTTTTAGGTGTATTTTGAGTCTGATGAAGTGAATGCATGCATTGTTACATGTGGCGGTTTGTGCCCTGGACTTAATACTGTCATTAGAGAAATTGTGTGTGGCCTTTATGACATGTATGGTGTCAGGAGAATCCTTGGCATTGAGGTATGCTATTATGTATTACATATTGTTATACTGGAATTGTTGGTGACTGAAACAATACCAAACCAGCAATGCAGTGTGGTTTCTGGATTGCAATCTCATTTAGGAGACTGAGTAGGGTTAATTTGATTTTGCACAATTAAGTTATTGCATTTAGTTCAATTGGGCATGCAAGTGCCACTATTCAGCGACCTACAATCAAATTCTTTGATTGTACAGTAGAAATATCATTTGATGGTTAACATATATAAATTATTTTGAGTTTTGACAGGGTGGATACAGAGGTTTCTATGCGAAGAACACAATCAACTTAACGCCGAAAACAGTAAATGATATTCACAAAAGAGGAGGTACTGTTCTTGGTACATCCCGAGGTGGTCATGACACCACCAAAATTGTTGATAGCATTGAAGACCGTGGTATTAACCAGGTAAGGATTCTCTCTCTCTCTCTCTCTCCGACCCACACACCCTAAAATAATCATTGAATTGATATCTTGCTTTGCTTAGTCTGAATTTCTATTTGGTCATAGGTATATATTCTTGGTGGTGACGGCACACAAAGGGGCGCATCTGTAATTTTTGAGGTTGGTTATTTGTTTGCACCGACTAAATAAAGCTTATCCTTTTGTAAAATAGTATTTGCTCAAAACTTTTTCCATTTTTCAGGAAGTTCAAAGGCGGGGTCTGAAGGTTGCTGTTGTTGGCGTTCCGAAAACCATAGATAACGACATTGAGGTACTTTTGTTTCTTCAAGTTTCCCATGCACGATAGATAAGGACATTGAGGTACTTTATGTCTGTCCAAACTTCATGTGTACTTATTGGGGCCATATATAAAATTGCGGGCAGGTTATTGACAAGTCATTTGGGTTTGACACGGCTGTTGAGGAGGCACAAAGGGCGATAAATGCAGCTCATGTGGAGGCTTTGAGCCAGGAGAACGGTATTGGCCTTGTCAAATTGATGGGACGCAACAGCGGTAGGTACCACTTGTCATTTCAAATCTTCACTTGGTCATCACAATTGAAAGCACATCGACTCCATACACACAAATACCTAAGTAATTTTCTTCTCTCAATTATTGCAGGCTTTATTGCAATGTACGCTACACTTGCCAGCAGAGATGTGGTAAGGTTCTGTTCAATAAGAGCACATCTTATATACAACTGCAAAACCTATAAATATCTTTTTGCATGATGTTTTGTTGACACGTGTTATTCTTTTAGGATTGTTGTTTAATTCCTGAATCGCCGTTCTATCTGGAGGGAAAAGGGGGACTACTGGAGTTCATAGAGAAGCGTCTCAAGGAGAATGAGCACATGGTGATAGTGGTTGCAGAGGGGGCGGGGCAGGACCTCATTGCTCAGGACATGCGGTCCATGGATATCCATGATGCTTCTGGAAACAAGCTGTTCCTCGATGTGGGCCTCTGGCTCTCTCAAAAAATCAAGGTTTGGTTCTACTTTTTTCTACAGATGATGTATCTACTGTCTACTAGGCATTTTAAGTACTATGGTTTTAGGACAACTCTTTGTTGTCTTTTCACAAATGGGATTGTATTTTACCATTTACAAAAGGCCTGTATAATGATCTATTTTCTTTGCAGAGTTTAGTATATAATATGCAAGCAACTATAGCTCATTGTCCACTTGACAGCTGCTGTCAAGTTTTCTTCAAAAAAAAAAAAAAAAAACAAAAAAAAAACTATAGCTCTTTATTTATTTTATTTCTACTCAATTGGATTGGTTACATGAGAAGCTAGTAATGGTCCTGGTTTTGGTTTCCCCACCTTTCTTATCCCTTTTCTTTTCTTTTCTTTTTTTGCTATCCATTTGTGTCTTCTTGTCTTGTTGCTGTTTATACATGGCTTCCCTAGGTGAGTATGGTATGACAGCTTTTCTGTGGTGCGACCACCAAGAATTTTCGATTTTTTTAGAGAAAGGATATTTTTTTTAAAATAATTTATGTAGTTTGGTGAATTTTTTTATTAATTCTCTGCTTCATAATTTGTGCAGGAGCATTTTGTGAAAAAACCGAAGATGCCCATCAATCTCAAATACATAGGTGTGGTAAAATTTCAAGCAATACAATTCGGTGTCTGCTGCCACTATTGTGATGGCAGGCATGATAACACATTCATGCAATCACACTAATGGCATCATCAGAAGTGAATTATCAGCTATATACATACATATCTTTTCGTTTTATATGCTTATATGTGAGTCAAATTATCTTTCAGATCCGACTTACATGGTTCGTGCGGTTCCTAGCAATGCATCAGACAATGTTTATTGCACCCTTTTGGCCCACAGCGCCTTACATGGTGCCATGGCTGGATATACAGGGTTTACGGTGGGGCCAGTAAATGGTAGACATGCATATATTCCATTCTATGTAAGTACACCTCATTCAGATGATTCTCGTTCCTTTATCTTTTTATTTTAGTCAATTCGTAAAATACAACTTGTGTTATTAAGATTTTAAATAGGTGATTTTCATTCACAACCCCCTCCCAAAAGAAGCAAAATTACCACTCCATTAAACACTGAACATTGGTGGTGTTCACAAGCCCCACTTAAGGGTCATTTAGACTCCTCAGTCTCTTAATCGTACCGAACAACATCTTTTTAGTCCGGATTAAGCTTTGCTCCTTTTGACTGGATTAAGCCTCCTTAGCTCCTTTTACTCGGATTCTCAAGGCACCAATTCTATTGGATTAAGCCTCCTTAGCACCTTTTCCTTCCTCCTTGGCACCTTTTTTAAATCCGGCTCTACCGAACAAGTGTTCCTTAGTCCCACTTAAAATTTAATCCCACCTATTGTGCCAAACAGCCCTATTGAGACTATGCTTCATTCTCTCTCCCTGCACAAGTGGTTGCTGAGGGATTATTTGGGTACTCTGCAATGGGTGGGGGTGAGTGCTTGCAGTGTTTGGGCATTTAGCAGGGTTGTCTTTGTGAAGTTCACTGAAGGAACCTATTCTTTAAGGATTGAATTCTTTTATTTATTCCTTGAATGATTAAATCTCAATTCACATAATTTTTTTTCTTTGACAGAATTAGAAATTTATCAGGATGAACCTTATACTTGGTTTATTTACATGTATTTGTTTTTTCTGTAAATCACAGAGGATTACAGAGAAGCAAAAGAAGGTGGTGATAACTGACAGGATGTGGGCCCGGCTGCTTTCCTCCACAAATCAGCCTAGTTTTCTGAGCAAGAAGTGTATTGAAGATTCAAAAAAAGATAATGAAACTCATAATGATACTGGCAAAGGGGAGCATGCCAGCACCAATGTGTCACAGTGCAATGGCTCTACCTGAGGCGATTGAACGGGGTTGGTTAGGTTAAATAGTGATGGGATACGTAAGATGTAATATATCTTGGTTTTAACTATGAGAGGCTAATAAATGCATTGGACTCCCAGCTTTTATCAACTTGTGTAGTTCTGTTGATATTTTTTTGAGATGTGTATCAGGCATTACCTGAAAAAAACAGATGTGATCTTTCCAAAGTACCAGGAATTGATATGATGGTTCAAGTTATTTTCACAGGTAACTTGGCATGTAGAGCCTATCAGATTGCTAGTTTTTAAATAATACTGCAATACTGCATCTACTACTTATTTAAGATTATATACAAAAAGAGGTTAGTTTCCATGCGCTCATCAAGGAATATCTAAATCACGCGTGAATCTTATTATCCCTTTTTAGGACTAAACTAAAAAACTATTTTAATGTTGGTTATGGGCCTTATGGTGGATGACAGTTCCGATCTCCAAGCATTTTGTGTGAAGCGGTTGAGAATTTTTCTAAATCCGAAAATGCATCCCTGTGAAAACGCTAACTTCAAAAGTTGTGATTCCTATGTAGAATCTTCTATTCGTTTTTTCTTTTCATTTGAGCCACCTCTTTTTGTGATCTTTCGTACACAGCACTCGATTGTTCGATTTTTTTTTTCCCATCTCTCCGCTCTCAAAACCTTTTTTCTCTTGAATAACAGTGAAAAAATTCACCGACTTTTACCAGTATTACTAAATGTCGGTACTTGAAAGTGGTACCTCTAACCTCCATCTAGCACAATCATGTTCTAAATAGCTAGTTATAACGAAGTTATAGTGCAACTATAGCGGTTTTGGACCTAGAAAGCTAAGTTACGAGGTAAAACTGCGTTAATCGGGCTACAGCCGCTATAGCACGTAGCGCATAGCGGCCGCTATGCTATATGGGCTTATGATTTTACAATTTTAATGGGCCTTAATGTCCATATGAACTTTTTTTTTACTTTATCAAGTTATATTAATACAATAGAATATGTGCGGGCTATACCGCTATATCAATTAAATTTTGTATCATACATTAATATATGGTAGTGGTATATTTTGAATATCAAATATATCGATAATATAAAATATATCGATAGTTTTTGAATTAGAGATATTTTGAATGATAATTTGAAATTTGTGTTGGTTCAATATGAATATTAGAACTTAATCAATTTGGTGTTTTTTTCTTGATGAGACATGTTTACTATTAGTAGAAATATAAAATATAATTTTTGAAATAAAAAAAGCTATTTATGATAACTTTTGCTATAACTTTGTTTTTTGGTCTCCCCGCTATACCGCTATAAACGCTATTTAGAACCTTGAGCACAATACATAACAGTAGCAGAAGCTACAATATTATATCAAATATAAAAAGATTTAAAGCTGATAACATATTTCAAACTAAGCAACTACTACCAAAACCAAAAGCATGGCATCACATAGTACTAACAGTTTAATCCTAACCACATAACAACTGAGTAAACATAAGCATGAGTAAATTCAAAACAGTAAACTATCATAGCATACAGGCGTGACAAGGTCTAGCTCGGAACATAAGTAAGAGTCATCCTCATTGGGTGGGCCGTGGGCCTCCTCCTCCAGATATTAGACTCAGAATATTGCTCTCATCCTCCAGTTTCATAATGATCTCCGTAAAATCTCCAATAAAATTGTCCGGTTCCGTCATAGCTAAGAGGTCTAGCTCTAGAGGAAGAGTGTAATTCCTGTACTAGATTTATCTGTGAAGGTAATTTCTTAACATCAGAAGGGCAATACATGAGTTAAGTTTAAAAGATTAGCATCTTTAAAGATAATCTTATTTCTTTTCAGCCATATCGATCAAATTACAGCACCTTTTACTAACTCTATTAATAATCGATCTTTAAACGGAATAGAAGTATCAATAAACCACAAATCTTGTAAAGTTCTATAAGCATAAATAAAGTTATTATAATGAGCAATTCAAAACCAAATGGCAGATACATAAGAACAACTAGTCTCTCTCAAAACTTGATACAAGTTATTAAGTGAAAGAGTACAAAACCTTGGTATTAAACTACTGGTACCAGCAGCATACAGAAAGAAAAAAAGAGAACCACTACAGCACAGATAACCTTCTACCTATCCTAATGAATGGAGCTACCAACTGTCAAGACAAATAACAGAGTTGAATTTAGAATATACTTACAGAACAGCCCTTAAAATGTATTAAAATTACAGCATTATCTGATTATCAAGATCATTTTATCAAAACAGAATTAAAGTTTAGGTCTTCTCTTCTACTCCTAAATCAAAGGTGGCTTAGTGGCGTCAGATTGAGTCAGAGTTAAGATCGATGGTGAATGACAGTTAGATCTTTTTTTTAATAGTATTTTACAATAGATGTTTAATCCTTGGTTTGTTATACGTTTTTATTTGCTCAATTTAATAGATGATTACTAGATGCTTACTGTTATTATTGGGCATCATTTATTGAACTCAAATTAAAACAAAGTGAACCTGTTAGTGGGCTCAGTTTGATGTGTCCTATTGCATCGTTTCTTCTAAAAGGCCCAAGCTCAATAAAGAATTTCTCGGAAATATTTCTCCGCTGTTTTAGCTTAACATATATGAGATTAAATTAATCTCCGTGACAATGACATTAGTAGGGAAAAAATAATCAATCATCAATCATCATGACAATAAATTTTTAAGAGAAAGAAGGCTCCGAAAATATTATATGTTTTTCTATTTTGATGTTCCTTAGTCCTTACTCCGTCGTTTTCTCTCAGTGGCACGTGTTTTAAAATAGCCTACTTGCAGACTATTATGAGTTAAATGCAAACTGCCGAAGTTTTATGTGATATTTTGTTATAGTTGGGCACAACATACCTGTTTTCTTTTGTTACCTGTTTTTTTTTTTTTTGGGGGGGGGGGGTCTCTCTTGTTTTTTTGGTAATTTTTGCAATATCATTGAGAAATTTTTTTTAGCTTATTAAAATGCCATTTAATTAAAAAAAAATGCTAGCACTCAAATAAAGTTCTTTCATCTTGTTTAAGGGGAATTTCATTTATACCCTTTAGAAACATCAAAATTGTGTTTTTCCCTTCTAAATTTCATAGTATCATATTTACCCTTCTAAATTATTAAAACTTACAAATTTACACAATTTATTGTCTTTTTTATTAACACTCATTTTAATTTATAAAGTTCTCATTTTATCATTTAAAAAATATGTAGCATGTGTAAAACACATATTTAATCTTTTCATTGGCCAATTTGCTAGGGCAAGTGGTTCATTTTTCTACTAGTGATACATACATAGTGGCATGTAGGCAAACAATTGTTAGTGTTATAAATAGAAAAGAAAATAATTTGTCCTCACAAACTGGCATATTAGAAGGTTGATAATTTCTCTCGGTATATTTTTTTTAATATAAAGAGTAAAATGGGAAGTTAATAAAATTTATATGAGTTTTAACATAAAAGTCAATAAATTGAGTAAATTTGTGAGTTTTTAAAATTTAGAAGGGTAAATATGATATTATGAATTTCAGAAGGAGAGACTATGCAAGTTTTATGTTTTGAGGGGGTATATATGAAATTTCTTCTAATATGAATATGTTGTTGATTGGATTTTATACTAAGTAATCGGGCCTTAAGAAAACCTGATTAAAAAACTCATTTCTAACAAGTTTTGACCGTAGTTTTATAATCATTTCGTATGAAATTAAGATTGAATTATGGTAGAATTGCGAATTTAGTGTGGTGGGCCTGGTGGCACGAGCACTCGTTTAGATGTAGGTTTAAGTTTATGTGAAAGTTTATCTTGAAAACTCAAAAATTTAAAATTTTAATTCAATATTTGCTAAAAATCTATATTTGTGATATTTACAAACTTGCAACACTTGGGAGCCTCTTCCAAGTTTTCCAAAAAAAAAAAGATATTTACAAACTTGAGCGGCTAATAAAAATCTCATATCGAATTCATTCTAAATGGAGTAATTGAATCAACCTTCATTTCTCTCTGTTCGGTACTGGAAAAAGAAATTAAATAAAATGAATGACGGGTGTATGCATGATAACAGAAACAATTTGAATAACAATTAACCTATCTTTTAGATTCATTCTCTAATTAGATAATTAGTCTCTCCTCTCCTTATTAAGGCACCCTTCCAGACAAATATATTCACTGTGAAATCCTACTCTCTTTTCTTGATTTGCCCCTACAGGCTACATATAATGAATTCTTCTGATTTATTCTCGATTTAACATTTTGTCTCAGTCTTATTAAATTGTGATCCTTGCCTAATATCATAGAGTTATTATTGGTTGCTTCTATAGCCGTGCTCTTAGTAGCAAGATCTCTAGATTATCTCTTGATGGTAATTGGTAATTTCAAATCTTGCACGATAGAGACAAAATATGCTTAAGAACAATGCTTTGCACGATTCCGGTATTATCCTTTCAATTTGATTTATTTTATTTCAAATTTTAACTATCCAAATATTCTAAAAAATTATTCCAATATTTTCGAAATAGTATTTAAGAAATACTGAAAATGTACTGGAGCTTTTAATAATAAAAAAATGGTTTATGGGAGCAATTGTCCAGAATTCAACTATGAAGCGAGATATAATATTCTCTCATCCAGAATTAGAACAATTGCAAATTAACTTCCAGACTAAAAAGTGTACTACGCGTATTACTCAAGATAATAACTTTATATATTTTTGTGAACAAGAATTTTGAACGAGCGGTATGATACAAGCACGTAATGATAAAACTTAGCTATCTATATTAAAGTGTAATTATCCCTTTGTACTGCAACCTCGTCAAATCGATCTCCTTTCGGATGCTCCTTTATCTCCTCTAAGTAAAATTGCTTTCAAAGTTCATGGAACTTTCCAACCATTTCTCTTTATTAGAAAGAAACTGCTCAAATGTTTATTTCAAAAGCTATGTTGATCTATATTCCATTATTAGTCCTAGTCAATGACTAGGGTTGGCTAAAAAAAGTTTGTTGTTCGTTTGAAATTGGCTCGCAAAATTCATAATTAGTTCTTTGATTTTGATTTGGCTCATCACTAGCGAGTTCAAACTTGATACAGTTCAACTCGTGCTAATTCTACTCATTTTTTACCGATTTTTTTAAAAATACCCATTAAAAAAATTAATTTAATAAAAATAACCAGATCTGAACAGAAATTTTAAAACTATCCAGATCGCGGATTTTTTTCGCGGGCCGGATTTTAATTTTTTTTTATTTTTTTTTATTTTTTTATTTAGAGTTTGGAGGAAAAAAAATTATTTTTTTTGGTCCAACTTTGCACCTCTGGTTAACATATCAAAACACCTTCAAAAATCATGAAAATTTACCGACATGCATTCTTGACTTCATAGAATAAGACTGTAAAGTTTCATACAAAATCTCAAAACAGATTGTGAGATATCGGCTCTCAAAAATTGCCCGAACTGCTGAAGGAGTGCTTCTGACCCCAACTTTGCACCTCTGATTAACATACCAAAACACCTTCAAAAATCATGAAAATTTACCGACATGCATTCTTGACTTCATAAAATAACATTGTGAAGTTTCATACAAAATCTCAAAACAGATAGTGAGATATCGGCTCTCAAAAATTGCCCAAACTGCTGAAGGAGTGCTTATGAACCCAAATTTGCACCCCTGATTAACATATCAAAGCACCTTCAAAGACTAGATCGTTTAACCTGAACTCTCTCAATTCAAATTTAAATCGATTAAATCGGACCTGATCAACACCCCTACTCTTAAAAAATATTAATACTACTTGCACATCATTGCAAACAAAAATCTCTAGAAGCAACCCCAGGGTGAGAAGCAAGCTACCAAACCCTAGAAGTCTGGAGCTCTCCGAAGCTCAGGGACACTCGCCTCCGCAGGATCTCCCAAGGCAGAACATACGAGACAAATCGTGATTATATGCATTTAAAAGTCTTGCGCTATTTTTATAAAGTTTTTAGATTATTTGACAATACAAGATTAAGTCTCCTTAAATTTTCTTTCCACTTCCTTAATTTAGTTTCTTTTGTCGCTTAATTAATTCTTTCAAATACTGGCTTCTTAGTGAGAATTAAGATCCTATCTTTTAATCTTCTTTTATCTGAAAGGCTGAAACCTTAAGGCATCTCTATCTCAGAATTAAATCTCCTAACTTTTACATCTGAATTCAGACAACTAAACATGAGTCCTTAAGACGGGTTAAGATTTAATCAGACTACGAAAATCGTGGGTTTTTTGAAAGAGAGGACAGATGAAAAAAGTCACGCTGTGTGCGTGTTTTCTTTCAATCTGACAAATCAGCCCTTGCTTTGAATAATGAAAAACATTAAAAAAAAAATGACAATTAGTCAAACTTATTATTGCTCCTGGAAATCATCTGACAGCTTCTATCATTCTATCCATATTTAAGTCAATCTTGACTAACTATATATTTTTTTTTCTGCATATTTTTTTTGCCGTGATATTCGATAGCGATTGCCCACCAAAAGTGGTTTAGCAAAATAACCCGGGAAATTGTACTAATTACGAAAATGCAATCTTGTACACTGACATTCTTTATCGAAATGCAAAGATGAGCACTTATATATATTAATATATACTAGTGTGCAATTTTTAAAGGAACGTAAGATGTGAACTTATATAGTTATATATATACATAAAACGACAAGCTATACAAGTTGTATGACAATGACACACGCAATTCATAATAGGGAATATAAACTATACAAAAAAAAATGATATTGTCATATTTTTCGGTGAGCATCAGCATTATTCTTCGGTGAGCATCAGCATTATTCTTCATTCAAATGTTTGTTGCGTTATATACAATAAGAGTGAGGCTACAGTGCTATGGGTTGCATAGAGGGCTACGGTGTTACGACTCAATATTCGACTTTTCAAAATTCTAATGGTTGATCAGAACCGTTCATCTTGTTCTTCATATTAATATGTATTTGGAGACCAAATTTTACATTTTTGAAAAAAATTTACTATTTTTTTAAATAGGTAGAAAATCAAATATCTGAATGGTGCAAAAAATTTTAGATCAAGCGATTTTCTACCTATCTAAAAAAATAGTAAAAAATATAAAATTTGATCTCCAAAAATATATTAATATGGAGAATAAGATGAATGGTTCGGATTGACCGTTAGAATTTTGAAAACTCGAATATTGAGCCGTAGCACTGTAGCCCTCTATGCAACCCATAGCACCGTAGCCTTACTCATACTATAATATACAAGCTTTCCAAAATTGCAATCTGATTTTTTTTCTAACAAAAGAAACAAACGTAGAGAGTAATTGAAAAAGGCAACTGCATCTAGTGGCTGTACAAGTACATTACATTTTTGGAAAACAGAGAAAGTTAAATGGCTATAGATCATATTTAATTTTTTGTTTTCAACCCCCTGACATTGCGGGTAATATCAACAAAAGAAAATTAATAAAAATAATGTTGTAGTTAATAAAGGCTTGTTTGATAGAAACAGTATCATTAATCAAAATTATATCTATGAATATATCCAACGGTTGAAAAATCTATAACACCAATTTTTCATTCGCCCCCCATCAAACCATTTTGCTCCCTTCATTTTATTGGAATTGTGCTATTCGATGAATAGTGAATTTACAAAAATAATTTGATAGCAACACGAGTACAACATAGACACAATGTTGGAAAAATATGAACTAACTAATTAGTTTTAAATCTGAATTTTGATCATTAAATAAATAACAATTATATTAAAAAAATATAATTAAAACTTTATTACCCGGTGCTGCAAA
Source organism: Carex rostrata (assembly GCF_964058835.1). Classification (NCBI taxonomy): domain Eukaryota; kingdom Viridiplantae; phylum Streptophyta; class Magnoliopsida; order Poales; family Cyperaceae; genus Carex; species Carex rostrata. The sequence continues at coordinate 7,182,840 of NC_135926.1, forward strand.
ATGCTGACCTAAGGCAACTTCCCGTCCTAAGCGCAGGAATAATCGGTTAAGCTTGCTCCCAAGTTACGCCGGTATTCCTCTACCTTCGGGCGCAACCGTGGTAGAGGTTGATGTAGTTTCTTTCAACAATAATAGCATGATAATATGTTTTCTATAAAGAAAATATTTGTTTGTGGGAGAATAGAAATTGAATTTATGAATTATAGAGCTAATAGGAAGAGCAAGAGAATATGAATTGTTGAATAGATTATTGGATTATCTACTCTTCAAGTATTATGTATTATTTATAGGCAAATATATGCATTAATGACATTCATATTCATTATATTTTAACGTTCCAAATATTAATGAAAATGAATGAGTCATATAGTAGCTCAAACGGGTAAATTCATCAATGGAATGAATTGAATGATTTTGAAGCTGACGCTTCATAATTTATTTGCCTATAAATATTGGATTGATTCACCAGCACATATCTCATATATTATTGTTCGATCTTTTGTGGCGACAAACAATAAACTTCTATGTAGACATTGGATCAATGAAATTAAGTTACAAATAGCTCTATAATTCATAAAAAACCGTTAATATTAAAATAAAAATTATTTAAATTTTGAGTTTTAAAATAAATTTCTAACACACAATACATAAATGACGAATGATTCTTCCACGTGTAAATATGAGTCGTCCGATGATAATCACATGATTATCATCGACAGTCTAGAGTGAGGAGAAAATATTGAGCTTAAGATTGAACTGTGAATTCTTCCCTCAACTAATCAACTTTTGCTCCGGTTCATCCTCTTCTCCTGTCAATAAAAAAAAAATCAAATCAAAAAGTTAAATGTGTCCATATCGTATTTAGATATATCCACATTATGTGTTTGTTTGACATAATATGGATACATCTAAATACGATTTGGACACATTTAACACTTTGATTTTTTTTTTTTTAAATTCTTTAACAGGATAAGAGGATGAACCGAGCAAAAGTTGATTAGTTGAGGGAAGAATTCATAGTTCAATCCACAAGTCCATATATGTTCTCCTCACTCTAAACTGTCAATGATGATTATGATAGGACGGCTCATATTTAAACCGGAACAAACACCTACAATTAAGTTAATATGTTCGCGTCGTATTTTTTTTTAAATACAACAATATGAGTATTTATTTTACCAAAATGTTTATCAATATTCTAAAAAAGTTCCAAAATTCAAATACAACATCAAATTTCTAAAATCTCGGATTATGGTGCATATCGCTGGCATGGTCAGCGGTAGATTGGTCCTCTACTGTTGGCATGTTAGTTATACCATTTCTCCCATACCACTGACAATGTCCGTACTACCATTTTTTTTGAAAAATTTGAAGTATTTCTTTTGCGATGAAAGATAGAAAGACCTTAATTATTTTGCATTGGTGCTTCATTGATGTTTTTGCAATGAAATATCAATGCACCACTGTCGAGATTAACCATGTTATATTATATCGGGGTGCCATTAATATTTTGGGAGGAAAAGATTTTGTAAGATGGATGGTTGTGTTTAATTTATGTTAGTTCAGGGCGTTGTAATTTTTTTAATTTTCTTATAATGTTGACATCCACTGCCAATGATTTATTTAAAAAAAACACTGATGTCTTGTTTTCAAATTTTAAATAATCATAATTTTTTGTAGAAACTCCAATTTAAATGTTTGACTTTAATTTGGAAAGCTCGCAAAGAGACAGAAGGCCAAGTGACCGGTGCTTTAATCCGAAAAGTTGACACAATCAAAATTGCGAAAAATTATCGTTTAAGGCCTTAAAATTTCAGTTGAAGTTTTTTATTTTACGATCCGAGAATTATACATCAGAAATTTTATTTTATAATTATAAACATTATAAAATTGAATATCAATATTACAAAAATTAAAATGTCAAGAAAAAATTAAACACATGCTCTAACCATATTTTAATTTTGTTTGAAAACTAAAAACAAAACGGAACCGCTGGCAATGTAAACGGTAATAGAAAAATACTAAATAGTATTGCTGGCAAATTGAAAAATTTATATTTAATTTTGAAAAATGAAAATTTATATTTAATTTTGAAATATTAACTTTAGTTAATTGAGCAGCTGAAAAACATTCTATTTTTTTATACCACAATAAAATTCATTATGTAATAGTTTTGATCTTACTAATGGCTCGCGTCATGTCCGACTAAATATATAATAAAAATATTAATATGGCGCGCGGGTCTAAGTCATGGGTGAGGATTTTGTCCAAACGGCTTTGGACAAAATCTCATCCAAAGCTGGACTTGAACCGTCTGATTTGCGTCAAAATTCGAACAAACATTTAGATTCAAGAAACTATTTAAATTTATTAAGTTTTAAATATATTTGCACGAATCTTAATGCAAATCGGACGTTTATGCTTAGCTTTAGATGAAGAACAAAACCCAATCACGTTAGTCATAGTCTCATAGGTTACATCAAGTCCGACTAGATATTTAATATTTTACAAAGACTCATGTATCACATCTTATCTTATGTACATCAAGGACCGAAGTTGCGAACAACTTGGTAATTAATGTAGGGGTGTAAACGGATAGGATAATATCCGATTTCGTCGGAATCCGAATCCGAATCCAGAAAAGTACTTAAATTATTCGATTCGTATCCGTATTCAAGACTATCTGTATCCGTATCCGTATCCGTATCTGTATCCGAAAAATAATAACGGATACGGATACGGTAAGGCATTTTACTATCCATACCCGACCGTTTATACTTTAAACCACAACAAATGTGATTTATGTTTTTAAATTTATTTATTAAATTGCATATTGTACGAATAATTTATTAAATTGCATATAGATATATATTTTGATGAACAATATAACACTATGACATAATTAGTGACTCATATTTTAATAATATAATAGATGCTTTATAACTAACTAGTTAATTATGAAAAATATCCGTATCAGTCCGATATCCGATCTGTATCCGTAACATTTAATATCTGATCCGTATCCGTATCTGAGACTATCCGTATCCGTATCCATATCCGAAAAATTATAATGGATACGGATACGGTAAGACCACTATTCGATCCGTATCCGACCGTTTACACCCCTAAATTAATGTACCTTTTCTCTGTTTTTCTTTTTCTTTCTATTTTGGAGTAAATTTTAAATTATGACTTCTTTTCGGATACATCTCTAAAATAGAAAAAAATTGCTGAAAAAACAAAAAAAATTTAAAATTGAGATAACGTCTATCAGATTAAATTACAACAAAAGAATATATATATATATATATATATATAGGGATGGGCTACGCTACTCCATGGAGTAAAACGCGTTTGTACTCCATGCCATATTTTCATTTTAAAAATTCAAACGACCGATCCAAACCGTTAGATGTGATCTTCATATTGAAATGTGCTTGGAGACCAAATTTTACATTTTTTGGAATTGTTTTACTATTTATTAAGCATTTTTCAAAAATTCTGTTTTGCTGTGAACAATAAAATTTTCTGGACCATCGAATCGGCAATTTTTAAAAATGCTTAATAAATAGTAAAAAAATTCCAAAAAAAATGTAAAATATGGTCTCCAATTATATTTCAATATGGAGATCACATCTAACGGTTCGGATCGATCGTTTGGATTTTCAAAATAAAAATATGGCAGCGTGGAGCACCAACTCATTTTACTCCATGGAGTAGCGTAGCCCATCCCATATATATATATATATATATATATATATATGAGGAGGGTTCAAATACCTCCATGTTTTTGTGCCTCCATCTCTCTCCATCATTTTCAAAGTTCAAACAGTCGATCCGAACCGCTCAATCTAACCTCCATACTAAAATATGTTTGGAGACCAAATTTTATATTTTTAGGAATTTTTTTACTATTTTTTTAGATAGGTACAAAAATACTGTTTTTAGATGGTTCAGATTTACTGATTTTGTACCTATCTAAAAAAATAGTAAAAAAAATCATAAAAATATAAAATTTGGTCTCCAAACATATTTTAGTATGGAGGTTAGGTTGAGCGGTTCAGATCGACTGTTTGAACTTTGAAAATGATGGAGGCACAAAACCATGGAGGCATTTGAACCCTCATATATATATATATATAGATATATATAGAGAGAGAGAGAGAGAGAGAATGACTAATATACTTTCGGTAGCATATGGACCGAAGTGCTACCGGTTCAAATTTGAAATTTCAAAATCCAAAAAGTCGATCTGAATCATTTATCTTGTTCTCCATATTAATATGTACTTGGAGACCAAATTTTATATTTTTCTAAATTTTTTTACTATTTATTAAGCCACTTTGAAAATCGCTGATTCAAAGGTGGCACTGTTTTGTTAAGCCACCGTTGGATCAGCGATTTTCAAAGTGGCTTAATAAATAGTAAAAAAATTTAGAAAAATGTAAAATTTGGTCATATTAATATGGAGAACAAGATGAATGGTTCAGATCGACTTTTTGGATTTTAAAATTTCAAATTTGGACCGATAGCACTTCGGCCCATATGCTATCGAAAGCATATTAGTCTCTCTCTCTCTCTCTCTCTCTCTCTATATATATATAGAGGTTGGCTAAGATCAAAGTGGTAGTTCCCGAGCTTTGGTGCTACCAATTCGTTTTTCAATTTTCAAAGTTCAAAACATCGATCCGAACTATTCAAATTGATCTCTATATTAAAATATGCTTGGAGACCAAATTTTATATTTTTATGAATTTTTTTACTATTTATTAAGCCACTTTGAAAATCCCTAATCCAACGGTGGCTTCTGATTTTACTGTTTTGTTAAGCCACCGTTGGATTAGCAATTTTCAAAGTGGCTTAATAAATAGTAAAAAAATTCAGAAAAAATATAAAATTTGGTCTCCAAGCACATTTTAATATAGAGATCAACTTGAACAGTTCAGATCGACGTTTTGGACTTTGAAAATTAAAAAACAAATTGGTAGCACCAAAGCTCACGAACTACCACTTTGATCTTAGCCAACCTAGATGAGTTACGCTACTCCATGGAGTAAAACGCGTTGGTACTCCATGGCACTATATTTTTATTTTGAAAATCCAAATGACAAATCCGAACCGCTCAACATGATCTCCATATTGAAATGTGCTTGGAGACCAAATTTTACATTTTTTGGAATTGTTTTACTATTTATTAAGCAATTTTAAAAATCATTGATCCGATGTTCCAGAAAGTTTTACTGTTCACAGCAAAACAGCAATTTTCAAAATTGCTTAATAAATAGTAAAAAAAATTTAAAAAAATGTAAAATTTGGTCTCCAAGCACATTTCAATATGGAGATCACATCTAACGGTTCAAATCAGTCGTTTGGACTTTCAAAATGAAAATACGACGTGGAGTATAAACACGTTTTACTCCATAGAATAGCGTAGCTCATATATATATATATATATGAGGAGGGATCCGATTACACCATTTTTTGGTGACACCGAATTATGCCCTATGTTTATAAAATCCAAACTGTTCAACTTGTTGGATATGTTAAAATGTGCTTGCAGATCAAATTTTATATTTTTCTGAATTTTTTTACTATTTATTAAGATGGGTACAGAAATTCAACGGTCTGAATATAGCGATTTTGTTAAATACTTAATAAATAGTAAAAAAATTCCAAAAAATGTAAAATTTGATCTGCAAGCACATTTTAACATATCCAACAAGTAGAAGGATTTGGACCGACTGTTTGAACTTTGTAAACTTTGAAAATGGAGAGTGTTATTCGGTGTCACCAAAAAATGGTGTAATCGGATTCCTCCTCTATATATATATATGCATAAAAATCTAATAGAACCAGACAATAATATTCCAATTCATGTATTATTAGGTGGACCTACACAATAATGACGGAATCCGTAAAAAAAATAAAATACATCATCTTATAATTCAACAAAAAAATATGAATTGTTAGATTATGAAATTCAATACAGAAGAAGATGATCAAATGAACAAAAGTACACAAGAGCACACATATAAGCACAGTAATTAGTGTATGTAAATGGGACCGTCTATAGCTATTTATGAGAAAAAAAAAAATCTGGTCATATCATGTTCAAGGTTCTTTATTTGTTAGTGCATATTTTCTCACTCTTTACTTCAATGTTGTAATCATACGAATAAGATCCGACCAAAATTGTTAGTTAGTGCATATGTCTCTTGTACTTCAAATTAAACTTGTTTTTAGTGTGTTACACAAACGGCCAAAACTACAAAAATTTGACTGGTGGGTTGAAATAAAGTGCACAATACATGGCTTGTGAAATTTGAACTCAAGCTAGTTTTCACAATCACAAAATATAATTTTAATCAGTAAACTGTAAGTATATATTTAGTATTTTATGAGAAAGTTTAGCCATATAATAAAATTTCCTACAAAAACTTCAATTAAATTTTAATATACATAATTAAAACATTTAAAAATTACAAAGATAATACATTTATAATTAGTTGCCTGCACTTATACTCGTTATACTTGCAACAACATTTGTAGCTTCATCATACATGTCACAGAAAAACCTTGAGTGAGAGGAGGCACTAGAAAGATAAGTTTTCTCCTCTCTTGGTCTCTGACCTGTTCAAAATTTCATGTGGCTCGTGCGCAAAATTCAGGTCTTTCACATTTTATTTTTCTCTCCATTTCCACTATTTAGGTGGCTACAGGGCCCATATAAAATGTCCCTTCTCTATAAAAAAAATAGAGTTCAACTTGCATTCCTCTTACTTTGAGATTCAAATGGATCAAGAAAATATACAACTCTTGAAAGATAATATATTAATAAATTATTATCAGAACAAAGTTGAATTGAAATTAATTAGAAAGAAGGATGACAATTAATTTTGATCTAGTAATTAAAAATAATGTTTCCGTGTGATATATAAGTCGTATAGGCTAGACATTCAGATGTTTTTTTTGTGTGTGAATATTAATGGATCATGAGTGGCTTGACCTTAAAACTCTCATTACAAAAAATGATGGCTATTTCAAATTTTGTGAAGAACAACAATAAATACTTAGTTTATAAATAAGAGACCATTTAATATAAGATCTTCCTTATCTGCAAAATATAAAAATTTAATTTTAGTACAATAGACCGCCAATCATCATCAATAATAAATTAAAAACCAAATAAATGCTTCAACTAAACAATCAGATCGTTTAAAATTAATGACTCTGACAAATTGAAAGAATCAGCACTTATTTATTTTGGGTAATTAGCTTGAGCACTCGTGCCCAGTGTTGTGTACTCTGGCATTATGGCATGAAAACAGCTAGCAAGTCTTTTTCACATGCATTAACTCAATAAAACAATAATGGGTCCCACTGAACAATCTAATATTAGACACCAGATCAAACAAAAACAGTGTCAAATAAAACAAGTCAATCCACGCAATTAAACACACTAAAAAAATTCTCATGTCGGGACCAATGATTTTTTAATACCTGTACTCGAGAAAAAATAATTATTTTCATAACAGCCTAGTCTCTTTCTCCTGTTCATACACATGATGCTATCACTTCGACCATGATATATTCCATCAAGTAAAACACAGCAATGTTATTAAATAGAAAAAAAGAGGGAAGAATTTTGAAATTGCCCTTACAAAAAAAAAAACTTCTTTATTTTGAGACAAAGTAAGGTGAGGTTTAAATTGAACAATTTTATTGAAATTTTACAAATATTAACTTCCTACAATCTGAGGCATGAATACTGCATGCAGGATCAAGGGATTGCTCTCTAATTTAAGATTTTGTAGGTATAAATGCAATTATCTTTAAACAAAGCACAAGATAAGACTGAAGTCCTAAACAAAGTTTAAGCTTGGTACTAGCTACACCCATGTGGTTTTGTCTCATGAGGAGAAGAATAAAAAGCACCAAGAAATTGATCATCAAACAAAAAACCACAATTGCTATTGTCCAATAAAAGAGATTGGTAATTAAAGTCTAAATTTAACCCAAACCCTAATCCAGCAGTGTTGCTTGTAGACCCCAGTGTAGGTGCCAAGAAATCATCACACGTGTAGGTCTCTGTTTTTACCGTCGGTATTACGAGCGGTGCGATAGGTGGTGAAGGTGACGGGGTGTTGATTGCTGTGCTAATTATGCTAATTGCACTATTTGTACTAGTAGGTGGAGATAGGGGACTAATTAATTGCTGATCCTGTTGCGGTGCCATCATTCGTTTCTTTAGCTTTGTGTTCCAGTAGTTCTTGACATCATTGTCGGTTCTTCCCGGGAGCTGAGCTGCGATAACCGACCATCTGATAACAGGGAAAAAGAAGATTAATTATGAAGTATAACAACTCTAAATTCAGCACAAAATCTTAATGTTAAGCACAAAAGATGTTTAAGATCCAGAAATGAAAAATTAAGAGTCACTGTTCACCTGCTAGTACTAATTATGTGAGTGATGACATCTAAATGTTGGAAACTACGAAAGCTTTTTATGGAAAATAATAACTCCATTTCAACATTCATAAAGACTCGAGGAGCACAGAATTTCGATATCAAATGGAAAAACTGTTTGTGATATCTAGAATTTGGGAAAAAAATATAGAAATTAAATGTTGTAGCCCCCATGTAATTATAACTAATTGTATACAGAAAATTATTCATTGAAAGAAACAGTACTTCTTTCAAAAAAGACTACAATTAGCAAGGGACATATGCAACTAGAGAGAGAAAAACCTGCTTCCAATCTTGTTATAGAGAGACCAAATGATATTATCTTCTTCTTCAGTGAAACCGCCATGCTTTATATCTGGTCTGAGATAATTTAACCATCTTAAACGACAACTTTTTCCACATCTTCTCAGTCCTAATTAAGCACAACATAAGGGGAATTTTGAGAAAAAATTGATATGGATATATAATTCTGACAAACAACGTCAATCAAAAAGAAAATTAATGAATTACTACGTACCTGCTTTCTTTGGCAAAGCAATCCAGTTGCCACCACTGCCCTGCTTCTCTATGTAATTTCTGAGTGTTTCATCTTCCTCTGGAGACCAAGGACCTCTCTTCACATTTGCCTTGTCGCAGCATGGCGCTCTTCCCATGTCTCCACAGAAAGAGAGAGATTCAGAGTAGAGAGAGAGAGATGAGAAGAGGTGTGGAGAGTGTAAGTTGCAAACAAGCTGGATCGGTCTGGTTTTCAATCTCTTTAAAAAAGCTATTTGAAGAGAGACACAGGCAAAAAGTTGGAGAAAAAGCTGGTCCTCTGTAGTATAAAGTATTGACCAAGTTTTGCTCAGTTTTCCATTTTTAAAGTTTTCCAATATTGCTTGTTTCGTACCGGAGAAGAAAGAAATGGTTAGCTAGACCTGGTTTTTTTTATTCATTTGAACGCCTGAGGTAGTCTTGGAAGGCAAGAGTAGGAGCATATGATATGAGAAATGTTAATTACATCTTAAATAAAATTGAGTTTGTTACATAATATCTATAATAATACTCATAATTAAAATCTAAATAGTAATTTACAAGTAATTTCATAATTGAGATACATGAGATCCAGTTAAAACATTTATAGCCTCAATTTATTAGAATTTCACACAAAAATTATAAAGTATTAATGTATCATTTTATAAAGTCCAAATGCAGTTTGACTAATATAAATCTATCTATATTAGATTTTTTATATAATGAAAATAAATTATATTAAAAAAAATATTTGCAAAAGATGACTTGACAGAATTAAAACTACATATTTTATTTCTCTAACCATATGCTTTGATTGACAACATTCTTTTACTACTCTTTGTGATAATAGTACTGCCAAAACATAAAATAGTTAAATGTCTCTACAAAATAATTCGGACATGCCAAAAAAAATGAACAAAACTAAACAGCCACACACTTATTTACTTAATTAAACATGCATCTGTTATTATAAAAAACTCATGAATCCTCTGTTATGAATTTAGATAATTAAATTTACCAAATCAAAAACAAGTTTTGCATTCTATAAATACTGTAATTATGAACTCCCTCCAAATCCAATTATTGTTCTCCCCAAGCATTTATTTTAGACCAAGAACATCTCCCAAAAATTGTTCAACAACCTGGATGAACCAGTTGACGTCGAAATGGTGGAACCTGATTGGAAGAATCAGAACCCCGCTTATTTGTTGCTGGATCTAAGCCGTGGAGATAAAAGTTGAACCGATCATCACAGCAAAGCGACAAATGGACGGCTGTGATTGGGACCAGACTAGAGGCACCGCAAGGCGGCGGGGTCCACTTGTCCCACGCAAATTTGATGTGCTCGGCGGATCCCAAAAGGTGATCTCCTTTTGACGTTGGTGTGAGAGAGTGTGTAAAGCTTTTTCTAAAGGGTAGTGTCGGTATTTTGTTTATTTTCAGGTAAAAGTGTGTCTGTGGTCGTTGCTGTGGCGGGTTGTAAAATGCTAATTTGTGTATAATTGGGATTAAGTATGATTTACAAGGTTCTTTATTATTTATTGCACATATGTATTATATTACATCAAGTTGTATGATGTATATAAATGAATGAGAACATAATAACAAAAATACAAAAGAATAAAAAAACTCAATTGATTACTTACAGAAGACTCTGAATTTTAATTCTTTCTGAACATATATTTATGATTGGTTAAATATTTAAGCAGAATTTTATAATCATCTGTTGAACTTATTGGCAGGAAAAAAAAAATTTATGTTCCTTGATTTGAATTACTTTCTAAAAAGTTGAAAAAAAAAAAGAAGAAGAAAGAAAACAAAATAAAAGCGAGATCCATCATCCTTTGCATTATTAGTCACGTTGTAGGCTCCAAAGAAAGATAGAGAGATATTCTTAAAAGAGCGCCTGAGGTTTGAAACAAGTCAGTGGTGGCAGCCCACAGGACAAAACAAGGCCATTGCCAATTTTATTTTCTCCGGGTTTTATTTTAGGTTGAACTTCTTCCCTTCGGATTCTTCACTTTTCTAGTAAACTTTTCTCTTTTGAGAAAGTAGGAAGAAAAATATGAACCCAACAGTGCTTTTTTAGAAAATCAATCCTCATCCATCAGTACGGATTGGGGCCTCAAAATAATAAGAGGGTTCAAAGAGGTTATTTTCATATCTTTGTTTTTTATTTTAGTGAATTTTGCAATAACAACCCTGCAAAGTTATAGTAGAATTGAAAGACAAACGATCTTTAGAGTTCTCTATTATTCCTGCTATTCATTGACTGAAAGCAGAAAGGGGAGGTAGCACAATTAGCTAGGAAAATATCCTAGAGTTGTTATATCCAAAAATCGAGAGTTCAATTGCCCTTCACGAACCTTGGTAGCTACTACCCAGTTTTCAAAAAAGAAAAGCAGAACCGGTTCTGATATTCTCTGCTCAGCTGTTTCCTCTAGAAATATATTACTGCAGCCTGAAATTCAAAAGGCCTCTGTTCAGTTGTTCTTCTACAAATCGCAGGTGCTTTGAATTGAAATCAAGGCTCCGCTCAGCTGTTTCGTCTAGAAATTAATTACTGCAGCCTGATATTCAAAAGGCCTCTGTTCAATTGTTCCTCTACAAATCGCAGGTGCTTTGAATTGAAATCAAGGCTTCGCTCAGTTGTTTCCACAAGAATTTACCGGAGTCATCAATTGCCGTTGAATGTATTCATGGGCTGGGCCTAAGGCTTCCTCCCTGCATTAAGAGATGCCATTAAAGATCCAAAATAAATTTATATTGAGCTAGACTGAGCCCAATATTCTAGTTAAATCCAGCAACTCTGCTTCAAACTAAGAACCGATTTCTTCTATAATCCAAACCAAATCGGCAGGGAAACAATTTTTTCATTGTTATTCTTACCAACCTCTTTTAGATAGCATATTTTTTCTAATTTGAAAGCCCATATGAACATTGTGAAAAAAAAAAAAAAAGTTTCATCAACAGGCCAGATCTCAAGTTATCAATAAAAATCATTTATAACTCTTACAGCAAATTTTTTTTTTTGAGGAGAACTCTTACAGCAAATTATGTAATGAAAGTGATAGTAGTACAAACTCAAAATGATTAGATTTTTTTTTTTTTTGATAATTTAAGTAGGGTCGAAATTTCATAACCACAATTACGGAAATAGGATTTGCAGTTGAAAATATTTTACCATTTTTTTAATTTTATTTAAAATTTTTAAAGAACACGTGGATATTAGAGCATTAATGACGAATGAATAGCAGAGTTATTGCTCACATAATTGATCCCAGCATAAACCAATAAGTGACAAATTCTGTAGAAAGAGCCATAATAGGTGTCGTTTAAAGAAACAGAACAGTATCTCATTTCTAGCCGTTCTTTTTCCGAATCCAAAGTAACCATCTAGAAAAGGACTGATCACAAAGAATACGAAAAATTGGCGCTGTGTTAGGGATTGATTGATCGGCTCATCAGTTGATGCTGATTTCTGCCCCTCTAAAATAGTTTTTGTAGAATTCCTCATTCTGTTTAACTGTCGCTGGTAAAAACCTCTGAAATGTCCAATTTTTTTTTTTTTTTTTTTTAAGATGAAAGGTTCTGTATATTGCTGCAAGAAACACTTCTCGCAGCTTCAGTAAAGACAGTGTAAATATCATAAAAAGAAAATAAATAAGAATTACTAGATTTGTGTTAGATTTAAGTCTTTATGAGAAATTTTCCTACAAGTCCAATTCCAAAGAAATAAGAGGTCAAGAGTATATATTACATCGGATTTAAACATGATATTCAGCGAAACCTATGTAGTATGGACATCGACATGATATTTAGCGAAACCTATGTAGTATGGACATCGACATGAGTATATATTACATCGGATTTAAATCACTTTCAATTGAGACACAAGTACCTATATTGTTTCAAACACACAAAAAAAGTTCTAGAAAACTACATGGAAGGAAAGCTACTAATAAAGGATCGATTCTACTCGGAAGTATTTCAGAGAAAAACCAATTTCAATAATAATTCCATATATGCAAACCAAGCAACTTTAGGACTTGGTTAAAAGGACAGACAAATGTCAATAGTACAGAAAAATCAGATATTCTCTCGAGGTAATTTGATAAGAAATATATGCTACTCCCAACCTATTTCAATTTGATTCATTATTGCTGTACCGCAGTGCTTAGTTTGTCTTTCAGATGTGACTAATAATGGATCTTTACCAGATATGAAAATACAGCAAATGAAGGAAATCAGAGGGAAAAAAAAAAACAAAATTTGTTACCAGACAAAATTGTTAATTAGAAAAGATTGCATTAGGAGCACCAGTGACTTTTTTTTTAAAGTAATACGCCAGATAGTAACTATTGAAAATAGTTAATACCCAAAAGCGCAATTTATTCCAGTCACAAACCAAATCAGTCTGTAATCCCTAAACTTTGTCTCCCAAAGAATAATTGGCACTGTATTTGTTATCAGCAATTAATTAGTGATTACGAGGTGATGATCGCTAAGTCAAGATAGTTAATCCCAGTTAGGCAAATCAGATAGATATTTAGTGCCAAACGCGGACACAATACCACCTGTACCTATTAGAATTTTGATTGTGATGCCGGTACTATCCTTAATTATATAACACATTACGTGTACCTTGGTTAATGGATATTATTACTGTACCATCCGACAGATACAATTAAGTTAGGCCCTCTGGACAAATCAAATGTCGTACAAAAAAGCATACGATTTGGGGATTACATCTGGTTAGCCTCAATTGGGTTTCAGTTTGGTCGGTTCTAAGATCACATGCACAGCATCATTTAGTCCACAGTCTTTTCGGTACAAAGCGAGATGATGTGCTCAACTTACAGTGGTGATGTTTCCTAGGGTCGTTAAAGGAACATTTTGTGGTGTACAAATGAAAAGCCCAGAAATATCAATTATTATTTTTTCAACTCAAAATATTAATATTTGCCTTGATGGAGTGAGGCTATGGTAATATGCATATTACACAATGGTTCGCGTTATAGATTTATATCTCTGTTTTTAAAATTTAAATAATTGATTTGAACTATTAAACATAAACTTTATATAAAAATGTACTTCTAAACAACGTTTATTTTTCTTAAAATTATTTTACTAATTTTTTAGATAAGTAAAAAATCACTTGATTTGTAAATTGTGAACCATCCAAAAGTAATGTTTTTCCATCTATCTAACAAAATAGTAAAAATATTCTGATAAATATAAAATTTGGATTGACATTTTCATATGAAGATCTTGTTTAACGGCTCATATCGACTGTCTAAACTTAAAAATTAGAGATATGGATCCATAGCACGAGTTAATATGTAATTTGCATATTACAATATAATTACTCTATGTTCCTGATGTAAAATACAACACGCAGAGGCATATCTACCTTATAAGAATGAGGTCAATTTATCGCCATTTTTTTCAAAAAATTTAAATTTATACCTTACTTTTAATATATGTTTAAAATAAAATATTATAGATAGTGTAAAATTGACCCTCATTTGTAGTAAGAAAATTTTATATATTTAACTTCTATTTATGTTTAACAAAAGTCTAATTTTGTCCCTGATTATATGTATCATATACCAATAATTAAATATACATATCCTGAATCCTGATTATATACTTCTAAAATACAAAAGGTCACATACCTGTTTACCCACGAAAACCTATTTTCATCTTTGTTGACAACAATACCCAACATGTCTCTTCTTGATCTTTTGCATTTATCTCAAATGTAACCTAATTAATTGTCAATTTTATTTTCTTGGTGCTCAACTGAAGTTTCATTCCATTACAATAGAAAAATAAAACAAACATCTTCTGATCAATACTGGCTGAATTTCAATCGATTTTTTTATAAAATTAATGGATAATCTTCTTACCGACACGATCGAGCTACGATGAGTTCGTATCAGTTGTTTTTCTCATATATAAAAGAAGATTCTAACCTTTTCAATCTAGACTTGATGATCTAAAATATAGAGACTAGATCTATCGAACTGATGGCTAATAGAGACATTTTTATGCGTGCTTTAGTGGGATCCACTTTGCACATTTTTTTATTGTTTTGTCCTAACGGAAAACAAATATGATACAGAATAGATTTTTGATAATAAATACGGAAAATATGATAAATAGAATAGTTGTATTAACTATTCTGATTTGTTGATTGTACAAGGGAGCCTTATATAATTTCGGTAAAAAAAAAAAAAACGGTTATCTACCGAAATTTTTATTTATACCTTTTCAACAACAAAAAAAAAAAACCCTCAAAATATGGGGAATTCCACATCTACCCGGGCCGCTATGTAATATGTGGCTCCATTTTTTAGACTTGCAGATTGGTTTGGAGGCTCATCAAAACCTAAGTATATTTAATATTACAGTACAATTTTATTCAAGAATGAAACCATAGATTGGTTTAGCAGCCCAAATAGATATGGAATTCTCACAAAATGAGAATATTTTGAATTATTTTTTTTATTATGGTATAAATAAAATTTTGATGTTAACTGATCTCAAGTATACGGTTGGTTGTACATTTTAAAAATGAAAATGATTGAGATGTTTTTTTATTCTAAAAATAGTAAATTTGTACTATATCTATCTATAGAGAGAGAGAGAGAGCGCGCTCTTTTGGGCTCTAAAAAGTTTTGTGAGTTTTTACTTAGACATGTATTTTAAATAGTGACTGAGTAAAAAATTAAAATATATAGGATAGTATATAAAAACTTTTTAAATAAATAAATTTCAATATGTATAATAAAAAAAATTGAAATCATGAAGATAGCTAAGCACCCCCCCTAGTCTATACCAGTGTTTTAAAATGCGGCCGCATGGGCCGCATATGCGTATGCGGTCGGCAGTCGTGCTCAGAATGCCCATGCGGTTTTTCTATGCGGTCCGAATATGCGGTCATGCGGTTTTTCCATGCAGCCATGCGGTCCGAATATGCGGCCATGCGGTTTTTCCATACGGCCATGCGGTCCGAATATGCGGCCATGCGGACTGAAATATGCAGCCATGCAGTTTTTCCATGCGGTTTTGATAATTTGATTGTATTTTAATTAAAATTTATATTAAAAAAAATCAAAAAATTATTATTGGTTATGTTATTATGTGAAAATAAATTTAAATATATGAATATGAATATATATATATATATATATATATATATATATATATATATATATATATATATATATATATATATACGTGAATTTTCATTTTAAAACCCGCATATATAAATCCGCATGAAAATCCGCATTTGCGGTATGCAGTGGCCTTCCGCATGCATGAACAAAACCGCATTTTAAAACACTGGTCTATACATAGATCAGCTCTGATTTTAAAGGTTCATTCAAGTTCTCTTAAAAAGAATATGAAAAAATTAAGATGCTCTTGTTGGTTAAAATAAAAATAAAAATAAAAAGGCTCATTTTGTCAATTGAGTTCTCTTGAAAAAATATATTAAAATAAGAGTTTAGATTTTCTGTGTTAATGTGGAAGAGTTTCTATGTCATTTATTAACATGGTTTTCGACCCTTTTTTCTTGTTGCAATAGATATATATTCAAGAAATTTTTAGCTCTTTTGTGCCAATTTGTTGTTAAGATTGGAAGAATTGGAAAAAAGAAGAAGAAAGAATTATATACATGTTTGTCTTCATTTGGAATTTGACTTGAGGAATTGAGGGGTTTTCATATATTTGGTGGGATTTTATAATATTTGAATCTGTAGACAGTAGGTTTGCGGGAGTTTATGTTCAAGTTCAGTAATTGCAATGGTGGGTGGAGAAAATTCTTTATTTTCTGCTTTAAAGTAGAAGGGCTTCTCTGTCATTTATCAACTTGATTGATTGAAAATTGGACTCCACAAATGAAATTGAATTGTGAGCTTCCAAATTGGATTTTATGGCGTGCTGGATTTGAGCCAGAAGACCGGAACATAAAAGCTTGGTTTTTTGTTATATATTCTTCTTCTTGAACCAAACCAAGTTCATGGTGCCATCTGAGTTCGGGTGAGAGAAATTGTAAAATGAAGGAAGAACCTCTTAACCAGCAACTAATGATTTAGTCATTTGTTAGTAAAATCTGAATGTACCCGATAAAAACGAGTGGACTGTGGACCCGTATAAATGAACCCAACAATCCACATTCTCTTTTGTTCTTCGTGAAATTGGTCAGAACAACCCAAACAAGCTGTACTGAATCTCTTTGCTCATTCTTTGTGATGAAAGATGATGAATCGTGTGATGTGGAGGTACAAATTGATAGTGTGTCATTTCAATTTACGGAGCTTCATCGCAGTTGATGTGGTGCGAGACGGACCGAGCCCAATGACCGCAGTGTATCTGGTGTTCGAGCTGGAGACTGGATCGACTTATTGTCACACTTTTTTTTTTATTATTATTATTATTTTGTTTACATGAAGAGAGGAACAAGAGTAGGGGCTTTGGAAATTGGAATAGCCGAATATGTTTGATAAGTTGTGAAGAATAAGGCGGTTAGTTCTAACTGTCTATCTCGAATATAGATGCTAGGATGATTAAGAATTTAAGATCTAGAATAGAGAAAAAGGGTAGATGCCAATTTTCTAGAATAGAGAAAAAAGATAGAATACAATATGAGACATAATATTTTTCATATGCTGTCTTAATTTTGCTCTATTATTGTTCTGATATCATAATAATTTAGAAAATATATATATATATGTTAACATAGAATGATTTTTGTATGATTCTTGCGTAATTTGATTACAATTGTATAAAAAATATTTATTATATTTTTTTTTTACATCTCCAACTAAATATTTTTTTACCTTTTAGTTCTAATTTGTTGACACAATATACATCCACTAATATTTTCCAGTTAATATCTCTAACAGACTTTCTTCAAAAATCACACATTCAGGGCGTGTTCGGATGTCATGGGATTACGGAATGGGAATAGAAATGAGAATGAGAATTCACTTTTGAAAAAGTGGGAACCTACGGGTACAGAATGTACGGGATTAATTATGGGAATATGAGAAAATGAGTGTTCGTTTGTATCATGGGATTAATTGTGGGAAATCGTTATTTGTTTTAAGAGGAGGGTTCAAATGCCTCCATTTTTTGTGCCTCCATCATGCCTCCATTTTTTAAAACTTAAATAACTCAAAAGTTTACAACTTAAACGTCAAAATAAAACCGTTAGATGTGATCTATGTTATTTTCTCTATGTGCCCATAAAAAATTATCACATTTTGATTTTGTTTTTATATGAATTAATAAGTTGGAAAATCAATGTCTAGAAATTATCCACATTTGTATACATTTTTACAAGCTCGAGATGACAATCAAAACAAAGTTGAAATGCCATAATTTTTTACATATGCATAGATAAAATGATATAGTTCATATCCAACAGGTTTTTTTATTTTAAGATTTAAATTTTGAGTTATTAAAGTTTTTAAAAATGGAGGCATGATGGAGGCACAAAAAATGAAGGCATTTGAACCCTCCTCTTGTTTTAAATATGTATATTTATTTAATTGTTTTAGTTTAGTTTAGTTATAAATATTTTTTTATTTAATTATTGTTTTCGAAAAGTATATAGACCAATAATATATTGTAAATTTGATATTTTAATGGGTTGTAAATTGTAACATTTGGTAAACATATTTTTTTTAATTATATTAATGAAATTAAATAAAATTGATTAAATAATAATATTAAAAAGACGAACCATTTCTAATAAAAAATATTACTAGAATGATACAAATAAAATAAGAAAATATTTATAAATAAATAAAAAATAAGAAAACAATAATTAAAAATATTTACAAAAAATAAACATTTAAAAACATTTATAAACAAACAAACAAGCATTTAAAATATATAATTACAAAAATTAGAAAATAAACAAGCATTTAAAATATGTAATTACAAACTGTTTCTACTTATCTTTTATAAAAAAAAAAGACTAAAAAATCGTACAGGTAATTTGAACTCATATGTTTTAAATAGTTAATTTCAAATACAACAGTTCTGAACGCATATGAGCTTATTATCCTCATATATATGTTTAAATCGTTTTTTTTTTTAAATAAGAAAACAACAATTAAAATTATTTACAAAATATAAACATTTAAAAATATTTCGTAAGATAAAAGACTTTTAAACAGTTTGTGATTTATTGTAAAATTAATATATAAATTCAGCAGTTGCAAAAACAAAGGAAAACAAAAAAAGTTCCGGATCCATGATATGAATCTTTAGTCTCACAATCAATTTTGAAGAATAATATAATCACTTGTATATACTCTTCTCCTTTATTCATTATGGAAAGATGAGAGAGGGGAGAGACAATGGAGAGAGAGATGATATAATAAAAAATTCGAGTTAGTTGGGCTAGTGGGGCCAGCGGAGAAAGAAGTTGGGTAAAAAAAAAATGAGGTCTGAGATCGGAAACTTTAAGAGCTGAAAATACATTGAAATGGGAAGAGCGGCTGTTCTCATAAGAAATAATTTGGATAAAAATTAAGCCTGCCGAACACCCTGAAAGAAAAACAATGGGAAACAACTCAAACCCATGAAATTTCCCACAGAAATTTGACATTCGAACACGCCCTCAGAGTTCTTAGTACAGATGCTGTTTTCACCCTTTTGAAAAGGGTAATCTAAATCCCAACCACTTTTACCCTAGTCCTAGGAAAGGATTGAGATTAACCAAACACGAAGCAACCATTAAAAACAAGATAAAGTGATAATACGGGATCAAGAAAGGGACACATTCCTCTCCACTTGCTATTAAAGTAGTTAATTTTGATAAGATCTCTGCTGCCTCAATTCTTAAAAAAGAAACTTAGAAAATTAATTGATAAGATTCTACTGTCTTAAGTGTTTTGCGAAATCTGCTTTTCATTTGAGGATTTTCCACTGTTTATACTTTTTTTTTTTGTCTTTTTGCTTCTTGGCTCAATCAAACTGAAAAAAAGATGGTTACAAGGCCAGAAGCCAAGTTCCCGTGATCTAATTCAAAAATTAGATATGTATTCCCTGTTGGTTTTTCTTAACTTTAAAATATAATAAAAGATATCGGATAAGTTTTAGAAAATAAATTATAATTAAAATTGAGTTATTTGGATTGTGCAAAGCACTGTCCTTAAGCGAATTACGTCTTTATCGTGCAAGATTTGAAAGCGCAACCAAGATAATCCGGGATAGTCAACTTCTTAGAACACGACCGTGAAAGTGACTGATGACAACTTCTTGATACCTAGCAATTTTTTTCAAGATAATACGGAAATACTGTATTATCTTTTTTGTTTCGAAATGGATACTCCAAGAATGAGGACTTATATTTAGAAAGTCAAAAAACGTTTCTATATGAATTGGGAAAGAGAAAGAGACAAAACTGTCATATGCATTGAATATCAAAATAGGAAACGCATCTGAATGATTGTTGTGAATATATTTACTATTAAAGACTTATAAATGTGAAATAAATTTATTAACGGTCATATCAAAAGAAGTGATTAGTACATATGGCATACTGGTCAATCAATTGGATATAATATGCAAACATATTCACTTAAAATTTTGAGTTTTAATGTATAAATTTCAACATTCCCTAAATTATAATATCCCCTAAAGTAATTGATTTTTGTACAGAGGATTTTGAGCATGTTCAATTCAAATCTGAGTCTAAACCATCTAATTTGTTTTGAAATTTGTACAAAATATCTTAAAAACATAATAAATTTAAAACAATTTAAGAATCAACCTTTAATCTAGTGACATAGTGCAACACTCTTATAATAAATTGTGAGTTCAAAACATAAAAAAAAATATTTATAAATATTAAATAAAAATTAATACACTAAATCTCCATCTTTCTTATTCAAAAATAGGGGGGGAAAAAAAACAAGAATCCACTTTCATTTAGTGGACATCGACATTGACCTTGCATTGGTTTTTGTTTTCGCCTTTTATTTTAGATCTTCGTGCTAGATCTAATACTTGGAATTTCTAACTTACAAACGCAAATTACTTCTATAATGATAATTATTAACGGATATAAATATTACAGATCGCTTTTCTGCTCATAAGAATAAAGATCTCTGTACTGTTTAATGTTTTATAATGTGGTCAGTTGGCCACTTCATGTTAGGATAGACGAACGCTTGTTAATTCTTAAATCAGTAAAATCACAATAAATATAACCTTTTGATATAAACTTGGATTTATTATATATGTGATACATTATTAATTTTATAGGCCTAATAATATAAAAAAAATAGCATTTTATATTGAATATGTGATGCAGTATGTAAATGCATATATGTTATGATAGACGAACGCTTTTTCTTAAGACATTAGTCAAAATATAAAAATGCAATATGATATTGATATAAACTTGGATCTATCATATATGAGATACATTATTAATTTGATAAGCCTAATAATATAAAAAAAAAATTTGTTAACATTTGATATTGAATATGTGATGCATGCTCTTATGCATGTGCTTCTATACTACATGGTCATGTTTGATTGTGGACTAAAGTTAATGAGATCTAACTTGGTTATTTCAACTTAGGACGATCTAAACTATTCATGTTTGGTTGATATCTAAAGTTATACCTTGACTTAAATAATTCCTTGTTT
Source organism: Carex rostrata (assembly GCF_964058835.1). Lineage (NCBI taxonomy): Eukaryota > Viridiplantae > Streptophyta > Magnoliopsida > Poales > Cyperaceae > Carex > Carex rostrata. The sequence continues at coordinate 7,204,500 of NC_135926.1, forward strand.
GATAAGAATTTGATCGCTTAAGGCATGATTTGATATTACAAATTATTTTGTCCTACAAAATTTGTAATAACAAAATTTTGTCCTACATATACACAACGAGACGGATCCGTTTTTCCCTGGTGGAACACCGGGCATCTTCGTATCGGGTGGATCGGCTATTTGGACTTCAAAACTAGAGATATGAGCGCGAATTAAAACGCTCCGTTTAATTCACGAAGTAGCGTAGCCTTACTCTACATGTATATATATGTATATTATATATATAATATATGTATATGTTTATATGTGTATATGTGTATATGTGTATATTTGTATATGTGTATGTGTATGTGTATATGTATATGTATGTGTGTATATGTATGTGTATGTGTGTATATGTATATGTATGTGTGTATGTGTATATGTATATGTGTACATGTGTATATGTATATATGTAGATATGTATATATTATACATATATTATAAAAATCAGAATAAAGAGCAAGTCCTTAATTAGTGTTATATTTAGACTTGTGATATCCAACAAAAAAATAAAATCAAAGTTCACCAAAAAAATAAAAATAAAAAAATCAAACTTATAAAGATTTACGACATCACTTCGTAAATATATCAAATATTTTATTTTTTGGCATACACTCTAAATAAGAAAAAAAAATTCACAAAATTATTCAAATCAAAATACTAAGATCTCTAAAAAAAAAAATAGTGAACAGTGAACCGCCCGTCCCACGGGCGCTCCGCTAGTGCTGTGACCCGCCCGTGGGACAGGCGGTTCATTTGTGTTTTGGGCCGCCCGTAGGTCTGACAGTTGGGACATTTTAAAAAATAAAATTCAATGTAAGAGTATTTTTAAAATTAAGTTTTTTTTTAAGAATATTAATAAAAATGGCCGAATTGTTTAGTCCACAATCAAACGTCAATGTTTGAGATATCATTCTGAGATGTGAAATTGCGAATTCGTCTAAAAGAACCTTCTGGTCAATCCTGGATCCCCGAAGTCTGGGATTGGTACAAACTCTCCTGAGGCGAGTCAGTATGTCACCCGACATATGAATATTGTATATTGTCAGTAACTGATAACTTGCCATGAATGTTCCATGATGACCGCGGAATATCCGAAAGCTCACCTTACTCCTGGAGTTCCAGCTTGATTTAAATTAAAAAATTATTGGCAGCCGCTGCCAATAATTCAAAAAATAAAAAAAATCAGCTTGACACGTATTGGCAGATAAGGGCGGACTCTGAATTTTCGTCAGGATAACAAAAAAAAATCAAACTAGATTTAAATAGCTAATCGGATTTAGATCCATTAACTAATTAGGTATTCGATAAAAAAAACATTGCTTTAATTTGTACTTTTTAATAGTTTGACTTGTAATTTCTGATTATCTGACCTATAATTAAAATAATCAATCATAATTTAAGAAATTTATTTTAATTTTAACTCCAAATTTAGCCCGAATTACAATTCAAACATTCAGAAGGGGCAAAGTCGATCAGAACATTCCGAACTCCACTAAAACTCAAAATCCAGAAAAGTTGCCCCATATCCGATCTATTTTCACCCCTAAGTCGAGCATTGAAGTTTTTGGTAAAAAAAAAAAAAACAGTTTTTTTTTTTTTTTATGTTTTATTTTACATTTTAGTTCCTCTTCTTAATGTAAGTATGTAACATATTTTCTTTCGTGTTTTCGTCTTTTTTTTTTATATTTATATTTTTGTAACATTTGACACTTTTGATGGTTGTATCAATTGAATTTGAAGACATTACCTCTAGATATAAAAAAAAAAAAAAAATGGAGTTAATTGAACCCTCATGTGTATTTAATCTTTATAAATCAAAAGTTTGTCCCTGATTAGGTTCACATTGCTTATCAAATATATATATATATATATATATATATATATATATATAGGATTTGGCTAATATGCTATGGGTAGTTAAGAGGTCTCCCGTGCTTCGGCTCAATATTCGAGTTTTCAAAATCCGAACGGTCGATCCGAACCGTTCATCTTGTTCTCCATATTAATATGTGTTTGGAGACCAAATTTTACATTTTTTTTGGAAATTTTTTACTATTTTTTTAGATTTATTGAATATCGCTGTTTTTTATGGTCCAGATTTGTCTGAAAAACAGCGATTTTCAATAAATCTAAAAAAATAGTAAAAAATTTCCAAAAAATGTAAAATTTGGTCTCCAAGCACATATTAATATGGAGAACAAGATGAACGGTTCGGATCGACCGTTAGCATTTTGAAAAGTCGAATATTGAGCCGTAGCACAGGAGGCCTCTTAGCTACCCATAGCACCGTAGCCAAGTCCAATATATATATATATATATATATACTAGTATCATACCCGTGCGTTGCAACGGGGACATATTATAAGAAACAAATATATCAATGAAAATAATAATTATCTAAAAATTAAAACACATGCTAATAGAAAATTTATAAGATTCTATACTTTTAATTAACTTTAATCGTGATCTCTGATAACATTTTGATGATATGATTATTTTTTATTTTTAAGTACCAATGCTATCAAATAATAGCTCTATTCGAATCTAATATCAAATATCATACAACAATTTAATATCAACATATAATATGATATCAAAAAAACATAAATAAAAAGTGTTATCGTGTGTATGTATAGGATACACACACACACACACATACTATAAGAAAAATACATATTCACACAAATGTTCCAATTTATATTCTTCTTTGTTTTCAATTTAGAACACACGCACACACACACATTGATATATTCTATATCGGAAATATATTCTAAATTGCCCACACCAATATGTATAGAAACAAAGAAAGAGAAATAAGGAAATAAAAAAAATTATTTTCATTGTGATCCATATAAAAATGAAGAAGTAAGGAAACAATAAATAAGAAAATGGAAGGTGGAGTCTTCTCAATTGAAGAGAAGAAATATGGAAACAAAAAAAAAAAAGGAAACAAGTAAATATATCGCTAAATTTCAGAATTTATTCAATTTTTATTGTAACGTATCGTGTGGCAGTATATGTGGTGGGTATGTTTTTAACTAAATTTAGACTTCTATACATAAAACATATGTATTTAATCAAAAGAAGACAAAATATGTAATTGGAGAGCTGAGATCAAATCCGAAGTTTCATCTCTCAATCGTAGCCGTTGGCGGATCAGACATCCAACGTGCTTAATAATAGAATAGAGATATACACACACATATTATAAGAGAAATATATATTCACACACACGTTCCAATTTATATTATTCTTCTTCTTTGTTTCTAATTTAGAATATACACATACACACACACATTGATATATTATATATTGGAAATATATTCTAAATTGCCCACAACAATATGTATAGAAACAAAGAAAGAGAAAGAAGAAAATAAAAAAAAATAGTTTCCATTGTGATCCATATAGAAACGAATAAGAAGTAAGGAAACAAAGAAATAAAAAAAATGGAAGGTAGAATCTTCTTAATTGAAGAAGATAAATATGGAAACAAAAAAATAAGGAAACAGATAAATATATCGCTAAATTTCATATTTGTTCAATTTTAATTGTAACGTATTGTGTGGCAGCACATGTGGTGAGTATGTTTTTAACTAAATTTAGACTTTTATACATAAATCAGATGACTTTAATCAAAAGAAGATAAATTATGTAATTGGAGGGCTGAGATCAAATCCGAAGTTTCATCTTTCAATCGTAGTCGTTGGCGGATCGGACACCCAACGTGCTTAATAATAGAATGGAGATATAGGGAGATGGGCTAATAAACAATCGATTGTTCCTAGCCTTCCGTGCAACCAAGTCGTTTTCCAATTTTTAAAGTCCAAATGATCGATTCAAACCGTTAGATGTGATCTTCATATTAAAATGTGCTAGGAGACCAAATTTTACATTTTTTTTCAAATTTTTTTACTATTTATTAAGTCACTTTGAAAATCGCTGATCCAACGGTAGCTTCTGATTTTACTGTTTGGTTAAGCCACCGTTGGATTAGTGATTTTCAAAGTGGCTTCATAAATAGTAAAAAAATTCCAAAAATTATAAAATTTGGTCTCCTAGTATATTTTAATATGGAGATCATATCTAACGGTTTGGATCGATCATTTGGACTTTAAAAATCAGAAAACGACTTGGTTGCACGGGAGGCTAGGAACAATCGATTGTTTATTAGCCTATATATATGGGATAGGCTACGCTACTCCATGGAGTAAAATGAGTTGGTGCTCCACGCCGCCATATTTTTATTTTGAAAATCCAAATGACCGATTCGAACCGTTAGATGTGATCTCCATATTGAAATGTGCTTGGAGACCAAATTTTATATTTTTTTGGAATTTTTTTACTATTTATTAAGTATTTTTTTAAATTGTTGATCCGATGGTCCAGAAAATTTTTTTACTGTTCACAGCAAAACAAAAATTTTAAAAAATGCTTAATAAATAGTAAAAACATTCCAAAAAATGTAAAATTTGGTCTCCAAGCACATTTCAATATGGAGATCACATTTAATGGTTCGGATCGGTCGTTTGAATTTTCAAACTGAAAATACGGCGTGGAGTACAAAAGCGTTTTACTCCATGGAGTAGCGTAGCCCATCCCATATATATGAGTTAGATATACTTCATGTTGTTAGATATGAATACTCCATGTTGTTAGATATAAATACTTTATTAGTTAGATATGAATAATTGATAAGCTGAAATTGTATCTATTGAAACCTAGGGTTTGTTATGTAAATTAAGCCAAGTTTTGATTCGAATTAGGTTTAATTAGGTTAGAAATGTCCAAAATTTCAAGTTACTGCCCTAGTTGTGTTTATTTTGTAGGTAATCAAGTGCTTGGAGCTTAACGGAGCAAGACGGGTCATCTGGAGCAAGACAGCACAAAGATGGAGTAGATTTCACATTTATTGCGGACCGCAATTAATTTATTGCGGGCCGCAACCAACTCAGACAGAACCATCTTCAATACAGCATTTCCAGGACCTTTATTGCGGACCGCAATAACTTCTCCAGCACAGCATTTTCATTCCAGCACACTCATTGTGGCCCGCAATAACCCTCCAGATTTCTGCGCGACATGATTTGATTTTTTCCACTTATTGCGGCCCGCAATAAACTTCTTGCGGCCCGCAGTTAGGTCAGTTCAGAGCCTGTTTTAGATATTTTTAGTTAGTTATTTTGGGATTTTGGAGGGGGTTATAAAAGGAATGTTGCAGAACTGTTTGAGGACGTTTTTAGAGTCTATTTTTCTGGTTTTCAAAGAGAGAGAGAAAGGAAAAGCAAAGGAAAAGCAAAGGAAGAGAAAAGGAGGAAGAAGAACATCGATCGACGGGTTTTATTTGTTTTCTTTCTTTCGGAACTCTTCTATTTTTCTTTGATTTCATTTGTGCCTTAGCCATGACAGGCTAAGGACTCTTCTAGGGTAGATTAGGGTTGTACTTGAAACTTTTGTTATGATTTAGTTGTTTTATTTTATATATTCTTGTTCTTTGTTATGATCTATTCTTTATTTTAATTGATTGTGAGGACTTAATCGAAATCACATGAAACCCTATGATTTGGTATTTGCAATGGAGAAATTGAATATTAGGTCCAGACCATAAGGAATAGGGTATTTGATAGGCTAAGTACCGAGAGGTGACGCTTGTTTTATACGGGCTTTACCTAATAGTTTAGAGAATTGTGCCAAGTACCGAGAGGTGAAATATGGTTTTCTAGATCAATTGGGACAGTAAGAACTTAATGACTTTAGATTAGGGTAGCTAAGTACCGAGAGGTGACGTTTATTCTAATTTAAAGATGGTATTAATATAGAGATATCCCTTTGTACCTACAACACCTAACTGTGCCTTCATAACTAAAAGAACAAATTTAATAAATCAATTAGTCATAACACTAGCGGATAGGAACCCTAAGAAACCCTACTTTCTCATACTTGTTATAAACTGAATTTAGCTTTAAGACTTTAGTTTAATTCAATTTAATCACAACCAAACCATCCTAAAAACAAACAAATTCCTTTTATTTTCTTTTACTAAATTAAATTGATTAGGTTAGACTTGAAATTTCGACTTGTCCCTGTGGAGACGATCCCTAAGTACTACTTGACTAGGTTGTACACTTGCAACCAAATTGAGTGCAATTTAGGATTTATTACTTGCATTGCATAATTCACATCAATAATTCATTAGTTAGATATGAACACAATATACTATCTATAAAAAAAATACTTTTTAAGTGAATTGAAAAAGTGTCTTGGAAGAGGTGTCCCAAAAAAGGTGTCTCATTTTGAATTGTATAAATTATTTCGTACATGTATGAATACTTCGTAATCTTCAGTATGAATATTGTTAGTGTCAAGTGTGAATACTTCCTGTAATACTAGGCTGTTGGGAATACTTCATCGTTCCCAATCTAGGCAGGTGTGAATATTGTTAGTGTCAGATGTGAATATTATTCGTGTCAAGGGCGAATACTTCATTAGTTAGATATTAATAGTTATATGAATACTTCATGTTGTCAACATATGAATACTTCTTTAGTTAGATATGAATAATTCATTACTTAGATATGAATACTATATAGATTCGCTGATCATGATTCGCGGTAGTGATCCTCAATCTTAGCAAATGTCGCTTTCAGACGGTTGCAGTTTCCAATCAAGGCTGTCAGATGTCGTCGGCGGTCTCCCTGGTTGTTACTGGTCCCCTAAAGTTTCTGTTTATATATGACGAATATTATAGATAATAAGTAATAATACTTAAATTCGTAGATATTAATATTATACGTTTTGACGATGAATAAAATCGCATTAACTCTTGATCATTGGCGATAGTTATCACATGCGCGTCAATTAGTGGTTCCCTATTGTACTTTTTTTTATCTTTAAGCACAGAAGACAGATAGAGGATGGAATGGGGGATACTACTAGTCGTTCCCATATATATATATATGAGTAGAACTAGGGTGTTCTTAAGCTCACCAAAGTGTTTGGTGAGGTTGACTCTAAAACCCATCAAATCGATTTCAAATGACGAATCCGAACCGTTAGAACCCGCCTACCTTACGTGTGATGCGTCTACATGTGAAATTTTTAAACATTTGAATTAGTTTAGTATAAAGTCAATCGGTCAAAATTAGAAGTTAATAAATTAATTTTAGTACATTCATTTTTTGAACGTTTTTTGACCACTTGACTTTATACTAAATTAATTCGAATGTTTAAAAATTTCACATGTAGACGCATCACACATAAGGTAGGCGGGTTTTAACGGTTCGGATTCATCATTTGAAATTGATTTGATGGGTTTTAGAGTGAAGCTCACCAAACACTTTGGTGAGCTTAAGAGCACCCTAGTTCTACTCTATATATATATATATATAGAGTAGAACTAGGTGCTCTTAAGCTCACCAAAATTTTGTTGAGCTTAACTCTAAAACTCATCAAATCGATTTCAAATGACGAATCCAAACCGTTGAAACCCGCCTACCTTACGTGTGATGCATCTACATGTGAAATTTTTAAACATTCGAATTAATTTAGTATAAAGTCAAGCGGTCAAAAAACGTTCAAAAATGAATGCACTAAAATTAATTTATTAACCTTCTAATTTTGACCACTTGACTTACACTAAATTAATTCGAATGTTTAAAAATTTCACATGTAGATGCATCACACGTAAGGTAGGCGGGTTTCAACGGTTCGGATTCGTCATTTGAAATCGATTTAATGAGTTTTAGAGTTAAGCTCACCAAAATTTTGGTGAGCTTAAGAGCACCTAGTTCTACTCATATATATATTATATATCTAGTGGAGACCCAGCGGAATTACAAAACCAGGACTAAAAAGGAATATCGATTCTAAAACAGAACCGAGTGTGGAAATGGACACTGCATATTTGCATAAATTCCAAACAGCTTTATTTCAATTATTAGTTTGGTCAAACAAGATCTTAACCGATTTTTAAGTTGTACGGTTTGTTCCCGGAAAGAAAAATGATTCATAGCCACGTAGTGATAGTGTTTGGTAAATGGTCCGGGCTGGGCGGTCCGGGCAAAATCCGGGCACGGGCACGGGTAGACATGGTCACGGGCATCACGGGTACACAGGTATAACGGGCCGGGCATCACGGGTTTTTTTTTTCAAAAATCTTGCTCTGCCCGTTTAATACCCGTGCCCGTCACGGGTTCGGGGGTAGGACGGTCCGGTTTTTTTTTTTTCCCCATTTTTTTTTGTTTTTTTTTCTGTTTTTTCTTTCTTTGAAAATCAATATGATGTTTAATTTTTTTATTGCTTTTAGTGTTTAAAAATAAAAATATATATATATGAAATTAATTTATGAGATGGATCAAATAAAAATTGATATTCTTGTCAATATGATGTTTTGAAAGTAATTTCATTAAAATATATGAAATTATCATATATCTATTAAATTGCAAATGAAATTGTCATTTAAATTATATATTTTAGTCACTTTATATAAAATAAATTTATGCATGTCAAATATAATTAGTTTAAAATATTTTTTTTATGTGAAAATATATTGGTTTGGAGGGAATTTTCAAAAAAATTGAAATTTGAAAAAAAAACGGGTACGGGCGCACGGGTTCACGGGCACGGACTCACGGATATGGGTTCAAGGGTATGGGGGTCCGGGTTCTCACGGGTTTTTTTCTCAAAAAACCAGGTACGGCCCGTTTAATACCCGTGCTCGTGTACTCGTGTACCCGTGCACCCGTGCATACCCGTGGCACAGGCACGGGCGGACCGATCCGGGTTGAGCCCCCGGAAGCATTTACCAAACACTACGTAGTGACCACGGCGCTCAAACATATAACGAAATCACTATTTTTTATTTGAAAAAAAAATGAATGTTAAGTAATCATATTTCTAAATTTATTTAATGCAATCGTATTTTTTAGTTATTTTGATATGTTTTGAAAAAATTTACATATTTAAGTTAAAACAGAGCAAAATATCATATTTTTGACATTCATAGAGGTGCTATCGGGTCGGATCGGGTCCGGATACTATTATATTTGGACCCGTAGTCTAAAAGTGTTCGGGTCCAAATTTCGATCCATACGCTTATCTGTTTCAATTCGGGTCGGGTCCGGATTTGGGTACCTATCTACCCGTAGATATTTCGGGTCCAGTCTTTCAGTTCCGGGTAGATATGTACCCATAACTTGTTTGTAGATTATCGGGTCCAGTTTGGATACGGGGCAGTTCCCAATCCGAAGCGGGTATATGTCACAAAAAAATCAAGAGGATGGAGAGAAAATTACTTTTGAAAAAAAAATATTGAAAAAGAGATATAATTTAAAAAAAATAAAATATTAGAGATGACGATTTCATTTTCTATGATTCAAAAAATCTATGAATGGAATACTAATAATTTGTAGAAATGACATATCAATGAGAGCAATAAATTTTCATTATTATGCAGAGGATATCAAGGCAAATATTGAAGGATGTATCTATAGTAATAAATTTTATTTAAAAAATTAGTGCAACTGTTATAGAAGGAATAAATTTGGCATTCAAAAAAGTACTGGGCTCACCACGGCCTATGCAAAAATTAATATGCAAAGTTATATTTTTATATATTAATAGTTATTAATATATGTTTTATCGAGTATTTATACGGGTATCGGGTCGGGTTCGGTTATGGGTCGGATAATTAAATGAAACCCATGTCCTACCCATTACAGTATTGGTTCCGGTTCGGATATTAAATTATTAATTTTGTAACCATACCCATAATTTAACCGGTTATATTTTTTAAACCATACCATATCCAAATTAATTAGATCCGGTTCGGTTTCGAATTGGATCCGGGTAATCGGGTAATCGGGTAAAAGTAGCACCTCTAGACGTTCATAGAATATCCGTCAAATTGAACATCATATATAGCATACAACACCTCTCATGAAGTGCACAACATGCGAAAAGAAGAAATATCAAAACAATCTGCTAAGTATGAACTCCATGAGGCATAGCCCGTATGCGGCATCAACCAATGCTGTACGGAAAGCAGGCTGCGCTATTCTAGATATTCCTAAGTAAATCCACGTCCTCCATGTTCTCCACTACTCCCATCACTACATAGGATGACTATATATACTCCTTTAGATAACATTTTATATATCAATCGTTATTCTAGCAATTCTTATAGTTAGATAGAGTTTGTTAGGCTAAGTAGTCACTTAGAGAAAAAGGGTATAGTCATTAGAGGTTGAGTAGCTAAGAAATCATCTAAGGAGGCATAATTCGGCTCAATCAGAGGCATAGGAGTGTCATCTATCTTCAATTGGGTTATATTTATGTTTTTCTTATTTATTTCTTTTGTTATTATGTCCATGAGAGGTTAAACTTCTCATCTCTAAGGTAAGTATTGTACTTGAATTCTTAATTATATTTTGCATTTATGATCTGAATATTTATTGCATTTTATCTTTTTATATGTTATTGCATGCATACTTCTGTCTACATATTGTCAATGATCTTCATATGCCTTTGATAAGCAATTCACATAATTACTCATAAGTAGCGGTGAGATTGGGGTTAACGAAACTTGGTTGTGATTTAAAGACTTGAGTTCGAACCCAAGGTGCTCCCTTGGCAGGATAGTATAAATTGTATTTTATTTTAGAATTAGTTGTCCCTCTTCGCTAGATTAGACCGACATCTAAAACACAAACTAATTAATTTAATCGTCGACTTTTGTTAGATTAGGCCTTAGTTAGAATAACATTAACAAATCCAATCTTGGTGGGATCTTTAGACTTATTTCAATAACACAGTAGTATAGGAAAAAAAACATATTTTCATATCTAAAATACCTAGTCTTGGTAGCCCTAAAGCTGATCGAAAGATCAGAAAACCCTCATATTGCATAACAAATATCTCAGTATATCATGCGAGGTAGTGACAGTTTCATACACGGTATACGAGGAAGACAAAGTCTATACAATACGCAGCAGTGACAATACTGTACACGATATAGATAAAAGTCATAACTTATATTTGTATAATTAGAAAATTAGGAAACCAACCCTAGAGGCTATCTACCCACTGAATACTTTATTTTACTTATTATTGTTTGACTACATTGATTACCATAAAACATTTTTAAAAACCGACAAACCTAGAGTAGTAAAAATTGTCAAAAATTTAATACACTATTTGTTGGCTGTATGCAATCTTCAATTACTTTGTTTAAATAAATTTGCAAAATAAACTAATCAAATTTAACCATTTACATGATTTAGTGAGTTTAGAAGTTTCCTTTAATTACAAGATTTATAATGAAGAATCGGAGATAGGTTTAGAGCTTTAATTTTAAGATTTATAATGAAGAACCAATGTTCATGAAGTGCTAAATTTCAAGATTATTTTGATGAACTTGAGGAGTTAACAAGATTTTTATGAAGCTATAGATTTCTGTAATAATCAAGTAGTTAAGTAAAGTATATTTGAGGCTAGTTGATTTCTGGAGCATTCATCTTGAACGGAACAAATGTGGAACCAATTCAAATGATAAGTCAACATGTTCCAGTTTGGTTCCGACCAAGATGAGTGTTATCTATATTGTTAAGCTTATCAAGTTTTATGGGACAAATTATATTATACGTTCTGGATGGGCATAAATGCTCAGAACGGATAATATCAATTTGAATTAAATTGCAAAAACCCTAACTTCATTATCAGTACAATCCGAGCTGACGGGTTTTTGCCCGTTAGAACGGATCTTGATGAATCTGAATTCTCCACTATAAAAATAGTTATTTCACTTCAGATTCTTCAAGCTAGTTGATAGGGGCAAAATAAGTAGTGATTTTCTCTATCACTTGACCTAAAATATTATCATTTATCAAATTACAATTACTCATTTTTTATAAAATCAGATTTTTTTTTTTGTTTGTTTGTTATTTTACTTGATTTTGGAGAATTGCAGATTTTTAGTGTTATTCAAACTAAAACAGGCATAAAACGTAGCAATTCAGAGACATAGTCCCAAGCGTGCAAATGCCCTCATCCGCATGCGACCCAAAGAGCTACCGTGCAAGAATTATGCCAGCTGTGTGACCGACTAGTGAACCGCATGCTACTCAAGCATCCACACGGAATACTGCCATAATAGCAATTACAGCTCTAACTTGGCAACTAAGGCCTATATAGGCATCTGACTAAAGGGAACTATACCTCTGGACTACCATTTATCATTTTACACCAGAAAGCATACAATTTACCATGTATTATTAGGTTAGAACCAGGGTTTCTCTAATGAAGGCTATGCAAGGATAGAAGAGTAAAATAGCAAAGCCTCTATTAGAAGAGAATGAAGAAGTAGGAACTAAAGCTGGTGTGCATTAAAGAAGAGATCACATAGGTGTACTCCTTCCATCTCTCTCTATTGTTCTCTTTCTTCATGTCTTTTGTCTCATTTGTTGTTAAACCTGCCATGAGCGGCTAAGCAACCATTTTCTAGGGTGAAGATATCTAATATTGAACTCTTATGAGTTTGATCTAAAGGTTTATTTATATTTATCATTTACGTTTGATATGAATTCTTTCAAAGATTTACTCTTTGTATCACTACCTAATTTGGTGTGTTTTAACCTCGACAACATGGAGATGCACACCTCATGGTAGGCGTATAGGGTTGACCGGTAGGAATAGGGTACAATTATCTTAGATCCAATAAGAGAAATAGAATTATCATTAATCTTTATGCAATTGCTTAGGGTGAGGCTAGAGTACCATCCCCTTACCAGTCCTACTCAATTAGGGTGTTATAGCGTAACTGTGATTAACACTAGAACAAGATTAGCAACTCTTAGATTACATTTGATACCATTACATGGCTTGTGTAGTTCTGATCAAACCAGGTGTGATTCCTACTGGTGTGAAAACTAGATGTGTACGGTGACGAAACCGCATGCGATTGTTAACTTTACTTGACAGGTTTACGCAGTAGCATGCAGATGGTGACAGAACTGTATGTAAAATTGCTCACTAACCAGAAATTAGACTAAACGAGTTTGAATGATATAATGTCTGAATCCCTAGAAGCCCTATCTTCTAAACAACCAATCAATTACTTACTGCACTGTTGTAACTGAATATTACAACTAAACAACCAAACAACCAACTAAACAATTAAACAACCAGACCTAACCTAAAAAAATCGATAACTTAGACTTGATTTGTGATTAGATCTCTTAATACACCATCCCTATGGATCGACATCCCGATCTATACTATACAAATTAATTCATTTGCTTGTGAATATATAATAAAGTAGACAATTAGGGTTATAAATATTATTAGCTATGATTTTGATCCATCACTAGCCGCCCCCCACATTTCAAAACATATTAACGTGCAACATGTTAGTTTGTAATAATCTAGAAGTCAATAATACGATAGTTTATCATAAAGCTTTGTTCATGAATTGAATGTTTATTTATATAGCATTTTGTTGCCTTGAGTATTATTGAATTTATGGATCATTTCGAGTTCATGACTGAAATTGTGAAACTCCATAATATAGATGATATATACTCTTAAAAGGTCACTGACCAAGGTAATTAGCAGGAACACTAATTACCGCGATAAGGTTAGTATGTGGATTAAAAGATGGTTAAGTTTTACAAACCACCTGACACGAGATTTATTTTAATCACATAGATACATGTTTTAGAAACATGGTATTTGACAGACCCCGAATGAAACATTAAATAGAATTGTGTTCGTGTCATTTATGTTTTCATTCAGTGTCACGTTCTACAGTATGAGGTATTTATCGTTCCCACTGAGAAATATGTATGTGTGATTGTTATCCACCGCTGTCCGTAAAAAGCAGTCATAACGGTAGCTTTTCCATATGTATAGCTTAGCTGAGGAAGTGATAGTTTACCAAGAATACTATTTGTCCCTCGTATCTCTATACGAGCTATAGCATCACTGGGCCCCTTGATAGAGTAAGATTATCTGCTAGCGGTATAATTACAAGAGTAATTATATTTGATAATCTGCTCAAGATCAAGAAAAGATTAAGTTAGCAAGGATGACACACATCTACCTTGAAACTAATCTGATAGCTATGAGACAGAAGAACAGACACAAGTAAATTGTTTACTGGATCGTGATATTGTACAGTACAGCATCATCTGTGTAATTGGATGGTCATGATGTGTTGCCAGATGCCACCCATGACTAACAGAAGTTAAAACAGTTTTAACTCTGTTTACCAACATAACACAGATCCTATTGGGTCACACCATATAGGAGCTACTCAGAGAATCTTACTGATTAATTATAAATTGATTATAATTAATATTAAGATGGTTATAATTAATTATACGTGTTATAATTAAATTATAAATGTTATGTAAAAATAACAAGCAAAAACATTGGTTAATTTATAAACGTGTATGACACGTTGTATAAAAGTTAACCGGTTAATTTATAAATGTGCAGGACACATTGTATAAATTATCGAAACAACAAATAACCGCAAGAAAAATATATATATAATTATTCAGAATAATTATACGAATATTATTTGTGTTCGGGCCGAGGGCATTCGAGTCTTTTCATATTCGTCCTTATCCGCATGACACGTCATCGATCCTATCCAGATGACACGTCATCGATACCGAAACAAATAACCGAAAGAAAAATATATATATAATTGTTCAGAATAATTATACGAATATTATTTGTGTTCGGGCCGAGGGCATTCGGGTCTTTTCAGATTCGTGCTTATCCGCATGACACGTCATTGATCCTATCCAGATGACATGTCATCAATCCTATCCACAAGGGCAAAATGGTCATTTCACACCTATGCCACCTTGCATGTGTAGAAGCATGGAGAAGAATGTGGAAGGGTGTGGAACGGGTATTTTGGTCATTTCACATATAAAAGGATGAGGTGTCAATGGCATATCTTGTAAATAGGCCGAACTTGGAGGGCATTTTGGTCTTTTGCAACCGAATCTAAACACTATAAATAGGGGTGGAGGGGTAGAGAGAGAGATATATATTCACATATATACATATGCACATTCACATGTATCTTTTCGTGCAGAAACGAATCGGTATTTTCTCTCTTTCTCGGTTTCTCTCCTAAATAGTGTTTCGGTTGAGAAAATAAAGTTATACGTACTTGACGTATAATCTTGCGGGTTGTTGTGGAGTATATTTACGGGATCGATGAATAGTGTTTTATCGAATTTAGCGGTATGTCAGTTTTGCATATTGATGAAACTGAGCAACCGAAAATTCGTGTTTACGGGTTTTCGTCTTTTCCCCGTGAATAGTGTTTTTGCATAATTTCGCGGTTTACGGTATTTCTGGCAGAAGAAATAAACCGCTCTCCGGTTAGTCCTGGTGGATAACCGATAGAGGTATCACACGTGTGATACTCCGAGTCGATTCCTTCCCTGGTGAGGCTCTACTCGCTCGGTCTGCATTCCAACTGTGATTTGGAAACAAGGTATAAATATGTTATATTAATCTATTTAATTTGTAAGTAGATTAAAGTTTTAGAAATCAATCATGGAGTAGATCTGTAAAAGGATTAAATTGGGTTTTGATGCCAAAGGAATACTGAAGGTGGACCGCCTTGGAAAGTTTCCTGACATACCCCGTTTAATCCTGAGCTTAAGTTGGCCGTAGAAATTTTTGTTCTACGGTCATTCCGCAACTTAAGCCTAAAACGGGTTTCCGGTTAGCACACCGCGCAAAACCCAACACAACACTTGTTAGCTCCCATTGTTAAGTGAACTATAATTTCAATATTTTCTCAACAGACTCAAATCCACTTGACTTATCTTCTAGGAAATAGTTTAGTGTCTAGGATTTAGTTCTATAGCCTTTCCATCCTAGCTAGTGTGGTCTACTTATAGAAGGAGTACACTAGCTCGAGCGTTTCAGCATCAATACACTCAAATTTGTGTGATGATCCTCTGTGTAGGACTCGCCAGCTACAGCTTTTAGACCCAACATGTACACAAAGTTGGCCGTGACAGCCCACACGATTTAGGATCACGTGTCACTAGTTATATTCTTTTTTTTAGGTAATAGCAAATAGGCACCGACGAGGTTACTCTACACCGGAGACGTGGGCTTTTTATGCCAAACTCCGTTAACACTCTGCGTGTCAAATTTCTCTAAACTCCTCTCTATTTTACTTTATATTGTACACGCTTATTTGACTTATTAGTTAAGAGGGTTTAACAGAAAAATGTAAAAAGTGTTTCTGAAACTCTATTAAACCTCTCCCTAAGTGCCGTTAGAGACTGTACTATTAATGTGGATCGACATCCCAATCTATACTGCACAGTAAGATCATACGCTTGTGATTCGATCGTAAGTTAAATTATGGTTTATAAATGTCAAAAGTAGTACTTATTTCGAGTCATCACATAGCAGTTAGGGAGGGAACCGATTGAATATGGGGGTGTAAATGGATACGGATAATCTGCTCCTTATTCGCTCCGTATCCAAAGATTATTCGTATCCGGATTAAACGGATATGGATACTGATACATATAATTTCATGAAGGTGAATATCTGTATCTGTATCTGCAATTAATTCGGATCCAAAATTACTTCCAACCAGCTTTAACTTTACTGCTCAAGATAGAAGTTGTTATATTTTCTCCCATATTCATTTCAGTCTTGGTTGTATAAATAATAATACAATATGATTTTCAATTTAATCTCTTTTTTGCTAGTGATGGTGCTACAATAACGCAATTTCCTTTTCTTTTTTACCTCCATTTCTTTATTCTTCATTCTTTTCCATTCAAGATTTTAGTCCGTGAATGTAGTATGATTTTAGTCTCTGCTAAATTGGTTTTAGTCATTGTTTCAAGTCAACAACAAATTACTTTTTTGTATCTTAAAGTGCATAACTCAATTATCCGATAATTATTCGTTTCGTATCCTTATTCGAATTCGTATCCATTGATTATCAGCTCCGTATCCGTATCTGTTTAAGCCGGATATGGTTTTAAATTTTGATATCCGTTTACTATCCGTATCTGTATCCATATCCGCTCATTGTAAAACAGATACAGATATGATATTAGCATTATCCGCTCCGTTTACACCCCTAGCGGATAGTGATAAAATCGTATTCCATATTTAGTTTTAAATAGAATACATATTGGATTAGATATTTACTAAAAAAATATATAAATATTGGTGAAAAAATTATCAAAGTTTATGATATTTTTCTAATTATAATGGTGAATAATATTATCTTTTTCATAATATATTTTAAACTATATGAATTATATTTAATATTTGAATATAAATAATTAAAATTTATGCTATATATATGTTTGTATCTGTATCTGTACCTTTGCGGATATTCAGATATTTGTACCTAATTTTTTAAAATGGATCGAATATGGATCCGATATTACTGCTCTGTTTTCACCCCTAACAGCAGTAAATAGTAGTGTTGTAAATAACAGTATGCGGTCATCGGACGGATAGGGTACCGCCAAGCGATTAATCGAGAATAATAGAGAATAATAAAAAATAATCGGTCAATTAGTTAAAAAAAATCCATAACAGTTGATCACTGCTAACGACTAATCGGCGAATGAATCCACTAAACTGACGTTTTTTATAAGACAACGAATCCTATGTCCCTCTGGGTGTAAGAATTTTGTCTCCTCAGTCACTGTGTGTGAAGCCGGTCACTGTTAAAAGGGTCAGTTACTTTTAAATTTTAAACTATGATCCACCTCAGATTCATACACAGTGACCCCAAAGACAGAAAATTTCTCGGCAGAGGATTCGGTTTCTTTTTATAATACTAAATAGAGGTAGTGATGATGATAACGAGGCATTTTCTGACATAGTTTTGACAACATAGTATCTCGATCAATAAGATCTAAACAATTGTAACTACAACCTTGTTTCTTGGATTTGATTGGAGAATCGAGTCAGGTATCATAAATTAACTACAGTGTTCGTAAGTTTAATTTATAATTTACTTGTACTTCATCAATGGACTCTAATGTCACCAT
Source organism: Carex rostrata (assembly GCF_964058835.1). Lineage (NCBI taxonomy): Eukaryota > Viridiplantae > Streptophyta > Magnoliopsida > Poales > Cyperaceae > Carex > Carex rostrata. The sequence continues at coordinate 7,222,589 of NC_135926.1, forward strand.
GCATAATTTAAGTGTTTTTTTTTAAACTACCATACGAAAGACTAGCATTTTTAGGTCTTATTCGCGTGATTTCTTGCCATATTTCAGGTTCACTGTCTGTGGTTTTTAAGACCGATAATGGAACGGTTTGGTTAGGCACAATTCAATGTTTTTATAATTTTGTAGTATTTTCATATTCCTTTAGAGTCTCTTCGGATGTAATTCCGAAAATATTGTTCACGTGAAAAAAAAAAATTCACTCAGATTGAATTTTTTTTTCCCTCGTGAACAGTAAATTTCAGTTCAAACTTTTTCTATTCCCGTTCCTATTTTCATTCCCACTGTGCAACCGAACAGGACCTAAATTAATGGGAAAAAGAAAAGTAGAAGCTTCTTGGTTTTAGATCATCCAAGTATAAAACAACTGAAGAAATTATGTAATGACGTCCACCGTTGATTTTGTCAAGAGTTTCTTGTTTGTCAACTCCTAGAATGGAAAATTAAATGCATATACTCAATAATAACATCAATAATAAGAAATCTTTTGGACGCAGCCAAATTTTAAGGTAACCTTTATCAAAATTTGTCCTCAAGATAGCTCCTAGGTTTTTTTTTCCAAATAGCTCTTGTATTTTTCTACTTCATTCCAGAAGTTCTCTTAAATTTATTTGGGCCTTTGTTGGGCCTAATTTCGTCTAGGTAGTGCTCTTGTAAAAAAGTACTAGTCCGAATACCATTACTAAAGAGGGAAAATAAGAAAAAGAAAAAATCCAATTGGTTGCTTCATGCCTAGTTGCCTACAGACTATATTTGTATTCATTCTAAAGAGAGAGTCAAATCTAATACAGACTCTATTTATATTCATTATTAAATAGGGGAAATAAGAAATATCACGGTAAATCTAATACAGAATATTTGGATTCATTCCAAAGTTGCTTTGGAGAGAATTTACTTCTTGAAATTGCCAGAAAAATGACATGTATGTTGTAACTTTTGTAAGTTGTTCAGTAATGAAATCGGTGAAATTCTTTCACTTTTCTTTTTAAAAAAAGTTAGAGAAAAAAAAGTTTATTCATTTTCTATTAAATAAAAAATTTGGACTTCAAGCCATAGTGACAAACGAATAGTTTGGATTCTGTTCGGTGGGATAAAAAATTCGCGATTCAGTGGTGGAATCTTAAATCCGATTAATCATGTGGTAATAATTTAATTCTGATTTTATTAGAGTGGTAAGAAAAAAAAATTCGGTTCCCTAGTACATTTCCAATAACTAGCAAGCTCTATCCAAGACAGAAGAATTGGACAAAGATATTGATAGAGCTAATTTGACTTCATACATGATACAATACATCCGTTGGATATTTTTTTTCATTTTATCTTTACATCTCTGTCAATATTTATATCCAACAAATACCTTTACTTTATCACATTTTTTTTTACTTTTTTGGAAAATTGCAAGACGACTTCTTCGGATGCCCTTTTTTCTCTCTCTCTTTTTTCCCTTTGAAGCAGGACTTCTTCAACACCAAATTGATTAAGCAAAGGTTTTATAATTTCAACAGAAACCTGAGAAATTTCAAAGGAAAAATTCTGGGCTACGAACGACAACCAATTAAATGTTTTGAATTGTGAAACAAGAAAAGAAAGTTGAAAAGGACCTGATCAAATCCTCTGAAGTATTGCAAATCATGCAGTAAAAATTAGACCCTCCATTTTTTGTTTGAGATTTCTACCCTGGAATCACCAGGGACCTTCTACAAACATATTCTTGCAAAAAAGTCACTATCTACGGCAACAAATAATGCTGCTATTGAATAGTAAAATCTGTTAAGGATGTTATTATCTAAGCCGTTGGATCTTTATATAATTAATAAAGTATTCAATCTGTGGTAACGGACATAAATCTTATAAAAAGCTTAGCATATTTATATAATTTTCAAGGTGTAAATTTTTTTTTTAATAAAAATAATTTTTATTCTCAGTCGGCATATTTTTTTTTTGTTTTAATCTCAGTTAGTGGTTTGCTAACGGGTTACCCGTGACCCGTTCCGGGTAACCCGTTAGGGGTAACGGGTAGGGCGGGTAGACGGGTAGGACGGGTACGGGTACAACCCGCAACGGGTAGACGGGTAGTTTTCCCAAAACCTCTACCCTACCCGTTTATTACCCGTACCCGTTGCGGGTTGACGGGTACGGGTACCCCGGGTACGGGCGGGTTTTTTTTTTTTTTTTTTTTTCTTTTCTGTTTTTTTCTGAATTTTTATGCTTTGAGATTCGTGCCAAGTTAAAGGACATGGATGGATGGAGTTTAGATATAGGGGTCCGTTTTGAGATTCATGCCAAATTAAAATTGATGCCTCAGATCTCATTCTACTAAGTCAGGTATTGCACTGGATCTGAATTCTATAGGGGTGCCGTCAAAAAAATTTTGAAATTCAAATTTTGTAACGGGTACGGGTAGACGGGTACGGGTAGGCGGGTATAGGGGTACGGGTAGGCGGGTACGGGTTGGCGGGTAGACGGGTACGGATACAATGGGTTTTTTTCAAAATAGGGGTGTCCGGTCCGTTTATTACCCGTACCCGTCTACCCGTCTGTACCCGGGCAACGGGTACGGGTACCACGGGTAACGGGTACGGGTCGGGCAAAACGGGCTCAACCCGTTAGGGGTTTAGCAAACCTCTAATCTCAGTCGGCATTGATGGATGATGAAGGGACAAAACACATGAAAAGACTTTGAGGCAGTGATGGATAATATCTAGGAAGCAAGGTTTGAGATCCAAGCTTAATAATTTATATCATATCTTACTGATCAGTGGGTCCGGTTTTGTTATTTGGGTTGGGCCCCTTACCTCGACCCTCTAACTCGCATGACATTACTGCCAGTGGACCCAGCTATTTAGAACTCCATAATCTCTCTACATGCTTTAGTACACATCCTCTGTTTGATTCCCTTCCTACAATCCAGGGGCCAAACCGCGGAAGGTAATCTATGGGTGGCTAAGTCAGCCTCTCCTATGATAATATAAAAAATTTAAAGGATATGAATGTAAGATGGCATATTTTTTTTATATGTCTAAATTTATAAAAAAAAATGAATATGTTATGTTTTTTATTTTGATAAACATGTTATTTTATTAGTTTTAGTTATTTATTTTATTTTTATGAAATTAAATAGTGACCATTTTATATTATATAGATTTTTATTTTAATATTTTTTAAATATGATGTTTATTCGGTTAGCCACCTCTATATTCAAAGTCAAGTTCCGCCCCTAGTACAATCATCTGCTTTTTTATTCTCATAGAACAAATAACATCAAAGGTAGATTGCAAAAAAATTGCTACATGAGTAAATCTCTGCAATTTATATCCCATTGATAAGGTTTTAATTCAAAAGAACCAATAAATAAAAACAAGTAGGAAAAAAAACAAACAGAGGAAATGAAATCCAATCTATATCCATTGCCACCAGATTTTAGATATGTAGATTTGAAGAGTTCCCCTTAATGGGGACCTCTTTCTCAAGTGGATAACATTCCCACGATGGAACCTCTTTTTTTATTCATTTCTTAATCTATTTTTTTTAACATAGGATGATATTTTATATAATTATCCGAAAATAAAGAAGCATATCTAACCCCTATCATGGGGACAAAGATCTTCTTCTCTTATTAACCGCTGCCGCGGACCATCACTTAGACACTTACCAACAAAAAGGTAATAAAAAAAAAAAAAAATGAAATCAGTGAATGAGAACAAATTGAAAACAGAGACTTCCTTTCATGTTTAGAAATTCATTTATAAACGGTTCGTGTAAGATTGTCAGACTGTCCCTCTTACTTACAAACAAATTTATATTTTACACCTATAGAATCAATTTGTATCTAATTAGACAGACCTAACTAAAAGAAGGAATATAATTTCTAATATTTATCCTAGAATAAAGCAACCAAGAAGATACAATCTCTCTCTCTCTTAAAAAAAAACAAGAACCGAATTGTAATTTTTTTTTTTTGCTATATATGATTGGTTTTAACTTCAAGCATTGTGTAACAAAGCAAATTGATTAATAGTAATACTTTGTATGTATGGATCTCCTAACAAGCACGTTATCTTATAGTTTGACAATGTGTTACAAAGTAATCTAAATTTGGGTAGTGCTTAAGAATTGCTATTCTATTGTTTCCCCTTAACAATTTCATGTCTCTGTCATACCCTACAGCTTTGGAATTTTGTCAACAAGAAAACAAAATAAAATAGATAAGCAATGCTCCTCTCCTGGTCAAGTCGTTGATCTTCTATAAAAAAAAAATGTCGTTGATCGTACAAGTTGTTTGCTAGTAACCTAACAAGCAGGCTACTCAGGCCATTAATAAAACTTGAATTTCGGAAGTGCTCCTAGAATTTTTGGAACAGCCTATTTAATTCACGATCTATCTGTATTAAATGTATAATTTTATACGGTTGACTCTATAAAAAACATTTGAGTTCTAAAGCTTCAATAATATATCACATAATTAAATATTTTTAATCTAATGGCTAAAAGTTGTTTAAATTTTATAAATCATCAAGCATTTTCAATCACTAATTAACTACTAATAATTATAAAAATATCTAATCACAATTAAGAAAACAAAATTAATTAATATATTATGTGATAAACTATTTAGCATTTTTACTTTTATATACTATTTATGCTAAATTCAATTTGGTAGTATTTGGCTCAAATTTTGAAAAAAAAATCTGTAATACATATTTTCATTCCCAAACATTCTAATACATTATTTCCGAACGAATCTTAAAAAGTAGTTATAATATTCTATAACACCACCGAACTATACCATCTACAAGAAAAATATAAAACAACCCATCAAAATATCCTTGATCTAATATAACATATGCTTAAATCACTCTCAATAAATCACACTCAGTGAATGCCAAGATATTTAACAGAGTACCTTTAAAAAAACCCCTAGTGTATCCAAGAAGAACAAACCTTGACCAAAGCACGAAGAAATGCAATCCTGGCCCCTATGCTTTAACCACGTGAAAAGACGTGACATTGCTTAAAGGACAACAAACCCTTAAAACCCCTTCACTTCAATGCCTACACAACACTGCAATTTTAGTTACATCAAGGACGATACATGTATTACATTTCCAATACAAGTTTTAGATACACTATTAATACACACTCTTCTCCTTTATTTCTTCATCATTGCATGTCATGTAGAACTACAGTATAGAAGAAGAAGAGGCATGGCTGGTGGGAGATGATGATCTTTATCTCTCACCTACGCACAGTTGAAATGGTAGGTTCGTACAGTTTCGTACATGTTTCATTATTGCAATGTTAATCCCCTCAAGGCTAAGTATGTAAGGTGCACTATTTGCTTAGGTGTTTGATCTGATCTTGATACAGTAATGCAAAGGGAAAGTCATTAAAGGCCACCTGTCTCTCTGAACCGGACATCCCCCCCTTCAGATATTTCCTTTTTCATTCCCCCACACCCCGCCCCCCTCTTTACTAAGCTCCATGTACAAAAAGGGACAAATAGTGTGAGTAATCGGAAAATTAAAAAAAAAAATCAAAATATCTTTTTTACATGGAGCTTAGTAAAAGGGTATGGAAAATTAAAAATATTAGACCTGATGAAAGAAAAGGGAACATGTTTTATTTCTCATAATATTGCCATGTTACAAAAAGAACTTGCAGGGCTGCAAAAAAAATTGTAGAATTTTCATTTATGGATAAATTGTTTTACGAGTTTTAAGCTATAAAACCATGATTATTTATAATTTCAGTTAACCCCTTCGGAAGCATTCAACCTCGCATACACTCTCCAAACAAACCACGAATATTGAAAATAACATCAACGCTATAAGAGAAATGAAACCCAACACTCAACATTTAAATATTTGGGCAGGTTTATATTTAAAGAGCTTCCCGTCAAATTAAAGGGGACAGCAAAAAAATATAATACTGGTTACTCAAATCGCTGGTCTTAGCTCAGTCACATCTCACAAGAAACAACGATGAAGAGAAACAGAGCAGTTTCATTAAAATATATTACATCAGGATTATCGCACCTAACATAGGATGAAACATCAAAGAAAAAGGATAACAATGATAATAATTCTATTACATTATCTTAAGAAATAAAGCCCTTCTGTAAGGGATCCTTGCACAAAATAACAAAATGGTTTGTAAACATAAAGATAAATTTCATAAATTGAAAATTAAGGCGGCAATTAGCACTGCAGACTATGCCACTACCAGTACCACTTTCTTGCAAGCAGCAGCTTTGATGTCCTTCACCTTCTGCTTCCTTTATTTTATTTCATTTTACCCCCTACGAATTTGCCCCAAAACAGATCAACCCCGCTTCAGTCTTTCCACCACCACCCTCTTAAACTGAAGTATTCACACATATATACAAAATTAGCCAAGATATTAACACCACCCATCCTCAGATTTCTCCAGAAATTAACTTCCCACAATAGCCCCTCAATCTTATTTAAATTTTAAAAAAGGCCATCCTCAATTCACCAACTCAGACACCCAATCCACATCCGGAGACTGGAGAACAGGTGCCACTTCATCCTTACTAAGCTTCTGGAACAACTTTGCACGCAGCGCCCAACCCGACTCAACTCGTTCAGTCGGCTCCTCCTCAATCAAACCCAAGTCATGATTAACTCCACCATTAATATTATTACTACCCATTGTTGGTGTAGAAGGCAAGCTACAGAAACCAGCTGACTTCAAACCGCTCGTACCAGTTCCTTTCGGCGTACCAGCACCACCTCCCAGCTGAACCCCCCATGAACTAGGCATGGACTTGACCTTACTAAGCCTAAGCTGCCTCAGAGATGCCAGAACTTCACTAACAGGGGAACCAACAGGAAACGAACCCCTTCGAACTGCCATACTACAGGTACCATCAACGGGAGACATCGGTGGGGACTCGGATTGGGGGCTCCTAGGAGGCGACAAGAGAGTCGATGTGGGTGACGTCGACGTCAAACACTTCGACATATACATATCAAGCACATGCTGGCGCCTCTGAGGCGACCCATCATACGACTCAGGTTGGTTGGTAATACCGGAACCCAAACCCCTCGGGCTCTTCTCCTGAGGCAGCACACGTAGTTGCTCAGGGGTGTGCGCAAAGAAACACACCCGCCTCCTGCATGCAGTGCCATCCTTGCATGGCTGTGTGCGGTAGCGGGCCGGATGCAGCCAGCATTCAAAAACCCCATGAGCGAACTCGCATGAATCACCCCTCTTGCATTGACCCTTACGGAAGTCGGGGCATGCAGTACCGGAGTAGTGGTACTTGCGTGGGTCCCGGCGGCGCGCCTTCTCCCCAGGATGAGCAAAGGGGCACTCGGTCCAATCATGGGACCGACCACGGGCACATCGCCTGACCTTGAACTCGTACATGCGGAACTCGTCGCATGAGTAGGCATCAACAGGTGGGTCCGCCAGGTCAGACTCGTCGGAGTCATCAAAGGCTTCAGACGGGGGGTTGGGAAAATATTGCTGTAAAGCCGCAGCCGCAAGAGCGACCTCCTCCTGTGAGTAGGGAGATGGGTGTTCTCCTGTGGGGGTGGTCGAAGAGGCGGAGATGCCACTGACAGGGAGGTTGGGATTGTATGGCCATGGAGGAACGGTAATGGAAAGATTGCCAGATTCTCCCATCATCATCATTTTTTGATGGTGTGTTACTGCTATGCGCTTTCGTTCTTTTTCTCGATCGGTTTTTCTTGCTCTCTACAGACCGTATATGTTCTCTTTCGTTCGTTTTCTCTCTCTCTTGTTTTGCGATTTTGAGAGGTTTGTTCACGTACATTCTAGGAGAGAAGGAGAGGGGCGTTATAAACTGCGGGTTAACCAGGGTAGGGTTGAGTTAACCGTGGTTAGTTTAACTTTGCTTTGAGATATCTGCAAGGACGAAAAACTGACGGCGTTTTGGTTCTTCTTCAATTCATCTTTTTTCCGTATAGGCCCTCCAGATTAATGTATTTGGGTTACAATTCTACAACCTTTTCCAAGAATCAAGATATTAAAATACAAAAATACATTTGAGCAAAATACTATTTGAAACTGCTAACATTATTTTTTGTCCAATAAGATGAAATTAGTTACAGCTGCATTACTACAATAAAATCTGAAATAGATCATGTAAACAATAATATGCGGTAGCGCATGTGATATGCCAATTATTTCTTTGAGTTTATCGCATTCAAATCAAGTGTATTAATCTGAAAATAACAGCAATTTCAATTAAAAAAATTCCAGATTTTTTGACAAAACAGTCCGTGTAAACCTTGTGTAGTACAAGAAACCAGGGACATCACTACAAGAATCCAAGGCGGTGAGGAATAAACGGCGGTTAACGGAGGAGGGGGTGAGCTGGGGGGACACGTGGAGGAGAAAGAAGAGAGTGGTGTCAGACATGCGCATGGAGAGGGGGTCCGTGGGTACCCCTATCAAAGGACACGTCTTCTTACCTTCTCTTTCCCTTTCTCTCTCTTTCTCTTTGGAGGACACCACTTTGTTGTGAATAAAATATCACTTTTTTTATTCACTCCTCCAAAGTTCCGAGTCCAGATAGAACCAAATGATACGGTTTTTTTTCTTCCCCTATTTTACCTATGAAAATAACTATTTATATATATCAGTACAATCCAAATTCCTTAAATATTTTTGTTTTATACTGACTTTGAAATATTTAGAATTTTGGATAATAGAATAAAAATCAAGAAAAAAATCAATTTTACCAAAAAAAAATATCTCAAGTACAATGTATATGTGAACGGTAATATATAAGAAAACTTCCAAATAGTTAGTTTCGGATAAATTTTTGTTATTTTTACTTCAAAATATGCACATTGAATTATTATAAAAATTATAATACACACAGTACCAAATTCCAATGGGTTCATGCGTAAAACAAAACACAAACTCGAAGACTTTGGGTTGGGTCTGGGTTCGTCCAGTTTGTCTACGGGTAGGTCGGCTCAGCGCACGGTTTAACGTGCAATGGCGATACATTGGGCATCTAAATCGGCGTACGCGTGACAATTTAGCTGGCTGATAGTGGAAAGTAAATGGTGTAATTGATTTAAATTGATTAACTAAGCGGCCTCTTAATTAATTTCTATTTAATTAGAAGATAGTAGATACTACCAGTCACGTGAATCCCGCGCTCCCAAGCAAAACCAGACCTTGTCCCCTGACAGTGGAAGGTCAAAAGATAGTTCGCCTACAGACTTTTTGACGCTGTTTGGTATCTCATCTAAAAGAATTTTTTTTATAAACCATAATTAAAAAATAATAATTTATGAAACTAATATTATTACATTTTTTTAGAAAAAATTATAAAAACCGAAATGTTATTTTGGTTCTTTTTTTTGGAACCGAAATAAAAAATACATTGAAAAATTATAAAAATGCCTGGGACCGAAATAACATTTCGTCTTTATGATTTTTGTAAAAAAAAAAAAAGTAATCATGTTGGTTTCATAAAAATCTTTTTTCTAATTATGGTTTATAAAATAATATTTCATCTGAAAAGTCGTTTATCTCTCTCCACCATATGATCATAATTCAACGCTTTTGATCTATTGCATATCTTCAATCCCCTAGTTATTAGTTAACCTATAAAAAATATATAACAAAAGATTAAAAAAATGGGTGACCAGAGTAATTTGCGTGGTGACGTGACGTGGCTAAAATAATAAAAAACGATTACATCACCTGATATGACGTGAAAGAACTGATAACGGTGTGATTAATTTTATCCACTACTCTTTCTAATTGATTTATTATTTATATTTAGAATGTTTATCTCATATATATCGGTTTAGATCGATATGCTTGATTTTATCACAAAAAAATTGGACTTAATTGAACCGCTTTGTTTAGAAATCAATAATTCATGTTTGGATTACACGTCTAGTGATGTTAATATTAGAAACCAAATCCTAAAATAGAGCAAACATTAAATGAGACAATGTGAGGTGCGTACATTAAGTGTTATATGTTGCAAATATTAGTTATAATTTTAATGATGGTATACTAAAGGTCATTTTGGAGAGTACATTCCTATTTTTAATGTAACTATGTACATTGTTGCAGTTACAATCTATGCGTTACCTTACCAAGCTTGTCATCTCCATAAATAAACGGCCCACTAATAGCAAATTAATTTAATATCATAAATGCTCAATGGAAAGAAGCAGTAAAAGATATGTGGTCACTAAAATCTGATGATTTTTTATTTGAAGTGGGGGTGTATCCATCGGTTTCATTGAAACCACAGAATCCATATAAAATTGAGTAACAGATCATTGGTGTCAATCCTGAGTTTGGCTAGTATAACATTAGTGTCATTTCAGACTATATAACACTAACTCTAAAATCTATCAAATCGATTTTGAACGACTAATTCAAACCGTTCAAACCGTTTTACATTATGAGTGATGCGTTTATATACAATTTTTTTTATATTTTCGAGTTATCTTAGTATCAAATCAAGCGGTAAAAATATTGAAAAATTAACTTAAAAACTTACACATTTGACCGCTTGACTTAATACTAAATAAATTCGAAAAATTATAAATTTTGCATGTAAACACACAACTAATGAAGTAGATCGGTTTGAACGGTTTGGATTCACCGTTTGAAGTCGATTTGATAGGTTTTAGAGTTGGTGTTATATAGGTTGAAATGACACTGATGTTATACTAGCCAAACTCGTCAATCCTATATTGTTCAAACTTACATATAAAAAAAAAAAACTTAAAATTAAGTAGTTGAAACATAAAATACATAAGGTGTGACAATTGAAATTTGATCTATAATCAAAATTGGAATTCTTACTATTAAGCTTTAAGTATTTATTTGATATTTTACTAAAAGCTAAACTATATAAAAATTAAATTAAATTAAATTTCAATATACATTATTAGAAAATTTAAAATAAAGTGACTAAACACTTTTGACTTGGCTCTAGATTCACCAAACATATTAATGTGACAACATCAGACAGCTAAAACAAATTTTAATTACTTCAATAACAATATTTCTACCGTAGAACTAATAAATCTTAAAAATATCACCTTCTCTTTATTCATCATTACCTTGTCCAAGCACCGGTACCTTCAGGGGCGGAACTCGGTTTTGAGGACAAGGGGGGCTAAACTACTAAACATCATATTTTTTTTTTAATAAAAGACAATCTATGGAATACAAAAATATGATTCTTCACTATTTAATTTTATAAAAATTACAATAAATAACTAACATCATGTTTATCAAAATAAAAAATAACATATTTATATTAATATTTTTTTTCTTTTATCATAAAATTTAGACCTATAATTTGCTAAAAGATCAAATTCTACAATAATCTCATTTGAGCTAATCTTATTAGCTATTTTTTTTCTCGATATAAAAAAGTATGTAATCTTTCTCTTATATATAAATTTATTTGTGTTCAAATTATACAAAAAATCTTTTCTATTATTCCATATAATAATAATTTTTGACATAATTTAAATTTTTATGAAAAAAAATCTAAAATTTAACAGACATCTGAAAATACAAAAAATAACATCATATTAGCGATTTAATATGGTAGTAAAATATTAAAATTAACTTTTATCACAAAAGTTAGATTGGCTCTTCTGACTTTAAGAAAAGATTAATTAATTAAGTTCTAGTGAAGAAACAGAGATAGATGCATCAAAATATATGAAAATACTGTCAATGAGAGCGCTAATTTTATTTTATTTTAAAATTTTCTATTTTTAGAAAAATGTTTATTGCTTTTTAATCGTTTTTCTTTTTTCGCTTTCTAGTAACTTCTATTCTAGCTAATCGTACAGCTATGCCTTTTAAATTTCAATAACTTCTATTTTTTTAGTAATCGTACGTGGTTCACTTCTATTCTTTTCGAATTCATATCACCTAAGGTAACAAATATTTATGTTTAGATTTGGATCTCCAATCATAATCTATACGACTATGAAAGCGGCTTTGTGCGCTCTACTTCAAACCAATTTGGTTTGGATTCCAATCGGACGACCGTGATCCAAACATAAATATTACCGATTTTTTTATATATATTCAAAACTTCAATCAAATTACAAAAAATAACCGAAGTACCGTTGAAATTCGATTTTTACCCAATCCGGTTATCCAATAACCGGAATTTATAGAAATGTCCGGTTAACCACTCCCCGGACTCAAAATGCACAAATCCGGTTAATGGTTAACCGGATTTGTGCATTTTGCCTTTTTTTTTTTTTTTTTTTTTTTTGAAAACAGAATTTTTTTTTTTTTGGTATTAAAATATTAGAAATATTGAATATATTTCTTTGAAAACAGATATAATACAATATAATTTGATTTATTAGAAAGACTGCAACAAATAACCCGGATCAATATTTTTCAGATCCGATTTTTCGCGGCTGCAAGAAAAATTAATATACTTCTTTATGTGTTATTGGAAAAAAATAAAAATAATTAGATTCTGAGTTATTGATCCCGGTTCAAAAGTCACTTCTAGGTAATCCAGAAAATATTGTGACCTTTCTAGTACATTTAATTAATAAAAAGTTGTATCTATTTTGAGAATTCTTTTTGAAAAACAATAATTAAATAAATTAAAGTTTTTGATTTTTTTCAAAAATAGATACAACTTTTTATTAATTAAATGTACTAGAAAGGTCACAATATTTTCTGAATTACTTAGAAGTGACTTTTGAACCGGGATCAATAACTCAGAATCTAATTATTTTTATTTTTTTCCAATAACACATAAAGAAATATATTAATTTTTCTTACAGCCGCGAAAAATCAGATCTGAAAAATATTGATCCGGGTTATTTGTTGCAGTCTTTCTAATAAATCAAATTATATTGTATTATATCTGTTTTCAAATAAATATATTCAATATTTCTAATATTTAATACAAAAAATAAAAAAAAATAAAAATTTCTGTTTTCAAAAAAGAAAAAAAAAGAAAAAAAGAAAAAAAAAAGGCAAAATGCACAAATCCGGTTAACCATTAACCGGATTTGTGCATTTTGAGTCCGGGGAGTGGTTAACCGGACATTTCTATAAATTCCGGTTATTGGATAACCGGATTGGGTAAAAATCGAATTTCAACGGTACTTCGGTTATTTTTTGTAATTTGATTGAAGTTTTGGATATATATAAAAAAATCGGTAAATATTATGTTATCTCAGAGGATAAGAATTCATTCTTTTCTTATTATCATTTTTACATTTCTATATTTCAACAACTTTTCAAGTCAAAGATAATTTTATTTACTTTTTTTTACGTGGTCAAGTCTAGAAATCCAAAAGGCTTGTTATCTTAAATATAAGCTCTTTAAATTTATTGTGTTATCATAGAGGGGGCTAATACATATAAATTAAAAAATAAATAAAATTTCTATGTATATAATAACAAATTATGAAAATCATGGAGTTTACTCAGCCACCTCTGTACTCTACTATCTTCCGCCCCTGGGTACCTTCGACGAAACTGATACCATCAGATAAAAAACATTTGAATTGCATTTCCTTACCATCACATCACATGACAACATATAAGTTTGCTTTAAATAAAAACTATCATTTTTTTTATTTACATCTAATAAGAAAATCAATCTTTAATCTAACGCTAAATAACATTTTTTTTTTCACTTAAAAGATCACATAACTAATATTTAGACAAGATTTTTTTTTTATAAATATTAGAATTGGGGTGGCTTGATTCTCTTCTCCAAAACAACAAACACCTGCCCAAAAATTTTAACTTAGCTCCCAAAGCTCTAATAAAAAGGAATGTAACTTTTCCCTTAAAACATTTTTTATTATGCACTGACCTCTAAAAAATTTCGTAAGTTTTACATTTTTAATTAAGAGGAATACCAGAATCTAAATACCAAAGATCTTCTAGTATATCCCTTTCAAATCTAAAATTATTATAATTTAATAGATATAACTAAAAAAAAATTTACAAGTGATGTATAGAAACAGACTCAGGTAAATTGAGGGTATCCCTATTTTTATATTAAGCACCAGATGTTCCGATTCGTTAACGACTGTGATTAAAAGACGAATTTTCAGATTGAATATCAACCCTCCAATTAAATAATTTGTCTTTTTTTTTATTCTAAGCATCTTTTTGATATTTTTTTTAGTATAAAAAAATCAAATTTATTTATCCATGTATTTGTCATATGCAAATTGTATTATTTTTCTAATTGGTCATGATTTATTTTTAATTTTTAAATGTTATTTAAGTTTTTTTTTATTGATTGATAAGTGATTGACCATGTCTTCATTTCTTTCTTTCTTTTTAATATCATTTAAAGAATATTATTTGTCATTTAATATGGTATTTTGTACGAGATTTTTTTATGAAAATATGTCAAAAAGATAAAAAAAAGACATATATGTTGTTTAAGGAATATTATTTATATGTAGATGTTATTTAATATGTCATTTAAGGAATGTTATTTGTTATATAGTCTAATTTTTTTTATATAAAATCTGTCAATTTGTATTCTTTTTTTGTTTTCTTATAATATGTTCCCGTTGCAACACGCAGACACAGTACTAATAGTTTGTTAAACTCCTTCTAACTATAAAATTATTTTAATTTGTTGAGAAATTTTTACTTTTCAAATACTATCATATTCATCCTCCAATTACCATACGTTTGCTTCAAAATATCTTTGCATTTGCAGGTAACAAAAATATCAGAATACCTAATCCCAATCAAACTAGCTAGAAGGGTTATATTTATCAAATACAATTAATCATTAATATCTAATCCCCAAGTCCCTCTCTAACCATACGATGTTATGTGAAATTAAATTGATGGGAACATTAATATAATTAATATAATATACTTCCTGCTACACAACAAGTGCCAGTTACTTCAAATGAGGAAATACGAATTGTACATTTGTGGATCGAAAACTACCAGGTCCATTTCTTTACTTTATCTCTTAGATGGTGAAAATCGCAATCATGCGGCAAAAACGGACAAGTGATTCGAGAAAATGGTGACAATTGACCAAGTGTCATTTGTTGATTTATATCTTGATTCTGACTGATAATATATGACAGCAACAGCTAACGCTATTATACTTAGTTACTCACACCCTGTTTGGATGGAGAGTAAAGGAAAGGGAGGTGAAGAATATGAAGGAATGAAATGAAATAGAAACAACGTATTTAATCTCTTTATGTTTGAATAATTAATGAGGAAAAATAAATTTAATTTTTTTTTCTATTTTATTTTTTGTTTGGTTGATTAAAAATTAGAAGATTAATGAGAAATTTGGTGGCTGCTGTAGAATTGTGACAAAAAACTCATATGCGAATTATATATGTAAGATATATGATAAGGCATTTGTGTTTTTTTTTTCTAAAAATATTTGCAACAAATTTTATTTCCATCCGTTACATCTCAAATTGAAAGATAAACCAATTCTATTGATTACAATGATATAATGTTAAATTTTTCAACTCATGTACTCTTCACCTCGAATATAATTTTGTCAACCAAACACAATTCGATAGAAAATTTTCTTTTTTTCCCATTCCTTCCCTTCCTCTGCTCTCCATCCAAACAAGGTGTTTCTTGTGGAGAGAAGTCATTAGAAAACTTCGCATTATATTTCTTTCTAATCACAAAGTGTTACGAGTGACGAGGTACACACGGATATGGCCGCCGCTATGTAAATAGATTTGTAAGCTAGAATAAACTAAACCGTCTGTCCAATGAAATCATGAAATGTAAAACAAGAGAACAGCAGTTCTTAACTTTTATTTCTAAATCAATATTATATCATCTTCATTAAAATAATACTAATTTTGATCATGAATATTCTCCATTGAATTTTTTTTTTTTAAATTTACATTCCAATTAATTGACAAACAATTATAACATGTGATGTGACAATTTCTTATTAGATTGTTAATTAAGCAACGTTACAATATTAGCGCTTATTCTTAGGGGTGAAAATGGAGCGGATACGTAGCGGATAATGCTGATATCATATCCGCATTCATCGGATAATGAGCAGATACGAATACGGATACAGAACGGATATAAAACAAATAATGGTCGGATAATTAAGATATATGAACTTCTAAGATACAAATATTAATTAAAATATTAAATATAAATATTAATGAACTTATAAGAGATGGGAGATAAACTATTAATATAATGAGGAGGGTTCAAATGCACCCAAATTTTTGTGCACCCAAATGCACCTTATTCTTTTTCTCCGTTTTCAAAGCCCGAATAGTCAATCCGAACCGTTAGATGCGATCTACATATTAAGATATTCTTGGAGACCAAATTTTACATTTTTTGGAATTTGTTTACTATTTATTAAGCCACTTTGAAAATCGCTGATCCAATGGTCCAGAAAATGTAAAATCAGCGATTTTCAAAGTGGCTTAATAAATAGTAAAAAAATTCCAAAAAATGTAAAATTTGGTCTCCAAGCACATCTTAGTATGTAGATCACATCTAACGGTTCAGATTGACCCTTCGGACTTTAAAAATGGAGAAAAAGAATTTGAAAGATATGGTGCATTTGGGTGCATTTGAACCCTCCTCTAATATAATATATATATCAAATAAATGAATGGTAACAAAAGATGTTGTGGTTTAGTGGTTTGAAGCTTAGTTCAAAGGCTTTGTGATGGAAGGACATGAGCTCAAATCCCACCTATATCAAATATTTATTCTTTTTTTACATGAGTCCGGCCAAATTATCCGAATCCGGAATATTCTGATATCCGCTCCGTTTAGGACTTCGTATCCGAATCCGTATCCGAATCCGGCTCCGTTTTCACCCTTACTTATTCTACATCATTGCAATTGATGTTATTTAACTATTTCAATTGTTCCCAGGTGAGAAGTTTCAGAAGATAAGCTGAAAAACTGAAAAAGGAATAAGTATATATATAAAATGGCCAAAAGGACCTAAAAGGCCAAGCAACAGCTAAACTTGACAACGAAAGGATAATTTTAAAGAATATCGTAATGCCCAGGAAAAATGTCAAGCAATATAATTATCTTTTGTTTAGGTACGAAATATATTATTAAAATGTCAAGCTAAATTTGACATCTCTTAATCTCTCGTCATTCCCTCTCAGCAGTATAATTATTAAAATTTCCTCTACAATGTTTGTTTAGGTAAGATATATATATATATATATTTTATCAGTTAATTTCTCTGAGTCTTAAAGTTGACAATAAATAATGGAAAAGGTAAAATCTCAATAAATATCATAGTTTCTCTCAATCTGTTTGGTTAGTTACAAGATAATGTTTGTTACATTTGACGTAGTAATATACTGTCTGAAATATCTTCATCGTATAATAAATTTTTAAAATATTTTGAGAGCATGAGATATAAGAAAAATCGGAATATAAGGCTTGAAAGTGACTGAAATTGTATAGTTGCTTGTTCTTTTGGGTTTTGAACTTTTGATAGGGTTTATCGGATTATTTATAATTGGAATTGTATAGTTGGGTATAAAATCTTACACATGGATTGTGAAGTTTTTCTATTATTGATTAGGGTTCCTCATCTATCATTCTTTCATTTCTTTTTTCAAATAACTAGCTTTTTTTTCTAACTATAATTATCAATTCTAATTATCTAGTGTTCACTACAAATTCATTAAAAGATTTTGTCTCCCTTTATTTATTTTCTCTCCCACCTCCGCCTCTCCCACATCCACCTCTGCCTCCGATTTTTCATCGATAAACTCAAGTAGGAGGTTCCCAAATAGTTACTTAAGTAGTCAATGACTGAAAGAAGAAATGGGAGAAGGTTAGAGGGATCGCTAGGTGCTCTTTTGATAATTGTTGATATTAAGCAATACAACAATTACTCGGACAATTTTGTCCCTCAATTATCTTCTGGATATGTTTTTATTTTCCTTCTGTGTTAGCATGGCTCTTAACGACTATTTTTTAATTATTCAAATTTTATAATTTGTTGTTGTCAGCTTTTGAAGGCAAAAATTATTTGACCATAAATAAGATTTTTTTTTACACTTATTTTCATAGCATCATCAGAAATAATTACACGCACTGGCGGATCCAAATAGAAACAGGGGTAGGCAAGTGGATTCAAAAAAAAATTTAGACACAGTAGTATTTTATACTTGTGCCTACTCCTGAATAGATATAGTGTCTACCTCTGAATTTAATTCACGGTCCAGTAGAAGAAAATTACATGAAAAAAAAGTCAGTCCAGACTAATTCGCGTAAAAGAAAGAAATAAAAAAAAAAAGTCTGATTCGCTACTCCACTTAGAAAAATTGTTAATTTGTTAGGAGAAAAAAGAGATCAACTACTAAGTATATAAATATGTATCATGAAATGGACCACGTGTCGTGTCGTACTATGACTAAATTTGGAAGGATGGTCATGGCACATGAATGGTCATAGTACATTAATTACGGCATGACGTGACGTGTCCAAATGTGACTTGTCAGGTTTGATCGTGTTTAACTATTTTTTTCATAATTTATGTTAGTTTATTCAGAATTCATCATTCGATTAAAATCTAACGATCCTAATTATACATGACCACACGTGTTGTTGTGTTGTGACTAAATCTTTTGGGTGATGTGCC
Source organism: Carex rostrata (assembly GCF_964058835.1). Lineage (NCBI taxonomy): Eukaryota > Viridiplantae > Streptophyta > Magnoliopsida > Poales > Cyperaceae > Carex > Carex rostrata. The sequence goes on from NC_135926.1 coordinate 7,241,271, forward strand.
TTGTCATGTCAAATTTTTGAAGGGTGGTCCTAACACAGGACACGCGAGTCATAGCACGTAATCAGCACATGTACCTTGACGGAACCATATCATGCTGTGACCTTTTTAGATCTCTATATACTACTTTGCTCTGATTCATCAAGAAAAAAAAATATACTCTTGTTAATATTTTGTGCCTACCCCTGATTAAAATTCTGGATCCGCTCCTGATTACACGGATAATAATTATTTGAGAGAAGTATCTGCAAAAAATTTGCTCATGCGTGATTCTATTTTCTGAAATTTATTCTCACGATCTTTGTCTTTGCTCTGAATGCGTTGAACGAACTTGCATCAATGAGGTTTATTTGTCAGGAATAGAGATGTTGAGATTTGAATCTAGTTTAGGGGCTTATTAGTAAAATAGGAATATAGAGAAGTCTAAGAACTTATTTGCAAGAATGTAAGCTCTATATAAACTCAAGAGATCAATAAATAAAGAACGATTCATTTGGCTGAATTCTATTAGATGTATTTCTCATTGATGTAACTTACATTTTTTTTTATGAAAATGCAGTCTTAATACAATTATACAAATGTCAGCGAGCAGTTGTTAAGTGACCTTCAAAAAGTTACATCAATGAGAAATAATTTTTAATATAAAAGAAACATTTAATTAGGAGTAAATTTGTCCAAAATATTTAAAAATTTCTAGACATAAATTTGGTAAAAAAAAAAAAAAAACTACATAGTTGTTACCAACAACTGTAATTGAATTTAATTGAAATAATACAAAGTTTTGACAGTCAGATGCATGTCAGTAAACAAGAACATATTGCATCTTCTATTCAAAGGATCAATTTTGAGTTTATAAATATAATTAATCGTAACAAATGCATATTGAAATCCAACTAATTTGGGAAGAAAAGAAGGATTGCACTTTCGTCCTTTAAATTCCGCGCGACTTTAGAAATCCAGTCATAGTTCGTCTATTCTCCCTCGACTAAACATTGTTTTTACTTTCATGTTTCGTACTTTAGAGGAAAAACTGTGGTCAAATTTTGAAGGTGAGTGACTAAAGTTTAATTTTTAGGCATATAGATTATTCAATCAAATTCGTATTTGTTAATTCAATTCGTTATATTTCAAACTAAAAGATTATTCTTTCAGTAAATCAAATCTTAAAAGTATCACTACTTACCATTTTGATTTAAAAAAATTAAGAATTAACCTTTTATATCTAATGTGATCAATTCGAATTGGTTGTGTGTTTAAAAATGGTTGAAAATTTTGTGGTTTCTGAGATGACATAAATGTTAATATCAATATTAAGAGTAGAGCTAGGGTGTTCTTAAGTTCATTAATTTTTTTTGTGAATTTAATTTCAGAATTTGTCACAATGATGTCAAATGATGAATTCAGATTGTTGAAATATATCTACTTCATGATACGTTTACATGTCAATGTAAGCTTTTCAATTAATTTAGTATAAAGTCAAGTCTTAATAAAAAGTTATTTTTTTTATTGCTTACCTTTATACCAAATTAATTTGATCTTCTTCTTTTTAAAAAAATTTGACATGTAAACGTATCGCCTTTGAAGTAGATCGATTTTAACAGTTTGAATTCGTCGTTTAGAGTTCATTCGATAGATTTTGAGTTAAGCTCGCCAAAGAGCTTGGTTTTTTTTTTTTTGAAGAAAAACCATGATAAAAACAATTAAATTTAGGGAAACGACATCATAATTTTTCTTTAAAAAAATCATTAGTACCGAATAGACTACCGAATAGTCTATTCGATACTCTTCATGCCATAATTGTTTTTCACAGTATTATGTCAAATAAAATAGTAAAACAGGGGGTTCCGAACAAACTATTGGATACCTCCTTAGAAGTATTGAAAACTATGCAGTACTTATAGTTTTGTAAAAAAACAAAAAAAAATCATATTAGTTCCCTAAATTTAATTTTTCTAATTATGATTTTTTAAAAAAAAATCAAATGGCTCGGGGAGCCGAGATTTTTATTTTTACCCAATTAAAAAATTATTTTAATAATAATAACCAAGGTTTATCAAAAATTTTAAAAATACCCAACCCGTGGAATTTTTCCACGGGTTGGAATTTTAATTTCCACCCGTGGAAAAATTCCACGGGCCCAACCTTTTTTTTTTTTTTTTAAAACAGAAATTTGTATTTATTTTTTATTTTTTGTATTGAAATATTAGAAATATTGGATATATTTCTTTGAAAATAGATGGAATACAATATAATTTGATTTATTAGAAAGACTGCAACAAATAACCCAGATCAATATTTTTCAGGTCGGATTTTTCGCGGCTGTAAGAAAAATTAATATATTTCTTTATGTGTTATTGGAAAAAAATAAAAATGCTTAGATTCCGAGTTATTGATCCCGGTTCAAAAGTCACTTCTATGTAATCTAGAAAATATTATGATCTTTCTAGTACATTTAATTTATTAAAAGTTATATCTATTTTGAAAAAAAAACAAAAACTTTAATTTATTTAATGATTATTATTCAAAAATAATTCTCAAAATAGATACAACTTTTAATAAATTAAATGTACTAGAAAGATCATAATATTTTCTAGATTACATAGAAGTGACTTTTGAACCGGGATCAATAACTCGGAATCTAAGCATTTTTATTTTTTTCCAATAACACATAAAGAAATATATTAATTTTTCTTACAGCCGCGAAAAATCCGACCTGAAAAATATTGATCCGGGTTATTTGTTGCAGTCTTTCTAATAAATCAAATTATATTGTATTCCATCTATTTTCAAAGAAATATATCCAATATTTCTAATATTTCAATACAAAAAATAAAAAATAAATACAAATTTCTGTTTTTTAAAAAAAAAAAAAAAAAAAGGTTGGGCCCGTGGAATTTTTCCACGGGTGGAAATTAAAATTCCAACCCGTGGAAAAATTCCACGGGTTGGGTATTTTTAAAAATTTTAATAAACCTTGGTTATTATTATTAAAATAATTTTTTAATTGGGTAAAAATAAAAATCTCGGCTCGGGGAGTTTAAGGCCTTTTGTGAGCTTTAGAGCACCCTAGTTTTACTCAATATTCAATGTTCATATCACCTATATTCAATGATCTAGATGATAATACTAATACCATGTTAATTTTATTGACGGTATAGGTGATAATTTTAATAACGATATTATTGTATATCAATACTTTTTTAATGTACACTAGTTTCTCATTTTTTTTAAAAAAGAAAAAAAGAAACAAGAGCCCGTTTCATATAAAAACATACGATCGAGTCATTACAAGTTACATATAAACCAACATACAACTCAGATACAATACACTAGTTTCTCATACAATGATGTGGATTTTTATCTACTTATAATCATATACATGTACATATATATGCATACGTATACACACACATATATACATACATTTACACACACATATATACACATATATATCCAAAATTTTTTAAAATACCATAATAAAAAAATTAAATCAAAACACATCCGTTTTGGGGGAATTCCACATTCACCAATTTACCGCAATAACAATATCTATCAAATTATGATGCTTAATTAATAAAATCCTGTCTGTTTATGGTAATTTTTTTCAAATAAGAAAATATAAACGCACATTACAGGAGGGGATACAATGCATCTAAATAAAATACCAAAACCTTACTGGGACACAGTGGGTGGCCTAAAGGAGACGCAAGACAGGATGCAGAAACTCCGTTACTCCAACAATGCACCATTCAACGGAAGATCGCCACGTAAGCAAGGCGCCATAACGAAGGCAGCTACGGCCCACGTGGTACACACCACGTCAAGTCAACTGAGGACAAGAAATGGGTGTTGAAACCAAAAGAAACAGTGTGTGTGATGTGTAATGTAGCAATGTACATCTCCCCTCCCCTGTATTTGCTCATTGCTTCTATTCTATATCCCATGCACTGATGCACCCCACCTCACCTCAACCGCTTGCTTCATTTATGTCTCTTCTTGCACCGCACGAACTAAAATTGATGAATGCAAGTGCTCTGTTCCATGCTCTTGACATATGTGATTGACGGTCGAATCGCAGAAACACTAAGCTCTTCCAAATAATTAATTGGATGAGATCTTGTCTGTTTGATGACCCGCAACTAAGTCATTATTTGAGATTTTTTTTGTATTAGAACGGAGGCAGTAACCATTTCAAATAAATGAATTTGGTAATCAGAGTAGAGCATGCATAAATAGACTGAAGTCGGAGGCATTTTTAATTTACTAATGTTTAGTCAAATTATTAAAAAAGAATGAATCTTTAATTACCGTGGAATTACACATTAAAAATTCAATTATATTTTTATGAAATTTTAAAATTAAAACGATGAACTCTGTTTTTTTCACTCAAAAATAAAATACAAACTAACCATTTATTTTTATGAAAGAATGGGACCAGACAGATGACTGATTTAATCTTACACATGCATCTGCCCGGAAATATAAGTCAATAATTTGTTTTAGAAATGTCAGTGTCTATATAGTTTTATTTATTTTTAGTATGGATTAATTCAACATTTTTTGACAATTATAATTTTTTTGTATTTTTAAATCCAACAATAAAATGTTCTTATAAAACTTATATATATTATGTATAAATTATCATGAACTTTGATACAAATTTTACTGTCAACCAAACATTTTAGATGAAATATAAAATAACATGCAGATTATGTGAAATTTAATATCCGATAAAGCAATAGTGCTGACAATAAGTTTATATATTTTTGTTCTTATTTTGAATTTTATAATTACTATCAAGACTATTTAATTGATAGTTATCGTATCTCAATCCTTTGTGTTTGAACTTATCTTTTGTTTGACTATTTGTCCTTAACTAATTAGGGTTATATATATATATATATATATATATATATATATATATATTTTTTTTTACATCATTGAGATAATATGTCAATACTAATTATTGCTGTAAGAATGATTAAAGAAAATGACACTAATTAAATGACACAGGACAATGTTATTGTCAGTTTGTCACTATATTAAGTACTGTATATACTGTGTCTGTTGTTAGACATTTTGCTTCCCGAGATTCTTTTTCCTTTCCATAAATGATATTAAATGCACTCGGAGTAGTAAATTTATACAATGTTCCTATCTTTTAAGACACCATGTACTTTAGTCTTAGCCGTTTAAGTTTTTCAGTTCAACCCAATTACCCAAATAGTTCAGGATGCATCATCAATTTCCACACAAAAATGTTTACAGAATATCTGATGAGAACATATCCGGCGCCGTACGAGAAAGTTCGATAAGACGTATCGAGAGGGAAATGGAAGAAATGAATCCCGGACAAAACAATTGATTAAACATTCTAGAAAAATATTTATCATACAAGAACAAGGTCAAGAAGTGTATATATATTATATAATAAAAGTATAGTAAAGAGCTCACCTTACACACGGTGGAGCTTAGTGAACTCCTTTGAGATCAATTATACACCAATATGGCGGCCATTTTTTTAATACCCTAAAAAAAAAGAAAATTTTAAAAATGTCCTCCGATTTGATTTTTTTTTTAAATGTCCCAACCGCTAGACTTGCGGGCGGTCCAAAAACCAAGCGGACTGCCCCTGCATAGGGCGGGTCACTCCTCTAGCAGACCGCCCCCCCACCACAGGCGGTCTGCTTTTTTTTTTTAGAGATCCTAGTATTTGATTTAAATAATTTTGTGAAGAAAATTTTTTATTGTTTAGAGCGTATGCTAAAAAATAAGACATTTGATATATGAAGTAATGTCGTAACTCTTTAAAACTTTGATTTTTTTTTCTGGTGAACTTTAATTTTATTTTGTCGGTTGGATATCACAAGTCTAAATATAACATATAATACATATACACATATATACATGTAGAGTAAGGCTATGCAACTTCGCGAATTAAACGGGGTGTTTTAATTCGCGCTCATATCTCTAGTTTTGAAGTCCAAATAGCCGATCTAAACCGTTAGATGTTTAATCTATATTAAAATGTGCTTGCAGACTAAATTTTTCATTTTTTTTGAATTTTTTTACTATTTATTAAGATGGTTTGAAAATCGCTATTTTTTAATGCCTACCGTTGAACGAAACTTAAACTGCATTTTTGAGGCACTAAACGACGTTTTTTTTAATTCTGATGCTTCCGATACGACGATGCCCGATGTATTACCGGGCAAAATCAGATCTGTCTCGTCCTCCCCTTTTCAAAATGTGCTCATACGCGCAAATCCGACTCTCGTAGCCAAAGTTATGGCTATTTAAAGTTTTTTCAAAAACTAAAGTTTGAAAATTCATAACTAGCTATAGAAAAATTCAAATAAATTGAAATTTGTGTCAATTTTGTGTATTTTTGAATGCTCTACATGCTGGTGTAATCACTTTTGTAGTTTGGTTCCTGTATTAGTCTAAACTTGCTAATTTACAAGCAGAGATCAAATTTGATGTTTTTTGCGCATGAACAGAGATCTAATTTGAGATTTGAACATATTTTAGTAGCTCTAAACTACTGTTTTAGTACCATAAATAAAGAGAAGAAGATCAACAAGTTGTCAAAGCTTGGAAACAAAGTCTTATTTTTTGGCAAAGCTTGGAAAAAAAAAATCAAAGTTTTAAAGAGTTACGACATCACTTCATAAATATATCAAATGTCTTATTTTTTGGCATAACTCTAAACAATAAAAAAATTTCTTCACAAAATTATTTAAACCAAATACTAGGATCTCTAAAAAAAAAGCGGACCGCCCGTGGGAGGGGGGGGGGGGGTCTGCTAGAGGAGTGACCCGCTCCATGCAGGGGCGGTCTGCTTGGTTTTTGGGCCGCCTGTAAGCCCAGTGGTCGGGACATTTAAAAAAAAAAAAAAATCGGAGGGCATTTTTTAAATTTTCTTTTTTTTTAAGGGTATTAAAAAAATGGCCGCCAATATGGGCCCGTTCGGCGATGATTAATTTCATGGGAACAGGAATAATTAAATATGAGAATATTAATATTAATTTGTGATATTTGTAAGTTTTTAATTTATAGAAAATTTAGAATATAGGAGTTCGATGAATATATGAGAAATTTTGTTGGAGAATTATTTGTTTTCAAGAAAAATGTAATGTTAAAATCAGACTTTATTAAATGTGTTGATAATAATTATTGATTCAAATTAATATATTTATACATATCATAATCTCAAAAACACTAAAGAAGTGAATTGGTATGTTTGTATGTATCATATTTTTTAAATAGATGAGTGAGTGAATTGAATATACACTGCAAAGCAACATGTATTGTACATAATTAGGATTTAAAAAAAAAGTAATTTTCCGGAACACTGAACATGCCTTAGGATTTAAAAAAAAAATTACGTAAAGCTATATAAATTTATAGTTCCTGGAGCAAAATAGGAAGTTTGTGGATGAAAATTATCGGAATATTGCTGCAAAAAAAAAAAGAAACAAGCGATCAAATAAATGCAGGAGACACTCAGTTTTGTCATACGGAGAGAAAGGTGCAGAAGAGTCTTCACTGATAAAGAAAAACTGATGACACTGCTAGTTATAGAAACTAATCAGGACATTTCAATGTGGTTCAACATTAGACAGAGTAGTAGTGCAGGTGTGTATCTTTAATCTCTTTTCTTTTTTATTTCTTACTTTCCTCTTTTATCCTTTTTGTAACAAACTAATATTTTTTGTGTCTTTATCGATCAATGGAATTTGGAGATTTGATCTCCACATTTAAAAAAAAAATAATAATTAATTATAAAATTTTATTTAACATCACATAATGAAAAAAAAAATTGATTCTGTTTCTGAAGTTGTACGAAGTCTAATAAAGTATCTTGCAATGTAGACAAATATTTATCATCTATGGATTAAGGAGCGTACGTAGGGCTGTAAAGGAGCCGAGTTATTTGAGCGAGTTACTCTTAACTCGTGCTCAATTCATTTACTAAATAAGCGAGTCAACTCGAGTTGGGATATCAATAACAAGTTGTAAAGTCAACTCGAGTTTAGCTCATTATCAACTCGAGTTGGCTCACAACTCGTTTGACCAATCAATTTTCTTAGTTATAGCTATATACTAGTAAGAGTTTATCTAAACAAAAATAATTCAAATGATTTAGTAAGAGACTATATAAACACAAACAATTCAACACATAATTAACAAGACAACTAATAAAATAAAAAATCCAAACAACAACTTATAAGTCATTTAGAAGGGCATGAGATTTATTGTGACTAATTTTATGTAACTCGAGTTATTAATGAGTGAGTTGAGATATGCTCAAACTCAGCTCAATTATTAAGAGTCAACCAACTCGAGTTTTAATGAGCGAGTTAAAGGGACTAGTTAGCGAGTGAGTTACGAGTTTGAACAATTTTGTACAATTCTAAGCGTACGTGTATAGTTAAATTCATTACAAAGTTTTCCACATTATTATGATAATAATATTATTGCAAGTAATGCTTTGAGTCGATATTTTGCCTAACAATATCTGATACATCAAGTATCAATAATGATCTCAAAAAATATAACTAAAGTTCCTTCGAGAGTTTGATAGTGTGCGTCATTCACAGCTCATGGAATTGATCGCCACTGTCTTTTCAGATAACTAATTTTCAGATGGTATTGTCATTTTTTTTAACGATGGGGTGAAAATTGAAATCGACCCCAATGATATTGTACTACATAATTAACTTTTATTGAAATCTGTCTTTAATTTAGATTTAGACTTCTTGATTCCATTAGCGACAACAATGAGCTCTGTTTTTATTAGCAGTTCATAAAAAAAAAAAAAACTTGGTAATGGTGTATGCTGACGAAATAGGATTAATATTTGTGTATATAATTTTTTAATATATTTATATTGAGGAGGGTTCAAATGCATCCAAAATTTTGTGCATCCAAATGCACCCTATCTTTTTTCTTCATTTTCAAAGTCTAAATAGTCAATCCGAACCGTTAAATGCGATCTATATATTAAGATGTGCTTGGAGGCCAAATTTTACATTTTTTGGAATTTTTTTACTATTTATTAAGCCACTTTGAAAAATCGCTGATCCAATGGTCCAGAAAATGTAAAATCAGCAATTTTCAAAGTGGCTTAATAAATAGTAAAAAAATTCCAAAAAATATAAAATTTGGTCTCCAAGCACATCTTAGTATGTAGATCACATCTAACGGTTCGGACTTTGAAAACGGAGAAAAAGGATTTGAAAAATAGGGTGCATTTGGGTGCACAAAAATTTGGGTGCATTTGAACCCTCCTTATTTGTATTTAAAAAAATCATTTTGGTATATGTTTCTAAAATCATAATATACTACTTCAATTATTTCTCCAATAATACACGGGCTTTTAAACTTTTTAGCAAATTACCAGGGACGTTTAACGGTTTCCTAATTTAGGATAAGCTTGGGGGGCTTTCATGTAAAAAGCAAAGCGAAAAACGACAAGAGTTTGCATACGAAATGAATGCAGTACGTACGGCGGAGCGCCACTTGGCAGTGGCATCACGAGATCCGGAGTCCGGACCTCCTTTCCATATCAATTCAGTTCGGGACGGTACGACGTGGGTCCCGCCAGTCTTGTCGCGTTCCCCAGATCAGTGCGTATCCTCTGAGATACCTCATATTTTGCGTGACCGACGTGTCCGGTGCCTATTGGGGGAAACCACAGGGGCCATTATTATTTCAGCTTCGAGTTTCGGGAGGAACGTATTTGAACGGTTGAGATTTTCCAAAAGGTCACGCAAAATATGAGATATCACAGAGGATGTGAATTCCACAACCATGGGGCCCGCTCCCCTTGTGTGGCGTGACTCGCGGGAAAGCACGATCCCGCCGCGTGTGCACGGAGAGGGGTTGAGGTGGTGCGCCTGGATTGATTTGCGCCATTCCCGTGGGAAGATCTCTTCTCTCGACTCTGACCCGAGCCAAATTGTTGGGTTCATTCCTTTTGGACCGGGTTAGATCAGTCTTTTTGAGTGGACCCGGTGCACCATATGTATGCCTTTCAACTTGTTATGAGCTTGTGTGTTTGGAGTTAAATAGGCCCTCCGGCTCGAAGTAATATTTTTAGAGTTAGTCTATGGTACTATGCATATTACGATTTGTTACCGTGCTACGGCTCTATATTTGAGTTTTTAAATTCAAACAGTCGATCCGAACCGTTCATCTTGTTCTCCATATTAATATGTGTTTGGAGACTATTACAGTACATACTTTGGAGAGTTCTAGTCAACAAGATGAAGGCACTTAGTTTGTTAATACAGTTAGAGCTAGTTAGTTAGACTAAGCTTCTAGATATCCTGTTAGTGATAGTTAGTTAGTTAGACTAAGCTTCTAGAGTAAATCTGTTAAGACTGAGATGGTCTATAAATACATTGTATAAGAGATTGTCAAAGGTATCAATAAAATTCATTCCTTCCAATTCTATCTAAATACATTCTCTGTTTTGTATCAGAGACCAAATTTTACATTTATTGAATTTTTTTTACTATTTATTTAGATTTATTGAAAATCACTGTTTTTGGATGGTCCAGAATTTTCAGATCAAGTGATTTTCTAAATATCTAAAAAAATAGTAAAAATTTGGTCTCCAAACACATATTAATATGGAGAACAAGATGAACGGTTCGGATCGACCGTTAGGATTTGGAAACTTGAATATAGAGCCGTAGCACAGTAACAACCCGTGATATGCATAGTACCATAGACTCACTCATATTTTTATTCGAATTTCAGATTGTGACTTGTATGTTATTTGTAGACTTTTCGTTGTATTTCTAAATTAACTATATTTGCGGAAAATGTAGAACAAAAATGATAGAAATCTGCTCTTTTATTAAAAATGGTTGGGATAAAGTCATTTAATTGTCTATCCAGATCCGCGACTTCTCGCTTGGACCGATTTTGAAATAATTTTATCTGAGGGTTTAAATATCTCTATTTTTAGTATCTTAATCATACTTTTATTTTAAAAACTGTGTTAAACTTTAAACTAATATCTCAAACGTCGAAATAATACTGTTAGATATGATCTATATTATTTTTTATGCAGATGTAAAAAATTACGATATTTTAACCTTATTTTTATTGTTCACAAGAATTTACAAATATGCACCGATGTGTGTCATTTTTGGACGTTGATTTTTCAACTTATTAATTTATATATAAACAAAATTGAAAAGTATTAATTTTTTATGAGCATATAAAGATAATAATACAGTGCATATCTAACTATTTTTTATATATAAGGAGTTTACAATTTTTGTTATTATAAAATTAAAAGTAGAGGCATAATAAAGACACGATAAATAAAGGTATTTGAACCTTTCTCATTTTGTTTATATGTTTTATTTTCATATTGTCCCAATGAAATTGTTCAATTATTTGAGGATTTAACTTAACTAAAATTAATTTATCATAGTTAGTTTAAATTTTCATTTAACCACCTTTTGATCTTATACAAAATGATAAAAAAGAAAATTATTTTGACGTATTGCTTGCAAATAAGAACGAGATTAATAAATACGATTTATCATCTGTGTTTTGAATTTCAAAAATATTAGAAAATTAATGATGATGATAATTTCCTAGCAACAAAACACGTGACACTCAAAGCCTCCTCCTTTACATAAATTAATAGGCATTGTGATTTAAATTATTTCTATATATCTTCGAATTTACGGATGTAAACTAATTATACATTTTTGAAATACACTTTTAAATATAGCATTGAAAATATAAGTTTTGTAATATTCAAACATCCTTACAATGATGCTTCACATATTAAATGGATAGAGGTGCTTTAACTTTAAACGAATACATTAACTCCTCATATTCATCTTATTCCGCTCTTTGAATTTTATGCCGTTATTAAATAGCCTGGAGCATGCTAAAGGCATTTTTGATGTGATTTAGCATGTTTGCTTAGAATTTCACACCAAAAACGTTTTGCAAGTTTTTTTTTTATTGGAAACTGAAATCATGAGAAATTTTGAACCAAGACATGGAGAAAAGGGTTGTGTTTTGTGTGACCTACAAGTGTTATTTATTATTTTATTTATATCTCCTTAATTATATAAATTATATTAAATATGGTTTGTTGTATAAAAAAGAGTTTAAATTATTATTAAATAAGTTATAATAAAAACTGATAAAGAGTGCCTCTAATAATTAAATTCATTATTTTTGTCTACACTTGAATAATTTACAAACATGGTAAATATTTCATAATATTGTTCTTATTAGTGTTTACTCCTTAGTTTAGTCTCCTATTGTGATATAATTTTAACTTAGCTTTACTACAGACTTTTAGCACACTAGAATGTTTGAATGTGGAAACATAATTAAATTAAATTATTAGAAATTTACAAACATAATTTTTTAAGTGTTATAATTTAGAAATTAAAAAAACTTACTACAGGTCGGTATGTAAGATGAATAAAATTAAATTGTTTCACATGACAATATTACTATCTCTAAAAAAAAACAATATTTTCCAAGATTATGAGTTTAATTAAAATGCCAACTCACGTATTGTTAAATATTGATATATTCACTGTGTTTCAAATTATAATTGCATACACTTGGTCTATACAATAAATCGATTAATTGTTTCCTTAAATCGAGTGTTTGGTAAATTTTTTTAGTCCTTTAGATGAAAACCAAAAACTAATAAAAAAGTAACGAGATGTAGAAAACAACAACAACAAAGTTTTTAGTCCAAACAAATTGTTATATGATAGAAATAAAACCCATCCAGAGTCACAAAACTTGAAATTAGGGAAAAAAATATAGAGTCACAAGTCGGTACCACTGCCTTAAATTGATTAGTTGAAAAATATTTATAGCATAAATTCAATAAACTAGTACGTGCATAAGAATCGACGTAAATCGATTGGTTGTTGTCTTAAAATCGAGTTGACTCTTATGCATGTAACAGTTTAAAAAATTTATAATATAATTTTTTCAACTAATCGATTTATTGGATAACTCGATTTAAGGCAGAATAGCATACCAGTGGTACTAAACCAATCCAACTATGTTCCAACTAATTTACATTTGGATACTCACAGAAAAATCAGAATAAGTCTTTACTTTAGTTGGAATATTACATTGCAAATCACATCAATTCCTAAACAACAATATCTGCAACATCTAAAAATTAAACCATAACTAGCTATGACATCTGTGACATCGCTGCCATAACCGTCGCCATCTTCCTCCTAAGCTCCTAGCCACACCCAACGTTGTAATTGGCGCTAGCCCTTGCCCAGTGCATGTCATATGCCCTCACCAGCAAGGCAACCCCACTGTGCAGTGGTGCTGTAACATTAAGAGCCCCAATTTGATGGACGGATGTTGAAAACCAAACAATTGACTTAAGAGCCTTAGAAAGAAAAATTGTTGTTAATGCCAGCGCTGCCGCTTGCCTCCTCGACAAGTGTGAAATCATTTTTCCTTTTACCATAAGCACCACCACCGACTACTCCCAAGTAAGTGGGAAAAATGGCACGGCGGAGCTGGCTCCGTCACGGAACGGCACGGCACGGCACGTGTTACTATTCCGTGCTGTGATTCGCGTGTCCCGTGCCGTGACCAGCTTGTAAAAATTTTGGCACAACACGGCACACGAAAGATCTAATTACGGCACGTAATCACGCGAGTCACGTGTAATTTGGATCATTAGGTCTTAATCAAATGTTGAATCTTGAATAAACTAACTTAAATTATAAAAAAATAGTTAAACGTGATAAACTTGACCAATTACGTTTGGACACGGCATGCGAATAGTCACGGCACAGGTCACTGTTCACTTGATCACGGTACGGCACGAGACCAAAGTCACAGCGCGACACGGCACGGCACGGCACGGCACGTTTTTTCCACACTAACTCCAAGTATGTGTAACAACCCTTCCATATAAATTTGTTGGCTTTTTTACTACATTAATAAGTTATCATGGATCATCATTGACAAAATATTATTTTATCAAATTTAATGATCATATACAAATATAAATGACAACAAAGTTGCATGTTACCTATTACAATAAAAAAAATTGATCCTGACGTTATAACATTTTTCTCAAACCATTAAATCGAACAAGCAAACAAAAAAACTTGAAAATACATAAATTAAAACAAAGCACAAATCAAACGCATAATACACTGACATAATAGGAAATTGTTCTATTAGACATACATCTATCAGCATGGATGAACATTTTTGATGCAAACTTGCACGCTTCTTTCTTGCTAAGGATGTGGATCCATGCCATTTCACCTGATTAGCAATTGGTGATTCAGGGCTTGTATTTGCATATTCGGCAAGAGTATATGATACTTGGTGGAGTTTTATTGTTCCAAGTCTGCCACCCCTCAATATTAATCAACTATCTATAAAAGACTCCCCATGATTACAGCACGAGCGTACTGCTTTCATTAATGTCTTCTGAATGTTAACGTTGTGCCTTCTTTATACGACAATTTTGAAAGACAATTCCTGTTGTAGCATCCAATTTTGAGTGCTCTATTGAGATTATGACACTATTTATTATAATCATTATTTTTAGTGGAATTAAATTTCAAAATTCAGGAGACAACTGGCCCTCTGGATCTTATTAATTGTGTCTGTCCTGATTGCATCCTTAGTATATAAAGTATTGCGATTTAAAAAAAATATATAATATTTAAAAAGAACTAGGAGGAAATATAAACAAATTAAATTTCAAAGGAATAAGAGGCGCTAGCCTTGATACATGCACAGTGATTTCGATTAAAGATTTTTTTCTGATCAGTTTTAGTCGGATAAATTAAATAGAATAGGGGAATGATTCTGCCAAAAATTGCAGTTAGCATTTGATAGAAAAAACAAAAATCAAAAGTTAGCAATTTATTGAAAAAAAAATCCAATATTAGCCGGTAGACAGCACACGCGTAACATCTAAGAGCAATATTCAAAAATAACGAGAGAGGGGAGGTAACACAGATGGCTAGAAAAAAGTCTTAGAACTGTTGTACTTAAAGATTGAGAGTTCTATTTTCCCTCACGACTTCGCAGCTTCTGCAAAGATTTTCAAAAATATTCAAAAATAACACTGGTGAATATTGGAATTGTGGTCAATGAACTGCCAACTTTTGATTTTTTTTTTTTTTTTAAACGCTAACTTAAAAATATTCGGATGATTCTGTAGCTAAATTCTAAAATCATGTAATTACATGTGAGAATGTGACTACTCTAAAATATTGTTCTACCTAATAGAAAAATATCTCGGTATGACCTTGGCTATGGTAGCCGACATTTTTATTTTTATCCTAAAAATAAATTATTTTATTATAAATAACTACGTTTTGGACAAAATTTTATTTTTACCCAAACCGTACAGATTATTTACGGTCCCAATTAAAAATTCAAACCGTATATATTCCTTACGGTTCGAAATAAGAATTGGCACCGTAAATATTCCCTACGGTCCGAATTTTTAATCGGAACCGTACACAATATTTACGGTTCAAATTTTTTTTATTTTAAAAAAACCGTTTTTTGGCTTATAAATACAAAATCTGAGTGAGATTTGAGGAAGAAGAGAAAGAGGAAGAGAGGAAGAAGAGAAGGAGAAGTATACTAAATCAGGTATTTTTTTTTCTTTTTTTGCAACTTTCCACATACGTATTTACTGTTCATATACGTAGTTACTGTTCATATCTGTATATACTGTCCATTACTGTTCATATACATATTTGCTGTTCTTTATTTTATCGTGTTCTTTATTTGTTATTTTTAAAGCTTGTCGTATTGTTGTTCTTGATTTTATTGTGTTCTTTATTTGTTATTTTTAAAGCTTGTTGTACTGTTGTTCTTGATTTTATTGTGTTATTTATAACATAGCTCAACCCAAAGCATAATAAAACATAACAAAACGAAACTACACTAAAACAAAAACTATAAAACTAAACACAAAGCATAATAAAACATAACGAAACCAAACTCAAACAAAAACAAAGTCAATAAAACAAAACTCAAACATAATAAAACATAATGCAACTAAACTACACTAAAACAAGAACTATAAAACAATAACTATAAATAAACTATATCTCAAATGTACTCCGAAAGGCTATATCTGCAAGGTGCTCGACCCCTATTTTCTCTACTGAAATTCCTTTCACGCCAATCATTTCACTTTAGTTCGCCATCTTGCGCTCTGAGAGCTGGTGTAACCTCCTCCTTGGACTCGGCCCGTGCGCTCATCGTGAGTGCTATACTCCATGGATCTGTGGGCTCAGCCGCGTAGGTAGCTGGCGGTGGGGTATGGAATAGGGAATTCGCAAGCAGGGATGCATAGTCAGGCTGAGTCCCGCTACCAGAGGCCTCCCAATCGTGAGCCCTCGGTGGAGCACATAAATAAGGATCATGTGGAGCACATGTTATAAATTTATAGAATAAAGATCATGTGGAGCACATGAATAGTATAAATGCTAAGATTTGAGTAGTTTAATGGGTTCCTCGTGAGTCTTTCGCAACACCAATTATATTAAAAAATTATATTAAAAGATCCGAGGTCTTTCGCAACACCAATTCGTGCCAATAACCCTAACCCTAAACTCTAATTCTAAACCCTAATCAAATTTTAATCGCATTCAAAAACTTATCCGAAATTTCAAATCGAGGAGGCGGCGGAGGCAGCAAGGATCACGAGTGAGGAAGAGGGAGAGGGAGAGGGAGAGGGAGAGGGAGGAGAGGTGGTGAAGGGCAGCGGTGAAGGAGGAAGAAGTGGCAGCGGAGGGGAGAGGGAAGAGTGGCAGTAGGAGAGGGTGGCGGCGAGGGAGAGGGCGTCACCGGCGGTCTTCGGGCGGAGGGGCGGAGGCGCGCAGCATATTTTTTTTTTTCTGTTTTCTGGCGAAGAGGCGAAACAGAAGAGAGGGAGAAGAGTGGTCATGGGTTTAAACCCGATTTCGAACCGTAAATATTATGTACGGTTTCGATTAAAAATTCGGACCGTAAGGAATATTTACGGTTCCGATTCTTATTTCGAACCGTAAGGAATATATACGGTTTGAATTTTTAATTGGGGTCATAAATAATCTGTAAGGTTTAGGTAAAAATAATTTTTTTTTTCAAAATGTGGTTATTTATAATAAAATAATTTATTTTTGGAGTAAAAATAAAATTGTCGGCTATGGTAGCACAGTTACCAATTTTTCTGACTAATACGGTGTACGATCTAAATAAATTATACATAATGGGGCACACTAATTTTAACATCTACTACCCTTTTAAATTAAAACGTTCTATAATTTAGATGCCATATTTGCAAGAAAATATATAACTATTGACGGTCCTAATCTAATCTGATTGAAACCTGTCAATATTTAAAATTAGAAAGTTTGATAAATTTTTATCTTAAAAAATAAACAGATGTTTTTTGTTTTGTTTTGCAAGTTCAGTTCAACAAATAATGGTGAACCGGATGCAGCTAGCACCACAAGGAAAAGGCCTATTGATTTTCCACTTGATAGGCAATGAATCTTCTTTTCCCATACGGATGTTCCCTTGAAATGGACTCGGCCTATGATAGAGAAAGAGAGAAAGTAGGAAAATAGATAAAGTTGGAAGAGGTTGTTGAGGTGTTGTAGCATGATAGCTTTATTTTTTATGGGCCACATCCCTGGTTTTATTCTCTCTCTTTGCTTCTCCTAGGCTGTCACCTTATTCCCATCATCCATCCTAACTATAGTCATATCTTATCCTTTTCTTATTTGGATCCTCTGTGATCTGACATCTGGCTACTTTCTATGCTTCGAACTTCTTCCTTATTTTATCATATACATGTTTTAAAGTAGAACTAGAGTATATAATTTCAAAATTTATCAAACTGATTTCAAAAAACGAATTTAAATCACTGAAAGTTAAAATTGACAAGCTGAGTAATTAATGTGTTTATATGCAAAATTTATAAATTAGTTTAGTATCAAACGAGAAGGTTGATAAGTTAATTTTAATATTTTTATTTTTTATAATTGTATGACAGCTTGATTTTATATTAAATTAATTCAAAAAATTATAAATTTTGTACATGAACACTTTATTCGTAAAGTATATCAGTTTCAATAATTTAGATTTATCATTTAAATCCAAACCGCCAGATTTTTATTTGAAGTTTATATTTGAAGTTCATCAAGTTTATTGATGAGCTCAAGAGTACATTATATTAAACTCCATATTTCATTTTATTTGTTTCATATTTGACGCTTTCATTTTTCCTCATAATTTGGACTCGCTTTAGCAACATTCCGCGAGTCCAAATAGCAAAGAAACAAATACAAGCAAAATTTAGGGAGCTTAGGTGCCGACATTTTTATTTATACCATATTCTAAAAAAATAATAATAATAAAAAAAAACTATGATTTTGAAAGATTTTCAAAAACACCTGGGTCGTCAAAAGTCCTTGCGGCTTCAAATACGAGATCCGTCAAAAACCCCTGCGGCCCCCAACGTAAACTAAGAAAACCCCAAAATTTGATTGATTCGTTTGATTTTATAATAATTGTTTAATAATTTTTAGAAATAGAAAAAACACAATAATTTCTATATTTACTAGAAATGATTTTTGAACTGGGATCAATAATTTAGATACAAAGTATTTTTATTTTATTTTTCCAGTAACACACCAAGAAATAATTTTTTTTACAACCTGAAAAAATCATGCCTGAAAAATGTTCCGGAGTCCTTCTAGTATATCTAAATTATAAGATATTTTGTCTATTTTATTTAATTTTCTTTCTAACATATTTAAATTGTTAATTATTCTTTCTATTTTTGAAAAATATTAAACAATTATTATAAAATCAAAATAATCTAATCAAATTTTGGATTTTTTGTTTTGTTTTGTTGGAGTTTGCAGGGGCATTGGGAGGCCCCTTCGTCTTTGGAGCCGCATGAATTTTTGGCGACCCGAGTGTTTTTCGAAATCTTCTAAAATTATGGTTTTTTAGTTAATTTTCTTGAGAATATGTTTAAAATACTTTAAATACAAATTTCGGGCTTAGGTGGCACGACTCACGAGAGAGATGTAGAACTTCCTTTTCACTTTGAAATTGATATTCTAAACATTGAATGCGTACTATCACCAAACTTAAATGAAAACGATTGCCCAAGTGCAGTGATTTTCACCGTTGATGTAGTTTTCTTTTATAGGTGTCAATTCGATCAAAATTTTCTTTTTCGTGCATGATTGCAATATATGTAAGCAGATATTTGAGAGATTCCTCATGTCTGATTTTGTGCCTTCGCAATTGGACCCGTATTTCTGGGGAGAGGGGGGTGTCCGATGGGCATCGGACCAAATCCGGTTCGATGGGGGGTTTAAACTGTCAGATCTGCTTTAGGATTCGTGTGTACGGATTTTAAAGCAGACGCGAAATTGCGGGTGCGAATCCTAAAGCAGATCTGACGGTTTAAACCCCCCATCGAACCGGATTTGGTCCGATGCCCATCGGAAACCCCCCTCTCCCGTATTTCTGAACCAACGTTTTAAATTCGTGTATATTTATGCAGGTAAGAATTACAAAAAGCAAAGAGCTTGAAAACAAATTTAAAGGAAGGACACTTATCTTTTATATTTAAGAAAGAAATTTGATTACACGAAAATATATGAATTGAGATAAAACATGAGTTTAAATTAAAAACAAATTATGCACTCCAAAAAATGAACTTTTGAAAAATCTGTTATCTATTTTTTTTTTTTTTTGGTTTTGAAATTTGAAGACCCAGTCAATAACTTCAATTCTAGCAATTGTGAAAATCTGGATTATTGATCAATTCTAGCAATTGTGAAAATCTGGATTATTGATCAGTGGCAGCTATAGAAAAAGAAAAGAAAAGAAAATATATGTGCATCTCTTATTATTATATATGAAGCACTTACTAAGTCACAACATCTTACAACAATTTAGTTTGTGATTTTCAAAGCTCAAATAGTCGATCCAAATCATTCAGCATGATCTCTACATTAAAATATGCTTGAAGATCAAATTATATATATATATATATATATATATTTTTCCTATTTATTAAGTATTTTACAAAATGTTATTTTTTCAGTGGTCCAGATTTGACTAAAAAAAGAAGTTTTATAAAATACTTAATAAATAGTAAAAAAATTCAAAATAAAATGTAAAATTTGATCTCCAAGCACATATAAATATAGAGATCATGTTGAACGATTTGGATCGACCGTTTAGATTTTAAAAATCACAAAACCAAATTATTATAAGATGTTGTAACTTACAAATGTTATAAGTGGATCCCTTCTCATTATATATTCATTATATATATATTTTTTAATTATATCAGAATAAATATATCGTGCACGGTGCATCTTATATGATTTGTATTGAGAATTATTCTTTGATTTGTGAAAAAGACAATATCCTCGTGATAAGAGCTTGTCCTTTTAAAATCCGGTCGAACATCCCTGATAAATATTTCAAGACTTGACTTTAACCTCATTATTTAAAAAAAAAAAAAACTTTAACCTCATTAAAAAAAAACATGTATCAAATTTGATCATGATCATCTAGTTACACCAGTCAAACAAAAATCTAGATAAATTAGTTTATTTTTCAAAGTGGAGTGTTAAAATATCTTATGTTTTTTATTTTATGTCTCATCGTAACTTACATTATTTATCTTTGTTTTTAAAATTTAAATTATCAATTCAAACCACTCTATATGATTTTTATATTTACGTGTGCTTTGGAGATTAAAATTTATATATTTTTAAAGTTATTTTATTATTTAAAAAATATTAATTAATAAGTTTAAAAGAATATGAGGCACGAGAGACATAAGTATCCTAACTTTTTTCCTTTTCAAATATTTGATTACTGGAGCAGCTTCACGTTAGACAAGATTTAGTTATACCTTTAACTAATTAATAATAAATTTGTAGTTTGAGTTTTTTATTAGCACGATTATTTTACTATCGTAAATAAATATTAAATGGATATGCAATATGCTTGAAAACTGACACCCGATAATATACCTTGTATTTGAAAATCTGACTTTCGGACATTTTGTAGTTATGAAATCAAATTCATAAAAATTAAACACTAGGGATCTCTCTGCAAATTTAGCCGCCCTAACTAATCACCAAATTTGTGTGGCTTCGTTTCTAATACTGATGGTATCTTTTTTTGAGGAAATTTTTTTTTTAGCAAATAATACTGATGGTATCACTCATTCAATAAATAAATTAATGCAACTAATTGACTGTCAATGGAGAGATGAAGATTTCTTCTCTACCCTTATATGTAGAATCCATATCCTCTGTATTAATGTACTGTTTTTGAGTAAGAAATAGAAGTCAAACTTCTATTTTATTAACTACAATTAGTTACAATCGTTCAAAGGATTTTGAGAAGGAATTCTAATGTGGATTATTGATGGATAAAAACAAAAACACAGGGAAACAAACGAGAAAATAAAAAAGAGAGTAAAGAAAGACATAAATAGCAGTACAAGAAACAATGAATGAAAATGTTAAATTCTTCTTATCTATAATTCTTCAATTTTTATTCTTTATTTTTCATTATTCAGAAAGTTCTACTGAGTTCTAACTTCCTCAATCAAATTGTTGACTATTTTATATTGCTCTCTGAACAATCAAACACACATTATCGTACTGTTTGAGTTAATTTATGGACCATATGATGATAATTGAGATCAGTTCAATACATGCGTATAATACACAATGCTCTTTAATATTAGTGTGGACATTTATTCAGACGGTTCAAATCTGAACTCAAACTTTCAGTTAATGAAGAGGATATGAATTCTTATATGATGTACAATAGTTTTGATTAGGGATGTTCAAACGGTTCGGTTTGTTCAGTTTTCAACCGAACCGAAAAATTTCAGTTTAAATGGTTCGGTTTTTTGGTTTAAATGAATCGGTTCGGTTGAATTTTTGAAATATTTCGGTTTAAATAGATCGGTTCAGTTTAGACTTTCAAAACCGACTAAACCGAACCGACCGAATTTTATTGGTTCAAGTATGGTTTATATTTTGTTTGGTTCAATCATTGCTTCCTTTCTTTCATTTTAATTTAAATATTTTAGAACATCTACATATTTTGCATGAAATTGATCATCATCAAGTTATGTATGAACATGTGTAATTTTCGTTAATAATAACACCAATATGTTTACTTTTGTTTGAACGAACACATCGAAATTTATTTCGGTTTGTTCGATTCGGTTCTTAATCGATTATAAGTTTAATCGGTTCAGTTCAGTTCTATTTTTAAAAACTAAAAAAAATTAATTTAATTATTTTAGTTCGATTTCAACCCAACCAACCATCTGACCCCTAGATTTGACAACAAATATAGGGATGCAAATTTACCGCATCTCTCTTTATGAAAAAAATATATAGGCATCTATTTTTTTTTTTTTTGAAAAATAGTGGTATATACCACCGATTTCATTGAAATCAGAATCCTTAGCACAATCGATCTGGTACCTAAAATTGGTACCAAAATCAAATGTGGCAAGTCTTTACAACAGGTCAAAACAAAAGTAGCAACATAAGAAAGTAGCAAAAACATAATAACATGCACAAAACATAAGGCAACAATCTAAGAAAATATCTAAACAGCATAACATGCACACAAAAAACTAAGTACTACATATCTAAAAGGTCTTCATCCTCCTCCTCTTCTCCAAACATTGGAGATGGAGGGTTGCCATTGCCAAAACCCTGCATATCTCCCACTGGTATTTCCTGGGACAGAGACAACAGAAGGTCCATCACTTGGGTCGTATCGAGACGTCTTTCTTCCTCCAACAGAATGAGATCTGGGAGATCCTTAACATCAAAAGGCATTATGAGATTTAATTTAAAGAAAGAATTGTCCCCTCTAGATTTACACCAAAATTGAGTAAGAAAAATAATCTTAATACCAATAACCCTAATAGAACATGGAGAACTATCATTAAAGCATAATCTATTTCGTTCCAACTAAATGATCCATAAAACAGCCCCTCTCAATAATTCAACTAATAGTCTATCTTTTAAAGGGATAGAAGCATCAATCATCCATAATTCATCTAAAGTATGACAATTATAAACAAAATTATTATGATTTGCAATCCAGATCCAAATTAATCTAATAAAAGAGCATTGAGTGAACAAATGATCAGTGCTCTCTGGTTGATCACAAAAAACACACGTAGTATCCCCTTGCCACCCTTTAGCGGCTAAATTGAGTTTGGTAAGTATTTTGTCCCTTCTAACCAACCATAAAAAAAAAATTATTTTCAAAGGCATATGAGATTTCCAAATGGTTGAATACTCTTTATTTGGTATTCCCCCATATTCCAACCACTTATAAAAAGAATGAACAGTAAAATTATCGTCCTTAGACCAACGCCATATAAGCTTATCCTCTAGCTGATCAGATAAAGTAAAATGTTGAAAAAGAAATTGCAAAGCATTCCATTCTACTAAGTAAATACCCGTAAGTTGTCTCTTGAAAGACAATTGTAAGAAGGAGTTAGCAAAAACATCTGCCACATAAATAAACCTATTATAAACAATTGAAAACAAATTGGGAAAGAAATGTTGCAAAGCATGTTCAGTAAACCATCTGTCTAACCAAAACGCAGTTGTTCTACTATTACCTATTTCTTTATTAAGGCCTAAATTAATTACCGCATGATCTTTGAGAATATATCTCCAAAAAGGAGAACATACAAAAAGGGTAGTTCTAAAACCATATTTACATTGAAGAATATCTTTCCATACACCAGTAATGGAATTGTCATGAAATCTTATCCACCACTTGACTAGAAAAGCCTTATTCGTAATTTTCAGATCTAAGATATCAAGACCACCTTGGTCTTTGTCTTACATACCGGCATCTATTTATGGGGCCCTATCCTATGTAGTTATTGCACAAATTGGACGGTCTTTCTTACATTAAATTCTTGCAATCCATTAAACCATTTCTTATACCGTAATCAGGATAACGATGGACAATCCCAATGAACGCATTGTATTTAGAATTTACATCTTCTCAGGTTATCCGACTGAGTACAATTGAATCGGACGGTCCAAAATTATTCTTTTTAACTTGGCATGGATCTCAAAGCACGAATAATACTATCTCTTGCGCCATTCCAACACAGCACTGACTGAGAGTAATTCTGAGCCGTCCGTTCCAATTGTATTGAGTCATGTACCTGGGAGGATACGGATCCATTTAGCATCCCCAATTAATTATGGGGGCTTTGAGAAGATAATAAACACTTTGATTTTGATTTGACATGGATGCTGCTTCCTACGGTGCATGACTCTTGCTTGGGAGACCGGATGTACCCATGTCTCCACCCCACCCAGTACCCAGTACCCAGTACCCATCCACAGACCAAAGTTGAATAATTGATAGTCCTTTGTTATGTCACCGTCCTCTCCATTTTCATTACACATGTCAAGTAGCCTGTAATTATTTATCAGATTTTTTTAGATTCCTTTTGGTTACGTAATCAATAACAGTAACGGTTCAATTTGATGGAAAATTAAATATAATAAACTATAGGCCATTGAATGGGAAATTATGGCATGTCTACAAGAGGAAGTTGCTCATTGCGTCAGAGGAAGAGGAGCCAAAGAAAATTCAATTATGCAAATAGTTAGTTGACATGCTTGAAATTGCAAGGTAACAAAAGGTTAGTGGATATTCACTAATTTTATCAGATACTAATTGTCCAAAATATGATATCATTGACTCGATATTAAACTACAACAACGATACTAAAGTGTTTTAATAATCAACCAGTACTGAACAGATATCGGTACCACAAAAGATGCAAAAATACGCCATCACAAAACAATCATTTATCATTGCAACCAACTAAACAAAACATTCTTAAGTATCTATTTAAGATGGAAGCAACAAAAGCACCACCGATCAAGTTCTGGTCCGAGCTCACTGCTCGTTTGTCATAGGATTGTGCGGATGTGATTTTTACTGGTTAATTTACGGGCTCAAACCTAATACCTAATCAGATATTAGATAAAAATAATACTTTAATTTATGATTTTCGATGCTTTTGACTTCTAATTTTAATTACCAATCGTAATTCTAAAAACATTATCCTAAATTGAATCCTTAATTTAACTTTAATTACAATAATAATTTCAGAATAGAATAAATAAAATTTCAGAGAAGACAGTTGATCCAGATCTATATATCTCTATAAAAATTCAAAATTCAAGAGACAATTGCTTCCCTTGACACTCACTGAATCCACTCCTGACGACATAAACTCAGGACTATAATATATTAAAATAATTGCTGCACATGCCTATTTTTCAAAAGCACTGGATGGCAAATGGATCAAAACTAAAATGTGATCAGCAATTCATCATAGTACATCCTTTCAAAACCACTGGTTGTTTCTTCCATGAATCGGAACAAGCAAGAAAAATGTCACCATGCTTCCTTTTCCCTCTTTGTGAAAGGCCATAACGTTCTGTTCTCAGTTCTTTCTTTTATATTTTTCTTTTTAACTATATTTGCGGTATGTTGCAACTTGGTACCCAATCAAGTTGGAAGTCTTTTATATTTTTAAAACAGAGTCCGCCAAGAGCCCAAGACATTGATGATTTCAAACTAATCTATTTCATGAATGATGTATCAAGTTATGTGGTCAAATAAAAATGTTTTATTTATCATTTTTCAACAAAACAGATCGATATATTTCAGGAATAAGAAACAATTCATCTGATTACCAAAATTTTGTAATTAAGGCAAACGGGTCGAATCCAATTTGACCTGTTATGCGTTAGCAGGTCCTATCCAATGCGAGCCATTTATGGATCAGACAGAATAAAATTTAATAATATTTGACCAGTGACCAGCCTGAGCCAACGACATACAGGCTACAGCTCCTTTGAGCCAATGACGTTGTTATATATTATCAATACAAATCTAGTCATTGCTCTTTAATTAAAAATCACAAGGGACCACATTGCATTAAGTAGGCCACTGAAAGTAACAACCGTTAAATTAAAGCAAGTCGAATGCTTTTTTTACAATAAATCGTCAACACCGGTTTATTTAATTTTAGAAGTATATATGATTATTGTTTTACACATATAATCCTAAAAAGTAAAAACACTAAGGATTCATCTATTACATAAAAAAAGTTGTTAAGAACCCTAGCTTCTCAACGTTCCTTGCATCCAACTGTCCTATGCCGTTCAATCTACGCATAATATCATCATACAACTAATATTTATCGTTCTTTTATATATAAGAAAAATATAGTTAAAACTATGCAACGTTCAATTAATGTAATAGTCAGGGAGAGAACAATGGTAAGAAAAAAAGTAAACTATTTCTGTTACTGAAGAAATGTTGGAGCCGAATCTCCTGATTTTAAATATTCAGAATCTATATATATATATATAGTCCGGCTAATGTCATAACATTATAATTTCAACCTAAGTTATAACGAGTCAGTTTTTGAAATTTCAAAGTCCGAATAACCGATCCGAACCGCTCAACACAATCTCCATATTAATATGTGCTTGGAGACCAAATTTTACATTTTTTGAGATTTTTTTTTACTATTTATTAAGCCACTTTAAAAATGGCTGATCCAACGATGCCTTTTGATTTTACTATTTCTGTTGGATTCACTCATACTGTTTTTTTGGTGACACCTGATTACACCTTGCATTTTCAAAATTTTTTAAGTCCAAACAGTCGATCCAAATCATTTAACATGATGAATATATTAAAATGTGATTGCAAATCAAATTTTATATTTTTTTGCATTTTTTTACTATTTATTAAGTATTTTACAAAATCGTTATTTTCATACTATTTGAATTTTTGTATCCATCTCAATAAATAGTAAATAAATTAAAAAAAATGCAAAATTTGATCTGTAAGGACATTTTAATATATCCATCATGTTAAACGATTTGGATCGACTATTTGGACTTTGAAAATGTAAAGTGTAACTCAGTGTCACCAAAAAACAATATAAGTTGATCCCTCCTCATATATTATTATTTTCGGGTGGTCATTATCCATCTGATAAGAAAATTATTGCAAGTTAATAATTTACTTCACCGTTGATAAGTTAATAATTTTCTTATTTTTATTTCACTATTGCTCACTGTACTTGCAAAATGTGTACGAAAGAGAATGAAACAATGTTTACGAATGTTTAAAATATTGGTTTCAGGAGGAGGAAAGATAATTATATTTTTGGATTAAACCACAGAAATTCTTTAATAACAGGTTGTAAGTTACTGTTCTTCTGATTTGATGATTCTTATGTTCGTATTGTTCATTGTATTAGAGCCAGCAAATAAATTAAATTATCAGATAAATATAACCCTTTGATTGGAAAGGAACAAAATCGCGTAAAATATGAAATAAAATCAGAATTCCACCTATCACCTGATTGGAATGAGAGACAATGAGAGAAACGATTTCACTTCATGTGACTTTTCCGCCCCCAAATTGTACCTGAATTTCCTGGTCAAAACCAAAGAATTTGACGAAAATCGTACAGAACAAAGAACAAAAGAAAAGGACAATACGACCCCTCCTAACCCGCTCTTTTTCTCCTGTTTGTTTCAATCAAGATCTACCGTGATGGCGCCTCTCGTCTTTTCTGACTAGGTGAGAACCCACCTCTCCTCCGTTTTTCTTTCTCTGTGTTGTATAAGATGTTGTTTTAACCTTTTATTTTTTGCAAATTGGAACCTTAAAAGGAAGACTTTGATGTTACATCTGTAATTTTGAAAAAAAATATGAGTATAATTATAAAATCTCTAAAAATGAATTCAATCTATGAAAACTATTCAGCTGGTCATAAAATTTTAATTCAAAGTCGTATCAATTTATTCTTTTCTATTCTATTCTGTTAAATTCTTATTTGTTTTGATTCTGATCAGAGTGTAAAGGAAACTGTAATCGAATGACATGAAAGTTCCATCTGTTCTTATAAACAAATAGAAAAGTGAGCGTATCTCAATAAAAATGTGGTAGGACCAAATACATTAGTTAAATTTGCAACCTTATCTTTATAGTTTATACACCTTTCGAAAAAGTTGTGTTGGAGCACTATATATTATTAATGTTGGATAGAGTCAATATAGATATCACCAAATTATTTCCACTATATGTACTTCGAATTATAAAAAATGTGGAGCATGCTCGTTCACTTCTTTGGTGTAAGCCTAGTCTCGGAATTCGTTTTGAAATAAAAGTTTATATCAAAGAAATTTTGTTTATAATTATTTATTAGTTATAAAAATATTTTAATATTTTGATATTTTTATTCAATCCAAAAAAAGGTTATTAGATAATTGATATGGTCCTAAAAACTTTTTAAAGTGAAACTTTAAATTAACTTGCTCGTAAAGATGGAATAAATATTTTAAATATTTACTTAATTTGATCTAAAATTTGAAACTTATCGTATGTACATTTATAATATTAAAATTAATTTAAACAAAGTTTTTTTATGGTTAATAAACTTTTCTGAGGCCGATATTTAAAAGTGTTGAATATATATTAATAATTGTGAGGATATCATGTATAGTTTGCACAATACAATGATTTACAACTGTTTGATTATAAAATATTGATCTTGATTGTTAATACAATATTGCAAAAGCTTAAGAGAATATCAATTCTATCATGATGGTGGGATATCACGAGGATGAGACAAATTCGTACCTCAAATTTTATTGTAATGCATATACATACTACAAACTACTTTTTATCCTATACCACAACTATTTTTTACATTTTCAAAGTCCAAATCGTTGATTCAAACCGTTAGATATGATCTCTACAATAAAATGTGCTTGGAGACCAAATTTTACATTTTTTGGAATTTTTTTACTATTTATTAAGATGGGTACAAAAACTAGTCAAATTCATACCATTGAATTTTGTACCCATCTTAATAAATAGTAATAAAATTAAAAAAAATGTAATATTTAGTCTCCAAGCACATTTTATTGTAGAGATTGTATCTAACGGTTTGGATCGACGATTTAGGTTTTGAAAATGTAAAAAATAGTTGTAGTAACTTGTTGTAACTCAAAAATTGTTGTAACTTGATCCCTCCTCATCTTATTATTATTGTTTGTTTTATGAATTGCTCATAGTTTTTGCTATTAATATTTTGCACTAAAAAGGAAGATAAATCTTAAAATTTTGATTGACATTTGTGGAAATCTTGCTATAAATCAAATTGTAGAAAACAATTGTCGGAAGGAGAATATTAAAAAAAATTGAATGCGTAATTGATTTTATGAAGTAGCTGTATCGGTTAATAAGTTTTACACTTTGTTATGGTAAGAATGTTGAAAATTATCTAACTTGTATATTATTTTGTCATTCACATAATGGGTAGTAAAAATATTAATATCAATTCATAAAAATTTGCTCGGTAAACTCCCGATTTTTTTTCTTAATGCCCTAAAAAAATAACAAATTTATTTCAGTTGTGACATGGAATTAAGAAAATAAATTTCCTAAAATTAATGTATCATTTTTTCAACTTTCAAGAGATGGAAATACTAGTTGGATCATATATATATATACACTGAAGTATTAATACCTATGCACGGAAGTATTTATAGCTATGAGATGAACAATTATTTATTGTGCGGGTACTGTAGCGCGAAGATAATAGTACCCACAGTACTGTATCTGCGGGGGGGACCATCAAAAATTAAATGCAGAAAGATAACTTTCCGTAGGGACTGCAAAATCTCCACAATTTTAATTTTTTTTCTAAATTATTAATACCTACGCAATTTTTTCTTTCAAATGAGATCCATGATGACGTACTTTCAGACTCGTCATCGCGCAAGTATTTATACCTCGCCGCACAAGTATTTATACCTATACTTGCAAGTATTTTTTTACATATGACACTGAAAATATTAATATCTAAGTATTGAAGTATTTATACGTATGAAGCCAACTATTTTTGTTAGAGGAAGGCTAACGCGGGGATGATTGGAGAACTCGAAAAGGGATAATCATAACAAGTTACGCATCAAAGTATTAATATCTTTTTTTTTTAAGTGTTAATATCTTATCTTATAAATATTTATAACTACAAAGGTATAAATATCTAAGTATTTTTTATATATGACACTGAAAGTATTAATATCTAAGTACTGAAAATATTTATATCTATACACTGAAGTATTTATTCCTATGAAGTCAACTATTTTTGTTAGAGAAAAGTTGATGCGGGAACAAGTGCGGGTACTGTAAAAGAGAAATTATATAATTAGTGGAGATCATAAAGAAATAGTGTTGCTGAGATTTTAGAATAATAATTAGTTAAGACTATATAATATTTTTTTAGAATAATAATTAGTTGAGACTATATAATATCTTTTTAGAATAATAATTAGTGAGGATCATAATACATTATTCCTCTAAGTGTGATACTGTAGCGCGGGTACTCAAATAATTATACTAAATATTTATAATTATATGCTTGACACTTCGAGAAAGCTCCCAGCAGTTATGCGAGTCATCAGAAAATATATGCAAACAATCATATACACACGCACATGCAAACACCTGTTAATTTATCACTCCAGATTGAGTTAGGTTAACTTGTACGCACGCCATATTCACAATCCTTATTCCTAAATATAGCGTTATCATTGAATTGGTTTTAAAAAACAGACTCCATATTGTGTATAAAAAAGTGAAGAAAATTATGAGATATTTTTACCATATTGTGTATAAAAAAGTGAACCACCACAAAATCATGATGGAACAAAAAAGCGAGCAATAAGTAATTAAAAAAAATGGAAAGATAAACTAAAGTATTGGCAATTAATGATTGTGGTTCCTATTGAGCTTCCCCTTTTTTCATCATTTTCAGGTCCAATAGATGAAATTGAATTGGCTTTCCTTTGAAGGGTCAAATGGTGCTTATCTACTAAGGATTAGATTTACTAGTTTGCACGTGGAATACAAAGATCATGAGAACTGTTGTAGTTAAGAAGAGATGCCAAAAGGGAACGAGCACTCGTGACAGACAATTGGGTATTAAAATTATTTTACCTTGCTAGGTTTGGTTCTTTCTTATCTCAACTCTAAAAAGTGTTTCCTGGTCTCCAGCTTTGCAAGCAAGTTTTTTGACCAAAACACGAGACACCTATGAACTGTCCTGCTACGTACTATTTGTTTACTGATTTATAGTGTCGAAACTCGAAAGCAAGCACTTTTCAAACCTGTTTAAGGCGAATTTTTTAGTTATCATTTACGTGAAATGAATAGACCAGGCTGTTATTTTTCAGTTATTATCTACGCAATCATTTGGTTTACAGTTAATAATTAATATCATTTGGTTGCGTAGATAAAAATATTTTTTTCTTAAAAAAAATTCATCACATGATATGAGTATATGACATAACAAGTAGCTGGTAAAAGTAATGACACCACCGTCTATTTATTTCACTGAAATGATAATTAATTGTTAGAGTGGAGCATCTCATGTCATGTCATATTACTGTACAGTTTGTGCTTGTAACAAATGCGGCGAATATTAACAAATGCATAGAAAAAAAATATTTCTTCTCAAGTAACTGTACGTGGAAGTCTTCAAGACAAGCAATTTTTATAATGCTTGATTTATTCAAATAAAAAGTACAAGTCATAGAATTTCAATCATCATTTACATATTTCCGAAATTCACATATCGTTTGGAAAATACATTTTGTGCCACAGCCCACAGTTATATATATTTTTGCCAACTTGTTATGCCATGTGTACGGAAAAAAGTTGATTATGATCTGAGGACATGATTGGTCCTGTTTGGATAAGAGCAAGGACAAAGATGTCTATTTTCTACCAATAAACAAATGTGGCTTGGATTAAAGAGCAAGTAAAGCCTTTCCAAATTTGACAAAAAAAAATTGACGTGACAAGCACAAGGAGCTGGTAGATTATAGTTAGAATGTCAAGTATTAATGTAGCTAGTTGTCTAATAAAAAAAATGGCATAATCTAAAAATAAACAGACATATTTTGCTACAATACTTCCAAACAACAAAATGAAAGAAAAAAAAATATTGTTTTATTTTATTTGAATCACCGTGGGGCCCAAAAGGCCCAATAATATTGGGCCTAAATTGAGGTACATACTGTTTGAATTATGTGCGGTATCATGTCGTGTGGATTTTCTTTTAAGAGTGAGTCTATGGTACTATGCATATTACGATTTGTTATTGTGCTACGGCTCTATATTTGAGTTTTCAAATTCTAACGGTCGATCCGAATCGTTCATCTTGTTCTCCATATTAATATGTATTTGAAGACCAAATTTTACATTTTTTGAAATTTTTTTACTATTTTTTTAGATTTATTGAAAATCACTGTTTTTGAATGGTCCAGAATTTTCAGATCAAGTGATTTTCTAAATATCTAAAAAAATAGTAAATAATTTTTAAAAAATGTAAAATTTGGTCTCCAAATACATATTAATATGGAGAACAAGATGAACGGTTCGGATCGACCGTTAGGATTTGAAAACTCGAATATAGAGCCGTAGCACGGTAACAACCCGTGATATGCATAGTACCATAGACTCACTCTTCATTTAATGTTCATGTTATGTTATAAATTTGACAGAATAAAATAACTGTGAAGCATAGTACGCTTGTTATTCGAAAATAATTTAATAAAAATGAATACAAACGTTATTCGAAATTAGTTTGTGGTAATATAATAGAAAATTATATATCAATACGTATATATTTTGTCAAACAAGAAAAAAGTTCTATAAATTTTCATGATTAATATAATAACGTGTTCTCATCCAGTTCATCGAATTAAAAAAAAAATCCAAAGAATTGGTGGAAGATAATATGATTTTTCGATTCGGAATGTGTGGCTCAATATGATCAATTTGATTAGGTACCTATCTTAGTACCGAGTTGGAATCAACATTAATGGAAAGATAAAGGCCGTTTTTCCTTAGTTGGTAGTAGGGTTTAATGACTAATTAATGGTGCTACAATTGAAATAGGATTAATTTTTCATATAATCTTGAAAGTTCTTCAATTTCTTTTTATACTTCCTTACTCTTTATTATACGTATGATGTATCATTTCTTTAACTTTTTCTTCTCGTGGGAGAAAGGAGAGGTAGCACAATTGGCTAGAAAAATGTCCTAGAGTTGTTATACTCAAAAGTCGAGAGTTCGATTCCCCCTCACGAACCTTGGTAGCTACTACCAAGTTTTCAAAAAAAAAACTTATTCTTCTCGTTCTTATTTTCTTACTTGTCTACAAAATTAATCTCAATTTTCAATGAGTTGATTTAATATATATTTTTTTCAATAATACCCTCATTTTCTTCTCTGTCTCATTCCATCTGTAGCAACTAACAACTAACATATCTAGCTATTTAGTATTAATTTGACAACGAGATAAAGGAAGGTGCATGTCAGTTTTCATATTAAAACTAAAGAGCTAGAGGTACTAGCTAGGTGCTATAGCCTATAGATGGAGCGAAATAAATTTGAAGGAGACATAAGAAAATAATGATTTTCTTGAAAATGATATATTAAATGACCGATTAATTATGGATAATTAAGTTTGTAGTTAAATAAGAAAGAAATGAAAAATATATTAGAAACAATAAATAGTATAGGAGTCAATAAAAAATGAAAAACTCTTTATAGATATATGAAAAATTACCCCATTGAAATAACGTCTGGGTATCAATGAAAATTGATTAAAAAAAAAACGGAGCAGGTTGACGGTTCGCCAACCTCACTGGCTCACACAGTCACACTTCTATAAAAACAAATCACATGGAGATCCCCACAAATTTGGAGAGATCAAGAAATTATATTGCATACATGATAACATGAAGCCATTTAATATAGTTAATCGATATTTGTCTATGCGTTTGTTTGTTGTTGGTGGCAGACATTTATTTATTCTTATAATTGAAGAGAATTGTTATATAACCTCAGCATCTGTAGGTATTATGTTTCAGCCCTCCTCTGGAAATCTATCAGCTATGATTTTATCCAAGCCGCAAGTATTTTTCTTTTTAGATAAATATGAGTCCAATTTTTCAATTTTAAATATTTATAAGGATTTTTAATCATATTTCAAACCCATAATTTCTCATAGAAAAGATATTGCTTTGATAATTAGATCAAATGTTGTTTTTTCTCTTTCATTCCATCTCGTAGTACCTACTATATTTATACGAGAATAAGGTATGTGCTTTTGGTTGTTACTGATGACTAGTTGTCTCATTCCTTCTCTTTTTTTTTCTTTCTCCTCTTTGAGTGGTGACTATTATTGTTCGGTTGATTCAGTTTCCGGTTCTGGTTTGATTCAGTACCACCTCGGCTAAGTGGTGACTGTCCTAGTTCGGTTTGATTCAGTGACCTCTTCTTCCTCCTCTCTGAGTGGTGACTGTCCCGATCCGGTTTGATTCAGTGCCTCTCGGCTGTGAATTCCTCTGGGCGACGTCGAATTCAGAAAGAAGAAGACGTCTCGTACTTGAGGAAGGGCTCGACGTGACGTAGTCCGCGAGCTATGCAACTCGAATAAATTGCTGCTGTGTCTACATTCTTAGTGGAAAAAACTGGAAGGCCCACCTATTTGCTATTTGGGCGCGAATAGAACAATTCGCATTCTCTGACTTCACGTATTTTTTATTTACTGACATAACAAATT
The DNA here is from genome assembly GCF_964058835.1 of Carex rostrata. NCBI lineage: Eukaryota > Viridiplantae > Streptophyta > Magnoliopsida > Poales > Cyperaceae > Carex > Carex rostrata. The sequence goes on from NC_135926.1 coordinate 7,276,075, forward strand.
AGATGATTGTACAAGTAGCTCAATGTATAGGTTTTAATGCTTCTTAATTTAAACAAAAGGAACCTATGTAATAGCTACTTTGTAAATCATTGGATCAATGCAATTGCCTACGGGCTTTAAATCAAAAAAAAAAAAAATGTTGTTTTTTCTTGCCCACAATACCTATTGGAAGGCCAAGATGAATTATAGTTCATACGATGAAAAATATAGGTATTGCATCAAATTGACATTGGAAATGTATATATTTCATATATAAAATTAATTTTCATTTAAATTTGAATTAAGTCATTGCTAACTTGTTATTATTTTTTGTTGAGACCAAGCGGAGTTTAACTTAAAACATCTATCCTCTGTGTGGAAGGTGTTACGTACATTCAAAATCCAGTGCTTAAATTTTTGAGTTGAAGGACTTTGACTCTCATTTAATGCTAAAAACTTGTTGTTTTTCATTTATCATATTTGCATTTTAGTGCTCATATTATTTTCTTGCTTTTGTCAATACATTAGTGGAGCTTGTTGTTTATTTTTCGCTTGCGAATCATCACTAAACGGAAGCAATGAGCACGTCTAAAAAAACAAAACAAAACAAATTGGATTGGTTACCATCCCAAAAAATTAAATTATATATTAATTTGTATTTAATTGATATCCTAATGCAAGGTCAAGTAAGCAAAGAATAAATCATTGTTGGCATTCCAATGATCCAATCTACATACTATTTTCAATTAGAAAAAAAATAAACATCTATCCTTTGTTATATAAATTAGAACGTGAAGACACATGGTACCCCATGACAATATGCATAATGTTTGCACATAGTTGTTAATAGGACTTAATACAGTTTGTGACATACACATGAGTCCATGGAAAGAAAAGGCACTGATGCCTTGTGAACCTCTTTGACCAATTCAAAGTTGGTGCAGTAGATTGAGTTAAACCTTATCCTGTTTGGCATTTATTTTAGTTGGTGGTATTGTCTAGAACCTCTCCTATCAAGCAACGGCCATGTGCTGAGGTGCATGTGCTCACACCAACAAAGAGTACTTAAGAGACTTGGTCCATTTATCAATGTTTAGATGTTTGAATAATGTTATGCTAGATTGTGTCGGAGCACTCATTTTCATGGGTGCACACGTGTATTGACAAAGAGATAAACATGTGGAATGTTAACTTCTGTAGGTTGGTTTGTTTATATGACATCTAGATTCTTTCTTATCCTAATTCCTAAAACCAGTTTGTGTATAAAATCCTTTTGGCCCCTCACTAAAGTGGGGCTCCTGATTTGGGTTGTTAACTAGAAAAATTTCCTAACGCTGGTTATCATGTTTCAAACGAAACTAGAAAATTGATATTGGTATAAGATAGAAAATTAAAAGTTTTTGCAAGTATTTGCTTAATTTACAGCTAGTCTGATAGTAAACTAAGGACATGTAAATACTTTTCTTATTGATATATTCGTTGCCGCCAACCTTAAAATATTTTTGAAGAACTATTATAATATGATTTTATTTTATAAGGCTACTGAAAAATATTAATATTTATAAATATTATGAAGTGCAAAGGACTAAACTGTTAATTTTCATTTATAGTGGACATAACCACCTAACATTCCTTATATTCTTGCTGATTGTAGATTTCTAAGGGGTAAAATTGTTAAGTTGCTAAAGTTAACACTCCCGGTTTCCGTACATCATATAAAATTGTTGGTTTTGGATTGGCAGTCCACATCAAAAGGAGCGCTACATGTACCGACGGTTAACTTAAGCTCAAAGTTAACCTATGTGCGGATGTCTCTATACATTGTGTTATTGTTTTGGAAATAGGAAGGTTAAAAAAGATAGCACCTTTGCACTTTTAATTGAATTTAAATTTAGCGATCTCATTACCGAGTTGGATTTTCTGATGGGCCGGATAAAAAATAGGTATTAAAATGAATAAAAAGGGCCGTAATCTGAATGAAATATATCTCTTCTCATCGGGTTAACTTTTTGGAACCACTATTACATAAACGGCCCAGATTTTTGAGGCCCAATATGTCTAAACAAAATCAACACACAGAGATAAATTAAAGGCCGCTTGATGAGAGGAATTAAGGCCCAATGTCTCTTGCAGAGAAAGTGACAATTCTCTTTCATCCTTATTGTTAAAGTATATTTAATATTTTAAATTTCAACATTTTATATTGCTCGTGAAGTATATCAAGACAAGCAGTTAGCAACTTTTCCCAAATTGTAAACCTTGGCATCTTCTCTCCGATGGTTTCAAGAGTTGTGGTCATTTTATATATAATTATTATTGTGTTAGAATTTATTTGCAGCTCGCTGTCTTAGTTAGCAAAAATATGCAAATCATGCAACAAGATGTATTTGTTTGTACTTTTTCTCACTTGATTCTGTCATAAACTTTGTACTTATTGTGATACTGTAATGATTTCTTGAATTTAACTTCCGAAAGAAAAAAAATATATATTAAAGAAAAATTAAGTTTCCAAGATAATTTCTACAGATACATGATAAGTAATAGGAATTTCTACAGACAATTATAAAATCATATTATTTTAAGAATTATTTTTACTTCTAAGCTCTTAAAGAACTACCATTGAAATTTATGAGGTATTTGTAGCCCAGTAAATGGAACTTGTTTTTGCTCTACTTGTCTATTATTGCGTGCTTCAATGAGGATCGATCACTCTGCTTGATGATATGATCACATTTAGCAGCTAAGCTATATTCTTCAATAACCTAAAATATCAGCTTTCTAGTGCCAAAGGATAGAGAAAAAGAGGGGAAAAAAGCACTAAGAACATTTACCATGCATGTAAGGTGAAACAAATTTCGAGCGTCGTTTTCAAAATGTTTGGTGTGGTGGCAAAGTTACCATTGTCAAATGAAAGTAGATCTAAGCGTGATATTTTTGAATCTATTCACACGACAAAGCTTCTTTATGTGCTAACGACATGATGTTCACATTTTTGGGCTGTTGTTAGGCGCATAATTCCAAAGGATATTTCATTAAATAATTAAAAAGAAGAAATTATATATAGTTTGTTTCCCAGTCACCATCTTTCTAAAGTGCCTGTCTCTAAAATATCATTTATTTGCATGCAAATGTTATTGTTCCAAAATCCCAATTATTTTTGTTCCCATATATTGTTCTTCACCTTCCCATTGGTTTAACAAAATTCTTGAACGAGCAGGACAAGAGGCATTTGCCTACAAGTTCGCTTTAAAAAGAAGTTCGAATTTCACTAATGAGGTGCGCTAAGGTGTTTGAAAGAATTCCAAACAAAAATGAAAATTGTTGAAAGAGATGAGCTGCTTCTTTTGAAATAAAGAAGGCATTTAATTGCCGTCTCCCTTTATGTTTTCTAATTCTTATTCATACATTAAATTTATGATGCAGAAGTAGAAAATATAATATAGATATTTTTTATTTTAAAGGATATCGACATTGTTCTTCTCAAATGAATAATAAATAAGAAGAGAGATATTACTTGACAAATAATTATCTTCACAATTTTGACAATCATTGAAAACAAAATTTGAAATTTGAAGTTTAAGCAATATAGGCATCATTTACTGTAAGACCAACATATTTTTTCTAAAGAACCACATATCATGATCTTCGAAATAATAATATTGGATGCATGTTTTATCATTTACAATGTGATTTGAATTTTCAACAATTTTCAACACAATGTTCAAATTGTGTGAAATTTTATTAGAAATCCATATATGCCTACAAATTTATTTTCCAAAATATAATTTTATAAGACTACTTTAAAAATTACTTTAAAAATTATAAAAAAATGAATCAGTTTAATTGATTTTTCTTTGATAATAAAATATATGGACAAAGAAAGTACACACGATGGGCAAGAACCAAAAAAAAAAATGATGGATTTCTCTAGTAGTACCGAGGAATCCAAATTCATGGCCACTTAACAATTGTTAGACAATTGTCACAAAAAGACAAATTAAAAGTTCTTAGACAATATAATGTTTATTTTTATTTTTTTTCTGAAATCCTGGCAGAAGCTGCCATGTGTTGATTAGACAATATAATGTTAAAAATGGAAAAAATGAGGTGGCAATTGGATGCCCCCATATGTGTCTAATCAGACAAAGAAGAGAATACAAAACAATGTATCTAGTAACCGAAGCCACCACATACACCAAGTGAAACACATGAGCCCACCTTGACACATACAAATTTAGCATTTCTCTTTCAAAATTTTTGGATGCTTTCTCTCGCAGTCTCGCTCGATATTGTATATTGAGTGATGCTTCTATGGACATAAGGACTTATTTGTAAAATGAACACTCTTTTTATTTTCAAAGTTCAAACAGTCGATCCGAACCGTTCATCTTGTTCTCCATATTAATATGTGTTTGGAGACCAAATTTTACATTTTTCTGAATTTTTTTACTATTTATTAAGATGGATACAAAAAATATCAAATTCAGACCATTGAATTTTGTACCCATCTTAATAAATAGTAAAAAAATTCAGAAAAATATAAAATTTGGTCTCCAAGCACATATTAATATGGAGAACAAGATGAACGGTTCGGATCGACTATTTGAACTTTGAAAATAAAAATATATTCATTTTACAAATAGGTCCTTATGTCCATAGAAGCCTTTGCCTTGTATATTTGTATATAAATATTGGGATATGTTCCCTTTCTACATTCTCCCAATTTCTCGATCTCAATCGTGGTATTCATGACAGTGATGTACTTTTGTTTTCGTTTACATGCGGTCTATATTCATTTGCATCGATTTATTTTTTGGAAGTAAATACAAACTATTGAATAGAGTGGAAAAAGCGTGTTGTAATGTGACGTGATTAAGTTAATTTTTTACGTGTCGCGTCGTGCTATTATCAAAATATTAAAGAATAATTATGGTACGTAAATGGTCACGCTACGCAAGTCACCGTGTTCAAACATGCCGTGATCAAACATGACTCACGTGACTATTTTATTATAATTTAAGTTAGTTTATTCAAGATTCACCATTTGATCAAGATCTAACGGTCCTAATTACACGTGATTCGCTTGACCACGTGTCGTGCCATGCTGTGACTAGATATTTTGCATGACGTGCTGTGCCGTGCCAAATTTTTGAAAAAAATCACGATACGCAAATAATCACAGTACGGCACACGCGAGCCACACCATGTAACCGACACACGTATCATGCCGTTCCGTGACAGAGCCGGCTCCACCGTGTCATTTTTCCACTCTACTCTTGACTCTTTTTCTTTCTTGGGTTAATTATGAAATGGCACGTCTCGTTAATTGTACATTCAAATTTCTCATTTATGCAGATGAAAAAAAAATGTTTTTTATACTATTAATAAGTCACTATCTGACATGTGGCAAGTTATTTGTGGACGGACAAATATTAAAAAAAAAATGCTATTTTTTGAGATTCTATCTTATAAATCTGTTTACTTTGCTTGCTCTTAATTTTAAACAGCAGTAAACTGCACTATATATATAGTTAATTTTTAAACAGATACTGTACTTCCGACTTAAGACCAATGACAAAAATATCCGAAGGAATGTGAACAGTGTTAGAAGTGATGTTTGCAATTTAAAATTTCTTTTTTCTTTGAACGTTTGCTCAGATTGTATAATTGTATGGGTATAAAACGATAGATTTCTATTTTCTAGTAGTACCATTGTTACCAATTTCTCAAGTAATATTGCGTACCAGAACTTCCGCTGTTAAAACGTATGACTTGGGAGGTGTTTATCACAGGTCATTTACATGGATCGTAGTCGGAAATGTTACAAGGAGTGGGAAATCTTTTTTATTGGTCATAATTGTGAATTAACCAATTTAAATTATAAATTGTTCAAAAATAGACAAAAATCTAGTTTTATAAAAACGTATGTTTAGACTGATTAATTGGCCGATTATTCGTTGACGGTAACCAAACCGTTACGGATTTTTTTAACTAATCGACCGATTATTACCGATTAATTATTTGGCGGTACTATGTCCGTTCCACGACTGCATACCGTTATTTACAACACTACATAAATATCATCAGAAGTAGGCAACAACATATTTACACATAGACAATTCAAAATCCAGAAGTAAGCAGTGACATGTCCCTAGTTGAATGTGGTTCCGCCACTGCTTTATGCTTGTGGGATACTAACCAGTCCAAATATCTATAGATCATAGGTTTTAGATGGACTGCGAGTTCTTTGAAATAACTCAAATCTTGAGTTGAAATCTGAACAGTTCAGGGTTGTACAAAATCGCTCAAATTCATAACTCGCTCGTAACTTGCTCGCTTTAATTCGCTCATTTACAACTTGAGTCAGTTCCAACTCGAGTTGGTTGACTCGTTTAATAAATGAGCTGAGTTTGAGCATACCCCAACTCGTTCATTAATAACTCGAGTTATACAAAATTTGTCACAATAAATCTCATGCCATTCTAAATGACTCCTATGTTGTTTTTTGAATTTTTTATTTTGTTTAGTTGTCTTATTATTTATGTTTGGATTGTTTGTGTTTAGATAAACTCTTATTAAATCATTTAAATTGTTTGTATTTAGATAAACTCTTACTATTATATAATAATTAAGAAAATTGACTGGTCAAACGAGTTGTGAGCCAACTCGAGTTGGTAATGAGCTAAACTCTAATTGGCTTTACAACTCGTTATTGATATCCCAACTCGAGTTAACTCGCTCATTTACTAAATGAGATGAGCACGATTTGGGAGTAACTCGCTCGAACTCGGCTCATTGACAGCCCTAGAACAATCTAATCAAAATTCAGTTCAAAATGAAAAATACACATAGCTGCTTTAATATTCGTGCCAAAGAGATTTGATGGTTCAAATTCAAATTCAAAATTTGAGTTATCTTAGGTGATCTGAATTCTAGGTTTTTCTTTTTCTTTTTGTTTGATCTTTCTTTTTCTTAATTTTTCATATTAACTTCACATGGTGTACGTAGTCCGGCCCCAGTCGAGAAATACAACTTTTTTAATGATATAATCATCCAATGGCTTGCAAATGCAATTGCAAAGTTCTTGTTAGCAGTTTCATTTCTATTTTTGAAAAATATTGAACCCTTTTAAAAGCACTTTTATTTGAGAAAATTGGCAGTTACTATTTTTTAAAAAGTAAAATTTGCAATTACTACTCTTTCATGAATGCATTTATTTTACAATTAGTGACTACTTTCAATTTAACAATTGTCTTGCAATTGCTAATCAATTACATTGATGGAGATGCTAAGTAAGCAGATCGTACATGGAAGTTATAAAAGACATGCACCATCGACTTTTAGTCTTTTTGAAAATGATTTTCATAATATTTAGCTGTACAATCAATTCTATTGCAATATGAAAATGACAACATAATTTTTTTTTGCATTGAGATACCCCTATAAAGAAAAATCATTAAAAAAAAATGTCCGCGACGTGGTTTAATTAAATGAGAGTATGATCATTATTTTTTCTCAGAAAAAAAAAATTATCCGCGACTAGAGTCGATATCATAAATCATAACTAATACAACAAAATAACAGACGTTCTTGCAAATATATCAAAATACTCTAAATTTACAATTGATCCATAATAACAATCTTCTAAAATAAAGTTGCAGAAAATATTGTGGTCCTTGCTGCTGGTGAGATGAAAGACTTTGATTCTCATTATGTACTCGAAGAAGTCATCAATTCATATATTTAAACAATGAATTAGCAAAACAAAGAACTTAGAAAATAAAAATGTAAGAATCACAAGATGTCTCAATTACAAATCATGTAGAAACACATTCCTGTACCGACTCCATTGCAAAGAAAATTATAAGAACAAAAGGTTTTTATTTTGTGTGGAAGAGTAACTCTAATAAATACAACATTAACCAATATGTCACTGCCAGTATACAAGATGCAAATCTTTTTATTACCTAAGTGGGTAATAAAAAAACAAATAATGCATCTTCAGTTTCTCTGACAGGGACACAAATTACAGGTGGATAATAATAGATATACAAATTTGGTGGAATAGCAGGTAGTCACCAAGCCTAAAGAGCAAGGAGGATTGGGGATTAGAAATCTGCACACAATGAATTAGGACTTGATAGAAAAAGGTTACTGGAGGTAGTTACAGTCAAACAGAGCACCATGGATTCAAATGATATAGCTTCAGAGGGGTAAAATGAGACCTTAGGAGGTGTCTGACATTACAAGTTACTGGAAGACAATTACCACATTGGTACCATGTATGCAAATATCCATATCCTTTTCACTGGGACAAGGTAACCAGATTAGATTTTGGTCAGATAGTTGGTTGCAGCAACAACCAATTAAAATAAGATACACTATCCTGTTATTGCAATCAGATCACAAGGATATAACAGTAGACCAGGCATACCAATAGGGACAGTGGAATCTGCATGGGGTGTAAAGAGAGAAGGTACTAATTTCTGAGATATCGTGTCGAATCGATTTGGTAATCTATTTTCTCTCCCAAATAGTATTTCGGTTAGAAAAGAAAATTATACATAATTCACGTATAATATTTCGGGTTGTTGAATAGCATTTGCGGGATCAGTAAATAGTATTTTTATGAAAGTCGTGGTATTTCTGTTTTTGCTTATTAGTGAATCAGAATAACTGCGAGTCATGAATAGTGTTCACTACTAGAATTTTCACTTTTTTCATGCACATGTTTAGCTTTTTTCAAGGGTAGGAGAGGCCATCAGAAATGAGAAGGTGTTTTCTGACACACACTTAAACATTTCCAACGGCAGGCCGACAGAAATAGTTGCGCATGGAAATCCCTGCTGTCTGCCCTTGGAAATGTCACCTGTTTGCCCTTGAAAATACTTCTGGATGATCAATGACCCGCCAAACAAACCAAATACTATTTTTTATTGATAGCCCATGGAAATAGTTGACCCCATGCCATTGGAAATGTTTTGGAAGTTGTAACACATATTATTTCCATGAGCTACCATTGGAAATATTTTGGTTATTATGTTTATATTATTTTATAAGGAAGGCTCACGGAAATACTTGGCTACTATGCCCTTGAAAATGTTTCATTGATACAGTTAATATTATTTTATAGTTATACTAACTATTTCCATGAGGCAACTGTTGGAAATATTTAGCTCCTGGAGACAGAAGCATTTTCATTTATTGAGATCTCCCTTTGAATGTTGAACAATCAATCAACATAGAATATAATTCCAAAATGACAGGCAGTAATTAATAAAACAAAATAATTTATGTAATACATCCTAATATATAAGAAAAATACTTACTTAAAATAGTGATTTAGTAGTATCATCACTATTGATAACAAAATAATTGTAGCATTACTTGACAGTAATGAGTGTTAAAGCAAACACTATACATCACCAAATTAGTACCAAAAACATAAAATTTATAGGACAACCCTAATTCATCTAGATTCCAAAAACCAACTAAGTCAACTATATAACATTTGCCTAATCCATCCCTACATCCCTAGTTAAAAACCATTTATAAATTTTCATGCCTTCGACAAAGACACAATAGATGGCATCAAATTTGCATTTTTGGTAGTCTCTCTTCTTATTATTTTACATGACTAGTATTAGAAAGGGACTTTGATCTGATCCGTATGTCAATGAAAATTGTTCGCTACAAGGATATCATCTGCATCCTTATTTGTCAATGAAAAAAAATCTAATTTATACTTTTCTGTAGCTGAATTTTTTCACCAAGATGGCCTTCATATTTCCTTTACTATGCAATTAGTTGGTATATATATGTTAGCCAATCAGTAGGCAATTTTGTTCATATCGCAGCTGTCTTAATTTTATATAATGGGGGGAATAGGTGAAGTAGTATTACATATTGCAGTTCTCTAAATTTTATAACATGTACCACTTCTAATTGAATACATGCTTTTTTTCTAAAGGAGAAATTTAGATATCGTGAAGGTGAAGATCCCAAAACTTGTCGGAATGTTCTGGAAGCAATAGCGGTAAAGAGGTATAACAGCGAGCTACATGAGACCAAGGACTGGCTTGAAAAAAGGTACGGCAGATACGTACGGGAATGGAAGAAGCACGTTCCACATTGGTGCACAATGCCGTCATTCTGGCCACAGTTGTGTGACATATTTGGGACAAGGGAATGGCAAGAATTGAGTTTAAAAAACCATGACAACCGCACTAAATCTGAACTGACGATCTCTCACTATGCAGGAGGTGCAAGCGCACACCAGCATAAAGTTCAATTGGTAAGTTTCATGACCATTTACTCAAATTAAAGCTTAATCTGTAATTTACAGCATCATCTAACTTGTTTATTCATTTTCATGTGGAGGCAAAATTAAATGAAGGAAAAGATCCAACTATGAGGGAGCTTTTTATCCATCTTCATTGTCGTTGAGACGGTGAAGGCAAATCATCCATTGTGGCCCAACTGGAAGCTGTCGCGGAGGCTGAGAAGCTTAGGGCGGAACAAATAGAGAATGCTGATGCTATTGGGCTAATGGACCCAAGTACAGAGGAGATTCCCACTGGTATTGAAGAGTTGGATGTGAACTCCTTGCAATTTACCAACACCAGAGTAGAAGCTATTTACGTAAGTTGAACTTCACATTACTTTGCTGAATTTGCATACCTAAGTACAAAACAAGGTCAAAATATATATTTCAACAACATTTCACTTTATTACCTAAATTTCACTTTATTTCAGTAACATGTTTGACTATCCTACAGTAATAAGTTTATTTTTTTTATATATTTATGCAATACATAAAAATGTCAAAATAACACATCTTTTTATGTTTCTCATATGGTGCAACTCACAGCAAAAGGTGAATGCCATGATGGCTGATGGGGTCAATGCTGACATGGATGAGAGCAACATGTTCATATTAGCTGCTGGCGGAGTAAGCCATGGTAGGGTGCTTGGATTTGGAACCATACTTGATGGGAAGGTGCAAACAGCAACCAATCGATGCAGGCCTAATTACTTAGCCTCTTCTGTTACTGTTTCTGCATTGACAAACAATGCAGAGCAGGAAAGCTTCTTCAGCACTCAAGTACAATGGCTCCTAGCTGACAGTGATTGCCTTTGAGCTGAGGATAGGGCTGAGGTGAGAAGAGAACTAGCAACTTATCAGATGTTGTTGAACCAATTATTCTCGATGGTCGGGCCACAAGGGCTCAATCCACAGGTAAATTAGACCAATTTGATACCAAATTTACATTTTAAAATTTGTTTGATGTGATGACAGATTTTAATAGTTGAGAGCAGCTCTGTTGCTACTATAGTTAAGGCCAATTTGATTTTAATTTGTTTGATGTAATTAAGACCATCCAAGGGCAACTCTCGATGGTTGAGAGCAGCTCTGTTGCTACTGTAGCTGTTGTCTTTATTATTAAGACGGTTTCGATGGTATTGTTAACTTAAGAAAATCAATTAATTGTTACAAATTATATCTGATTTTGTCATCTCCAAAATATAACACTTGTGCTTGCAAATTCAATGCTTAGGGTCAAGCTCATTTTCCTCAACCAACTCAGGCAATAGCTTCACAGATGCAGAATGCCAACTCCAGGTAAGGAGTTCAACATAAATTATACATAAATCCCTTTACTTAGAGTGATTAGAGTGATTCCAATGCTCATAGTGCAAAATTCTCAATTTTGAGGGGGGTATGTAAAATAATTTATTCATAGCAAAGCTGTTGTCTTAATTATTAAGACGGTTACGATAGAATTGTTAATGTATTACCTAAAATTAGATCTTTGACATTGTTCAACTTAGGGTTAAGGAAACAGTTCGAGAACTCAGCAGGTTTTTTTTGGGAATTTACCTAATTTCCAGGTGCCATTTTAACTTAAGAAAATCAATTAATTGTTACAAATTATATATGATTTTGTCATCTCCAAAATATAACACTTGTGCTTGCAAATTCAATGCTTAGGGTCAAGCTCCTTTTCCTCAACCAACTTAGGCAGTAGCTTCACAGATACAAAATGCCAACTCCCAAGTAAAGAGTTCAACATAAATTCTACATAATTCTGAATGCTCATAGTGCAAAATTCTGAATTTTGAGGGGGGGGGGGTATGTAAAATAATTTATTCATAGCAATAACATGTTGTTTCTTTTCCATGTGATATAAATAGGGTAATGATTCTCCTATACAGCAAAATCTTGGATTCCAAGCACTCTTAAGTCAAGCTAGTGCGGGATTAGATGACATACCCACAAATGAAGCTGCAATGGGCCAATGGCGTGTGCATTCTGCCTACAATGGGAACCATCCCTAGTAGTGCATAAAGAGTGCACCTTTTAGGGCTTATTATTAGAATAGAAGTTCTAACAAATGAACGAACTTGGAATAAGTTATCTTGTGAATTTTGGGTAATTAGGGGTGTGCATATTTTGGTATATGGTTACAACTGCAATATGGTATATTTTGGTTAGCTGGTGTGCATATTTTGGTATAGTTAAAAATGCAAGTGCATTCCTTTCGATGTATGAACACTATATATGTTATGTTAATGCTTATTAAATGTTAAATGCTTTCCTTAGATCTCATTTTAAATGTGTTTCTGTTTATATGTTTCAATGAGTATTAGTACCTGGTTGGTACAGGGAGGATTGTAGATGAGAGCTTACATGTACAATGTCATTCAAGTTATTTCCATGGGTATATCCACGGAAAAACAAAAATAATTTGCTCTTGGAAATGCTACACACCCTGCCCTTGGAAATGCTACGGTGGGTCCCACACACACTGCCATTGGAAATACTACGGTGGGACCCACAGACGCTGCCCTTGGAAATACTATTGTGGGTCCCACCCACGCTGCCCTTGGAAATAATACAGTGGGTCTCACATATGCTACACTTGGAAATAACCTATTGGGACCCACACACTTTGCCCTTGAAAATACCACGCTGGGTCCTACATGCGCTGCCCTTGGAAATAACCTGTTGGGACCCACACGTGTTGCCCTAAGAAATAATACAGTGGGACCCACAGACTTTGCCCTTGGAAATAATAAACTCATGGCCGGATGGCAAAGTATTTCTGACAGTAGTATTTCCAAGGGCAAGCTCACGGAAAAAGTCAGAAAATAGTATTTCCAAAGGTAAGCCGACGAAAAAAGCCAGGAAAATGGTATTTCCCTCAAGGCTATTTTTGACGGTAGTATTTCTGAGGGTAGCGCACGAAAATGACAATTTTGGGGCTTTTTCTAAGGGTAAGCCGTCAGAACAAGCCATATTTTAACCCATGTAAAAAATGAGATTCTAGTAGTGGTTATCACGCCTTTCTGGTGAATAGTGTTTTTGTAGAATTCCACAATTTACGATATTTCTGGCAAAAGAAATAAACCGCTCTTTAGCTAGTCCTGGTGGATAACCGATAGAGGTATCAGAGATGAGTCGGTCTTCATTCCAATTGTAATTTGGAAGCAAGGTATAAATGTTTTATTAATCTATTTAATTGGTAAGTAGATTACAGTTTTAAAAATCAATGGAGGAGATCTTAAAAGATTAAAAGGGTCCTTGCAATGAAAGGCTGGAAAATGAACTTTCGATGGTCTTTCCGGCATACCTCTTTTAATCCTCGGTTTGAGTTATTAGTAAAATTTTTTGTTTTACGGTCTTCTTGCAGCTTAAGCCTAATGGCATTGGGTAACACCAAAACCCAACAATATAATCCATAAGCAGCAATATTTGGAGTCTAAAAGCGCCCCAGCGAGTTATGATCTTTTGCTGGTTGATGCTATAGAATAAAATTTTAACGGTTGATAATCTTATCAGAAAAGGTTTGCAGATGCCAAATATGTGTTACCTGTGCAGAAGACAGGAGAAAACAGTGATGCATTTGATTCATGAGTGCTCCTTCACTCGGCAAGTGATAATTCAAGTAAAAAAATAAGTACATTCTATTTAATACAGTGGTGGGAAGGCACAACAACAAGTATGATGACATATTTCTACAACCCAAAAGCATCAAGCAAATACAGGTGCAACATGACTGTATGTTTTGTGTTGTGGAAAGAGAGATGTCATATAATTTTCCAAGATACTCAAAAGCATGTTCATATTTTACTGATATAAATTGTGAATGAGCTCAGAAGCTGGTATCCAAGCCAGAACGTGACGGATTAGAAGCAGAATTTCATAATCCTAAATGTAATTATGAAGCACCAAGATAGTTGTTTAGCATTTATATTTTTTCTATTTTCTTTTCTGTTCCTTTGTCGTTTTTTTCCTCTTCTCTGTTCTTTCTTTCTTTACTGCTTTCATTTTCCTTCTTCTCAATCGAGTTAAACTTTTGTAAACTTTTGACACATCTTGTGCTGTTTAATGGAATCTGGAAATTTGAACTCCACATTTCTACTTTAAAAAAAAGTGTGATATATATTTATTTTAAGAAAATTTGTAAGTCTGATATTATAGTTGTTGAACTTTTCTAGTTTTATTTACTTGATTGTCGAACTAATTTATATATTGTCATAATAGTCCATTCTTTCTAACTTTTAATATATTGTTTAAAAAAAGTCATTTTTCAAACAACGGCCTTTTTTTTTTTGAGAAAAAGACAGAAGTCAGTTGTCTCTATTTTTTTTATATCAAAGGCCACTTTACAAATTACTGAAGTTAGTAAAAAAATAAGAGAAAAAATAGTATTAAAATTAAAATTTAAGAGCTGAAATCAACACGACGTGCAACTGGGATCCACTGATTTGGATTGTTGTCTAAATAATCGCTCTTAATTTTTACATTAATTAATTTTATTTTAAAATATTTGTTACGAAAATTGAATTCGATTCTCTTAATTGAAAAGCGACCATTATTTATTCTATGCGTAAGGTCCGAAAAAGTTAAAATTGGATGTTTATATATTATCCTTGATTAATCAAACCAGGGAAATCAGTTTTATTATTTTTCTTATTAAAAATGCGGTGCGTCAATGTCACAACTCCCGAGTAATGCGTGCTTGGTGAGAGCCACAAGATTTTGAATATTATTTTATACAAGACTTAGATGTGGAACAATAAGAACTTTATTAATTGCAATAAAATTGGAGGATTGATAATTAACATATTTTATGCAATAAAAGTCATATATCCAACATCTTATGAAGTTGGAGCATTTACCCGGTCTACAAAAGCAGAATCACTGCTTGACATAAAGTTGTTCGCAGAATAAGATACTGTTGTATTATAATACGAATATACAATATTAAACTTTCGAGCTGTGATGATGGTACATAACTACATATATATGCATGATTTTGACAAAACTGTTCAAAGATGCAGTTAATTATTTTATTCCGAAATAAAATCCAAACCGTTGGTTTTGAGTCAACGATTAAGGATATTTTTTTTCGGATATGATACGGTCTCCTAACTCAAATATAGCAACGTTTTTTTTTTTTTGAGAAACAGCTTGACAGAGGCTGCCAAGGGGTACAAAGAAAAACAAAATTACATCAAGCCCTTATTTGAAGGACTAGCTCAACAACATGCAAACCATAAAGCACCATCTTGCAAAAATTTTCTACCCAAAACATCACCTCATCCTCCCTCCCCTCAAGATCACCTCGTTCCTGCTCCTCCAGAGCCACCAACAGGTGCAGATCACTGGTAATTGCATTAATACAACTGTCGACAGAGTATCTTTAATTGTATATAATTATAATCTCACGACAGAAGTGTACGGTTTTAAATATAAGAATAGGAACCGGACAATATATTAAGGATATGCTTACTTCGCATACTCATTTAATAATTAACTAATTTTACAATTATTTGATATTGAATATCATAATTTTAGTTTACAAAATTCTGTTGCACAACCCTTGTTAATTAAGATAATTAGCAAAATAATTTCAAACAGGTATGTTGTGGCAATTTCTTTATGAGCTTCTATATATATCACACACCTTTCAAAGTTTCAAGTACACAATAATAAATGACATCAAAGTAATATAAAGTTCCAGCATTAATTTCAAATTTTCAACCTTGAGACAACAAGATCAGAAATGATTCATTGACACTTTTAAGATAATTGTACTTGAATGTTAATGGAGAATAACCCTCCCAATGATACAAATTTGTATGGTAAAATATTAGACAAAAGGTTTGCTAGAAAACCCTACTTTAATTTAGGTTAGGTTTAATGTCATACATTTCAAGTTGCATGTCGTTATCAAATGCACATCTACTTGATTTCCATATCCCCTCCGTTACATCTCACAATTCTTAATGTCAACACAGCCCACTATTTTTCAACAGAATACTAATTTCTTAAGAAGCATGATACACATTCCTTACAAATATATATATATATTCTAGCTAAATCAAGCAAGCAACTAGCTCTCTCCTTTTTCTCTCTTTTTGTCTTTGATATACAAGATAGACATTACATTAGCAATCAAGCTATATAATCCTAACAGTGCCCATGAATTGATGAGATTAATTAACTTGAAGGGGCAATTGAGAGCTCTAAATTTGGGGGTTCTGTGTGAAGTTGAACCTTTGGTATTAGAGGCGAAGGTGGTAATGTAACACTTGGCACTGCATTAACTGACAATGGATAATTTGACATGAAATTTAGATAATTGGGCAGGTTAGTATGATCATGTGGGGCTATAGTGTTGAAAGAGAGTGAATGAAATTTAAGGTTGGACAGAGAAGATTCATCCCGTAACCTTGGAGATTGATTGATGTTAGATGGTGCTTTACCAGCGTCAACCTGAAAAAGAATTTGAATTCTACATTAGCTCAATATTATCATTGAAAGTGAGGTTAAATTTACAAGAAATCTCTTTTCTTAATTAGTTTTTTAAATATTGATGTAATAGTATCATGCGAGGAGTCTGAAAATTTTAAATAGGGATAAATATATATCGAACTAAATCTTGATACCGATATAATGATTGCATGAAAAGTATAAAATTATAACTATGAGAGTTACAATGAAATAATCTACTTTTTTTTGGAGGTAAATATGAATTTTCTTAAAAAAGAAATACTTGCGTAGCATCAAATTATCACATATACATGTATAATTAGAAAAAAGAATGGAGACGTTGCACTTCATTTGAAGTTACATCTTTTTCTTTCTTTCTTTTTTTCATTTTTCAATAATTTCTCTTTTATTAAACCTAATTCTCAATTTTTTTTACTACAATGTCTCTTTTATTAAAATCTAATTCTGAAGAGTCAACTTTTATACTATGCAAGGGAATTTTTTTGTTTTCCTACATCGGCTTACATATACTATACTGTCAGAGATTGATATGTGTTTGGACTTTGGACTGGATTATAAATTTAGTTCCTCGAGGAACCTCTAGTGTATGCATAAATATATAGTTGACATATTTACCAAATCAAAGAGGCTCGATCGCCGCTTCTTTTGCTTTATGATAGTTTGTCTGAGGAAATATTTTTGGGCATGACTAGCCACCTGAGTCGGGCTTCTAGTCGTGACAAAGTGCCGCGAAATCCCGCGCCAGTCTCCCTTCCCCAATTTCTCGAGACCCTCCAGAAATCTGCGGTGCTCTTCTTCACACCACGGGATCCCTGTACAATTTTGAAAGCTTCTGTATGATTGAAAATGTACACTGATATAAACTATAAGGTGTATCACCTTTAACTTGATGAAAGCAGAATAGAATTGCCATTTGTTGTGCCTTTGAAACAATGATGGAAGAGGAACAAGTTGTTTACATGACGCTACTTTCAATTAACAACACAGTTATAATGATTAGACAAAGTGGAGCGTGAAATGAAAAAAAAATGAAACAAAAATAATCAAGAAATAGCTCCTTAGATATATAATTGTAATAATTGAAGACCACAAGAAATATACCTTTTTTCCTCTCTTGTGTTCTACCCAGAAGTCCATCAGAAAGATATTCATTCGAAAACCGTTCAGAAACTTCATCTATGGAAATGAGAGACGACGAAGAGGAAACCGACGGAGAGCACGAAGAAGTTGAGATGCTCGGAGAAGGTGTCACAAATGATTCCATGCTAAAACACTTCTTCATATTAGGTGTAGAACTATTTCTGACTTGTAGTTCAACACCAAATAGCCTCAATCTGTCTCCAGTACTCTCCATACCTCGCAAGCCCCTGCATGTTCTCGAGTTGTGGCCATTGTTGCCACAATTAGAGCATTTCCTTGTCATTGGAGGAGCAAATTAAGGAAGAGGGAAATGGAAAAGAGAGATGTGCCTTTGTGATTCAATGTGGGCTTTTAATAAGAAGATGAGATTTCATTAGTGGATTAAAGACAAAGTTATATGATTGGTTGTGGGAACAGAGGAGACACACAATTGGCTGGTGTCTGGTGTGTGATGTGCGTGTGTGTATATATATACACACACTTGACTTTTTATGGCGAGCGTAAAGGCTAGCGTAAATTTGAAAGTTAAATATACTTTGTGTGTGGCAGCTTAAGCATCTCTCTGAGTGGATACTTGCATATTTTGGATATATTTATATTACATTTAAACTAAAATTAGTAGAGGAGATGTGCGTGGTTGATGAGTTCAATAAATATATTTCAAACTAGCACTCAAATTAAATACATTGGTTGCGTTGTTGGAATATAGTCAGAGAAAATGACAGCGCGCACTGGTTGTCTGGTTATATTAATTATGATTAATTCTTTATTCTTCTCAGTTAGCTTGTGATTTTTTTTTGGTTGAACAAAGGTTAAGTACAAGTTATTCAACTATTAAAATTTATTAGGAATTTTTATTAATATTTCGATCCTACAATTTTCTACGGAGAAAATATTGTCTTTGTTAATCAAAGGTTTTTTTTTTTTTTTTGAGAAAATGTTAATCAAAGGTTGATTCTAAATTAACTTGTGAACTTTTGTCACAGAATTTACTTCGTCTGTTGACTGTCATCACCGTGCATGGGACAGACACGGTCAAGGTTTCTAGAACTTCGGACCAACTGCGCACGAGATACAAACAAAATTGTTTTCAAAACAAATGAAATGCTTAAACAAGACAACTTTGGCTCAAGCAAAATTAACACACCTCCTATTCTGAAGTAAATTGACGGAATAAAATGAACTTTTAATCCCTCTTATTTAATTTCAAAATATTCTTATTTGACAAGATTAAAATGGAGGAAAAGCCCGTTTCATCTTCACTTGTTAAACAGTGTAAAGGATCAGTTATAAATTTATGACAATGCAAACTAAATAGTTCAGGAACTTTTTAATTAAACAAGTGTTGCAAGCCGCTGCAAATTGTTTATTGGGCCTATTGCAATTGTGTTACATAATACCATTATTACCTGGATCAATATATTATCTGAGTCATCTACTTATTAATCACTGGGCCTAGCTAATGTTTTAACAATGTAATTAGGCTAACTTGGGAGCAGGCTTTGAAAAATTGAATTTTATATCCACATACCATTTCCAATCTTAGTCCATAATATTTTTTCTCCCGTTTAAATCTTAGTAGACTTTCCAAAGAAAATAATGTCAAAATTAGAATGTGTGGCCCATAATTGTAAATGAACAAGCCGAAAATTAAAAACTGTGAATCTAAGTTCCAATTAAGAAAAATGCGGCCATTTTTATTAATAACCCAAAAAAATAAGGTATTTATCAAAATAACCACAAAATCTGAGTTTTTTCAAATATAACCAAACCGCCAGGTATGCTGGCGGTCCACTTCTATAGCGGACCGCCAAGGACATGGGCGGTCTGATAGGGACCCGACCGCCAGGATCCCTAGCGGTCCGCTTTTTTTTTTTTTTTTTTTTTTTTTTAGAGATCTAATTTTTTGTTAATATTTTCATTTGTGAAGTTTTAGTTTTTTTTTTGCTTAGGGTATTTGCCAAAAAATAAAACATTTGATATATTTATAAGCAAAGGTTTAAATAGCGTTTATCACGTCATAGCGTGCTGGCTGAAAAAACAACGCTATTCTCAAATAGCGCCGCTATAGCGATTTTGGCGATTTTGAAGCGATTTTAGGCGATTTTGAGGCGATTGCTACATGTATTCATTGTTATATTTCATTTTGATTTGATTTGTCAGTTTGATTTGATTTGCCAAAAATAACGGACCATTTCAATTTTGGATAATTTTGGGTGATTTTGAGGCGATTGCTACAGGTATAAGACCGTTTCGATGGAATTGCTTAGTTTTAACACTTGATTAGTTATAATTTGACGAAATAGACACGTTGTAATTTCAGAAGACCGTTTCGATGTAAAGCAGAAAAAACATAAAAACCAACATGAAATATAAAATAAAACTGCAATCATAATAATGCTACAGTCCAAAATACATCATAAAAAAAAACTGCAATCATTTCAAAATACATCATAAAAAAACTGCAATCATTTCTTATGCTTCTTCCCCGAGGGACTGAACCTAGCAGCTGCTTTGCCTTTGAGCTCCCTGTCCGGCTGCACACGCCTCGGTATCTGCTGGGAGTGAGGACTCACATCTCCTAAGTCCTCCTCTCCACCCTGATTCTCATCACCAGTGAGGCCAACCCGGGCCCTGTGAATACATGTGCGGTGTACATGTAGCGGCTCCCAATGGATCAAATGGAATAGCATTTTTTACATTTTATCTTACAGTATACATGGTATTATTTTATGGTTTAGATTTAGAAATTTTATAGTATACAAGATTCAATTGAAAATTTTAAACAATTATAAATAATTTTACAGTATACAAGATTCGCAATTTCAAACAATTTCTAAATATTTCCAACCAAACTCACAATTGAAACCCTCAACTCGCAATTCAACAATTATTTCAAGCAATTAAAACTCTAAATCCAATTCAAGCGCAATTATTTGTAAGATACATTCTATGATATTACGACTTATAATTCCTAATCAATTCTTAAAAAAACTAAAACTTCACAAATGAAAATATTAACAAAAAATTAGATCTCTAAAAAAAAAAAGAAAAAAAAGAAGCGGACCGCTAGGGATCCTGGCAGTCGGGTCCCTATCAGATCGCCCATGTCCTTGGCGGTCCGCTATAGAAGTGGACCGCCAGCATACCTGGCGATTTGGTTATATTTGAAAAAACTCAAATTTTGTGGTTATTTTGGTAAATACCTTATTTTTTTTGGGTTATTAATAAAAATGGCCCAGAAAAATGTTTCTTGGATAAGGAATTGTGAATGCATGATATTTAGGGGTGAAAATAGTATGGATAATATCGATATGTATTCAAACAATTAGATGTGAATATTCGATATTCAAATATGTGTGTATATATGGATATTGATATGGTTTTACGTTTTAATTACTCGTATCTGAATAGTAGATATATACTATATATTTTAATATGTATTATGAAAATAATATGTTATTCATTGTTATAATTAGATAAATATTATAAATTTTAGTATTTTTTTTAATAAATATCCGATCTGATTTATATTCATATCAGCATCCGTAGCGGCTTCGTTTTCACCCCTAATATTATGTTTTTAATCTTTCTCTCTCTTTATAAAAGTACTTAAAAAAATATGAAAGAAGGACAGAGTGTGTCCCCAATATTATTTTTATGCATTTGTTGAACCTCTTGGCTATTAAATTATAAATCAAAGCAGTTGAGATCCGTGATTTAATTACTGCGTGCCTCTTTGCATGTGTTAGGTATCACTGTTATGGATCGAGATCAATCAAATAAAATATCATCTGTATTTATATTTATTAATTTGTGCAACGTGTTCATGTAATATCACAAGCTCAAAACCCCTGAAAGAACATTTGTGCTAGAAAAAAAAAAATAATATATGGCTCACAACAGGCAAATAAAGATAATGATTTAAAGGGATTAAAGAAGCCACGGTTGCACACGCATTTGTCACTACCATGTCATTATAGAATAACAAACAAAAGTTTGATGACATGACATAAAGAACAAATACGCCAATAGCGAGCCTAGTTATTTTGTCATCAATTAATTGGTTGATGCGAAAAAGAAACCAGATTCTATTCCTTGATTGCCAAATTATTAGTGCCATTTGATAGTGATTTACAGCAGGATATTACGCGACAATGGAATAATATTAGAGAACTTCCTGAAAGCCTTCTCTAGTAATCTATTCTTTGAAAAATATTAAATATATTTGGACGATATATATGTGCAAAAAAAGTATCTTAGGTTTATTTTATTGTTTTGATAAGGACAGTGACGGATTTAAAAAATCGTAGAAATGGATGGGCATAATTTTGAGAAAAAGAAAATTACTGTGCTAAGTTTGATGGATATACATACTCCTAGACACACTTAAATTATTTTCAGTAATAAAAATATCAGAAACTATAATATCTATTGAAATTGAAATTGGACATGGACTAGGTTTGCCTATGCTTTGGTTCACACCTAATTGAGAGGTGAATAAGTTATATATGAAAGAGTATGATTCAGGGTGAAAACGAAGCAGATACGGAGCGGATAGTGGTAAAATTATATCTATATTTTTTTTGACAGATACAGGTCCGCATTAGATCGAATATTTATTAAAATAATATTAAAATATTAAAAAATATTAAAGTTCGTAATATTTATCTAATTATAATGGTGAATAACATAATTTTTTCATAATATATATTAAAATATACGGTATATATCTATTATTCGATACAGATAATTGAAACGTAAAATTATATCAGCATCCTTATATCCACACGGATATTCGGATATCGGATATCCATATCTAAGTTTTCGAATACGGATCGGAAATTATCCATATCATTTTCACCCCTAGTGTGAGGCTATGATCATATGTATATTATACAGTGGTTTGTGTTATAGACTTGTATTTTTGTTTGCAAAGTTGAAATAGTCAATTTGAATCACTCAATTATAATTTTTATATAAAAATATACTTGCAAATTTTTATTTTTATTTTTTAGATTTATTATTATTATTTTGGATAGATAGAAAAATACTTGATTTAAAAATTCTGGACTATCCAAAAATAGTGAATTTCTACCTATTTACAAAATAGTAATTTTTTTTTAAAATAAAAAATTTGATTTTCATATACATTTTTATATAAAGATCATGTTAAATGGTTAACAAATAATTGTTTTAACTTTGAAAATAAAAATAAAAATAAGTAGCATTGATCCGTAATATGCATATTACCATAACCTCACTAGTACGTATGTGCAAAATACATCGAACCTAAGTTTCCAATTTGGACACATACTATTTCACTCTTGGGCTAGGTAATTGGCATGTATGATGTATGTATCATTTTTTCCCCTTCACAAATCTGATTGTTATGATGCAGAATGGAAATCAGGAAATGCTACAATAAACTTTAGAGAGCATGGGAAATAGAATCCATCAAATATCACTGTCACGTGCTTTTAAAAAAAAAGTATAACTAAAAAAATTATTTACATAGTTACTTATTTACATAGCAGATATGGGAACAGAATAGAATGCTATTATGCTACAATATTTTTTCATTTCTGTTAACAAATTTCGTACAAAAGCAGCTGTAGGCAGTAATTTTCTGGAATTCTACTTCCAAGGCAATTATAAATTTCAGGAGGCCTGGATTTTTTTATGATATAATTTTTTTAGCTTGTAGAGTTGTACATTTTGGTAAACCACAGATTTATTTGCCTTAATTAATAACTTTAGGTCTGAAGAATAACGCAGAAGATAATTACTGGTGCCTGGTGGTGTCAATTTCAGCGTTGTCTTTTCTATGTTTCTTTCTGAATTATTAAACCATTACATGGTCAAACTAAAAGCACATCAGTAGAGAAAAAATTGTCTCCGTGTTTCGTGATATAAGCCCTCAACCAAACGAAATACTATTGATCTTATTTTTTTCTGAAAGATGGCTACGTTTGTAAATCATATTTTCATTTTAACTGTTCGACCTAAAATGACTTAATTAGATTCATATTAAAAGCTTTTCCAAAATTATATCAATGAATTGATGGAATCATTATGTGTTAATTGGACAGGCCAAACTGAAAAAAAAGGAACTATATTATTTGGAAATTGATGTTACGACACATCAAGTCACATATCACGTCATTTTATTATTAATTTCATTGTGTAACATGTGTTTCTTTGATAAAAAAAAAAAAACATTACGCAAACTAATCCGATTATATTACGTGACTAATTTTTTTTTAATATTAATTCTTTATTTAAAAAGAAAAACAATGTACCCGACATTGATAGTCCAAATAATCTAATAACGCCATCAAGTGGTAAATTTTCGAACTTCATAGGCGAATTTTTCCGATTTTTTTATTTATATCCAAAAAATAAATTAAATTTAAAAAAATAACCGAACCGGCTGTGGAATTTGAAATTTACCCAAACCGGTTAACCGTTAACCGGACCAAATTTCTGGTTAACGGTTAACCGGACCCTTTAAAAGAGTCCGGTTAACCGTTAACCGGAAATTTGGTTTGGGTCCGGTTAATGGTTAACCGGATTCGTTGGTTCGGTTAACCGTTAACCGAACCCGATTTTTTTTTTTTTTTTTTTTTTTTACCTTTTTTTAAAACAGAAAATTTTAAATTTTTTTATTTTTCTATTGAAAATATATATGAAAATTCGTATTTAGATTTATCAAATTTACACCAAAAAATTTTGTAAATCAAATATGAAATTTAAAATTATAGAAAAATACACATACACATACACATACACATACACATATACATATACGTAAATAATATACCGTTCCCGATTTATTTATTTTTTACTTTTTTTTAAAACAGAAAATTTTAAATTTTTTTATTTTTCTATTGAAAATATACATGAAAATTCGATTCGTATTTAGATTTATCAAATTTACACCAAAAAAATTTGTAAATCAAATATGAAATTTAAAATTATAGAAAAATACACATACACATACACATATACATATACATATAAATATACATATACATATACATATACATAAATAATATACGGTTCCCGATTTTTTTTTTTTTTACTTTATTTTAAAACAGAAAATTTTAAATTTATTTTATTTTTCTATTGAAAATATACATGAAAATTCGTATTTAGATTTATCAAATTTACACCAAAAAAAATTTGTAAATCAAATATGAAATTTAAAATTATAGAAAAATACACATACACATACACATATACATATACATATACATATACATATACATATACATATTATTTTAAATTTCATATATAATTTAAATTTTTCTATAATTTTAAATTTCATATTTGATTTACAAATTTTTTTGGTGTAAATTTGATAAATCTAAATACGAATTTTCATGTATATTTTCAATAGAAAAAAAAAAAATTAAAATTTTCTGTTTTAAAAAAAAGTAAAAAAAAAAAAAAAAAATCGGGTTCGGTTAACGGTTAACCGAACCAACGAATCCGGTTAACCATTAACCGGGCCCAAACCAAATTTCCGGTTAACGGTTAACCGGACTCTTTTAAAGGGTCCGGTTAACCGTTAACCGGAAATTTGGTCCGGTTAACGGTTAACCGGTTTGGGTAGATTTCAAATTCCACAGCCGGTTCGGTTATTTTTTAAAATTTAATTTATTTTTTGGATATAAATAAAAAAATCGGCGAATTTTTTGACCACCTCTGTGTGAATCCATCAGCGGAGAAAATGGAAATCAGCCTTCAAAAAAGTAAGATTCTATTATGAGAAGAATAATTATTTCAATCCCCACACTACCCGTATTATACCCCCATCTCTTAAACAGATTTTAACTTCTCATAAATTAACTTAACTAACTAATTTAATTAAATTTATTCAAAACACTAGTATAAATATTTGGAAGATAATAAATTAATGCTTGCAAATTAAGATATTAATACTTGCATGTATAACTATATGGAGAGACTACTCAAACTACATGGGGAGAAGAATCATACACGTTTTTAGATGTGGGTTTTTTTTTTCAATATCTTCCACATTTCTCACGTTCTATGAGGAATTTTGCGAATCTAAAACCATGAATGTATTCTACGCAATTTTATCTTTCAAATGAGATCCATGATGACGTACTTTCGGATTCATCGTCACACAAGTATTTATACCTCGTTGTGCAAGTATTTATACCGCATCGTACAAGTATTTATACCTATACTTGTAAGTATTTATCCCCAATCGTGGACCCTGCATCTCCGCATCACATTTCCCTAATCGTCCCTGCGTCAACCTTTCTCAAACAAAAATAGTTGACCACATAGGTATAAATACTTCAGTGCATAGATATAAATACTTGTAATACTTGATATTAATACTTTTAAATGTTAGCAGTGTCATATGTGAAAAATACTATTTATAAATACTTAAATGACGAGGTATAAATACTTGTGTGATGACGAGCTCGAAAGTATATCATCATGGATCTCATTTGAAAGATAAAATTGTGTAAAAAATGTTCGTGAATTTAGATTCGCAAAATTCCTTATAGATCATGAGAAATGTGGACGAGATTGAACAAATAAAATTGGGAGGGATAATGGAGGGATGAGAGTGCGGGTACTCATATCATCTCCCTTATGAGAATGGTGATAAGAAAGGATTTAATAAAATCATGAAAATGTTTTCGAGGCAAGGAACTTCTATCAGAAAAATATTCTTCAGCCAAGTTTGTAAAAAAATAATAAAATTGAAGACATGATGATAAATGATTAATGGACATGTCTCTTATGTGTTCTCTTTTTATAGAGAACCCAAATGAATTATAAAAAGGAATTAATAAAATCATGAAAAGGTTTTTGAGGCAAGGGACCTTTATCAGAAAAATTCCTTCAGCCAATGCAAAAAAAAAAATAATAATAAAATTTGAGGAAGCTGATATAAGTACCCGTGCTACAGTACCCGCACCTAAACTGCCATAACTGTTTGTGGGGACCAAACTGCCATAACTGCACTTCAGATCTGTAACTTTTTTTTTAATATTAATAGTCAAATTTTGAAGTATGTAGTCCAAAGAACACAAGTATTTATATCTATATAGTAAACAATGTAAATGATAAATTAATTATTTTTAAATAATCATACCCGCACTTTTTTTTTGAAATTTCTGACGTCGTACCCGCACCTAAACTGCCATAATTGCTTTGTGGGGACCGCAACTGTTCCAGATCTGTAACTTTATTTTAACATATTAATAGTCAAATCTTGAAGTATATAGTTCAAAGAACACAAGTATTTATATCTATATAGTAAACAATGTAAATGATAAATTAATTATTTTTTAATAATCGTACCCGCACCTTTTTTTTTTGAAATTTCTGACGTCGTACCCGCACCTAAACTGCCATAATTGCTTGTGGGGACTGCAATCGTTCCAGATCTATAACTTTTTTTTTAATATTAATAGTCAAATCTTGAAGTATATAGTTCAAAAAACACAAGTATTTATATCTATATAGTAAACAATGTTGTAATTTTTACATAACTGCTTGTGGGGACCTAAACTGCCATAATGTTGTAATTAGATCCCTCCTCTTTTTACATATGACACTAAAAGTATTAATATCTAAGTATTGAAAGTATTTATATCTATGCACTGAAGTATTTATTTTTATGAGGTAAACTATTTTTGTTAAAGAAATATTTACGCGGAATTAGTGCCGAGGCTTTGAAAGGGTGCTGCTGGATTTTAGAATAATAATTAGTTGAGACTATATAATATCTTTTAAGAATAATAATTAGTGGAGATCATAATACATTATTCCTCTAAATGCGAGTACTGTAACGCGAGTACTGTGCAGATACTGTAGTGCGGGTACAGAAATGATTATTCAAAATTTGACGAAGGAGAATAAATGAACTTATTCACATGATGTCATGGATATTTTGTCTTATTTGACAAGTGGTGGTAACTATTAAGTATTAACTAATCGAAATCCAATATTAACCCAATATCAGAAGCGACCATTCCAACAGGTCAAAATTAGTGGGCCCATTTGTCAGTGAACTCTCTCGATTTCTTGCCACGTTTTCTAGATGAGTATCACATCATCACTATTAGCTAACTCCGAATGAAATGATATAGTTACTATTTCTTTTTCGAGTTTGCATTTTAGCCGCTCATGCATAGCTAGGAAGCTTTCCGCGGTGTTCACAGACAAAATGGTCTCTTTCTATGCCATGCTAGGTGCGTCTCAAACCCTTTCTCTACCAAATTTGTTTGTTTTCATTTTTTTAAATTCTTCTCGAAAAAGGTGAATGTTGTTTCTTTTCTGAAAAGTATCTTCGTCTTTTCTTTAAAAAAATCTGGATTTTTTTATTTACTTAAAAAAATGTTTGTTTTTTCTTGGTTTCAGTGCCACCTTGGTTCTTGGATTTGGGTTCTTCTTATTTCCAAAGGAGTTTGATAGACGCTACAAACCTACTATTTGTTCTCTGTTACTGTGTAAGCTTAGTAGTGGCTGGTTATAAAAGAGAATTTGCTAATGCGAGAAGAAATGTGCGCTGGCTATCCGTTCTCTCCTCCCTCTGTTGCTCAATTTTGGCCCTTTTTGAAATTGGTACCGGGTTTTGGGTTTTATTTAAGGGAGATTACCAACTCTGGGATTGGTTAATACCATTTCTGAGAGGAATTATTTGGGTATTTTTAGCTGTTTCCTTTACAGTACAACCAAACAAATTTGTGAGAATTCTCTGTAGAATTTGGTGGGTTGCATTTGCTATCCTCACCTTTGCATTCAACCTGGAAACCATTATTGGAAAGGATAATCTGGAATTTGTAGACCTCATATCATGGCCGATATGCTTGTTACTTCTTGTTTGCGCTATAACTCTCCAAAATGGAACAAATTCCAATCAGGAAAAATCAGGAGAAAACCTTGCTGAGCCTCTTCTACCCACAGAAAATGATAAGGAAACTAACTTTAGCCGAGCTGGATTTCTCAGCTGTTTACTCTTCTCCTGGATGAATCCACTGCTCAAACTCGGCTATTCCAAACCATTAAATCAAACTGACATTCCCATTTTAGACCCAGATGATGGTGCCCTAGAAGCATGTCAGAAGTTTCTGACTGAATGGAGCAATTCTAAAACAAAAACAGTTTTCTACGTTCTCTTCAAATGCTTCACAAGAGATTTTATTTTAACGGGTCTCTATGCACTTTTGCGTACACTTGCGTTCGCGGCATCTCCTTTGTTGCTACACGCATTTGTCTTGTACTCATACAAAGAAGAAAAGAATCTCTACGACAGTTTTACTTTAATTGTCTATTTGATATTGATGAAAGTTGTCGAGTCGTTGTCTCAGAGGCACTGGTTCTTTGGCTCAAGACGGCTTGGCATGAAGATGAGGTCAGCTCTCATGGCTGCCATATTTCAAAAGCAATTAAAATTGAGCAACAAAGGGAGAAGACAGCACTCAGCAGGGGAGATAGTGAATTACATAGCAGTTGATGCATACAAGCTTGGTGAGTTCCCCTTTTGGCTACACCTGGGATGGTCGCAACCTCTCCAGTTGGTACTTGCAATAGCACTTCTCTTTTGTACTGTCGGACTCGGTACCATTCCAGGTTTGATACCTTTGGTTGTGTGCGCCATGTTGAATATCCCATTTGGAAAGGCGCTGCAATTTTATCAATCAAAATTCATGGTCGCGCAAGATGCACGCCAGAGGGCTACTTCTGAGGTCCTGAATAACATGAAAATTATAAAATTACAATCTTGGGATGAGAAGTTCAAAGAAACAGTAAAAGAACTAAGAGATGTGGAGGTCAATTGGTTAAAAGAAACCCAAATTAAAAAAGCATATGGAAGCGCACTCTACTGGATGTCGCCTACTTTTGTATCTGCAGTTATCTTTGCTGGTACTTCAGCTTTTCATTTTGCCCCATTGAATGCAGATGTAGTTTTTACCATACTTGCAACTTTGCGGGTTATGTGTGAGCCAATGCGAATGGTGCCAGAGGCACTATCAATCTTGATACAAGTGAAGGTGTCATTGGAAAGAATAGGGGCATTTTTGGTAGAGGAGGAATTGAGGGAGGAGGATGTAACTCGGGTTAATGAGGAGGATTCCTCTGAGGCTGCTGTGTCAGTTAAGGCTGGGGATTTCAGTTGGAATGCGACAGGCGATATTTTGCACCTGAGGGGTTTGAATTTGAAAATAAGTAAGGGAGAAAAGGTTGCTGTTTGTGGGCCTGTTGGAGCTGGGAAATCAACATTATTGTGTGCAACCCTTGGTGAAATTCCCAAAATTTCTGGATCAGTAAGAAGTTCTAAATAATTTGTATATATTTTATATTCTTTGATCCCACTGCTACAATATCAACCAGTAATAAGATGCTGCTAATGTATATTCCGTGTTTGTGTTTATAGGCCTCGGGTTGTGTGTGTGTGTGTGTGGGGGGGGGGGGGGGGGGGGGGGGTTGTGCAAACAGGTATCCACTGAAATTTTGGTCACTTCACCTAGACCAACATAGTCTAAAAAATGGGTATCATCAAACTATTGGTTTTATTTTATTATTTTATAAATTTTATGTGCAGATTGATATTTCCTGGTCTATTTTTCCACTTTGAGTAAGGTTGTATGTGCTTACCAAGGTATAAACATACCAGAACATTTATTATCTCCAAAATAGCTCCACCTAAAAAAGTAGATAATTATTTAATAAAAAATAAAATAAAATTTTCCAATTCACTTTCGGTGGTGATTTCTTTACCAATGGTTTGGCTGATTTACATAGGTTGAAATCCATGGCTCAGTTGCATATGTATCACAATCGCCCTGGATCCAGAGCGGCACAGTACGGGAAAACATCCTCTTTGGTAAGCCGATGAATGAATTACTGTACCAGAAAGCCATCAGATGCTGTGCTCTGGATAAGGACATAGAAACTTTTGACCATGGGGATCTCACAGAGATCGGCCAGAGAGGCCTCAACATGAGCGGGGGCCAGAGGCAGAGGATCCAACTCGCCAGAGCCGTGTACCATGATGCTGATATCTATTTGCTAGATGACCCATTCAGTGCTGTCGATGCACACACCGGTGCAATCCTTTTTCATGTGAGTGAGCTTGCTGTACTGCCCAGTATGTACTCAACACTGAGTATTTTGATATTCACTTGCGGTTATTAACATGAAAAAAGAAGAAATTCCAAAATATGTGACTAGTCTTGAGATGCAACTGGTAAACATGGATGTGCTAGTTTTTAATGGTGCCAATAGTATTGATCAGGTCATCATTACTTCTCTATAAATATAAGTGATTGGATTTACTGGACTGAACCTGCCATTGTAGTAATTTAGGATTCTTTGTAATTTTGTTTTCCTGGATACAATATATTTCAGTCAACAATGCATCCTAGTACCATCTTTCACTTAACTTTTAAGACTGTGTTTTTATGATCGACCAAAATAATGCTTGTTGTAGGTTTTTTGTGATTAATAAATCCTCTTTTTATGTAATTGTGTCCTTTTGTGCAATAATTCCAGGACTGTGTAATGTCTGCTCTGGAGAACAAGACTGTTATTCTGGTAACTCATCAGGTTGAGTTTCTTGCCGAAGTAGATAGAATATTGGTAAGCATTGAGTAAGTTCATATCAAGTTCTACATTTTTTTAAAGTTTATATCAAAATTTCACCAGTTGGGTTTCATTTCTAGCCTACCCCAACTTGTTTGGGACTAAAGGCTTGGTTGTTTATATCAAGTTAACTTTCTATTTTCAGAACACATAATTCCTTCAAAATGGGACTAATGAAAAGTATTGTACACTGATGAAAAGAATTGTACACTGCCTCTCTAGGTAATGGAGAATGGACAAGTTACACAAGAAGGAAACTATGACCAACTTCTCCAGGCTGGTACAGCATTCGAGCAACTTGTCAATGCACACACCTCTTCCATAACAACTCTCAATACACAAAGTTCCTCCCAAGAAACCATTGCACCAACACCTGTGAAGCAAAATAGTGAGTGTGAAATCACAACTCCAAGCAACCCTATTTCCTCGATTCAACTCACAGAAGAAGAGAAAACAGAAACAGGAAACCTTGGCCTGAGGCCGTACCTGGATTACTTCTCAGTATCGCGTGCTTGGTACCTTCTTGCATTGGTTGTATTATGCCAGTGCATTTTTGTTACTTTACAATGTATGGCCACGTACTGGCTAGCAATTGCGGTGCAGTCTGAGCAATTTGCAAGTGGAGTTGCAGTAGGTGTATATTCAGGCATGTCCACCTTCAGTTGCTTGTTCGCATACATCAGGAGCCTTCTTGCGGCTAATCTTGGGGTGAAGGCATCAATGGAGTTCTTCAAGGGTTTCATCAACTCGGTCTTTGGTGCACCAATGCTGTTCTTTGACTCAACTCCTTCTGGAAGAATCATGACTAGGGTAACAATTTTATTCTTGTTTTTATTTTGGTTAGCAAGGATGCTACTTGTTTACCTGTTATGATTGCATTTCCTCTCTCTAAAATTAATAAATTTCAGGCATCATCTGATATGAGCACGCTTGACTTTGATATACCTTACACGCTGACATTCGTAATTTCTGGAACTATCGAAGTCCTGGCAACTCTTATCATTATGACGGCAGTTACTTGGGAACTTGTAATAATTGCAATTCCCGCAATTGTACTAATTGTATACATCCAGGTTAGTGTCAGAGGAGAGGGTGCTTGATTTTTACCTACTATCAGGATTTGTACCTGACTATTGGATCTTTCTTAAAGCTATATGTGAAATAAGACCTCCTTTTATTTTTTTGAAGAGGTATTACATAGCCTCTGCAAGGGAGCTTGTGAGAATAAATGGTACGACAAAGGCACCAGTCATGAATTATGCAGCTGAATCCATGCTTGGTGCAGTGACAATACGGGCTTTCAGCATGGTGGAGAGGTTTGTCCATACGAACATGAGGCTTATAGATACTGATGCCTCACTTTTCTTCCATACCAATGCAGCTCTCGAATGGGTATTACTTCGTGTGGAGGCCCTTCAAATTTTGTTAATTATTGCTTCTGCTGTTTTTCTTATTCTGCTTCCTGAGGGAGTTATTTCAGCAGGTATCTCCCTGTTCATTTAATTTTGTTCACTACTTTTCCCATATGGAACAAGAACCTGACAAAACCACCGTTCTATACTCCTGCAATTTAAATGACATCTCATATATTCCTATAACAGATAAAAACTAAATTATATCCTCCAAGCATGACCTCTGCACCCAATTTTGGAAAATTAAGTGCTCTTGTTTAACTTGTATGTGTAGTTTCTTATTCACTTGATATTTTGTTTGTTTGAGTGTAGGTTTCATGGGCCTGTCTCTTTCGTATGCCCTGACTCTCTCATCAGCACAAGCCAATCTGACACGATTCTATTCCAATTTGGAGAATTATATTATATCGGTAGAGAGAATAAAGCAATTCATGAACATTCCTCCAGAACCCCCTGCCATAATTGTTAATAACCGACCGCCTTCTATATGGCCAGCTGAAGGAAGAATAGATTTGGAAAATCTTCATGTATGTAACATTCTTCTAATTATTTGAAGTCTTTATTCATTTTTGCAAATAGAAACAAACTTCTATGGTGCTTCCAATTTCAAATCACCATGCATAATTATGGAACGTCCTTATATAAATAATAGTGCAGGTTTCTATTAGTGATTTCAAAAGGGTTAGTCTGTTTGACTCAACAGTTCCACAGTTTCCTGACTAATATTGTGTTCTGGGTCAGCAGAGAAAAATGGAAGGGGCAATTCTCCTCTGCAACAGCACATTATGATATTATCATGTTTCTAATTACCTATAGTTTGACACAATCAGAAAGGCAATTTGATTATGGGTATTTAGCAAATTAGACCTTTTTATTTTTCATATTTGCAAGCAACACTCAACACTTTTTGTAGTTGTAATTTACACCCAATATTTAGTGGGTTATTTGCAACTAACACACCAATTAAGGTATAGTTGAGTAATTAAACAAAGAAAGACCTGTCCCAACCTTTATCACATTCACTCAATTAAACTGATACATAATTAGTTCCTATGAACTAAAAATTCCAAC
The DNA here is from genome assembly GCF_964058835.1 of Carex rostrata. Classification (NCBI taxonomy): domain Eukaryota; kingdom Viridiplantae; phylum Streptophyta; class Magnoliopsida; order Poales; family Cyperaceae; genus Carex; species Carex rostrata. The sequence goes on from NC_135926.1 coordinate 7,310,119, forward strand.
AATGGAAGTAGCTTATACAGACTTTGTTTCAATTCTGCCTTTGAAAAATGAAGTGGGAACAAGTTTGTCAATATTTACTAATAGAGTGAAACATATCATCTCAATAACAGTAATCTACCTGTTGAAGTAGCTTATACAGACTTTGTTTCAAGTACCAAACATTTTGGCAAAAGCATCTTATTGTCGTCATCTTTCCCCTGTAAAACAATGAACAGGTGAAGTACCGAGAAAACGCACCATATGTACTGAAGGGCATCACATGCACATTTGCTGCAGGAAAGAAGGTGGGGGTGGTGGGGCGAACTGGCAGCGGGAAGACAACTCTAATGAGCACTCTTTTTCGGCTGGTGGACCCCACCACCGGAAGAATTCTGATCGATGGCTGGGATATCTGCACAATTGGGCTCAGGGATCTCCGGAGCAAGCTCAGCATCATCCCTCAAGAGCCCACTCTTTTCAGAGGCACCGTCAGATCTAACATCGACCCTCTTGGGTCCCACTCCGATGCTGAAATCTGGAAGGTACTTAATCTTCTTTTTTCTTTTGTTATTCTTATTTTGTTGCATGTTTCTTGTTTTAAGTTGTTAGTGCCACAACAGTCTGCTGGATGGAAAAGGTGCATTAGGAATCTGTGCCAGAAGTTAATTGATGTGGTTTGGCTTTACCTGATTTTAAATGGGGAAAGGTTATCAGGACCCCTTTATGTCTGGATTGCACCCAATATCCTAGGGCATTTACTAATAATATCCCAATGATGAAGTCTTGAAAAATATAACTTGGTGACCTTTTGATATTTTTTATATAATACAAATAAACTTCTCTTTAACCGCTACTCCTGTTGTGGTGCCATTGTACAAATAAGTTTACTACAATAAAAAAAAATAATTAATTCTATCCAATATTTTACAAACCTGTAGTGCTCGCATTCCGAAAATATTTAGTATATACTATATACAACTACTGTAATGTTTTTGTACTACTGGTAGTTTTGATTTTGTAAATGAATTCCATTGTACAGGCTTTGGTGAAGTGCCAATTGAAGAAAACCATTAGCAGCCTTCCTCTACAATTGGATTCACTGGGTGAGATTTATTTATCGATTATTTAAAAAAAAAGAAACTCCTGTGGTTGTCAATAAGTAAATACCAATATTATCCTTTTTGTTTGTTCTTTTATTTTTTTTCCCTTAATTGGCTCAGTTGTCCAATGGCATAAATTGGGGTCCCTTGTGCTTAGCCTGACATGCCATCCTTATTTCAGTGACTGATGAAGGGGAGAACTGGAGTGTGGGCCAGCGGCAGCTGTTCTGCCTAGGTCGAGTTCTCCTAAGAAGGAACAAGATTCTCGTGCTGGATGAGGCAACAGCCTCGATCGATTCTGCCACTGATGCTGTCTTACAACAAGTAATAAAGGAGGAGTTCTCAGGATGCACGGTCATAACTATCGCACACCGGGTCCCAACTGTTACTGAGAGCGACATGGTGTTGGTTCTGTCCTATGGTATGAAATTACCACTTGTTTATATAGAAAGGCTCAATTCCATGGGTATTACTACAAAACCTCAAAATTTCATGCACAACCCTGCATAAATGAGATATATTATGGATAACCTATCTGGACCACCAAGACATCCTCAATGTGCTTGAAAAGTTTATGTATGACCCTTGCAAAAGAACTTATACTCCTTCAAAAACTAAATGAACAAGTATATCATATCGTAAGAACTGGGACATCAGTACTTGGGTGATTATGGTGCGGTTCCATGATCTCTTGTTCTGTAGAGCATATACATGTACTTGTAAGTTTTGTAGATATGTAAATCTAATTTGCCTAGAAAAAGCAATTAATTGTAGGTTGTTTTACATGTCTGGACTAGCTACCAGCTCATAGAATACTTCAAGTGGCCCCCCCAGTTGCAGACTTTTGTTTATGCTCTGAAGTGCATATTTTTCTGTTTTCAGGGAGACTCATAGAGTACGCAACACCTCCTAACTTGATGGCAAACAAAGATTCAGCCTTTGCAAAACTTGTAGCTGAGTATTGGTCACATTACAAGAGGCAGTAGGGAAAAGTTAACTCATGAAATACAAAATTAAAAAATCCAAATACCTTTAGTCTTTCAATTGTTCTTGTTTCTATACTTTTCATACGGTATTCAAGATAAAATTTCTTTGTAACATATGTTTCATAAATGCTCAGCAACCTAATTTTTGATAATTTTACTGTTCAAGAATCTCTAAGGCACACATTTTAAAGGTTCTTTTGAGAAAAAAAAATCCTTTCATAATCAGATCTGACAACATTGAAAAAGGATGCTTGCATTACATTAGTACTAGATGCTTGGTATGTTACAAATGGACTTTTTTTTTTTTCAAAAGCTTATAGCAATATAACAGTAAAACTGAACTAGTAACTGCTAAATCGGGGAGAATTGTACAAATATCATGTGTTCATTGGAAAAGAACATATTAATAAAATCTACAAAACCCACACTCAATGTTATGAGTGCGTATCCTCTTGAGATATCTCATATTTTGCGTGACTGATGTGCCCGGTGACTATTCGGGGATAAGGCAGGGGCCAGTATCATTTGATCTTTAAATTCGTGCAGAACGTATTTGAACGGTTGAAATTTTTCCAAAAAGTCAGGCAACATATGAGATGTTTCAGAGGATGCGAATTCCATTGGTAGCCGACTCATCATTTTGTTGACTAGTTTTGTTGAGTTCGGAGTACATCTGCTCTATCATTGGCTTCCATAACCGTACTCGAGCATTAATGAACCAATTGGACACCTAACATCATATCACAGACATAAATGTTTTAAACTTTTAATAAATATTCAAAATTAAAAAAAAAAGTTATAATCTCGTGCAATATTATTTACACCAAGTTTTGCCTAAGAAAAAGGAAAGCATGCCTTGTGTAACCTCAAAGATCTACGATCTGCAAGGTTATATTTTCAAATGTAAGCAAGCACACAGTGCTCTAGAACTAATTAATTACATGCACTTTATTTTTAGAGGGATCCGCTTACACATTTTTTTTTGTAACGCTGGATTACATCTTACATTGTAAAGTCCAACCAATCGATCTAAATTGTTCAACATGATGGATATATTAAAATGTGCTTGCACATCAAATTTTACATTTTTTTTGAATTTTTTTTATGATTTATTAAGATGAGTACAAAATTCAATAGTATGAAAACAATGATTTTGTAAAATATTTAATAAATAGTAAAAAAAATTAAAAAAAATGTAAAATTTGATCTCTAAGAATATTTTAATATATCCGTCATGTTGAACAGTTTGAATCGACTATTTAAACTTTGAAAACTTTAAAAATATAGAATGTAATTCGGTGTCGCCAAAAAAGAATTTAAGCGATCCCTTTTATTTTTAACGGAACCTAAGAGATGATAGCAAACAAAATTACCTGATTTCTAGTCAGGCCACTTTTCGTGGCCAGTAAATCCTTTTCATGGTCCCTCGGGTACCTGAAACAAAACCAAATTAACGATTCTACATAGGTAAACTAAAATCATGATACAATTTACAAGTTGAAAAAAATTTCTCTCACGGGCAAAGGAAATTCTTAAACATCCATTTGCGTAAAACCGAGACGGATTTCTCAGGCAAGCCTCTCTGTGACCGCCAGCATGAATGTTCAGCCCTTTTTACCTGTTGCATCGCCCATTGTTTTTGAAAAAATAACGACTCAAAATCTTTCTGCCTCTCACTTGGGCAATCCATTACATTATCCTTTTTTGATAGTAAAAGGATTCCAGTAGAGATTTTGTCCCTCAAGTTCTTGTAAAGTAAAGTAACTGCATGATGAGCAAAACGGGCACAAATGTTTGCTGTCAGGTCCATGTCAAGTTTGCACTGAAACTCTGAGACTACCCGTTGCATCTGGTCTAAACACAATCTGTACTTCTGGTCTATCTACATGTATTTACCAAGAAAATGGAAACTGGATTAGTAAAAAATTGTAAAGCAGATGGTCCTATTTTTATTTTATTTTTTTTGTTTTGATGAAAGATGGTCCTATTTCTGGGTAGTATAGACTGGCAGTCTGGCACCAACAAGTACTGTCCTGTCATCAAGAAAATTTAACATTGGTAGAAACTAGAAACTTCAGTTTTCCCTTACAAACATTTGCATTTTGGTTCTAACTTAATTTGTTCTCTTACTTTTGTTTTTGCTTTCTTTTGATGTATTTCTCTGTCAATTTTTTACTTTTTTTATGAAACTAAGAAACATTTTTTAATAGCTAAGTGGTGCCGGCACATCACAATGCTGCACAATATAACTCCAGATATATGTACCCAAGACAAGTTACAGTGAAAAACCAAGAGTAAGGCTTAGGTGCTATGGATAGCATAAGGCCTTCCGTGCTATGGTATCAAAAACCTATAGTATAAACTTGAAATTTTGATCTAAGTAGTTCGGTAAATTGGTTATATAATGAATTTGTAGAATACCAACTTTTATTATTTTTGAAATTTTTTTTACTATTTTTTATGATTTATGAAAGATGGCAAAATGGCTTAAAAATAAATAGAAATTGCTAATATTTTAGGTCAATTTTTTGTCATCTTTTAAAAATAAAAAAATAGTTAAAGTTGGCATTCTACAAGTTCATTATATAATCAATTTACTGAGTTGCTTAGATCGAAATTTAAAATTTATATGATAGATTTTTAAAATTGTAGCAAAGAAGAACTTATGCTATCCATAGCACTTAAGTCTTACTCAAAAACCAATATCATACTTATACAGTTTTGGTAGTTCTACTTCCAGCGTGCACTGGTAACAAGAATAATTTGGAATTTTGGATAATATTAGACAAAACCATAGAAATACCATCTTAAGCATCTCCTCTAAGTTTTCCTTCATCGCATCACATTCATCAGGACTGGTTTGGCCAACTGTTGAAGCCCTGAAAATGGCCACATTATCACAAGAAGAGATCTGCATCTCTTCCCTGTATATAGTTGAAACCGAAGGTACCTTTGTCTCTCTCTGATTACCCATACTGTCTGTCTTGCTTAAATCGCCCACAGCATAGCTCGCTACGTTGAATAGTATTTCTCGCATCACATGTAGATACTTCCGTTGCATTACCGTATTTGAAGTATGATATGGATTTAATGGGCCCTTGCACATGTTGTAACAAGGTGCATTGGTAAAATGAGTTATGTTAGAGCCACATATCTCCGAGCATTGGTCAGAACCAGGATCAAGTGATGGTTCATTCATGTGTGTAAAGCCAGTAAACGGGGAACAAAAGTTTGAGTCAGACGCGACGGAACCAAAGTTTTCTGAATAGTGACATGGTGAATTAATCGTTGTATAGTTCCACTCGTCATCTTTAAAATCACAATCAACTGTAGTTATCGCATATGAACTATGGGTAGTGAGGTCTCCTTGCAAGCTTGATGCACTGCAAGGTATATTGAATTCTGGAGTCGCAGGAAGTAGAGTTCCGGCCAAATTTTCAGCTGGCAGGATACTGATAAGACCGGAGGATCCAAAGATATCCCCACAAACAAAATGTGGAGGCACACATATGGTTTCATTACTTGTACAATTGTTTGCCATGAGAAAGTTCTCCATTGCAAGCAGGTCAAGTTTCAATTGTGGGTCAAATTAATTTATCGAACCTGAAAAGAAAATTAGAAGAAATCGGGTTATTTGTAAAACATACAGTCAACAGATATTTGTAAGCAGCAGGCAATAAAAAGTCTCCACTGTTGATCACAAATGAGAATGACATTAAGTTGCAAAATCTATGATGATATTTTCCTGTCTTGCTTTTGTTAAATCAAAACCATTAGTAATTTGATATAACATTGTGACATGTCAAAAGAATGTCCATGAAATGTCACTACCAAGCTTAAACTAATATGAAAAATAAAGTTCGAACTAGTAATAAAAGATAATTTCTCTTTTTGGAGCATGTAACAAGATGAATAAAGGAAAGTTTTTTCTTTTTTTGTAAAAGCTTGAAAATTAATATAAGTGTTGTTCTGTAGTTTAATACTGATAGGATAGACCAAGTAATATTTAATTTCTTGTATGAAAGCGCTATATTATTAATTCATTGCAAGATAGCAAGACAAATTAACGAAGCTAATTTAAAATGACCCGCATGAAGGCCTTCGAATAAGGGGGAGTTTCCCTCTAAATTTGAAATTACGTAAATTTCCCTCTAAAACTTTGAAATTACCCCTCAAAAACTTTGAAATTAGATAAATTTAAATAGAAAAATCAATAAATTAGATAAAATTTTTTTAGTTTTAAAAATTTTTAAAGTATAAATAAAATATTATAAATGTTAGAGGGAAAGATACGTAATTTCAAAGTTTTGAGGTGTATACATGAAATTTCCCCTTTGAAATAAATACAGCCGACTGCAGCCACATTCAATCTTCTCTGACAACAAATTTGGCAGGAAATGGCCCCAGTTAGTATGGTACCAAGAAAATGAATTGTATATATTTCCTTTTTTTAAAAAAAAAAAAAATCTTGCCAGCAAAATGAATTATTAATCATCTAGATGGATCTATTTGCAGAGACGAAAATTTAAGAAGCAAGTAACAAATAAAAAAAGAATATCAACTTTGCTAGGTGTTTAAATACAACATAATTAAAATTTTCAGTTATCAGAAACCCATGAAAATATCTTCCTTAATCATGTTTGGTTGTGGAGTAAAATTAATGAGAATTAAATTGTTTCCTCCATTTTACTCCTCATATTACACCTCGTTTGATAGTTGAAGTTATAACTTAAATTAATTCACATGAAAGAGTAAAATGTTAAGAAATATATTTTTACTTATGACAGTAAACTTTACAAGTAAAATAAGTATGGAGTAAGTTAATTCATCTAGAAAAGTGAAGTAAATTACTCTAGATTAATTTACTCCTCACTCTATCTTACTCTTTCTATTTTAATCTTCATTTAGATACTTAAATGTAGACAATGGAGTTTACTCCACCTCTTCTCCACAACCAAACATGATCATAGAGTATAAATCTAATTTCTGAATATGAGTTGTGAGAAAACAATATCTACCTCTTGAACCGCATTGAAGCTTAAAATAGACAGAAAGATGAGCCTTCTGAAAGGAGGAAAACAGAGGAACTTGCTATTGAAAAATGTAAGGATGAAAACTCAAAACTTCAGAGCAAAATATACAGTTCTCCTACCGAAGCCTTTTTGCTTCTTTTTGTTTGCTTGAGTTGCGAAAGACACGGTGTATATATAACATAACATCGAACCCAAAGTAGAAAATATTATATATTTATGCCTACGGGCTATTCCTCAAAAAAAAAAAAAAGGTATATATTATATTTTTCATTGGAAAGCATACAGAGTAAGAGAGATAACAGACAGTTATCATTGTCAGAAGCACAGAGAGGCCCCATTAGATAACTATTTAAAATTGGTGCTATTAAAGACTTTAGATTTGAGTTGCACACAAACCCAAAAGAGAATGGGTGATGGGTCCATGGTTAACACGGAGCTAGACATTTCAAAGCCGGAAATAAATCTGCTACGATTCCAACAAGAATTGTAGGACTTTCTTTTTCAAATCTAACCATCAATATTTTAAAATGCATGAATCCCAAAAATAGTTGATTTTCATGCACGAATCTCTAAATAAATAAGTGGTTGGATTTGAAAAACAGGTTCGTACGATTCCTTGGAATCGTAGCAGATTTATTTCCTTCAAAGCCTAATAAGTATTAAGTATGTCCAAAGGATATTTGGATTTGTTTGGCCTTGACATGACATAACATAGAAGTTAGGTTTACAAGATCAAGTTTGTAACCAAACAATTTGTTTTACAAGCTACTCTCAATTTGCACATTTGCAAACAAGAACCAATGTTTTGTCATGTTATTAACAACACCCAAAAATTGATGAGCTAGTTCTTTACTTTTAGTTCAATATCCCAAATATGGGATTGTAGTCGGAAATACAAATATGACAAGTTCAGGGTGTTATTAGGAAATGTGACGGACAGATAGGTAGTAGTAGGCTAATAATGGTTTACAACCCATGATTAAATTCCGATTGACTTTCGTGAAACAACAAAAATCTGTACAGTAAACGGGATTAGCTCGAAAATCAAGAGGGAAAAATATACATGCATAGACAGAGCCAATCATACTTTCTGATTCAATGTTATTCTGCTCATACCTCTAAAACAGAAAACCAATCATTATTGTTCCAATTCATTGAATTTTTTTTTGGGGGGTGTTTCTTATTCATGTTTTCGTATTTCATTTTTTTTAACTCGTTCCTAAATCATTTCACGTGAAGTATGATCAGGCTACAAAAATAAAAATCCATGTAGACTTCTCCGGCCTTCAATATTTTGCAGTATCTCTGAGAACTAATTTTTGAATTTATTGAATGTATTACGGACAATACACTTTTTATTCAATATTATTAAGATAGATTTTTATCTTATAAAATATCAATATTATATATATATATATAGGGTCCGGCTAATTTGCTGCCGGCAGCATTTTAGCCAGAGGTGCTGCCACTATTTTTTCTATTTTGTGATGTTCAAATGACAAATCTAAACCGTTAGATGTTTAATCTATATTATAATCTACTTGGAGACCAAATTTTACATTTTTTGGAATTTTTTTACTATTTATTAAGCTGGTTTGAAAACCGCTGATTTCAGTAAATTTCTGCAGCATTGAAATCAGCAGTTTTCAAACCAGCTTAATAAATAGTAAAAAAAATTCCAAAAAATGTAAAATTTGGTCTCCAAATAGATTGTAATATAGATTAAATATCTAACGGTTTATATTTGTTAATATATATATATATTCCTGAATTTTATTAATATTAATTCAAACTACGAATTTACAACTTATGAAATAATTCTGAAATTAAGAACTTGTTGCTATGCTTTAAGCCGTATACACATCTTGTTCGACCGCCAAAATACTCTTTAACAATCTCTACTTGCCACCAAAAACCGCCACAAACCTTAGCTTAACTTTACCTTTGTCAACCATATCAAAACAATCTTAATTACCTTTAAAAATTACACAAAATTACGCAAAAACTCTAACAAGATCATGCAGGATCCAATTCCCTGTTACTGGCCTAGTCGGATCGTTGCAATCAATTTAATTTAATAATCAACTTTAATATATAAAAAAAAGTTTGAGTGACCTTCGAAGAACTTTGAACAAATTGAAAGTAGTCGTTATTTCAAACATTTAATTATTCGAGATGTACTCCAGATTATAATGCAAAAAAGAAAACAAATTTGTAAATGGCTTGATAAAATGGGCCGTTGTGGGCTTCAAGTCTCTAAGGAAGACTTTTCATTGGTTCTTTTATCAGCCATTCAGCCCAAATAATTCTAAAAGGGAAATCAATCCCTTGTCATTTAATTTGTTCTGTGCCCGCCTTCTAGAAGCAAAGGCTGGCAAGCAAGCTAACATGGATTAATTAGTTAAAGAAGATGTTATGCTTATTGGTTTTAATAATTTATCAGGCACCTAAGAAAGCACAAAGTTTAGTCTCGGAACACTGAATGTTGGAGCCTTGGTAGCAACCATATATTCTATGATTTAATAGGAGAATTCAAGCACATATTGATATCCTATGTTTATATTGAAGGACAAGTCATGACATCTAGTGTTTGTGCCGTCACAAGTCACTCTGTAATTGGTAAGCTATAGAACAAAAGGAAAGAAAAAGAGAATGAAAATGAATTAAAAAAGAAAACTCATATCGCATTCATCTTTTTATTAGTTCTGTTGTTGCTATTCCAGAGTAGTCTCACCGTGGATTAATATGAAGCATCAAATTGTTACTAATTAATGAATGCATGAAGCATGATGCTACTACAAAAGCTAAGTTAAATAAAGCCACAAAGGAACACCACTGAGGTCCTACCAGAAGAGATACTACTGGATATACCTTAGAATCTTTTATCCCCGTTATGCGAATATATGATTAAACGACTCGTACATGTTCTGTTTCAAAGAAGAAAACATAAAAAAGAATTAAGCCACTTTCTCCTCTCTCCAGCGAAACAAAAATATTGAAAGTCTCCCTCCCTTCCTAAATTACCAATATCAGCTCAAGGTGGATGAATTTGATAACACAACTATTGCCAAAAAAAAAAAAATTATACGGCTATTAGTCAAATTACCAATATCGCTAAGCATATTGCAGTTGTACAATCTCTTCAATCAAATCGAAGACCTGCTTTTTTATTCTCTGAAGATTCGTGCACAACACTCCCTCCATAGTACAAATATTGTTATCAAGAAGGCCCCCCCTGCCTTTATGTTTATGTAATCTTACACATAAAGGATTAACTTAATTACTAGATTAAATACTAATTTTACATCAGCTGTCAAGTTGACTACATTTTGAGATCGAACTGACTCCTCTACAATTGATGCCTGTATTGATTGGAAATGATCTAAACCAATAATAACACCAAGTAACATAGGATTCCACTAACCTTTTAAAAAACACCCACTTAAGGCAGAATTTCGTAATCAAATTATGATCATGACGTATAAAACTCACTCTCTATTTATCACTACAACCACAAACTCTCACCACAGATAAATCTCATCTTACTTCATCTAATTAGAGCAAATTATTTGTTCTTCACTATTTGTACTTTGGACAATTTAAGAATTAATGGCACAAACCATGATTGTTTTCGACTTTGATGATACGATGATAGATTGTGATAGCGATATATGGGTTGCCGATGATCTTGGAGGCGCCGCTCTCTTTGACGACCTACTCAAGTCCATGCCATGGAATGCCGCCGCTGTAACAATTTTAAAAATTAAGATACATTCTTATAGTAGAATATTATTTCTTTTCCTTTTGCATATATTCAAATTTTCAATCCTGCTGCACAAGCAACAATAAAATTTTGCTTTGCATTAATTATTACATGTATAGTATAATATAATTACATATCTGTTAATTAGTTAAAATTTTGCAGATTGGAATGATGGAAGAACTCCATGCACAAGGGAGGTCCATAGATGAGGTGGAGAGAAGCTTGAAGAAAATTCCCTTGTCACCCCACACAATTTCAGCTATAAAGTCTGCTCATGCTTTTGGGTATGTATATATATATGCTCAAATAATATATGGCACCTTCATATGTATATATATTTTTATTTTGAAATCATATATGATCAAACAAAGTTTTGTTATCGACCTTCCTTTCGTCAAATCAGGTGTGATCTCAGGATACTAAGCGACGCCAACACATTTTTCATTGAAACTGTGTTGAAACATCATGGGCTTATGGATTGCTTCACAGAAATATACACAAATCCGAGCTGTGTAGATGGAGAAAAGAAGCTCAACATTTCACCTTATAATGCCTTCACTATTTCCTCTCATGGTTGTAAGTTCTGTCCACCAAACTTGTGCAAGGTACCTAATTTCGTTTCCTGTTAATGTAATAATTAGATCACAAACCCAATTTAGCCCAGATTGTACTCGGTACGCACTTTTTTTTTTTTAAAAAAAAAAATAGTGTTTACCGGTAGCCCAGAGAGTACTTGGTACCACCTGTTTTATTAGAAACTAATTGTTCATGCATGGTACCACAATTCTGTACCAATGGATAAACTAAAAGATAACGATCCTACATGTTTCAACTAGCAACAAATACAAAACATAACCAAATATTCAACCATACATCAAGTTAGCCAACTAAACAGAAGCATTATACTATGAAATACTATTGAAGATGTCAACATTAAAGACATCATTTGAGATTATTCAGTACTTCCGTTTTTCTTTTGTTGTTTGGAAAAAAGGCCTTGGCATCTTTCTTATACCTATACGAATATATTGGTCCCATACTGTTTTATGGACTTTGGGATGTAGGCCTGATGTATGGCCCAAGTGGTCCGCCTTTGGGGAATTTGACTCAATTTTATCGTGTATGTCTCAATTGAGAACCGCAAGAACTGTCAACATAATATCAAATTGAAAAAAAATAATGAGGGTTAAGTATACGCCGTAATTAATGGGAGGGTTTCATCTGATTGGATCAAGTTTATGGATGAATAAACGAACATTTGAAATCTCCCCGCAGAACATCAACAGATCAATTTAATGAATTTACTCAGGGAAGGTTTGAATCATTCGTATAAAAATATGCATGCAACAAAGGACATTGTGATAATTTACTGCCAGATTCCAACTGAAATAGAAACAAATATATAATAAATAAATTTAAGATTAAAGTAAAATGAAAAACATTCAGATAATTAGTAAAATCCTTTGTTTCAAGTCTATATAATTTGATATACATCTGCAATTTTGCATGAATGTTAGCTGTTAATCAAGTCCGTTTCACTGTCTCAGACCCTAATGGCCTAACATGATCACTCAGTAACTCTATACCATTTTTCTTTTATACATTTGTGTACTGATTAAACTAAAACTACAAGCAGGGCAATGTGATTGAAAAAATCCGAGACTCTCCATCGAACAAAGAGAGAGCACGCCTCATTTATGTAGGTGACGGCAAAGGAGATTACTGTCCTTCGCTTAAGTTGAGAACAGAGGACATTGTCATGCCTAGAAAAGACTATCCTTTATGGAGGCTTATCCATGATAACATTCATGCCATGAAAGCTGAGATACATGGATGGGGCAATCATTCCGAGCTCGAGAAATTGCTCCTTCAGCAGCTCCATATAAAACCAGACTCGAACTTAGTCGATTTTGATGAAACATCAAAATTGATTCCGGCTAACAACAACACGACTGGAACTATGTCATTTCAGTTCCTTGTCAGTCGAGTTTGACTACCGATGTATGTACATTTTTATTCCTAATTTGCTTTTATTTATGCATATAGAAGTTGGTGGCATGATTTCATGTATATCTACATTTGTAACATGGTGAGTACGTAGTGAGTACTAATATAGACTCGAGCCTAATAGCTGAAGGAAAACCATTGTGTAGAATCTATTTAGGAGTTAGGAAGTATTAATTCCTGATACCATGTTTGTTTTTTCTTTCTCACAATGCAGTTTTATGATTGAACCTTTACCTAGCAAATAAATAAAGCAGCTCAAGTCGAGAAAAGAGGAAGATAGCGAAGAGATCCGCGAATGAAATTTGTCAAGTTTCTGTCTATGTCAAATGCATCAACATTAAAATTATTTTAATAATGTGGAAGCCCAAGAAAAGAACTCACCAAAATAAAATAAAAATCAGATATACAATGTAATTTATTTTACAGAAGAATCTTTCAGACTTTATAATTTATATATATATTATTGTTATTTGCATATTGCCATTCACGACTAAGTCTTCATTTATATAGTCCAATTTAATTGAAGAACCAAATACTTTTCTATTCTTTCATCAAAAAAATACTTTTCTATTCAACCATTATTTTATGTTTACCAAATCGTTAACAACATATTGATAAAAGAAAAACAATTAGATTTAGTTATTGTGCATTCGATAAATGAGAAAAAAAATTGATCTATGAGCCGCAACCCCATAGTTTCTTTATTTTGATTTATTATAATTAAACTAATGATCTCCACGTTACCCCTTTGTAAGCCGAAATTTAGTGGTGTGAAGATCTTGTTGGCCAAATTTGAAATTATTTTAGATTTGAAAAGGAAATTGTTGCTATTCAAACTATAAAGATTTATTGGTAGGGGTGTCAACGGGTATGATATGGGTCGGGTGGAGACATTTTCATATCCGTACTCGTTATGATAATGAAAAAATAAATCGTTATCCTTACCTGTCTTTTCGAATACTGTATGGGTCAGGTAAACGGATAAAAAAGTGTCATTGACATCTTAATTTGTGTTTTTGATATAATGTTTTTCAAAATAAGAAAAAAAATAATGAATACAACTAATTTGTATTATGAAAATATAATAAAATATAAAACTTTATTGTATCATGTATCATCTTCATAGAAATACCACCGTGATGGATTCGATAGAAGATATAACCCCTATGCTTGGGTTAGAGCTCCCAATTAGGCGGTTGAGCTGATGCTAGCTGGTGGTTGTTTAGCGTGCTTATTATATGTTTGGTTTAGCATGCTTAGTTTCTGTTTGGGTTTTTTAGTGTTTGATTTTTGGCTGGTTTGTTATGTGTACCAGTATGTGTTTGGTTTGGCCTAACTGAGGCTTTGTGGTACTGTTTTTAGTTTGTGTACTAGTTTGTTTTAGTTTTTGTAACTGTGCTAGTTCCAGTTTTTTGGAACTGGTTATAGTAAGACAATTTGATTTCTAATAAAATCAGTGGGAAAAATTCATTTTTTTCAAAAAAAAAAAAGTATATATATATATATAATTTTCTTTTTAAAAATTATATTATACAATAACATGTAAGATAATGAAAAAAATTGTTATCCTCACCTGACTTGTACTCAATAAGGTAACGAAAAAACTTTTTTTAACCCTTATCCATATTTTTGGATACGATATGAATCAGATAAACGAATAAAAGGATGCCATTGACACCCCTGTTTATTGGTCTCTCCCTACCTACTGATCAGACAGTTGCCAAAAAAAACTTAATTTTTGCAGAAATAAATTTGCTGTGATTCTTCAGGAATCACAGGACCCTGCTATTTCAAATCTATCCCTTCATTTATTTCGAGATTGTACACAGAAAACTACTGATTTTAAAATTTGTACATTTTATAAAATAAAAGGTTGGATTTGGAATAGCAGGTCCTGTGATTCCTGAAGAATCACAGGCAGATTTATTTCCAATTTTTGCAGGAGAGTTATTGAATACTCCCTTTCACATTAAACCTCATAATAAGAATTTTTTCACAGGTATGTCATGTTACTTCCAAAGTTTGATTGGCCAGATATATAACAATAAATGCTTGTCACGAAAGCAGTCATGATTTTTTTTTTTCTTATCCAAGTAATAGCACTTTGCATTTAAATGTTAAATCTATCTTCCTAAAATGGCCAACAAGTAGGAGTTCTGGCATCTTATTTTCTCAGATTAAATTCGAACCGTCTATTACAAACCATTATGGATTTTAGTGATAGATATTATAAAATCATAATGTGTTTTACAATTAGAACACAAACAATTCAGAATCTGTAAATCCAAAATAAAATAGCAAACAAATTTAAATCTTATAGTTTTGAAGTGACGGTACTATTAGGCCGAAGTGTAAATCCTATTTTTCAATGAATTTCTTCAGATGTAATGATGGAGACCTTAAATGATTTATTTTACTTCTGAGACAACCTTTAAAACCAATATATTTATAAATAGCAATTTGAATTTTTTCATTAAAAATTCAGATACCTATTCATCTATTCTTCAACTTTCATTTAAAACTATTAGTTCTTTAGTAATTAATCTTGTAATCTGTCTTGTTAAAACCAATCAGGTCCGAATATTCCTCATGTGGACAAAGTTTTCTACATCGTTTGATTAGTTTGAGATTGATCATTGATAGGTGTATTTGATCATAGGGGCATAGTAGGTATCTTAGTATCCTACCATGCAGAATGAGATCTGCGTTGTCCGTTTTGACATTATACGAATCTCAAAGCGGACTCTCTATAATTCAAATAGACACCAAAATTATTTTGAGGAGGGTTCAAATGCCTCCATTTTTTGTGTCTTCACCATGTCTCCATTTTTTAAAACTTTAATAATTCAAAATTTAAAACTTAAAAATCAAAATAAAACCATTGGATATGATCTACATCATTTTATCTATGCACATGTAAAAAATTATGGCATTTCAATTTTATTTTGATTGTCATCAAGAGCTTGTAAAAAATGCACTAATTTGGATGATTTCTAGATGTTGATTTTTGAACTTATTGATTCACATAAAAACAAAATTGAAATGTCATAATTTTTTATGAGCACATAGAGAAAAAATAACATAGATCACATCTAATAGTTTTATTTTGACTTTTAAGTTTTAAATCTTGAGTTATTAAAGTTTTAAAAAATAGAAACATGATGGAGACACAAAAAATGGAGACATTTGAACCCTCAATTATTTTAGCTCAGCTGAAAATTATTCTATATGGTACGATACCGCAGGGTATCAGGAGAGCGGTATTTATTGCGCCAGCTTGGGAACAGTCACAAGCCTGGTACAACTGTGGGCCCGGGTGGGGGCAGCATAATCATGGGGCGTTGGATTAATCTGTAAATGGATTGGATTAACCTAACTGGGCTTCAACCTCAGCGAATTGCGTCAGAGAGCAGTTTCAATGAAATCAGGAGTCAACATCAGCGATGCTCTATTGTTTCAATAAAGAAATAATCCTCAAAGCACAAATAGACATTTTCCTTTTACTTGAAGCACAAAATATACATGACTCTCCCATTTCACTTTTTTTTGACATGCTGTAGTAAGAGTTGTTGTTGTTACTATCATTATCATCATCATCATCATCACCAACATCATTGTTATTGTAAATTCCTCCATCTAATATTACATATTTACATTGTATATTTTTTCTGACTTTTTATTTCCCCATTTTAGGATCTGGTGTCAATAAAATAAGGTAGAGGATTAAATAATTCTAAGAATTGGAGCCACAAGAAACAACTCAAATTTGAAGATTATAAGGACATATCTATATTTTTAAATTAATTGAAGCATACAAAGTCTCACCTCGAATTTCGAATATCCATAAAAGAAGTAAAATGAAATATTCACATAGCATTCGAAATAGGCAAATAGCCATAACACTTGTATATGATCATTTTATAAAGGGGACTGCTATATTCAGTGCAAAAATTTAATTTTTGAGAGCAGAGAGAATTTTTGCCTTCTATATACCAGTTTTGCCCTTCTTAATAACCTTTCTATTACTTTCCTTCCAATTAAAATCTGCTTTAATTAGAAAAGTCAATAACCGATATCAATTTTTCTCATATGAGGAACTAATACTAAAATATGTACTTAACCAATAAAAAGAATCAAAAGATCACAGGATTCTCATGGATGAAATTATCCTGATTATTTTTATTGGTTAAGTAGTTCATATTTTTTTTTCATTAATGAATGTGATTCATCATCAGGGAAATGTTGAACTTACTAGTCTTCTTTAAATTGTAAAATCTAGTATGAATTTGTATTGTTGTCTCTAATATATGTATTGTATTATGCCTTGATAGTACTAATTAAGCAATTAATTATTCTGTTTAGCAATCACTAACAATTTTTCTTATCCAATTCTTTTTTAATCTTGGGTGTTTATATTTACTGTTTTTATTTCTGATTGGCAGGTTATTATCTCCATACAGTGATAGAAACACAGCTTGTAGTAGATACTTGAGGAGAAACTTTTAAAATCAATGTACTATTAAATCTTCTACTATCATAAAAGAACTACCTTCGATGTTGATAAATAAACTACTGTTTGCTAAATGCAAATGGATTATAAGCCTTTTTTTATAAAATAAATATTAAAAGAGAACTATCTTCATATGCTGCTTTTTTTTTTACCTGGAATAGGCATAATCCTATCCCATAGTATAACAGCTAAATAAGTTCGTAATACCTAGTAAGGCCAAATTTGATTGTTGTCATATTTTTTATTTTCAAGTTGTAATAAAATGAAAAGGAAATTAAGGTACAATGAGAACAATTGGGTTTATAATTCCATTTCAGAGTAAAAGATATCGCAACTTAGTTGACTCTATTATGCAACATTAATATGGTGTTGCAAATTTAAGGACTGTTGAGATAATTAGTAATTAGAATTTGTCAAATATACATGATTACCGAAATAACAAAAAACCTATTAAAAAAGTATCATGGTGGCTCTTTTTCATGTAATTTTTTTTTATAATAGGAAGGTTATTAAGAAAAATTGGGACCGGTTATTAACTTTCCTAAAGTAAAGCATATTTTAATTAGGAGCAAAGAAATAGGAAGGTTATTAAAAAGGGCAAAACTGGTATATAGAAGATAAAATTTCTCTCTGCTCTCAAAAATTAAATTTCTGTCCTGAATATAGCAACTCCCTTTTATAAATTATATCCTTTGAGGGTACCAAATTAAGTTCCAGACGTGCTTATTTTACTGAGTGACCCGCAGATAAAAATGCAAGTTTCTTTTTTCTTTTCTTTTTTTGTAAGATCAGTGGAGAAAAAAAAATGTAAGTATTATATTTCACATTATGTAGAGCACATAAAAGACCCAACAGTTTTGCTGGAGATTATGTTCCTCCTAATTTGGGTTACTCTATTAATTAATATATATAACAGCTGCAAACTAGTTCAACGAACAAGTATCATTCAGGTATAAACATCTGTGATCTGTCATAAGACATTTTTTTTTTTAAATAACGATACAAAACCCATAAACAAACACTTTTTGAAATTTCAGAAGGCGCTGAAAGCTGTGAACAGTTTTTCTTATTTTTTATGATTCAAAATATAATATAAAAACATGTATGATTGCATGTTTTTTCCAATACAATAAATAAAACCATAGTATTGCAACAATTCCTTTAAATATCTTTGAAGAAAATCGTAGTAATGCTACGGTCACTTTTATTTTTATCCAGTATGCCAATCATGTCACGGAAAATCCGAAATTAAAGGAACATAGCAATCCCATGGTTCCTTAGGCTTATCAACTCTTGCACTAAATATTCTAAATACCGTACCTTTACTATTGTGTCACCTCACGACTCACGTATCACGTCAATCAATTTGAGATCCCTGCTAACACTATATCATCCCTCACCTTTTGCTATTATTTTCTGAAGGGATTCTTGCAATGCCGGGTAGGGGCGGAACTAGAAAATTAAAATAGGAGTGGCTAGATGAATACGTGTGATGTAATTTCGTTCTATGAGGGGGACGCTAATTGTAATAATATTTGTAAATATTAAAAAATTTAAATGATAAAAGTGAAAAATTTTCAATTCATAGAATGGCTTAGTCACTTTGGGCTTGGCTTGAGTTCTGTAACTGATGCCAAGTTCATTTAACTTTTAGATTTATGTGACAAGATTATTAGAATGGATACATATTAAATAAATAGTTGTATTGCTAATTTGCTACGATTTCTTTGAAGGTTTCGAAAAGAACCGTAATAATATTATAATTCCTTCTGTGCAAAGAATACCATAATCTTATCCTTTATTTTCAAACTAATATTCATATTGCCAAAAATAAAAATAAAAAAATAAACTGAGCTGTGAAGGTCCCTATCTACACAACTGGACTTGTACAGCAACCTACAAATCTACAATGTATGTACTCAAGACAAAAATAGCTACCTAAAAATTGCCACCTTGGCTAGGCTGTCAAGTGCCTAAAAAAAAAACCATCCATAGCCTAGGTCAGAGGGAACAAGCCAATGCCAAAAAAGCACGCTTGCCAACTCATAAAGATACTGTTTCCGGGCATTCTATCACAAATAAATAAATGAAGGTAAATCATGAGAACGATATCATAAAAAAAGAAAAAGGAAATCATGATACAACCTTTAAATACTGTTATTCTGTTATAGAGATATGTATAACAAGCCACTCATAGGTGGGGTCGTAATTCGTAAAGCGCTGTTCTGGTACAACAGGCCAATCACTGTAAACAAAATATGGGGACCTGAAACAATTGACAACGGAGAAGTCGCCCAATTTTATTCAGAATCGACGTGTTTGCAACAATTGGCTGTAATGAAATATGTCTGACCGAACGTTTCAGCGATAATAAAACCTTTTTGTTTTCAATTACGATTAATTAATAATATCGCAGGCACTTCACCTACCTCTGAAAAGGAGCTTTTAGGTGAAGAATAACAAAATAAATTGCTGCTGTCCATGTAGATGTGTAAGATTTTGCAGATTATTAATGACAGGTGTCGATTTATATTTGAAGGACGCCTTCTTTTAGAACAATTTGAGGAACAGACTGGACTTCAGATAGTTCAAGTCTGTCCAAAGTCCAAACAGACTTCAATCTATCTGGAGGAGAAAATTAGAACAAAAACATAAACTTTTTTGCGTTGACATTGAACCAGCTATCTTGGAAACTAATAGAAATTTGACGCGTAAATAAAAAAATATAACTAACTTTTTTTTTTTTAATTTGTTCCAAATCAGTGTTTGTGCTGATTTATAGATGTTGGCTAAGATCAAAGTGGTATGATCAAAATTTTGATACTACTATTTTATTTTTGCAATTTTAAAATTTAAATGAGGGTTCAAATGCCTCCACCATGTCTTCATTTTTAAAAGTTTTAAAAACTCAAAATTTAAGACTTAAAAGTCAAAATAAAATCATTAGATATGAACTGCATCATTTTATCTAGTTACATGTAAAAAGTTATGACATTTTGATTTGAGTGAGTCTATGGTAATATGCATATCACGATTTGGCACCGTGCTATGGCTCTTTTTTCGAGTTTTCAAATCCTAACGGTCGATCCGAACCGTTCATCTTGTTCTCCATATTAATATGTGTTTGGAGACCAAATTTTTCATTTTTTGAAATTTTTTTACTATATTTTTAGATTTTTTGAAAATCACTGTTTTTGAATGGTCCAGAATTTTCAGATCAAGTGATTTTCTAAATATCTAAAAAAATAGTAAAAAAATTTCAAAAAATGTAAAATTTGGTCTCCAAACACATATTAATATGGAGAACAAGATGAACGGTTCGGATCGATCGTTAGGATTTGAAAACTCTAATATAGAGCCGTAGCACGGTAACAACCCATGATATGCATATTACCATAGACTCACTCTTTTGATTTTGTTTTAGTTGTCATCAAGAATCTGTAAAGAACGTACTAATATGGATAATTTATAGACGTTGATTTTTGAACTTATTGATTCACATAAAAACAAAATTAAAATGTGATAATTTTTTATGAGCACATAGAGAAAATAACATAAATCACATCAAACAGTTTTATTTTGACTCTTAAGTTTTAAATTTTTAGTTATTAAAATTTTAAAAAATAAAAACATTTGAATCCTCAATTTAAATAGTTGATAAGAAATGTTCAAATTGTTCTTCACATTAAAATGTAATTGGAGACCAAATTTTACATTTTTTGGTGCGATACAAAAGAAGAGCGCCAATCATAATTTGATGAAAAAGGGAGGGGATATAGTACATGTCTCGGGGGCCAACACGTCCTCGATTTTAAATCAGCCATTACAAATTAGTTTTGGTAAAAAATCATGGCGCAGAACATTTGCGCCAAGAAGAAGCAACAATCATTTTATTGTTCATCATTGCTTGGGGCTGTCCTTTTGGATTATTCCGCAAATAACGCTTTACAAATAGTCACAAGGATCATCACCACAGGTTTCAAGCCTTCAAGGGTCACAACGAACCCATAATTATGTAAAAGGACGGGTACAAACAAAAAAAAATGGACAAGTTGTGAATGATAAAAGACAGCGCATCTACCGCCCCTCATCAGAAACATAATTAATCATCATTGTTATTGCTATTTTCTTTTTCCTTAATTCGTCAGTTTGTAAATAAACAATGGAATTTACAGGTGTAATCTCTACACACACAAAAAGAAGAAGAAAAACAGAACAAATTGAATCCGAACCTCACACAACCCCCTCTCTATTTCCATCCGTACCCAAATTAATTAACAAATTACACTTATCCACATCAAAATTGGGTTATTTAATCCACATATATCAGTAGACACAAAAATGAATTACCCCTTTCTCCATTTTTCTTTCTTTTTTCGAGATTTTCTTGATTGGCTTGTTCCACTCACACCTGGAGAGAAATGCGGGTCTTGATTGGCTTGAGCTTGATTCCCATGCTCTCAGGAGAGAGAAGCTCAGGAGAAATACAATGAGGGCTGAGTGGGCTCCGAGGGCTGCTGCTCCACTGGGACGGCCGGTACAACCCATATCCCATCAGGAAATACTCAAGTGGTATCACCATTGCATGCGGTTGTTCCTCTGTCACCAGGGATCCACATGCCTGTACCTGGACACCAGTTGAAGCTAAAGTTCATATACACCATCCTTCTTCTTTCAAAGAAAATTCATGATCCCATC
This sequence comes from Carex rostrata, assembly GCF_964058835.1. Taxonomy (NCBI): domain Eukaryota; kingdom Viridiplantae; phylum Streptophyta; class Magnoliopsida; order Poales; family Cyperaceae; genus Carex; species Carex rostrata. The sequence goes on from NC_135926.1 coordinate 7,332,195, forward strand.
TTATTTATTTGATTTTGCGCACACAGCTTGTGATGTGTACAATATAATAAAATTTTCATCTTTAACTAAGATAGAAATACAATTAAGCTCCCAAATTAAGATGTAAATAGAAGTTACCTCAACTAAGGCACTATATCTTGGATCGAGTTTAGAGGTCATGTGGATGGACTCTGCATGAAAAGGGGAGTTCCCTCCAACAAATATAAGTGTTCTACATTCTAGCTTTTTCAATGATTCTGTCAAGTCCCGTCTCCTACAAAACCAACAACAGCTGTTGTTTAGTTGCACTTGCAAAACATACAGGAAAATTTTGAACTGCTTGGAAAATACAACAATGTACTTACCCGTTCATTGATTGAAGGAACTGCCAAACATTAGTGCCGTATCTCTCTTGTAACAACTGCCATATCATGAGAATTATCAAAATTGTGCTCCCCTCTCAATACATAAAAACTTTATATTTCAATACTTTTTATCAAGATAAAAAGGTTATAGAGCACTTACACTTTTACAAGCTTGAACTATTTCGGATTCAGGAACTTGTGAATTACCACGTACCTCCTGTTTTGAAACTAACAGATTAAGTTAAAGAGGTAAAACGGCAAACAAGGGGGCAAACAATTGAGATTTTAGTGTAGTACCTTGCTGAAGTATCTCTGGAGTAAGCACTCCATGATTAAGCCAGACATACCATAATAGTAAAGAAGATTTGACATTACCTGCAAATTGCATTGGTTTATAGATCCAGTTAGAGAAAATGCAGTATACAATAAAATAGTTTTGTCAAGTATCTAAATAATATAGATATAGGGATATGTTTACATACTTTGTTATACAGCCATTCTGTCCAGGAAGGAGCTTTACATAGAGGAGAGACAAGTATTAGACCATGAACCCGATGCCTGTATTTTGACTGTATTAAAAAGCAATTAAACAGTTAGTTCTTATGATAATTAATACGGAGGAAACAAAATTGGAAGTGCAAGTGAAGCTGGCTTAAATAATTATTTTACCGCAAAAAGAGTAAGAATATAAGCCCCAGCTGTAACTCCCATGCACATAACCGACCCCAACCTAAAGAAAAATCAAAGCAAACACAGAAAACAAAAAGGTCAAGCATACAATTTGAAAGAACCTTTTCAAAACTTAAAACATATGTAACCTAGCCTTTCAAAAAGACCAAAGAATAAAAAAATAATCCCATCTTTCACTTTCCCTTAATTCTGGTACACAGAAATATAATGTCAGAGTTTCACCTAAGTTTCCTCCTCAAGAGCTAAATTGATATTTTAAGGATTTCTAACAGTAGAAAGATGTTATGAAAGAATAAAAATCAATTACCCGAAATAATCAAGTACATCTGCAATTTGGTCGGCTAGGTCATCAACACTCAACACAGGATAATCTGATGGAATTGGAGCTGCTCCTAACTGTAATAATTATTGGCAAAGTACATTAATAAATAAGCATTTCAATAAAATTGATGAAATTTTGCCTATTACAAGAATATGGAAATTTACAGACCTCATGCCCTGGAGGACTTATATGATAGATACAAAAGTTGTGAAGAAGTAAAGAGGCAGCCTCTGGACAAAATAGTAATCCTTGGAAACAAGACATATCTGCTCAACCAACAATATAGAATTAATCATAGAAATAACAAAATTACTATTAGATGGTGCTTAAAAAAAGAACTTACAATTTAAAGCTACATCAGGATATGTGATTAAAGCGAGTTTGTCTTGATCTCCATACACAGCCACTGAAACGGGGCCGTAGTTTGTTTGAATGTGATGCTCCTGCATTAATTAATAAAATTCGACGTTTAGCATCCAATTGAAACAAAAAGAGAAAGGAAAATGGAGCATTCTTTCTTTCAGGTGTAAACAAATTAGGCACATGGAGGTCAGGTATTCAGCTGAGCTAGTAATCTGATGAATTTTATCCATATAATAATTCAATTACTTTAGCTAGGTAATAAACTAAACAAAACGAAAAGGAAAATTCACATTTCAGCGTCGATGCAACCTTAGACATGCAAATTGGAACGAAATAGAACCAAATGCACACAATAATTCAAAGTTATTCAGCCTTCGTTTGAGAGGTAACGGAGCCTCACAAGATCCCAGACTCCACACAGAAAAACAGTACAATGGGGAAAAAGAGAAACCGACAGAGAAAGAACGGGGAAAAAAATAAGAGAAACCTGTCCGCCAAAGGAGATGCGCTCGACGTCTATGGAAACAGAACCGCTGGAATCACCCATCGGTGAGCGGTGGAGGGAAAGGAGGTCGGCTCTCAGGGAAGGCAAGGTAAAAGAGAGTCTAACCTGTCTCTCTCTCTCGCTTCGATTCGCTTATATAAGCAGCGTATCTTTTTTTTAACCTCACCGACGAATTCGCTTCCTTCTGTTTCACCCCCGCTGAGCTCACGCTAACTGCGAGTCAGCGAATCCAGCTCAATCCCGACTCGCCACGGTTGCTAAATACTTTGTTAAAAGTTGCAATTTTGCATTCGTAGACCTGTTAAGATTTGTAATTTCGTATTTCCTTCCAGCAGACTATAGTTGGCATTGGCAAGGTCCAGTATTTTTTTTAATGTCGCTGTTCGCGAGATGGACGGACATCGATCGGTACGTGACAGTGTTAAATGTTATGCTGTGGATAAACAAAATTTAAACATGTACTTTATATTCTATTAATTAATGTATCTCTGAATGACCTGTAGAAACGAAATAAAGAAATCATCATGCCAGCCTACCAGGTGTTTAATTAAATTCAAATTTCAACTTTTCAAGCAAATATATAATCTCTAAAATATTATAAAAAAAAAATTGAACAGCTAGAATGTCCATTTCAAGTTTTCGGACTTTTTGAAATTTTGAAATATCCCTTTCTAGATGGTAAGGATTGATTTGGCTGACAAATTAGATGTCTAATTTAATATTATTTGCTTTATTTATTGACTAAATTAATATTATTTACTTTATTTATTGACTTTTATGGCGAAGAGTATATATAAAATATTTCGTACAGATTGAATTGATTAGTAGAAATAAATTATGCACAATATTTTTTCTTAATTAAAAGATATGTAAAAGAATGCATGCCTAATTATGCATTTATTATCCTATAAATATACCGCTACATATTTTAACACCCTCCTCCAAGACTAGTTAATTATATCAGTCAACAAAAAAATATCAAAAGTTAAAAAACAGTTCACAATCCACTTAATTGGCCAAATAAAATGAGCGTGGACTACAAGTGATAAATTTGACTAGTTAATCAGGTCTGAGACATAATAATTAGCTTTTATTTAGCTTGAAGTTAAAAAAAATGATATTCAATGTATTGTACCATAATTTGTAACTTAAAAGAAGATGTGTCTTAGGTCACAAAATACAGAAATGTGGAACTTTGACTTGGAATAAAGTTGTTAGGAGGTAAGGTACCTCGGTTGCTTGGTTCTTTTCTGTGTAAACACAAATCGCTTCCAAATATATTGTTTCGGAATATAGCAAGCTCATTAAAAAATGTTCAACCAGTCTCTCACATCTTCCTTCTAAATTGGGAAAAAAAGGAGCTCGTTATCTTTGCTTAAAAGCAAAAATGACTAATTACAAAGATATTCATGTCATATTGACATTCATACATGCATGTTGGAAAATAAGCCATGGAGAACTTGGTTCAACTTTTTTACGCTTAATTTGTTTTACTGCAATCTATCATATTTGATTTATTTTTATTTTTTTGTCAAAACTTGAGAGCGCAAGTCTAATGTTAATTTCAAATGCTAAAAGATTCGAATTCAATGTTATGCAGAATATTATAATGTTTTGAACATGTTATTATATTTGCATTTCTGCTGATGTATCTCTCTGAATGACATGTAGAAACGAAAAAGGATATTCATCATCAATGTTGTAATAAAAAAATACGAGTGGTTTAATTAAATTCAAATTTCAATCAACAATATACAGTACATATATACTAATATACTTAAGTATATTACCTCTTCAATATTATAAAACAATGAACAACTGAAATGTTCATTTTAAGTTTTCAACCTTTTAAGAAGTTTCAAGAAGCCCTCTATGTAGACAGGTAAAAATTACATTGGCTTAATAATTGAACACTAAATTCTCGTGCGCTTGTCCTTTTATTAGGAAATAAAAATTGTCTGTGTTTATCAAGAGAGCGCCTCATTCAACATTCATTAATGTATTCATTAGCTTTCATGGCGAAGAGTTTACGGAATCTTAATTATATGCATTGAATCTATTAGTAGGATTGTAGGAATGATGCATAATATCAACATCATCCTTCAAATTACCAAGTGTAGAAGTCAACAAAAAAATTTCATAAGTCGCAGCAATTCACAGTCTACCTAATTGGCCAAAATAAATTGACCCCGTGCATTAAGTGCATAGTTTGACTACTGTAGTATAATCAAACATGAAACATAATAATTGGCGTTTGTTAGCTCAAAAAGAAAAACAAGCAACAACGAGGAAAACGAAATCGTGTCCGTTGGATGTGAACCGTTCACAACGCAGAAAATATCAACGGTTAAGATAAGAGTTCCACAGCCTAACCAGCTAGCGGTAGCGGTGACCAGCGACTCCTCTGACACCTTGTTTGGATGGAGAGTAGAGGGAGGGAGGGAATGGAAATGAACAAAAATTTTCGGTTGAATTGTGTTTGGTTGATAAAATTATGTTGGAGGTGAAAGGTTTAACCTTGTATTATTATAATTAATATAATCGGTTTTTCTTCCAAATTGGAATGTAACAGATGAAAAAAAAATTTGTTAAAACTTTTTTTAGAAAAAATAACACAAATATCCAACTCTATATCTTATATATATAATTCTTATACAAGATTTTTTTTTCTCAAATCTACAATGGTAACCGAATTTCTTATTAACCTCGTAAGTTTTAATTAACTAAACAAGAAATAAAATAAAAATAAAAGTTAAATTTATTTTCTCTCATTAATAATTCAAACAAAAAAAGTTAAATATGTTAATCTTATTTTCTATTCCATTCTATCCCTTTCTATTCATTTAACTTCCATTCCTTCCTCTACTCTCTATCCAAACAGATGTGAGTCTCTGACATATGTGGAAGAAAGACAAATGAGCGCCGCTTGGTAAGGGGTCCACGCGGCAAAACTTCATTGGATGCTTCTCTCTTGAGGTGTGAGTGCACGTGGTAGGTTCTAACTGGTGAAGAAATGTTTTCTTTATACACGGACACGGTCTACATTAACGATTTAGATAAATAAGGCAATTTCTTTGTTAGGAAGTTCTGCGCTGGATGTAGTATAAAGAAGGTTTATTTAATCAACTGCGGACAGTGTCTATAAACGAATTTGTTGAAGTGGGTGTCGGTCGAGAGGAGCGGTCCGATCATGGGATGGAACTGATGGACGGTCTCTGTGGGTCAGGAATCAGAAATCACGACACATTTGCATTGTGATTTAAATGCGCTTTTAAAATTTTAAGCCATGGTTTTAGATCGCGTAATAAATGCGCTTTCAGTGATTCATTAATCTTGTGAAATAGACGTGCAGGTGTCGGTACTGATTTATTTTTCTATTCAATTTTTGTTTGAATTTTTTATTTTTATCATTTCGTCGGCTGAAGAGTGGACTATTAGTCCATTAGTCTATTTGTATGCCCCAGCTATATATGTAAATGTACAGAAAATACTATAGCAAGAAATTTGTATTCTTCCTAATTTAAATTGTAGTTGTTATTGATAATTTTAGCATCTCTTTAGGTTACAATTTCATTTCTCAATGTAATTATTATACTCTGAATTTGTTTTAAATTTATTTGTTAATGAAAATATTGTCCAAAATTTAAAGTAAAATGAAAGGAATACGTAATTCCTTGTATGCTCTAAAAATATTCATTATATGCTAATAAAGTACATTTGAGTTACTGTGTAATATCAATATACTATTTGGACATTGAAAATTTAAAAAATAATTGTGGTAACTACCACTTGTTATAACTCAAAAATTATTGTAACTTAATTCCTGCTCATATATATATATATATATATATATATATGGTAGTTACGTATTTCTTATAGTAAAAGATTCTTGGTTTAACTAAACAGTATTGCTTACATAACTATATGATAATTAAGGTAGAGAAAAACATTTTTATAGTGAAGGTGGATGATTGCAAAGTTGGGAAAACAGAATCCCAACAAAACAATATTCTGGCCTCATATGCGTAACCAAAATCTTGGGGTCCAGTACCTATTTTCTATTTCTGTATGATAGATATCATGGAGATATGAGTTCAAAAATATTCTCCATAAAATGAATACCTTACTTACGTCATAATTACATCATAATTAACATTATCAGATTATTTGGCTTAGAAAATTACAACATGGAGATGTAAAAATTCATTACGGGGCTTAATTACAATCTAGTTTACAGTAATTGATTTATGTTAAATCATTCATTTTTTTTACCACTTGATCGAGTGTAAAATAAATTTTAGAGTACATAAAATTTTCCGTATATGCATCTATCATAAAAAGAAACAAGTTTCAACGAATTTTAACATTTAAACTATAATTAAAAATAGACGACTTTGTAATATTTACGACCTCAAATTCTTGTCGTGTATTGAAACGTCCCTCTCTATACTTTTATGAAGTGGTTGGATACAACTTCTTAGCAATGCTCGTCAACCCACTACTAACTATTTCATGTGAATATTTTTTTTTTACTTATTTTGATCGAAGAATTCATGTATCCTTGTTGTTACTCTTCTTATTTAAAAGTGTTTCATGTACCTAAAGTGGACTGTAAATTTTTTTCTCAAATTGTAACTCGTCAATAAATCGCTTGTTAACTGATCATTTTAATTCGTGCGCTTATTTATAATTTGAGTCAATTTCAACTCGAATTAATCGGCTCATTTAACTAATGAGCTAAGTTTGAGGGAACCGAATCCTCTGCCCACCCATGGGCAGAAAAATTCTGTCCACCACTAAGTTTAGCCAATCTGTACTTGACACATGGCTGCCATCTTTCATTTCATTAATGAGAATTTAAAAAATAACTTTCCAAATTAATTAATTAATGAGAATCTTGTCTCTTTGGTTTCTCTTTTCACTTTCTATTTCAAAACTAGTTAAAAAAAGTAACTTTACTGTTTATTCTTTTCCGTACCTCTCAACAGTGAGAAAAAAAAAAGATTACACAATCTCTTTCCACGAAGATTTCTCCAGTTAAATAAAGTAGCAAAATATTTTATTTGTACGTCATTTTTATATATTTTTTTTTATATTTTACTGTTGCATACAAGTCAAATTTCAAAGCCTTCTTTATCATTAAAAATTTCAACCCCTCAACGGTACAATACCAGTACTTGGGCGTTTTTTGTCATGCATAGAATAAGATTAGATTGTACCAAACCGGTACTGGTAAAGGTCGGTCGGGAGAAGATGGAGTGAAATCAGAAAGGGACCATATATAGTGACACAAGGAGACTGGTAAAAAAAATGGAGGAAATGACACAAACGGATCTGTACTGGACTGGTATAGCAGGCACTGGTACGAAGGAGATGACTCATAGACTAATAGCCAAAACGCCTCAAATTTTTAAATACATATTATCAGTATTAGTTTGCGTTGGTGTGTTGAGAGTATCATATTATTGACGATTCTCACAGAAAAAGTAATTACAAAGAGCAATTTCATGGTAAAGTAATTACAAAGAGTATCAGATATTGGTTTCCCTCCATGTAATTTTTTTTTCTCACCGTTGAGAGGTACAGAGAAGAAGAACCAATCAAGTTACTTTCTTAATTAGTTTTGAAATAGAAAGTGAAAAGACAAAGGAAGGAGAAAAAAATCTCATTAATTAATTAGGTTGGAAAGTTATTTTTTAAAGCCTCATTAATGAGATGAAAGATAGCAGTCATATGTAAGTACAAATTGGCTAAACTCAATGGTGGCAGGATTTTCCTGCCAATATATAGGTGGGTAGAGGATTTGGTTCCGAGTGGAGCATACCTCAACTCACTCATTAACAACTCGAGTTACACAAAATTCATCACAATAAATATCAGATACTTTTGAATGACTTTTCATATGCTTAGACTCACTACTCAATTGCTCACGAACCCAATCGCAAATCCTGACCAAATGCTCACGGAGTTATGTATTTTTTTTATGTACACTTTTACTAAGTTGTTTGGTTTGTTTGTTTTGTTAGTTGTTATGTTAATTATGTTTGAATTTTTTGTGTTTAGATAAACTTTTATTATTATATAATTATAACTAAAAGATGACTAGTCAAACGAGTTATAAATGAATTGTGATTCAACTCGAGTGGACTCGCTTATTAACTTAATAAGCTAAACACAAGTTGGAGATAACTAGCTCGAACTCGGCTCATTTTTAGAGTTTCAAAAATATACTTATACTCATTTTATGAAAATTTTATTATAATACAACTCTCTTGTATTTCTCAGCAGAGATTCTCATGCTGGCAATCAACTAATTGTATTGTTATCCATTAATTATATAATGTTTTAGAGTTTCAAAAATATACTTATACTGCATGTAAAATTATTTATATATTTTTTGAAATTTACCGTATGTAATTTTTTTAATAAAAAATGTCTCATTTTAAATTAAACTTTTTTCAACAAATAATTCGTGGAACAATCCATCAAATTAGCCTAATTATTTTAAAGACTGCTCCAAGGTCAGCTACGGCTCCATTCCTTTTATATTCTGTGTCAGCAAAATGAGCTTAATTATTTTAAAGCTGCAGAATCTTTCTCCTATGTTTATAGAACAATTATTACGGCAGCTAGGACTTAGCGGCTCAACATTACTTTAGAATTACATGTACTCCCCACCTGTCATGTAAAATTCAATGCATATTTTTTCATTAATAACCCACTGGTTGCTCGAGAATATCAAACCTCCATGAACCATTTTTAATAATCAGATTTGTATAATTTAGCCTTCTTTAATTTAATCGAAATGGAAATTTTAGCTTCTCTGCTTTCAAACGATATTTATAAGCCGGTATAGTATGTTAATAAACATCTTCAGTTGGTGAATTGAAGTCTGAATAATATTGTTTGGAAAACTTGAACAATATATATTATTTTATTCGCGCACCGTGAGAGAGATCGTCATCACTAAAAAAACAAAATACTTTCAAAATGAGAAATTTCACATTTATTTGGGCAGCTAAGTCAATCTGCAGCTCATTTTTGAAGGGTCACAGATTGGCTTGTCACTCCCCAAAAGTCCAAAAAATGCATGTAATATTGAATATATTTAAGTTTTGAAGGACTTCTAAGTCAAATATGCGACTCCCCATAAATGAACCGCATATTGGCTTAGTGGTCCAGATAAATATGGAATTCTCTCATTTTGAGAGTGTTTTGGTTTTTTAAGGGGGCATAAATAAAAATTTCAGCTATTGATGTGAAGGCTGGACCGTTGCTTTTAAAAGGATGCATGCAATGATGTAATCTGATAATTACGTAGATTAGCAAGAAAACTAAGATTTTATTATAAATAACCACGTTTTTCGAAAAAAATTATTTCTACTCAAATCGCATATATTCTGTGCTGCCCGAATTAAAAATTCGGACCGTATAGAATATATGCAGCCCGAATTTTTTATTTTTATTTTTTTTTGGATTTAAAAATTCGGACCGCATAAAATATTTGCGGTCCGAATTTTTTTTTTTTTTTTTGCTTTTTTCAAATGGCCTAGGCAATTTTTGAAAGATGATATCTCATGATCTGTTTAAAGATTTTGGATAAAACTTTACAGTCTTGTTCTATGATGTCAAGACTACATGTCGGTCAATTTTCATGAATTTTGAATATGTTTTCCTATGTTAACCAGAGATGCAAAGTTGGACTCAGAAGCACTCCTTTAGCAGTTCGGACAATTTTTGAGTGATGATATCTCATGATCTGTTTAGAGATTTTTAATAAAACTTCACAGTTTTGTTCTACAATGTCAAGACTACATGTCGGTCAATTTTCATGAATTTTGAAAATGTTTTCCTATGATAACCAGAGATGTAAACTCGGACTCAGAAGCACTCCTTCAGCAGTTCGGGCAATTTTTGAGTGATGATAAAGGAGTGCTTCTGAGTCTAACTTTGCATCTCTGGTTAACATAGGAAAACATCTTCAAAATTCATGAAAATTGACCGACATGTAGTCTTGACATCGTAGAACAAGTCTGTGAAGTTTCATCCAAAATCTCTAAACAGATCGTGAGATATCATCACTCAAAAATTGCCCGAACTGCTGAAGGAGTGCTTCTGAGTCCAACTTTGCATCTCTGGTTAACATATGAAAACATATTCAAAATTCATGAAAATTGACCGACGTCTAGTCTTGACATCGTAGAACAAGACTGTGAAGTTTCATCCAAAATATCTAAACAGATCATGAGATAACATCTCTCAAAAATTGCCTAGGCCATTTGAAAAAAGCAAAAAAAAAAAAAAAAAATTCGGACCGCAAATATTATGTGCGGTCCGAATTTTTAAATAAAATAAAATAAAATTCGGGCTGCATATATTCTATACGGTCCAAATTTTTAATTCGGGCCGCACAGAATATATGCGGTTTGGGTAGAAATAAAATTTTTCGAAAAACGTGGTTATTTATAATAAAATGATTTATTTTTTGAGTAAAAATAAAAATCTCGGGCAAGAAAGCAAGACCGGGTTGCAGGAACACACATTTTCCAACCTTTATACATTTTTAGCCTGTGAAAAATTCATCTGATGTGTAATGTGATAAATTGTGAAATTACACATCTTCGAATATAAAGAGGCTCCTGGGAAAACAAGACCACATTAGTTAATACTCGATTTTTTATTTTTATTTTAAGAAAACAACATGGATCAAGCTTCTATCTGTATAAAACGCAATTAGTTCATGTGATAATTTCCAAGTATAAAACCCGGAGAAGTTAAAACAAAAAAAATACAGAGTTGAAATTTAAATTGTAAACTAAGTCATTTGGGGTCAAACTCGATTTTTTTATTTTACCAAAAATGACGAAAGATGTACAACCGCATCTCAACTAGGAGTATCAATAGTTACGAACTATATTAGCCTTATTCATTATGATCTTTATCTGTAAAGTATTAGTAACTATATTCTATCCTTACTCATTAACAGTTAATAAAATAATTAATAAATTATTATCAAATAAATTAATAGCTTACATAGTTTAATAAAAAAATAACAAATAAATAAATATATTAAACACATTATGTACATAATATCATTAAATATAAAAAATATAATTTTTATAAACTACATAAAATATTGGATAATTAATTATCATAAATTATAAAATAATTCTTTTTATAAAATGTTGTATAAATCAATCCAGTCAGAATAATAAAAAATATATACGTAAAAATAAAAATTTATCATAAATAGTCTAATACCTGACAATTATTCAATAAAATAACAGGAACATAATAGTTCTTGTTCACACTTTTATCCGATAAACTAACAAAAAAGTTCCTTAACTATACTCATACTCATTAGTAGTTCTTGTTCACACTTTTGCTAAACTTAGCTACTTTGAAAGAGTACACCTTTTTCCCGTGATACCGTGATGCAACTTTTTTTTTCCCTTTTTTTAGTTTGTGTTTTGTTCTGAATAACTAGTATTTTAAGAATTTCCACATTTACAAAGATAAATAAGGAAAGATTCAGAATTTGGATCTTAAATTTCTTAATTACAATATATATAGGTCTTACCATATATTCAAAGATTAATTAAAGACCAAACTGATAGATTAATTAATTTTGAAAGCTCTATTTACAATACCAATTCTATTCCTATTTAATACTTAGGCTCTGATCGGAACAATAATGAATAAAAATTGAGTTCAATTCAAAAGAAATGAGATGAAAAGAGAAGATTATGAATTGAAGTTTCATGATCGAAAACTTTAAAGTGAAGAAGAGAATTCAGTATTGATCTTCTTAAAACTAACCTTCAAATTCATCTAATTTACCGATTATGCCATTATACAGTAAAAATTAGGGTTGGAAAAAAAAGAACGGAGAAAGAAGAAATCAACACTTCTATTGAATAAACTCAACTCTCGCTAAGAAAACAAAGAAGAAGATAACTTGATCGGCACTTTGATTGATCGTTGAATTTGTTGGGTCATTGTCTCGACATCTGACGGCAACACAAAGGGAAGAAAGGGGCAGAGAGGAGCTTTCACCAGCGACAATCCATTTCTCGCCAAATCTCTTGCTTTGGGGTCGGATTTCAGCGCGCGATTTCAACCCTCTCAAATCGCGTAGAATGAACTCAACTCTCATTTCATTGCCCTCTTCCGATCAGCGAATTTCTTTCAAATCCGATTCCGAATTGCGTTTCGTGAAAGAATAATAGAGGTTTCCGATCAGAGCCTTAATTTCTTTTTTTTTGCTTAACAGTTAAGACTAAATAAAGCTTATATTCAATGTACTGCAAATTAAATTATTAAATGTTTTATATAAAGAAAGTCTTCCTTGCTTATTTTTATGGTATTATAATTTAGAAATGTAATTTCTTCAGTTATGTGATCAAGCAACTTATATTGTGCTTCTCCGTAAATACATAATTTTGTACCTAACTTCATAAATAGAGGTGTCAACGATAAGGCAATGCATAATTCTACTTTAGATATTATGAAAATATATTTCACATAAATATATTGACATGACGACGTCATATTTCATTCATGGGCACTAATGGGACACAAAATGAAATAAATACTTTTTAAATTTGATTTGGTTCACACGTTATGTATAAGATGTTTCAATGTATTAAAAGGTAATTGAAATTGGGAAATCATAATGAACAAAAATAAAGGAGTTGGCTACGGTGCTATGCGTAGCATAGATGGCCTCCGTGCAACGGCTTAATATTCTAGTTTTCAACATTCTAACGGTCGATCCGAACCGTTCAACATGATATGTACTTGCAAATCAAATTTTATATTTTTTAGATTTTTTTTACTATTTTTAGATAGGTTTAATGTAATTTGAATTATTCATGTAGGATTTTGAAAACGGCTGTTCATGCACACGATCGAGAATAACAGCAGATTTTGATCCGGTTTTCCCACCATGCAGGATCTGATAGTTTGCTCGCATGGCAGATATTTAGGAGGATGACAACAAACTTTTACCATGGTAGCATTGAAGCATGGCAAGCTGGCGTCTTGTTTGGAATCCAGGACAGTTAATATTGCTAAAATTGACTAGACACTATATTTTTTTTTTCTTTCTTTTCCTTTTGTTTTTTTTGTTTTTTGTCTTTTTTTACTTCTAGGGTTTGGCTGGTCATGTATGTGTCAGAAAAATATGGATGCCAAGTTTTATGTGCAATGCAAAGTTTCATAGAGTTTTCTTTGATTAATAATATATTATGGTATTTTCTTACATTTTTGCTGTTTGTGTTGATTCTTACAAAGAAAATGGAATAAAAATGTGACGCGTAATTGCAAGTGAGCTCCAAACAATTACCATACCACAGATAGTGCCAAAAGGATAAAGTAGACTGACGTTCTAGTTCAAAATTAACACTAATAGAGATTAATTTTACTCTAAATTAATTATCGGACTAATGAATATCGGACTAATGAAATTTGAATTATTCATGTAGGAGTAAGCCTGTTGAGTCTACTTTTAAAAGAGTAAAAAGTTACAAAAAAAAAAAAATCCATTCTAACAACATAAACAAAAAAAAAAATATAAATTAAGTTTATTTATGAACTTGTATGGCTTAAATTTTTTTTTGATGATATGCATTAAAAAGCGACATGTTAAAACAACCAATCAGATATTGATCTGAAAACTATTCCAATTTTTTTATATAGAGACGGAGCAAATAAAATGCTTTGGCTATTATATTTATTATATGAAATTTCCTATTTTATCATTTTATGTCACGTTTTGAACTTAGAAAAACCTCATCATGTCAATTTTTCTATGTTGACCAACATGTAACGTATACAATAAGGGATTGATTAAACATAATATTTACCACTCATGTAGACAGACTTAAAAGACCAAATATACTAATCTTTTAGCTGTATTTTTTTGTAATCTTCACCAACGCGTCAATATGTTCTGTAGCATGGTAAATGAGTATAGCCAATCAATTTTATAGAAGATTTAAAGTTAAATCAATATATCAGATTCTAAATTTTATAGGGGTAAATACTAATAAATATATAATTTGGTGGGAAATTCTTATCCTACTATAAATAAGAATCTTCATGTAGTTACTGGTACATAATATAATACTAACAAAAAAAATTGGACAAAAAAGTTGGAGAGGCCACATGAACTGTTAATTTTGTACCGGTACTGAGACAACTAACCATTTGTTCCTCCAATGTTAAGTGGAAAAAAAAATATGATTTTAGTTAGAAAAGTGTCAACTCATATTTGCTAAATGACATACATGTTCTGATATTTTTTATTTTGCAGGTATCTTAGAAAAAAAAAACCAGCAAACAACATTGTTAGTAGTGTTTAGTACAATGTGTTGGATTCTTTGAAAACATAGAAATGAAATACTACTTCAGTTAAAACAGTAAGGGCTATTATCCTTCTAATAATATTTGTCTTTAAATATTGGTCAGGTCATATGGATAAGAAAATCAAAGAGACTGAAACAGAATAGCTGCTAGAGGACTTGAATGTTATTTCTCTCAGAGTGACCCTAATGATAGCTAAATGGTGATTTATCAGAGTGCTTCTGATAATACTGAAAACATAAGAGAGGCAATAGGAGAAGGAGCTGGGTCTCTAGCCGAATGAAGCTATGAAGAAACAATTTTCTTATGATATAGATTCAGTGTTAGAATCAGTTTACCACAGCTTCAGTTTAAGTGGCTTAAAATTAATTTACTTTTCAATAAATGTGTTGTGGTGAATTTTAAAGCTTAGAGCTTTTGTGTATTACTTGATGTTAGCTTTTGAGATTCATGTTATTCTTGATGTGAACAATGGTCTAGTTGTATATATATATGTTTGTTACATCTCATGTTTCACATATAAAACGGGCACTTATATTTCCAAAAAAAAAAAAAAAAAAGCAGCTAAAAGGAAAAAAGATTCTGATACTATATTCTTGGGCCCATGGGGCCGTTCAGCAAGACGGATTCCTGATTCCTTCCGTTCATCCCCTTCCCTTTCCTTTCACAGTCCTCCGTTGCAATCAAATAATCAATCTGCTTCTACCCAGTGCAAGCGTTTCTCAGTTCTCACGCAATCATCTATCTGAAACTCTCTTTCTATATTTGTTTAATGGCGACCACGCATCTAGAAGACCTCCCTTCGCACCTTCTGGTCGAGATTCTCTCCCGCGTAGCTGACTCCGGCGACTTGGCCTGCTGTCGCCTCGCCTCTCGCACCCTCTTCTCTCTCTCCCGCTTTGTCTCCTCCGCCTCCGTCTCGCTCCGCCCCGCTTCCGCTTCCCCCATCCCCTTCAAGTCCCGCGTACTCCACCTTGTGTCGCTCCTCTCCGCCTCCCTCCTCTCCCTCTCCCTCTCGACTGAGCCAGGTCGCGCTGCAGATTCCGACGACGATGAAGGGGAGTGGTTCGACGAGGCCGATGATCTGCATCTCACGTCCGTTGATTTCCTATCCACGTGGCTTCCTCTTGTTTGTGAGAGTCTCAAGGAGCTCTCTATTGCTGATTGCTGGTCCCAGTCCTGCTTCCGCCGGTCTGGTGCTCTTTCACTCATTTCTGTATTGTGTAAGCGCTTCTTTCTCCTTTAATTTTTCTAAATTTTTATCTGTCGGCCTTAGTTAGCTGCACTGACTTTGTAATTTTATTGATCCTAGTAGCTTTGTTATGTATCTGGGAAATTGTAAGGATTTCAGTAACAATAATTATTATTGGTAATCTAGCTGTTATAACTTTTCTGTTTTTATGAGTTACTGTTTTTAAATCTAAGATAGTGACAATGTCACATTCATATTATCATGTGGCAAAGACACTAGTTGGCTGACATATGTACGCTATTCATGTTCTCCAAATATAAATTAGATTAGGAGATTATTAGTTAACAAACTCATATTAGCTAAAATTTCATAGCAGTCTATTTTGGAAAGCATGCCTAAAATCTGCAAATGAGAAATTTGGTATGGCAGTAGTAATCCAGTGCTATTGAAAATGCTTGACAGTGCCTGATATTTTAGAGAATTAACATTTCTAATTTTGGGCTAGAGTTCCATATTGTAATATAATGTATAAGAAAGATTTGATTGGAAACAGTTCAGTTACCAAGTACATTTTTGGATTTTCTTCAATAATAGATGTTGGTTAAGCTGTTAACACCTCAAAATAAGACTGCTGATCTGTGATTTTTTTTTTCTTGGGTGACTGAATAGACTCATTTTTTGTTGTTGTCTTTTTACAGGCAACAAACTTTTAAAGTTGGAGGTTAGAAAGGCATGGCTATCAGTAAATGGTCTAAAACCGATGCTGAGACTAACATCATTAACTCTTGTATATATTCGACTTGATGATGAGGACCTTGAAAAAATAAATGAGTGTTTTCCCAATCTGCAGTTTCTTTCTCTAATGGATGTCGGTGGCTTGAAGACACCTCACATACAACTCTCTCACCTCAAGACCTTCTTTTGGAGGGTCTCCAACGCTCCCCTTTCTCTATCTGTCCATGCACCCCATTTGACTGAGCTCCATTTGAGTTGCATTGAGCCTAAGTTTCTCACTCTAGAAACCCCTCGTCTCGCCCTCCTTGATCTCATGATCAGTGTACCAAGTGGAGATATTAAATTGGGGCATTTTCAGAATTTGATAAATCTTAGGTTTAATTCTTGGGATTACATGAGGCTTTTTAAGAATCTCAATGGGGGCCACAGTGTTAAAACCCTTGAGCTTGGTGTGCCTGATGGAGAAGCCTCTACTGAGCTTGAACCAAGTGTCATCATGATTGAAGATCTTGTTGACTTATTTTGTGGATTGGAGGAACTAAAATTGGTTGGCGCTGCTAGGCACTCGATACTTGGCGGTCTTGAAGATATAAAACTTTGTTTGAAAAGGCTTGTAATAAAAGTTGAGAAGTCTAATTTATATGATTTTGGGGCAATTTCTGAAGTGTTGAAATTGTGTACACCGTGCGAAGTGGCTTTGCTGCTTCCTGGTGATATGGAGTCTGCTGCAGCCAAGAAGGATGTTGTAGATAAGTATGCCCGAAAGTTTCCTGAGTTTCGGTGGAAATGAGATGGTCAGAATGGTCTGCAATTTGTAAATATGATTTGACTTATTGTTTCTTTATGGTTTGAACTAAATATATTAATATATCTAATAAAGTTATATTGTGCATAGAAGAATTTGTTATTTTAGTAAAAAAGAACTTAATTAAGGGCTCAAATCCTCAGGCGGATCAATTGATCGCTCTTTTTTCTTTTTTCTGTTTTCGTTCCACGTACTAGTAAAATATTACTTCGCATTTTAGTCGTTTCATTCTGCTTCATTTGTATATATTTTAGGCTCTTAAATTTAATCAAGTGGCTTTAGATTTTACTCTAGCTTTGATTTTTTGTTGGTTTGACTGTGGATGTTATAGAAATGGATAATTTTTATAAGATTATGCTGAAAAAAGAAAAAAAACTAGAGTAGAATTTAGACTACTATTTCGTTCGGAACTACTGGCGAAGATGGTGATGATGCAGCTTCATGTTAGGCCCAAATTAAGAATTCTTTGGGTCTCCAATTATCTTGCTTTACTTGACGATACTGTAGTTTTCTTTTTTGTTCTTCTGGGCATCTCATATTGTCGGATCATTGGTGGATTAGTCGAGGTTTTAGATTGGATATCTAGGGTGTTCTATATTTTATATTTTTGTTTTAAACTTCTTAGTAGACTAGGAATTTTAGCCTTCTGGATAGCTGCTATGTTTGTCAAATGCGCTCAAGCTGAGCGGTACTTCAAAATATGGTATGTAATATACAGAAAAGTGGACATACTAGTTGGACCAAAATCTGGAGTCTGAATAGCTATTTATTCTGGACATGAAACTACATATTATTATTTTTAAAAACTTGTCCAGAAACATAGTATTGGAAGCAAACTCCATGCTTCATATTATTTTAAATAAATAAAAGAAATCTGGAGCGCTTGAGAAAAAAAAACTAAATGAAAATTCATCATTATAATAAAATATGAACTCAATAACTTGCAAGCGTCAGAGACTACTCCATCAATAGAGGCAACTAGCTATGCAAGGGGCTAATTAGATTTCAACCATAGAATTTGATAATTCAACCAGGCAATCAACAACGTTAGGGTGCTAATGCTAATAAGGAAACCATACATTTTGTATGACGTTTCAAAGTAGCAATGGCCAAATTCTGAGTCTTGCAAGGAAACCTTACATTTTGCTCTCCTATGTGAACCATTGTACGCATCTTGTCAGCCTTATCAGTTCAAACTGGTAAGTCAAATGAAGAGAAAGGCTGGGATGGGCTTGTTAACGGGCTGAGGCACAATTCAATTGAAGAAAATCAATTTGGGCCTGTTAGGGAGGAAATAGCAGTGATAGGAGATGTGAGACTAGTAGAAGGGGTCCACACTCACAGAATCAACTCTTCTTGCGTGAGTGTTGTTAGTTGCTCAGTTGGGGACCATGTGCAGTCTCGAAGTATCCTCTACTGTTCCGGGGAAATTGTGGAGGACTTAGAGAAAGAAGGAGAGAAGCTGCAACTCGAGGCAATGGAGAAGAAGTGAGCAAGTGTCAGGGCTCAGACCTGAGATCAAATGGAGAGCTCTCCAATGAATGTATCTTTTACAGTTTTGACCTTTAAATTCAGCAATTTTGTATTTTTGTAGGACAGCCTATAAAAGGCTATCTTTTGCTTTCAGAGATCATCGTTGTAATAGAATATGAACTTATTTCCACTTCTTATGCGATTTTAACCCCAAATTCCTTTTTCTATATTCCATTTCAGTTCTTCTTTCTCAATCCAAACAAAAATCTTCTTTTATTTCAATTAAGTTCATAACAAATTGGTATCAGAGCACCGATCAAAGCTGGGAATTGATTTGAGTAATAATTTGTGAGGGAAATTCTTGCAATATCCTCATCTCAACTTCTAGTGGTGACTGACAACCATGCCCAGATCCAAGGGGTCAACAATAGGCGATGCAGCCGTGGAAGAGTTGCGAAACCAGTTCACACTGCTGCAGAGTGAGATTCAGAGAAAGAGTGATGAAGAAGCAGAAAGACAGCTAAGGAAAGAAGCTGAGATGCAAGACCTGATAGTGAGCACAATCATTAACCAGCTCAAATCGGTAAAAGAGCAACTTACTAGTGCTGTACACCAAGACCTGGATGATAGAATGCAGCGATTTGTAGAAAGGTATGAGAAATTTATTGGGGATAACCAGGGAAAAGGACACCTAAGGAATGACGAAGACGGCACAACAGAAAACCTGGTCTTGACTGCCGTGAACCAGAATAGAAGGGGAAATAGGGCAAATCTGTTTGATAGAAATGGTGATGATTTTGAAATGAATAGAAGAGAAATCCAGGTACAACTGCCTAGGTCTGAATTTCCCAAATTTGATGGGGACAATCCCATCGAATGGATAAGAAAATGTAGGTATTTCTTTGAAATACACCAAGTACCAGAAGGACTAAAATCCAAATTTGCAACACTACATTTTCAAGGAAGGGCTGATGAATGGTATGGAGGATATGTGATGGAGAATGATATACCAACCTGGCAGGAACTCACCGAATTGGTTAAGAAAAGGTTTAAGAAGAAAACTGCTCGAAGTGCCATTGAGGAGTTCAAAAGGGTCCATCAAGTCGGTACAGTAGAAGATTATATGGATCAGTTTGAAAGAACCAAATCACACTTGCTGATGGAGGGTAGACATTTTACCGAATCTGTGTATGTAGAAGGATTTATCAGTGGCTTAAAAGAGGATATAAAACCTTTTGTAACAGCATTCAATCCCTTAACCCTGTCTGCAACTTTTGATCTAGCCTTACAAATGGAGTTAGCTTGTGAAACCCAACTTAAGAGGATGAGAGCTCCTAATAGGCAGTTTGGGGAAGTTGGTAATGTTGGAGTCAAGACACCAATCGAGAAGGGTAAAGTGACCAACTCAGCAACCATACCTAACCCACCCAACACCAGAAATGCATTGGTAGAGCAAAGGAGAGCATTAGGGTTGTGCTTTAAATGTGGAGATAAATATTATCCAGGGCATCAGTGTAAGGTTAAGGTTCACATGCTTATGGGTATGGAAGATGATGAAATTAATGAAGAAGAAATGGAAGAAGAGGGGGGTGGCCAAGTAGAAGGTACTGAAGAGGCTATGGTGAGCTTACATGCTACTTCAAGCAATCCCAATCTCAAAACTATGAAATTCAAAGGGTGTATTGGGGGAAGACCAGTATTTGCCTTGCTGGACAGTGGTAGTACCCATAGTTTTATAGATCCAGGGGTACTACAAGACGTTCAATGTCAAATTCTAAAAACAGCACCAATGATTGTCATGGTGGCCAATGGGGAGAAGATGGTTACCGATTCTAAATGTGCTAAGTTGAATTTTGAGATACAAGGTCATCAGTTTGAAGGAGAATTAAGGCTGTTAAGCATCACAGGTTATGACATGATCCTAGGTTTGGATTGGCTGGGGCAGTTTGGTCCCATGAAGGTTGATTGGTCTAATAGATGGCTGGAATTCAATAATGATGGTAAAAAAATCAGATTACAAGTGCAGGAAGAACAAGCTGTGGTTAAGATGTGCCAAGCTATTGAATGGGATAAAGAGGAGAAGAGGGGTAGTGAGCTGATTGTAGCACACATCATGTTAGCAGTAGGAGGAGATGCTGAGAACAACTCAATACCAGAAGGAGTGCAAAAAGTGTTAGACAGTTATAATGATGTGTTTGAAAACCCTACCACCCTTCCACCAAAGAGAGCCTTTGACCACAAAATTAACCTAAATCCTGATTCAAAGCCCATTAACCTCAGACCTTATAGATACTCTTTTTTCCAAAAGGCTGAAATTGAAAAGATCATTGAAGAGTTACTTAAAGCCTCAATTATCCAACCTTCCACTAGCCCATATGCCTCTCCAGCATTGCTTGTGAAGAAGAAAGATGGAAGTTGGAGGTTGTGTGTGGATTATAGGCAGCTGAATGCTCAAACTGTGAAGAACAAATACCCTATTCCCATAATTGATGACCTCTTAGATGAATTAGATGGCTCTCAATATTTCTCTAAAATCGATTTGAGGTCGGGGTATCACCAAATCCGAATGGAGGAAAGGGATATTGAGAAAACAGCATTTAGAACACACCAAGGGCACTATGAATATGTGGTGATGCCTTTCGGTTTAACCAACGCACCTGCCACTTTTCAGGCTGTCATGAACCACTTATTCAAACCCTATCTGAGAAAGTTCGTTTTGGTTTTCTTTGATGACATTTTAATATACAGTTCTGACCTCAATTCACACAAAAGACATGTTCAGATGGTTTTGCAGGTGCTGAGAGATAATCAACTGTTTGCCAAAAGAAGCAAGTGTTCTTTTGGGGCAGGAAGGGTAGAATACTTGGGCCATATCATCACCAGAGAAGGTGTAGCAACCGACCCACAAAAGATAGAAGCTATGAAGAATTGGCCCTTACCTAAAAATGTCAGACAATTAAGAGGCTTCCTAGGCTTAACCGGTTACTACCGGAAGTTCATCCAAGGGTATGGCTTAATTTCTAGGCCTCTTACCAACCAACTCAAGAAGGGGGCTTTTAATTGGTGTGAGGAAGCTGAGGAAGCATTTCAGAAATTGAAGGCAGCAATGTGTTCAGCCCCAGTGTTAGCGATGCCCAATTTCTCACAGCCTTTTGTTCTAGAAACAGATGCAAGTGACAAAGGAATCGGGGCTGTTCTTATGCAAGGTAAAAGACCTATTGCATTTCTGAGTAAAGCTTTAGGGATTAAGAATCAAGGTTTATCAACTTATGAGAAGGAATTTCTAGCTCTCCTGACAGCTGTTCAAAAATGGAGGCACTATTTACAAGGGGGTCCCTTTATTATAAAAACTGACCACATGAGTTTAAAACATCTGCTTGAACAAAGGCTAACGCATACTCTACAACACAAGGGTTTGTGTAAGCTTTTAGGGTTAGACTATGTGGTGCAGTATAAGAAGGGGACATTGAATCTGGCTGCTGATGCACTTTCAAGGAGGGAAGAGAATGAAGAAGGTGAATTAGATATGGCTGTGACTGAAATCATTCCTCAGTGGATTGAAGACTTAAAGTGCAGCTATGAGGGTGATCAATGGGCTCAAGAGATGTTGCAGAAAAATTTGGCAAGAGAACAAGGAGATACTAAGGTCTCAGTGCATGAGGGTATCATCAGGGTGAAAGAGAAGTTATATGTAGGAACCCATCAAGATTGGAGGCAAATGATGATTCAAGTGGTGCATGATTCAAGTGTTGGAGGGCATTCAGGAATACTTGGTTCATACCAAAGGATTAAGGGTATCTTCTATTGGCCAGGTATGAAAAATGATGTTATCGATTTTGTAATGAGATGTAATACATGCCAATTGAATAAAGGAGAACATATTGCAACCCCAGGGCTGCTACAACCCATACCAATTCCTGAGGGAGCATGGGAATTAATCACCATGGATTTCATTATGGGGTTACCAAAAAGTGAAGGAAAGGATGTGATTTTGGTGATTGTCGATAAATTCACTAAGTATGCACATTTCATACCTTTAAACCATCCATTTAAAGCCTCCACAGTAGCCCTGTTATTCCTAGACACTGTGTATAAATTGCATGGATTGCCGAAGGCAATAATTACTGATAGAGACCCCACCTTTACTAGTAATTTCTGGAAAGAACTGATGAGTAGTTTGGGAATTAAACTCAAGTTTAGCACAGCCTACCACCCTCAAACAGATGGACAAACGGAGAGAGTAAATCAGTGTCTTGAAACGTACCTGAGATGTATGGTTTATCAGAACCCTAGAACTTGGGGAAAATGGTTGTCACTAGCAGAATATTGGTACAACACCAACTTTCATACTGCTATCAAAACTTCTCCCTTTGAAGCTCTTTATGGATATCCTCCCCCACATATGCCATTGGGTTCTACACCAAAGAGTGCTAATGCCTCGGTTAATTTAGAACTCAAAGATAGAGATCAGGCCATGAGATGTTTGAAGGAACAATTGAGAAAGGCTCAGGAGAGAATGAAAATGCAAGCTGATAAAAAGAGAACTGAAAGGAAGTTCAATGTTGGAGATTGGGTCTATTTGAAGTTGCAGCCCTACAGACAACTCTCAGTTCATAACTCTCAAAAGATGCAAAAACTCAGACCTAAATTCTATGGACCTTTTGAAATTGTGAAAAAGATAGGGGCTGTGGCGTATGAATTGCAGTTACCAGTCGGCTCTCAAATCCACCCTGTATTTCATGTTTCACAATTGAAGAGAAGTCTGAGTAAAGGGGCTGAAAGCATCCCTAAATTACCCGTGATAGGGTCTGAAGCTAAGGTCAGGTTTGAACCTCTAGCTATATTAGACAGAAGACTAATTAAGAGGGGCAATGTGGGAATTCCACAGATTTTGATTAAGTGGTTTAATCTAGAAGATGAAGAGGCCACTTGGGAAGACTATGAAACTGTTAAAATTCAGTTTCCAAAATTTCTCCTTGAGGACAAGTCGCTGGTGAAGGAGGGAGGAGTGTCAGCCTTATCAGTTCAAACTGGTAAGTCAAATGAAGAGAAAGGCTGGGATGGGCTTGTTAACGGGCTGAGGCACAATTCAATTGAAGAAAATCAATTTGGGCCTGTTAGGGAGGAAATAGCAGTGATAGGAGATGTGAGACTAGTAGAAGGGGTCCACACTCACAGAATCAACTCTTCTTGCGTGAGTGTTGTTAGTTGCTCAGTTGGGGACCATGTGCAGTCTCGAAGTATCCTCTACTGTTCCGGGGAAATTGTGGAGGACTTAGAGAAAGAAGGAGAGAAGCTGCAACTCGAGGCAATGGAGAAGAAGTGAGCAAGTGTCAGGGCTCAGACCTGAGATCAAATGGAGAGCTCTCCAATGAATGTATCTTTTACAGTTTTGACCTTTAAATTCAGCAATTTTGTATTTTTGTAGGACAGCCTATAAAAGGCTATCTTTTGCTTTCAGAGATCATCGTTGTAATAGAATATGAACTTATTTCCACTTCTTATGCGATTTTAACCCCAAATTCCTTTTTCTATATTCCATTTCAGTTCTTCTTTCTCAATCCAAACAAAAATCTTCTTTTATTTCAATTAAGTTCATAACACATCTCTACCTCTAGAACTGTCTCACTTGCATAAAGATTCAAGTTCAGACCATAAGCCAGAACTCATCAATGGATGATCTTCCTTCTGATGTTCTTCTAAACATATTTGCCTGACTGCCGGACTCGACTGATTTGACAAACTGTCGCCTCACCTCACACAGACTCCTTTCCCTCTCCTACCTCATCTCCTTTATCTCACTCCAACCCAATAAATGTTACAATCCTGTCCCTTTCATGACCTGAGTGATAAATCTGGCCTCGCTCCTTGCCTCATCCCTACGATCCCTTTCCATCACGGCCAAATTGGATGATAATGCAATTAGTGAACTAAATGATCTCACTGATGACAATTTCCTCTCTGCATGGCTTCCCCTGCTTGGTGCACAGCTCCAGTCGCTCAGCCTCTTTAACAGTTGGACCAAATCTCGTGTCGGTTTCTCCAATGCACTTGCTGTCATCTCTGATACATGTTAGACCACTTTATCTGTTGTACTTTCACTTTATATCAAGTAGTACTTGTACAGTTGATTGAGGTTTTAATGTAAGCAATCCAACTACTATGAAACCTATACATTTGGGAATATAAAAGCATCAATGGATAGGATATAAAGAAACAAAGGTTAAAAAATCAGAATGGGAATTATGAATAATATTTGATCAGAAATTCCATTATTAAAACAAAATTACAACTCTCCAAGCTTAAAAAATTCATATTTCTACAGTGTTATCTTAACTAGCATAAATGCACACGTATGTTAATTTGCTCGATTCACATATCACAATTTCTATGTATAAACACAGGTAAGCATCTAAGTTAATTATGTTTGAAAAATACAAGGCTATGCCGAAACTTAATTGATGATGAATACTTAATTAATAAAGATCAATGAATGCTTTCCTAGTTTCATTTCCTTTCCTCGAAGTCCTTATCTTGAATCACATACTTGGGCTAAGGGAACCCATAACATTACTTCATCTTCCTCCATTAAAAAAAATGTCATTTTACTGGCTACCCTCGGTTAATGACCATAGGCACACCCAAATTAACACAATTGAACTTAATATGCATTAGACTTATCCTTCTTGCCTTACAATGCCTTTTGATAGTTGATCCGAGCATTTCTGTTGTATAACTTGTAGGGAATTCGAGTAGGTTATATATGCAACAATTTAATTCAGTTCAAGATTTGTTTACTATCCGAAAATCAGAATCTATATATAAAATTAATTCTAAGATAAATAGAGTTTACTACTAGATGCGCAGCGGCTATCTTTGTCTAGTCGTATGAGCAGTTAGTCTCTTCTCTTTCTTCTTCTTGTCAGATATACGCACCAACAATAGCAGTTGCGTCTCTATTAGTATCCATACAAACATGTTGACAAACCACTGCAAGTCGGTATGCTAGTATCGAACTAACAACCCCTTCTTTTCTCTCTTGTTTTTCTAAAATAAAGTGAATATAATAGCTAACCAAACGGAATTGTTGTTACATATTTATAACAGTATGCACCAATTCATTTGAGCATGTTCATTAGCACCAATTCATTTGAGTTTTTTCAGAAGATCTTCTCCTAATGGAACAAATCAGATCATATCATATCATATCAGAGCAGAAATTCGGGCCCATTACTGAAATAGCCTAATAAGAATAAACCCATATTTAATCTATTAAGTTGGCCCAAATCATTTGACACAGACATTTCTTACGTAACTTCTGGAACTATCACGATTGAAAGACCACAGAAACCTTAGAAAAGTTTAAATTAAGTCCCTAGATAGTGTACCTCGGCTCCTGGTTTTTCAAAGGGATGTATTGTGAAATTCAAGCCGTTCAATCTGCATTGAAATTCGTGCAAATATATTTAAATCTGCAATAATCTTCAACTGTATTGTGAATCTAAACTGTCAATGCGATGACGCGAATCAATCAGCTTAGACTAGGCATAAGAACCCCCTCATCCCCTCCTATCCTCTCGAGAGACGTTGGGCTGCTGGAGATGACCCAAATATTTCAAATTAGCTGATAACATGCGTTATTAATTAAAGGGGGAGAGACTGAAGGACACCTGTGTTGAACTGTTGACCCGGAGCCACCTAGTATTTCTCTTGTGGCGTACTGTTATACAACCGTAACTGCCCTCAATAAATTAAGTCCTGCTATTCCTATAGTCTCTTTCAGATCTGAATCGAACGGATGAAATTCAAAAGCACCTATTAGAGCATCCCCAGCCTTTTATTGCTAACCGATAATAACCGAGAAATCACAAATTCACAATCTAACGGTCAATGATTCCGGTACTTCCTTTCGTTGAGGACTGATCATAACCGTTAAGATCAGAATCTAACCGTAAAGGATTCTGAAACTTCCTGCTATTCAAATGTGGAACCACGGAGCGTTCGATCAAACATTGAATCGTTAAGATTCACGGGGGACACTTCAACGTTCGTAATTACCAAATTCTTATAAATCTTAAAGTGCATTGAACGGTTTCAATCAAACATCAAATCGAATTTGGTCGAATTATTCTTGTTGGTACAATACTCCGACCATCTCAGTCCCCAATATTGGCTACTGCTCCGTTCTCTTTTTCACGCCGTTAAATATGAATGCCGTAAAAGGTAATTGGTTTTATGTCAAGTCAATTGTCAACGTTTCTTTCGGATTTTTTTTGGAAAATCGCCCATCCATCCCAGCATTCTTATCAAAATTACTCAATATTGTCCAATCACCTAAATAAAAAGAAGTTTGTAAGACGAAATCTAAGTTTCTGATGGCATGAATAACTCCGATAGCTCCGCATGCATTCTTTTCTAATTATAACGGCTATTAAAGACGAGAAGTGTAGTCTATGATTCTTCTAGTCTTCTAGACCAAGAATAATTGCAAGATATTTTGGAAAGCATGCATGGATAGATGGTAAATGTGCACGCCAAAGCAAACAAAAAATTCTCTTGTTTAATGAGTTGGATGCAATAAGCCCAAAACTTCATATTATTTCAAAATAAAAAATGAAAAGAAAGAGAAGTACTGTAGAAATTTTCAACTTTTAAATAACCAAGGTATTTGACAAACTTTCAAACGACAAAAGAGACTTTGACAATTTACCAAAATAGACATCACTATAGTCCACAAAGTCAAATGCAAAATACAAAAATAACTACAACTTTATTACAACAACTCCAAGTAGCTTGCAAGTTTCAGATGGAATCCCACCACACGGCTATGAAATAATGGTATTTATCCTTATATTTTGAAAATGTAACCAGGCAACTGTCAGATGCCTAGACTAACAAGCAAAAGATGTACATATTTGATATTCCAGTTTTAAAGCATTGGTTTAATGTCAAGGCAAGGCATGCAGGAAATCAATACATTTTGTATTCTCATGATCAGTGAGCCTCCAACCAAATTTCCCTCAGAAATCAATACAAGTATATAAATAATCCACACATATGTTGTGTTTCAATGGATGATCTTCCTTCCGATGTTCTTCTGAAATATATTTGCACGGTTGCCAGACTCAACTGATTTGGCACTTCATGCCGACTCCTTTCCCTCTCCTACCATGTATCATCCATCTCCCTCCAACAGCACTGACAGTACAATCCGATCCCTTTCAAGACACGAGCGGTGAACTTGGTCTCGCTCCTCTCCTTGTCCCTCCAATCCATTTCCATTTCTGCTAGGTCAAATGATCATGCGGTGTTGCATGAGAGAGACTCTGGAGATAATGAAATTGATGGAATCAATGATCTTACTCATTCTGATTTCCTCTCTGCATGGCTTCCTTTGGTTGGCATAATGGCAGGCAATTAAGGTCACTCAGAATTGTTAACTGTTGGAGCAAGTATCGTGCTGGGTTCTCTTCTGCTCTGTCACTCATCTCCAACATATGTTAGCTACCTCTCTTCACCTCTCTCTCTCTTTACACCCGTGATGATGCCAGTAAACATATACCTAAATATTTTCTTTCCTTGTTGCTTAATTAACTAGCTTTTACACCACAGATACACGCCACACACAATAGTTCACCTTCAATTAACGAGCACAGATAGAAATTTAAATTTGTACTATCATAGAAGCATATGGAGGAAACTAAACTGGTCTGAATTTCCTGAATATTTTCTCCAACATAAACATCTTGAATGAATTAATTACACCTACAAACAATAAATAAGCTATTATCAGACCCTGAACTTTTTAAGGATATATTAAATAAAAACTTAGTAAAAAAAATTAAAATTAAACATGTTTCCATGTAATTGTAATATCTCCGAATCAAAGCTCTAATTGTTATCTGAAATTCTGAACTTATTTTATGCAGTATACCAGTAACTAGTAAATAAGCAGGCATATTATAGGTACATATTAACCTTCAAAAAAATATTATAGGTACATATATACATGAATGCAAATGTTTATAACTTAAACTTCTTCAAACTAATTGAATGTGGATACAATTTCTGTATATGCAGGTGGCAACCTAGAGAATTTAGTAATAAGAAAAGCTCGGTTATCTTTCAGTAGTCTGAAGGTCATGTTAAAACTTACAAGTCTCACCCTTCAATTTGTTACTATTGACGATGAAAACCTTGTGAAGATAAATTGGTGCTTGCCTTTTCTTCAAGTTCTTAACATGACCCGCATCATCGGACTTAAGGAACCCAAAATCCAACTCCTTCATTTGCAAGCATGTCGTTTTACCGTTAACCCACGATCAATTATCATTTGTGCACCCAATTTGACAGAACTCAAGTTGAGATGTATTGAGCCTAGCCTTCTCATTTTGGAATGCCCTTCAGTTAGCGATCTCAACATCTCAATTGTAAAACCAAGTGGAACTATCCAAATGGAAACACCTAATTAAAGACCTAAGAAAACTTACAATAAAGTCCCTAGACATCCCACGGCTCTTGTGGTTCTTCAAAGGAACAAAAAATTTAACAACCTTGCAGCTTGAAGTGTCTCCTATTATGAGTTGGTTCGAGTCGTACTCTATATTTTCAGTGGGTGATATACTCGACACATTTGGAAGCATAGATGAACTCATGTTTGGTCCGGTGGCTTGGTATTTGTGGCAACGAGCATTCCTCCCTGCCTTAACATAGCAAATCGAATGTGTTCAAGGAGAATAACAGTCAATTTGCCTCCTGAAAATTTCAACGATATTGCGATTGCATCCAATGTATTAAAAATGTGTGCTAGGTCGTGTGAAGTGCATCTTATTTTTTACTTTGATGTAGCAGAAATGGAGAAGGAATAAATTATAACAAAACTTCTAAACTCTTTCCCTGGTGTCAGATGGACGTGGAGTACTTCTGACAAATTAAGCTTAGAATTCTTCGATCGACTGCCACAACCTCATCTCTATACATCTTTACAGAGAAGATATTAATAATTTTTTCTTTGCCTTTCCATTGTAACTATTAATATGACTGTATGTGTTTGTGATAGTAACCTTTCAAGTAACTCTAAATAGTTTTAGTTATCTTTATTTTTTTTTTAATGGTCAGCGACAAATTGTCCCTAGAAAATATATTGATAAAAAAATTAAGAGTATTTACAAGGTCCTAATTTGATTACTCCTCAACCTATTGCTATACACGGATACCCAAGCAGACATCCGACTACTCCATGAGAGGGGGATCCGTATCCTCTCAGGTACCTGACTCAACACAACTGAAATGGATGACCCAGATTTAATTTCAGCCGGTGCCTAATCGGGATGGCATAGGGGTCAGTATTATTTTTGCTTTGAGATTCGTACAAAATCAAACGTTCCAACTTCATGCTGTCTGATTTAATTGTACTCAGTCAGGTAACCTGAGGGGATGTGAATTCATGAGAGGGAGGGAGGGAATGTTGTCCAGCAATTGAAATTCAATTAAAATTACAACAGCAAATGTTGAGGTCTATTAAGCCACTCAACACTTTCAAAGACCTTATAATCTTGAAAATGCACTTAGTTTAAACACAACATTACATATACTTCATCAATATGCAAAACAAGGTGCTCGTGTGTGAGAGAATTCTATACTAAATGAAATCGGTAAGATCCTGTGCAGGGGTTATAAATTCAGCATGTCAATTATTAGATCCTGCGTACTGGAAGGTGACATATTCTTGTTAGCCTAGTTTACTCAATACAATTATGAGATATCTATTAATATTAATGTCAACAATAATAGTGATTATGATAATAATGATTAATATTAATACGGTTTTAATTTTATTGCTATCACAGATTAAATTTACTAATATCATGCCTGAATTTAAAAAAAAAAAAAAACTTAAAATTTGTGCTCATTTGTAAATTTTTAGTTCTTACATGTAGTACTAGTGTTGTGAACTTGTAAGAAAGTTGGTTCTTATTAGTGATGAAATTTGTTGGCAATGCAAATTAAGCAATCGTAACGAGAGTTAAGTATGAAATCACTAATTTTTAATAAATTTCAGTACCAAATAATATTTCTCAAGTTGAAGAATGATCAACACAAAAAGTAGAAGAAGAGAACTTTTTAAATCTGAACCATTTGCACTTGTAATTTAAATCTGAACAATTTAATTACTAAGTATAAATTCTTTTGAAAATATAGATAAGAAATTAATGTTGGGTCCTTATCCTCTGAGAGTCCGAGATATGTAAAATTTCAGTTTATGTAAAACCGGATTAATTTTTTTCAGTGCTTATTGAAAACGCAGAGGACAGTATTATTGTACTTTAAAATCATGCAGAGAAAATTTGCACGGCTCAGATTTTTCAAAAATCAACTCAAAAGTTTAAGATATCTCAGGCGATGCGAATTCATGCAAAAATAATTTTTCAAAAAAAGAATCATCTACCCTGTGAACAAACTCTGACTTCCGTTCCAGTTTGTCAGGTCTCAGTGTGACAGTGTCCTACCGTCTGATTACCAGTCAAACGAATTTGCAATTTCCGACGCGTGTCATTTGTTGCAACAATTGACCATACGGAATCCGAAGAATTTTTTTTTTATATAAACCATAATTAAGAAATTGAATTTTATCAAACTAACATGATTACATTTTTTTTTTACAAAAACAGCAAAGACCGAACAGCCAATTCGGTCCTACATTTTTTTTGGGGTACCAAATTGGCTATTCGGTCCCAGTTATTTCACACTGTTTGGTCCCCAATATTTTTTCAACTGGGACCGAATTGGCTATTCGGTCCCAAATAAAATTTGCATTTACACGGATGGCCACACTAAACGTGTGAAAATGTGTGAAATAACTGGAGACCGAATAGCCAATTCGTTCTAAAAAAAAATGCAGGACTGAATTGGTTGTTCGGTCTTTGTTGTTTTTGTAAAAAAAATGCGGGACCGAATTGTCTGTTCGGTCTATTACTCTACATTATTCTACAACTGCACTAAAAAAATTAAATCATTAACAATTAATTAATACTATATGCAAAGAGTTAAGTTACTTACAAACTAAATAATTCTACAATTAATAGTTACACTACATAAATCTAAATTGCACTAAAATTAAATCATTCAACAATTAATTTATATTATATGCAAAAAAATAAATTACTCTACATGCAAACTAAAAAATTATACAATTAATAATTATACTACAAAAACCGAAATTATACTAAGCAAAATACCGGTCGTTGTATGTTTACCGTTGATAGAAAACTCAAACTAAAATTTGAGGCACTAAACGATGTTCTTTTGCAATTCTAAATCCGTTAGTGCCCAGGGATGCTCCCCTTGGAGATGCTTCCCGGGTAAAATTCAGATCCGCCTCGTCTCCCCCCTTTTTCCGAATTGTGGTCATATGCGCAAATCTGAATTTCCTAGTCAAAGTTATGGTTATTTAAAGTTTTTTTTTCAAAAAACAAAGATGCTTCCATGCAAAAACACCGATAACGCACCGATGTTTTATGCCCGGCTTAATGACAACAGAAGTGCATCGATGTTTCATTGCCAAAACATCGATGACGCACCCATGCTCTCTAAACGATCATAACTTTAAAATGCATTTAATATTTATTGTGTTTGTTTGCTTATATTTTTAATGGATTATGGTTTTATTTATTATCCAAAGATCATTGAAATTATCTATGATTGTTCAATATATGTATTTTAAATTTAATAATTTGTATTTTAAGTTGGATATTAATAAACATATCGGTAAATTACTCTATATGCAAACTAAAAAATTCTACAATTAATAATTGCACTACAAAAATCTAAATCACACTAAACAAAAACCTAAATCACAGTTTTTTCAACACGCGGCCACAGAAAATCTGAAACCACAAGGGACCGAATTGGTTATTTGGTCCAAGCTTTTCTCGGATTTTCTGTGGCCGCTTCCACGAAAATCTACAAAAAAAAAAGCAGGGACCGAATAGCCAATTCGGTCTCAAAAAAACCAAAAATACGGAACCGAATTGGCTATTCGGTTTGTGTGGCTTTTGTAAAAAAAGAAAGTAATAATGTTGGTTTAGTAAAAATCGAATTTCTAATTATGGTTTATAAAAAAAATTTCGAATCCGAATCTCTGTTTGATTATGTGATCATGTATTCATGTCGGCGATGCCGGAGCATTTTCTGATGAGAGATACTTCTGACGTGGTCGATCCTGATTATGTGTGGGCCCCGCAAGAATGCTACTCCCAGCTTCAATGTGGTCAATTGGACTCATGCAAAACGGAAATACACCTGCTTGGGTTGAAGCTCTCTCTATTTTTTTTTCCTTTGGCTCTCTAGAAACCAATAAATTTATGCGTTCCCTTTTGTCAATATTTGCGCTTGTTCATGTATGATGTATGGCCTTATAATTCAATTATGGAATGAACATATGCGACATATATACTACAGATTTCAAATTTAATTTGAAATGCTGGTCGAGAAATTTTCATATATTATGACTATATTTGTGGAATCTGTACGTAGGTAGTACGACATCTAAAGGATTTTTTACTAAGAAAGCAGTATATATGCATGCTTTGTTTGATCCAGGACAAGTTTATCGATTGAGCAAATTTAAGTTTAGTAATCATCGATAATAAATGATAATTATTTAGACATCTTTATATGCCATGTTACTTGTCTAATACTAATAGACAATAGCTAAAGAAATAGATAAAAAAGATAGAATTTTTTTTGCATGCATCGATCGAAGTTCGTAGTTTCGTACATCGTATATATATATACAGTAACAATTATATATAATAAGATGATGTTTTAAGATTTTTATTTCTTTTTAAATGCGTAAGTACTATTATAGTAACATTTTGAACACTGAGATTGAAAAAAAAAACTAATTTTATTACATTAAATTATTTATTGATAAAATTATGCCTTTCTCAAAATGCATGAAATGGGACCTGTTGTATTGAATTTGTATTTTGTACTGTTTCTTCCCTTTTATTTATGTCCTGGCTTCAAATTTGTTTTCGTTTGACCTGGACCACATTTTTTATTCGAAATTCGAAAACGAAAGAGTTAAAATAGTTCTGTGACCAACATTTGATGCGTATAATAAAAGCGGGGAAAAAAGCATGAAACAGTACACTAGCAGTTTTGCAGTAGAAACAGAGGAAATTCAGAACATCAAAACCAATTAGCAACTAAAGAACCTGGCAACAGATAGGAAGGCGACAAATTTAGAGACTACGATCTTTTTTAAGACTAATTAAATTCCCAACATATGAGAAAGTCCATACTAGCTTAATTAATCAACACAGCACAAAATATTCCATTCCCTGAACAAAACTTCAAATTGAAAATATTCCATATCTAAAGCCACTAACCTTAAAAAAATATATTCCATATCCATATTGATTAGTTTTCATTCCATAATTGACTTAGCCTTCACTCTAATACTCCACCTATCTAAACTAAACTCTATTACTAGTCCTGTCAAATAGAGAAAATAAAATTCCAGTAAAGAAACTCAACGCCTAAATTAAAGCCAACATTTCATAAGCAGCACTTTATATTTGTTCTATAGCTAGACAAAAACACCATAGGAGAGGTAAACATGTACTAAGTTTAATCACTGCCAAATACCACAGAGATAGCTCAAATCTCCATTCAAGGAGAATATTTCGTTCTCCCTACCGCTACTCTCTGTCGAGCTCTGCATTTCCGGCACAGTCAATTGCAACCCGTCAACTGACAAGTTAAAATTACCAAAATACCCACTAAGATCAGCTGCAATCACGTTTTGGTACACTGCCATCGGTACCGGCTGAGGTTGACCCACAAGGCTCTCCACAATTGGTGCTGATACATCAGTCTTTGCAAGGTGCTTCTTCGCAAGGCGCTTGGAGGATTTCTTTCGGGTCGCACCACCGATTGGTACATTGCGAAGAGCTCCTCCCTTGGTCCAGTAGCGGCGACAGTTCTTGCAAAAGTGGCGTGGCTGGGAGGTATTGTAGTTGTTGTAGTAGCAGAATTTGGTGTTGTTGGAGCCGCACCGGGGGCAGTCGAGCTGCTCATGCTTAACCATTTTAGTTTCTGGAGTTGTGTTTGAATTGGAATCTGGAACTTGCGTTTGCATTTGCATTTGCATTTGCATGGTGATGGTCAGTTTAAATTTGTTTATGATAAGGGAATGGAAATAAGGTAGGCTTTGCAATTTGGAAGCTGTTGGTTGGATATGTTATATATATATAGCATAGACCGATAGACAGGTGAGAAAGGGATCAAAGTCCTTGGTCAAGTCAAGTTCAATGACTGAAATTGTTGTACTATTTTCAAAGAAGAAATAGCACGGAAACTGCGATTTCCAGTCGGGGCGCGCAGAAAGGTCGTACTTGCATTTGAATTACTGTTGATACTTACTGCTAGGTAAAAGACAAGAGCGATGACAATTGCGTGAGAAAAAAACGACAAGTATAAATTGTTAATGTTAATTTTTTTTTTTTTTTTTTTTGAGAAACAATAAGGGTCATGCCCTCATTTATATTAACCATAAGCGGTTACATGGGTGACAGGTTTCTGGGGAGGAAATCTGCGGTGGGGGAGGGGAGGATAGCGAAAAAAGAAAAAAATAAATGCGGAAAAAGTTACAGAATTGCTCCCAGCTAAGCTAGGGGTGGGAAAAAAAAAAGAAACAAAAAGAAAATGTAAAGGTAAATGTAACTGTAACTGTAATTCTAAATTTTCTATCAATTGTCTCTGAATCTTCTACCATAGTCACCTTTGAGCTGTGAAAATCTCCACTGCTAGCTTGCATCTTCTATCGATTCTTCCATAAAGCGAACGGGTGTTATGATTCACATCATATGTTCAATTTCTGATTTAAACTATTTTATTTGTAGTGAGATTGGAACGAACAATTTTAATTGACATAAAGGTTTATATAATTATATTAGTACGAACCTAAATTTCCTCCACACAAATTAAAGTTTATTACACATTTTTCTTTTTTGGACAGATTGATAGCAGCTATCAACCAGTTTACTACAAAAAAGTTGTAAGGCATTTGTGGATTTTACTTTTCCTCGCTCCATCTAAAAATTGCAAAAAATGGGGTATTTTAGAGTAATGATCTCAAACAAATATTTAATACATAATTATGATCATTTTAGTTAATGTGTATTTTTTAATTTTTATTTTTTAAATATATTCACAAATAAATATAAATTGTAATAAAATTAATATTATGTCCAAAATATATATGTTTACAAAACCTCAATATATCCTAATTTTTTTTATATATATAACTATGCAACTAAATAATATGAAACAATCACTTAGTCTAAAGAAAGAATTTTCAATACTTTATCGTTTTCAGTTCAGATTTGTAAAATTAAACTGCACGTAGTATGTCTAATTCCAGACAACAATGCCTGAAATTATAATAGCCAAACAAATTTGAAAAAAATAAGTTATGTTAATCTCTATAAATAAATTTCACACTTGCAAACTATATTTGTATATTTTTTTTTTATATTTTTAAGGAGAACTTTGTTATTGAAGCTATATTCCATTAGTTTCTTGTTGACGCTAACAACACCTGAAGTTGAACTCTGTATTTTACATTTCATTTTTTTTTATTAAATAGATACAAATTTATTGTTTTTGCATGTTCCAGAATTTTCTCAAAACAATATTTTTGTACTTATCTAAAAAATAATAAAATAATTCAAAAAAATATAAAATTTTGTCTCCGAGGAGGCATTTAAATATGCTCTCTTTTAAATTAGACTGAACAATTGAAATAAATCAATTCAATTTATATAAAATGATTTTATAAATTTTAAATCAAATCGACCAAACTCATTCGTTTTAAATCAAGTTATCCGAATTAAAATAATATTGTACCTTATCTTTTAAAAAGTTAGGGAATACGATCATACGAATGATGTTTAAGAGAGAAATTTTCTTTAATGTGGCAGCGCATGACATCGCTTTTATGTTTTATCTGTTTCTGTTTTTGTCAGATTTCAGTATACTGTAAGTCTGACTTCCGGTCAAACAAATTGGCACCACGCGCTTTTACTCGAAAAGAAAAGAAGAAACGATTCTTTTTTGTTTTTTCTTTGGGAGAAGAAAAACAAAGTTGCAATTGCAACCTGGATGAGAGCGACACGTTGCAATGTTGCACCGATTGATTTTGTTAGAACGATACAGAGAATTCAGGGTCAGTGGCATTTTTTTTCTCATGGACTTCACACTATTTAATTGAATGGAGGTGAGATTTCTTCGATTCATTTAATTTTCCGTTTTATAGCCATCATTTATATAATTTCGAACCAAAAAAAAATTTACAAAAGCTGTGAGAGTAATATTTAATTCAGAAAGCTCGCCTATTTAAAGAAAAATCTTACGAAAAGAAGACAAATTATAAATTAATATTATGGAACCACATTGTGTCAATCTAATTTGTGATTAAGTATTTGAATAATTTTTTTTCTAACGATCTATATATTTAAATCAGGGTTCTAAATAGCTAGCTATAGCTTTTCCGGATCATAAACGCTAAGCTATGAGATAAAATTGCGCTAACTCAGCTACGACCGCTATAGCTATAATAGCTGACCCCTATTACCGCTATATGAGACCCGCTATAGCTACCCCTATGCTACATGGTTTTTTTTTTTTTTGCAATTTATATGGACTTCTGTACTTCTATTCTTATTTCTAATGCTATATGGTCTTCTATGATAAATATACTAAACCAAACTATATGCTTCTATTTTTATTTGTGATTTATTTTATCATTCTATATCGAGAAATATTCAAATACTAATTCTTCATTTTGATTACTCTTTTTATAGTATTCATTTGTAAAATTATTATCGTTCGTTTCAATTGAAAGCTGATTTTGATTATTATTATAATTATAAAATGTTTAAATATGTATATTGACTTCATTTACCTTATAAAATTAATTGCTATTTGTCTATTATAATATGTAATACCATGAAGTATAAACTATTAAATTATGTTATTTTTTAGATTTTTTTTCCTTCTTATTTGCGTAATTGATAAAAAGTATAGACTTAGATTAGTTATCATTTAGTTGTTATATCAATTCTCTAATATTGATTATGTTGATAATTAGTAGAAATATAGAATATAAAGTTTGAAAAGGAAAAATCGCTATGTGTGATAGCTTCCGCTATAGCTACGCTATTCGCAATAGCTTTTTTTTTTGGTCTCCCCGCTATGCCGCTATAATCGCTATTTAGAACCTTGATTTAAATAGGTGGGCTAGGGTGCTTCATGAAGTAAAGCAATTTTTTTACTTTAATCTCATATTTTGTGATTTTAAAGTTCAAACTGTTGATCCGAACCCCTCAAGTTAGATCACTATTTTAAATTGTACTTGGAGACCAAATTTTACAATTTAAAAAAATACTATATTTTTGAATTTTTGAAAATTACTGATTTTTTATAGTCCACAATTTTCTGAAAAATAATGATTTTATAAAATTATATAAAAAGAGTAAAAGTTTTCAAAAATTGGAAAATTTGATCTCGCAACATAATTTAATATGGAGATGATCAACTTAAGCATTTTGAATTGATATTTTGAACTTTCAAATCAAAAATACAGACGTGAAAAAAAAATACTTACTTTACTTCATTAAACACCGTAGTCCAACTCCCTCTCTCTCTATATATATATACATATATATTAGAAGATTGTTTAATCATATCAAAACAAGAAATAAGAATATATTAGACGATAACATGGCCATTTCGGTCAGCAAAGAAAAATAGAAAACAATTTATTATCATATTACAGTACTGTTTTAAAAAAAGACACTCACGCACACCTAATTTTTCGAGATATTTAATCCAGGTGCGGAGGCAGTCTTCCAAAGTCATTAGGGTCAAACCTCGAAATTTTTGCATGGAGATCAATCGTATATTTTTTTTAACAAAAATATGGAGGTAAATTTAATTTATTGTATTTATAGTATTTATTTTAAATTATATAACAAAATTGTGAATGACTCTGCCTCTGATTTGATCTATATGAAGTTAACAATAAACTTTTTAGTAACCGAAGCCATAAAGCATTATATTCCTTTTGATTATTATTACTTGATGAGAGTAGACGAAAAAAATAATATTTGTACATGAAAATATAAATTCGTTCATTAATTGCTGGATTAATATGTACAATTATTAAAAGTTTATACACGTCAGTTTTCGTAAGTCTGAATCTATTTGGCCACCAATAACAGTTATACAAATAATAAGAAAAATAAATAAATTTTTAGTAGGGTTATAATGTTTTTTGTTTTCTTAAGTCTAAATCTAATGTCCCATTGATATCCTTATCTTTGTTTTCAAAGTCCAAATTAATAGTCGATCCGAACTGCTCAACATGATCTCCATTTTAAAATGTGCTTGGATACTAAATTTTATATTTTTTTGAAATTGTTTTATTATTTTTTAAGATATGTACAAAATCACTCTTTTTGAATGGTCCAAATCTTCCGAAGAAAAGTGATTTTGTATCTATCTAAAAAATAGTAAAAAAAATTGCAAATAAAATTTGGCCTCCAAGCACATTTTAATGTGAACCATGTTGAGTGGTTCCTAATTAACTATTTGAACTTTAAAAACAGAAATAAAAAAATATGAGATGTGATTTGGACACACTAAAAATGTGACATTTTAACCCTACTCAATAATTTTATTTAATTTATAAACAATGAATTAGCAACATTTTCCATTCCAGATTATGTAATTTTGATATTGAGACAACAGATTTATATATAAAATTATCACAAAATAATTTATGTTTTCTATATCTCAATTTGGTCGATCCAGTTGATATCAAATTATAAGAAACATATATTTTTTTTCCTTTTAAAATTTAACAAATTATTAATAAGAGAAGAATGCTCACACACATACATATGTCTCATTTATTATTCAAAATGTTTATGCCTTTAGGTTTCAACATAAAAATATAAAAAAAAATATTACGATAATAAGATAAAATATGTAAATGTTGACTCATTTTAATCGCGAAGAACATTTTAAAACTAAAATTAATCCACTCTGATAAGATTTAGAAGAAGTTATGTACATATTGAAAGAATTTGAATTAGAGTGATGTTATGGTGCTTTTTAATGTATATCTACATATCTAACGTGCTTTGCCGAAGTTTTTAAATATACCATACTTCAAAAAATAATAAATCAAATAACCATGTTTTTTGAAAAATTCGAATTTTGATATTGCCGTATGCTCTAGATGCAGTCATCTTTCTGGGGGGCCTTATCTAGGGGATGCGGACCATTTCTGGAGTGACCACATATAGGGGATGCAGCCGTGTCAAAATTTGAATTTTTCAGAAAACGTAGTTATTTAATTTATTATTTTTTAGAGTATGGTATTTTAAAAAATTACAGCGTGCTTTAATACAACAAATGTTGGACTTGTGTCAAAGTACGTATCGAATGAAAATCAAAATACATGTAAAGATTGTTGTATCGAAGCACACTAAATATGTGTACATTGCAGAGTAATTAAATAAAGACGTTGGATTCCTGATGAATAAGTGGAAAAATTTATGCAGGTTTTCTCGCTGCTAGGAAGCAAATTACTAAAATTGAGTTACAACACGAATATAACACTACGCTCTGCCGCATCAGATCCTAGACAGTTTCGAACTGTTTTGGTAGGGTACTGTGGTGTCGTGCCACGATGATTAAAGGCAGAAGCAGTGAATCCTTATCCTGGTACGGTGATACCTCATCGAGTTACAATTAAACATGATGGTGGTGTTTGATTGTATCTAAGATTAATGAGGTGTAAATTAGTTATTACAATATAGATGGATCAAAGTTTTCATATTTGATTGAGTTTTAAAGTTAAGTCATAGCTTAAAATTATTTTATTTGGTTAGAATTCGTGGTTTAAATATGAATGATCAAAGTAATTCATATTATATATTTTTTATTTTTTATTTAGTAATTTATGATAAAATTAATTTATTTAACATTTTAGGTCAATTTTTAATTAGTAATTTTTGACAAAATCGATTTATACAATATTTTATTATTTCATTTACATATTTTTTTTTTGAACCATAAGTTTGTTAAACGGTATGTAAGCAGTATATATATGGACTATACGTTAAACCATCTTGATAAGCGGCTTAACTTTTTACGTTTTAAGTTGGTATAAAGATCGACTTATATCATCTTAATCCGACTCAATTAAGAAAATTCTATGTCCGTTTTGAGATTCGTTTCAGGTTAAGGAAATTCTATGTTGGATACCAAATTAACTAGATATAGATTCAAAAGCAGTGGAGTAAGTTGGCTGGATTTAGATGAACGTTTTCTTAATCTTTAATTTATTTTTTACTTTATTTATATGTTTAGATTTAATTTTGTTTATCTATTCATTATTATTTCTTCTTGTTAATTTTTGTATTTGAAGTCTTTGAAAATGACAAAACAGAGGTTATCACAAATCACACATATTGGACCCTGACGAGTGATTTCCCCTGAAAAAAAAAAAAAAAAAATTGAATTGGCGATTGACAAACACGCTCCGAATTTGCTGAATTATTTTTTCCTTCTAATTGTCCAAAGTAATAGTAATGTTATTAGAATGGAACACCAATCCGATAAAGTTTTGGACCAACCGGTTATTGATTGGATTAGTGGTTCAACCTGTTTAATTACTGATTTTATTTAAATATTCACATATATATGAGATATGAGAATTGTTATAAAATATAATTTAAGACTAAATTTATAGATATATTTCAAATTTAATATTAAATAAAATAAATTAGTAACTTTTATAAAATATGTCTGAATGTTTTTTTAAGGCGAAAGAATTTAATGACCCGCAATTTTCATTATTATTTGATAAGTACTGTGACATTATTTTGTAATAGCAACAAATTATATTCCAATAAAAGATAAAGCATTTCAACAAAAAAATAATAATGACAATTCAGATATAGATAATTGAAACTTAAAACTATATCCGTATTCGTATCTAATTTTTCAAATACAGATTGCATATTATCCGCTCCGTTTCACCTTGCCTAGATACCAGTAGAAAAAAATAATTATGGAGAATATTTTCTTACTATTATTTGCATGACGCAGGCATTAATTCACTGTAATGCAACATTAACAACTTTTTATTCTGGTTATTCGTCTCCGAAGGTTATTCATGGACACTGATTTTGCGCTAGAAATTTTCGCATTAAATCCCGGTTCTCTAATAATTATAGATATTGGAGCGAAAGTATATATATTCACATCTTTAGGATTCCAAAGTAAGATATTACAGACAGATTCTTAATAAGTTCGAAATGATCTAGTGAATTTATTTTTGATTTGTTTCTCTCCTCCTATTGTGTACTATAAAATTATGGTCGTAAGGCGGAGAACAATCTACTCTTCTAGCAATTGAATGCTATAATGTTTCCCGATTCATCAGGAGGACAAAATTATTTGACTATAGCAGGTATAGTCTTCATATTTGTTATGGCAATTCTAGCTGCTGCTACGTCTTGCAAACGTAATACTGGTGAAGATGAAGGTAATATATAATGTTTCTCAGATAAATAGTATCTTAATAGTTAATACTTCAATTTTATAAAACTAATCTACCAAACACATAATTGTATATATATATAATTATGTGTTTGATAGTTGGTGTCATTCTGATCATACGACACAGATTAAGGTGGATTATCTATTCATACACTGGACGAAGTACAAAAAAATAAAATGAAAGAAAGATAACTGTATTTAGTTCATTTTAAATTATTGTGTGTTAATTCTCAATAGGTGCGGAGAAGGAAGATCTGGAGGCTCCGTACCAAGGAGATTCTCCGAGGATGGACTCTAAGAGCATGTAAATTGAGATTTTTATTATTTGAAAGTATGTGTGATATTTCTATTCTAATTTTTAGAATGTAACGTAATTTTTAATTTTACAAAATAAAAAAAAAATCAGTTTATAAGTGCTTTTATTGACTTTCATTCTCTCTTTCATGGTAATAATTAAAAATGAATTGTACGAATGTAGAGATTTAGAAATTAAACAGACTTAACTTTTATTTAGTATTTTACAACTGTCTTTAATTTTTTTTATTTATTTTAATGATGTAGATGCTTAAGAAATGTGTTATTTATTACTACTGTGTTGTTAAAAAAAATTTCGATTAATGTGTGATTTTTTTAAAATTTT
Organism: Carex rostrata; assembly: GCF_964058835.1. Classification (NCBI taxonomy): domain Eukaryota; kingdom Viridiplantae; phylum Streptophyta; class Magnoliopsida; order Poales; family Cyperaceae; genus Carex; species Carex rostrata. The sequence continues at coordinate 7,375,273 of NC_135926.1, forward strand.
GTTTCATCGAAGTAGAAGTCATGTTTAATTTTAAGTTATGTAGTAATTTCATGTGGATTTACTATCTGAAACTTAAGAGTTAATTAACAAGTACATATTAATTCATTCATAGAATATTAATATTCATGGATTGACACTTGGATTATTAACTAATTTAGAGTAAATTCACACTGAGCACTTTACAAACATTATAGTTTGCTTACCATCTTGCATTTTAAGCAAGGTTCTAAATAACGTTTATAGCGGCATAGCGGGGAGATCAAAAAAAAAAAAGCTTTAGTGAATAGCGCAACTATAGCGAAAGCTATCATAAATAACTTTTTTTTTTATTTCAAAAATTATATTTTATATTTCTACTAATAGTAAACATGTCTCATTAAGAAAAAAAAATACCAAATTGATTAAGAAATTCTAACATTCATATTGAACCAATACAAATTTCAAATTGTCATTCAAAATATCCCTAATTCAAAAACTATCGATATATTTTATATTTAAAATATACCACTACCATATATTAATGCATGATACAAAATTCAATTAATATAGTGGTATAGCCCGCATATGTTCCATTGTATTGATATAACTTGATAAATTAAAAAAAAAAAGTCTATCTAGACATTAAGGCCCATTAAAATTGTAAAATCATAAGCCCATGTAGCACAGCGGACCGCTATTGCCACTACGCGCTATAGCGGCAGTAGCTCGATTAGGGCAGTTTTATCCTGTAACTTAGTTTTCTAGGTCCAAAACCGCTATAGCTAGCTATTTAGAGCACTGATTTTAAGCATGATCCAACGGCCCAAGACACTTCCCTTTTCGGTCAATAAATGGGCCACATGGTTGCTTATAATTTTGGGGTTGCCTAGCTCCGTGCATCTTCACCGTTGATTCCCTGCTAATGCTAGTGCAGGAAGGCAATATTATTGGGCTTTGAGATTCGTGCCAAGTTAAAAAGAGCGGTCCAAATTCAGTAATTGTAAAATATTCCCTATTACGGTACGGGGAGGATCTGAATTCCGGGCCCGACATGCTATAGCCGAGAATTCGATCAGTCCAACACAAGTTATTCTGTATTAGGTTTGGCCCAAAATTTGATGAAAAATCTAAACTTGGACGGTCTGAATGTTTAAAATAGCCCAATATCAATATTGGACCAAATCTGCTTTATATAGATTTGAATTATCCGGTGCCTGATCTCCAACCAAACGAACTCAAATCCGACATCCAAAATGAAGTATTCTGTATCTCAATGGGCCTGTTCGGCTAGAATAGTAAACAAATTAATGAAAATGAAATTTGGAATAGACTTTTATTTCTAACTATTTTGATTGTGTTGAGTTCAATATGAAAAGTATCAATTAAGTTAATTCTCTCTCTTGAAAAAACAATCTCAATTCCTTTATTCCATCTCCTCCATTAAATAAAAAATTGACTCATAACGGAATAAAGAAGAGTACTTTTAAAACTCAAATTTAAATGTAAAAATTCAAACTCAATTCTAATTTAATTTCTACAAATCCACTCAATTCCTCCTTGTTTCCACACATCCTTCAAAAAAATTGAACTTGGAGGATATTTTAGAAATTTTAGCATGGGTACTCTTATGAACGCAGACAGTGAGACAGGACTTAATTCATAGGTAGGTTTTAGGCAACTCAGAAGTGGCGAAGTGTGCTCCTCGTGGAGGGAAAATTCAGTCCAAATGTGCTGCCATAAGCCCATGACAATACAAATACTGCAATTTTATTTGAATATTTCAGGTCAAATAAAAGTAACTTATTTAAAAAAGAACAAATAAACAATTAATCTCTCAAATAGATTTAAATATGATCTGCACCATGACAGTACACATAGCATCAAAAAGATGAATTTAAATTATATTAACAAAAAATATTTATCAAATACAAATTAAATTATTTGGTGCAAATTAAAACATGATTGGTTTACATCGAGTCATCTGATAACTATACAATTTTACATATACTTGATTGGAAATTCCTTCTCTAAATAAGAGTGGAATTGGTCCAAAAGATATTCTGCGAGTGGAATCGGAAAACCGGCCGAGCCAAAAACCAACAAATCACATCAGAGAGAAAAGGTATTCTATGAGTGGAATTGGACCAAAATGTATTATAAGAGACTAAGAGTTGACCTTCATCAAGAGAAAGAAAAAACAAAAACAGTTGGGCGACTCTAGCCGTCCGATTTAACACAGGAGGGCCATCCATGGTCGTCTTCATGGGCCAGGATTTCCATAGCAGGTTTATATAAATAACAAAATTGTTTACCTAAGCATAAGAAAATAATAGGCTTGTACTTGTAGCTTGTGTTTCAACATAGATTAATTATGTTGGTAATTTCCGTAGAAGAGAAATCCTTGTAATTTAATTGTTAAATAGGCTAGAATAAGAACATTTTTTAATATACTTTGTGATTCAATATGGATGGTAATGTTTGATTAAGGAATAAAGTTAAGAAGACATAAAGTGGTTACTCTGATTTAGATCGATCTAAATTATTTAAGTTATATTGAGGTGTAAAGAATGGAGAGAACATTTGAAAATAGTTACTGACAATGTATGCAACAATACACATAATACAAAATTAAAACATTCAGAGAGGTGATTTAGTTTAGATCAGTTTAAACTAGTCTAATTTCAGACTCACACCCAGTTAGAACCAACCTATTTAATGCTCATTTGATGAAATAAAAGAATAAACTCCTTATTTCATAGTTTAGACTTTAGATCACAACTAAACTAAACATAGTGTATATGATTGGTAAAATAATAGTCACCTCGAACCAACAACGTTATATTTGTAATTAAAAAAAAAATCTGAAAAAATAATAAAGAAAATATCCCACACATCCTATGCATTAAAGTTCCTTCTTTAAGCCGACAAAAAATATTATGTAGAACCTTAAAACAAGTACAAATTGTAGACAGAAACTTGATCATGATCAGTCTCGTAAGGCCTTTTCATAACAAATATTATATTTATTAATAGAGGAGGGTTCAAATGCCTCCATTTTTTGTGTCTCCATCATGCCTCCATTTTTAAAATCTTTAATAACTCAATATTTAAAACTTAAAAGTCAAAATAAAACCGTTAGATGTGATCTATATAATTTTTTCTATGTGCTCATAAAAAATTATTACATTTCAATTTTGTTTTTATATGAATCAATAAGTTGAAAAATCAACGTCTAGAAATTATCCACATTAGTACGTTTTTTACAAGTTCTTGATGACAACCAAAACAAATTTGAAATGTCATAATTTTTTACACGTGCATAGATAAAATGATTTAGATCATATCCAACGGTTTTATTTTAACTTCTAAGTTTTAAATTTTGAGTTATTAAAGTTATTAAAAATGAAGGCATGGTGGAGGCACAAAAAATAAAAGCATTTGAACCTCCTCTTATTAATATGTTGCTCATAAAAGCAAAGTCTACCATGTGCTTTTACTATGTCTAATTAAGGTCCATATCAAGATGGCAATCTCTCTAACGCAACTTCAATATACTAATTAAATATACTAAATGATTTCACTGAAAAGAAGATTGGATGTATAATAATTTAAGGAAGCATCTAATTGTCCACAGCCTTTTGTCCACCATTTGTCCACAGTTTTGACTTGCGCGAATTCTGTAAAATTACTTCTACATGCTGTATAATTATACAATATATCACATAAAATATATCAGTTAATCACAAAACATCCAGCAACTATTTGAAATGATCCCATGATAGTTAGAAAAAGATTGTAACTTGCACAACATGACAAAATAAATGTACTTTCAAACTGTACTTTCGGAAATTACAGTTATAGGAAGTTATTGGCAGTTAGAGTTAGTTATTAGCGGTTATTGGCAGTTAGAGTTAATTATTAGCGTCCGCACTGGGTTGAATCTTGTATACTGTAAAATTGAATCTTGTATACTGTAAAATTGAATCTTCTACACAGTAAAATTTACAATTGAATCTTGTATACTGTAAAATTGAATCTTGTATACAGTAGAATTTTCAACTGAATCTTGTATACTGTAAAATTGAATCTTGTATACAGTAGAATTTTCAACTGAATCTTGTATACTGTAAAATTGAATCTTGTATATTGTAAAATTTTCAAATAATACTGTAAATTTTCAATTGAATCTTGTATACTGTAAAATTTCTAAAACTAAACCATAAAATAATACCATCTATACTGTAAGATAAAAATATAACAAATGCTACATTTCAGTTTAAACTACAACCTACAAAGAATCATGTATACTGTAAAATTGCAAAATATAAACCATAAAATAATACCATGTATACTCTAAAATTGCTAAATTTATACATACATCCATCATCACACAAAAAATCTGTTCACCACAAACAACATATGTTCACCACAAACAACATTTGTTCAACACAAGATAAAAATATTCACCGCAACATTCAGAATAGCATAATAGCAACAAAAAAACTATGGACAAATAACTTTTACATTAAAAACCTCCTGTGTTCATTGTTTGGATGAGTAAGAAGCCTCATCACAAGAATTACAAAATAATATTACAAGTTATTTACCTGACTGAAAATCATAGGAGTGCTTGTAATATGAAAACATTTCAATATGCACCAATACTGTAAAATTCATCATTCAATGCTGTAACTTAAATAACAAATCCTACAAAAAAACGTTCTTCACATTTTCAAACATCAAGAAACTTTCATAACAGTTCGATATCCTGTAAAATGAGACATATATATTGTAATTCATATATATATGTACTGTAAAAAACAGAGAATACAAAATCATACGAAATTACAACATACGACTAATATTCAGATAAAAATTCAATCAAAATGATAAATCCGTTACTGCATACAATGAAAAAAACAAATTCAACAGAAAAGCTGTAAAAATGACAAGATGAATACTGTAAAATTAACAGGGCAATACTGTAAAATTAACAGATCAATACTCCATATCACCTCTCTATCATCTATTTCCTCTAGATTTTCACAAGATGAATACTGTAAAATTAACGGGGCAATACTGTAAAATTAACGGGGCAATACAGTAAAATTAACAGATCAATACTCCATATCGCCTCTCTATCATCTCTTTCCTCCAGATTTTATTTGAAATGCTAAATCTGTTACTGCATACAACGAAAACAACAAATTCAACAGAAATAACTTACTAGATTTGAATTTTGCCGTGCTCTTCAACAAAAAATAACTTCTATTCGATCGTGCTCCACGATTAAAGGTTCCATTGCGATCATGTATAAAAAACGAGATCGAGTCAGTAATCTCAATTAAAATCGACATTGCAAAGAAAAATGAATCAGAGAAGGTAAATACAAAAAAACAACAATTACGATTTCGTTTGAATCAATTTCAGTTGCTATGATATCGTGACTAGCTCCGTAGAAATCGCGATGAACTAGAGAAGAGTTATCAGAAAGAGAAAATGAATCAGGAAAGAAAACAAATAAAACCTTACCTAAAATTATCTGATTCTTACTGGTTCTTTCCGGGAAGGAAGTAGATTGGATTGAAGACGCTGCTGTGGGAAAATTTGATCGGGAATCCTAAAGATAATGAAATCAGTAAAGAGAATGAAATCGCAGAGAAGACGCTGCTATGGGTAAAGAATCGAAGAGAAGCACTACTCGTCCTGGTAGCGACGGAATCCTAAAGAGAATGAAATCGCCTCAGTTGTGGAAAAATCTGATCGGGAAGACGGTTTGAGAAATGAGATTCAAAAAGTTAACCCATGATCTGATCGGGAAGATTTAAATAGGCAAAGGATTTGAAGATCCGTTGAAAGGTGGGGACCCGATTTTTTTATTTATATCCAAAAAATAAATTAAATTTTAAAAATTAACCGAACCGGCTCCTCAATTTGAAATCTACCCAAACCGGTTAACCGTTAACCGGACCCAAACCATGGGTCCGGTTAACGGTTAACCGGATTCGTTGGTTCACTTAACCGTTAACCGAACCCAAATTTTTTATTTTTTTTATTTTTTTTACTTTTTTTACTTTTTTTTAAAACAGAAAATTTTTAATTTTTTTTTCTATTGAAAATATACATGAAAATTCGTATTTAGATTTATCAAATTTACACCAAAAAAATTTGTAAATCAAATATGAAATTTAAAATTATAGAAAAATACACATACACATATACATATTATATATGAAATTTAAAATAATATGTATATGTATATGTATATTTATATGTATATGTATATGTGTATGTGTATTTTTCTGTAATTTTAAATTTCATATTTGATTTACAAAATTTTTTGGTGTAAATTTGATAAATCTAAATACGAATTTTCATGTATATTTTCAATAGAAAAATAAAAAAAATTAAAATTTTCTGTTTTAAAAAAAAGTAAAAAAACTAAAAAAAAAAAAAAAAAAATTGGTAACCGTATATTATTTATGTATATGTATATGTATATGTATATGTATATGTGTATGTGTATGTGTATGTGTATTTTTCTATAATTTTAAATTTCATATTTGATTTACAAAATTTTTTGGTGTAAATTTGATAAATCTAAATACGAATTTTCATGTATATTTTCAATAGAAAAATAAAAAAAATTAAAATTTTCTGTTTTAAAAAAAAAGTAAAAAAAGTAAAAAAAAAAAAAAAAAAAATTGGTAACCGTATATTATTTATGTATATGTATATGTATATGTATATGTGTATGTGTATGTGTATGTGCATGTGTATGTGTATGTGTATGTGTATTTTTCTATAATTTTAAATTTCATATTTGATTTACAAAATTTTTTGGTGTAAATTTGATAAATCTAAATACGAATTTTCATGTATATTTTCAATAGAAAAAAAAAAAAAAATTTGGGTTCGGTTAACGGTTAAGCGAACCAACGAATCCGGTTAACCGTTAACCGAAAATTTGGTCCGGTTAACGGTTAACCGGTTTGGGTAGATTTCAAATTTAGGAGCCGGTTCGGTTAATTTTTAAAATTTAATTTATTTTTTGGATATAAATAAAAAAATTGGGGTGGGGACCATCATTAATATCTGTTAAAGGCAAGTGAATAAGACTTGTGGACAGTTCGTGGACAGTTCCTGGACAAAAGCCAGTGGACAAAGACCTTTTCTCATAATTTAATGTCTGACTATATATATAAAATATTTTTTTGCACGGATTTTCAAAGCAACTGCAGGAATTCTTATGATTTTATCTTGGCATTTGAATAATGCAGCTGTGGTATCCTGAGTTTCCGAGAGATCGGAGAGAATAAAAAATATTTGTATTACTGTACCAACCAGAGATAACGCGGGTTTGGGTTGGCATTGTTCTGGAATTTAAGAGAGCACATAATATTAGTAATATGCTTAAGAAACGAAGGTATGACCGAAGAAAATATATAGCTTTATTAATTCCGATTTTTTATTTATATCCAAAAATTAAATTAAATTTCAAAAACTAACCGAACCGGCTGTCAAATTTTAAATCTACCCAAACCGGTTAACCGTTAACCGGACCAAATTTCCGGTTAACGGTTAACCGGACCCTTTGAAATGGTTCGGTTAACGGTTAACCGGATTCGTTGGTTCGCTGAACCGTTAACCGAACCCAAATTTTTTTTTTTTTTTATTTACTTTTTTTACTTTTTTTTTAAAACAGAATTTTTTTTTTTCTATTGAAAATATACATGAAAATTCGTATTTAGATTTATCAAATTTACACCAAAAATTTTTGTAAATCAAATATGAAATTTAAAATTATAGAAAAATACACATACACATACACATACACATACACATACACATACACATATACATAAATAATATACGGTTACCAATTTTTTTTTTTTTTACTTTTTTTTAAAACAGAAAATTTTAAATTTTTTTATTTTTCTATTGAAAATATACATGAAAATTCGTATTTAGATTTATCAAATTTACATCAAAAATTTTTGTAAATCAAATTTGAAATTTAAAATTATAGAAAAATACACATACACATACACATACACATACACATACACATACACATACACATACACATATACATATACATATACATATACATAAATAATATATGGTTACCATTTTTTTTTTTTTTTTTTTACTTTTTTTTAAAACAGAAAATTTTAAATTTTTTTATTTTTCTATTGAAAATATACATGAAAATTCGTATTTAGATTTATCAAATTTACACCAAAAATTTTTGTAAATCAAATATGAAATTTAAAATTATAGAAAAATACACATACACATACACATATACATATACATATACATATACATAAATAATATACGATTACCAATTTTTTTTTTACTTTTTTTTTAAAACAGAAAATTTTAAATTTTTTTATTTTTCTATTGAAAATATACATGATAAATCTAAATACGAATTTTCATGTATATTTTCAAATGAAAAAAAAAAATTTTAAATTTTCTGTTTTAAAAAAAAGTAAAAAAAAAAAAAAAAATTGGTAACCGTATATTATTTATGTATATGTATATGTATATGTATATGTATATGTATATGTATATGTATATGTGTATGTGTATGTGTATGTGTATGTGTATGTGTATGTGTATGTGTATGTGTATGTGTATGTGTATGTGTATGTGTATGTGTATTTTTCTATAATTTTAAATTTCATATTTCATTTACAAAAATTTTTGGTGTAAATTTGATAAATCTAAATACGAATTTTCATGTATATTTTCAATAGAAAAAAAAAATTAAAAATTTTCTGTTTTAAAAAAAAGTATAAAAAGTATAAAAAAATAAAAATAAAAATAAAAAAATTGGGTTCGGTTAACGGTTCAGCGAACCAACGAATCCGGTTAACCGTTAACCGGACCCATGGTTTGGGTCCGATTAACGGTTAACCGAACCATTTCAAAGGGTCCGGTTAACCGTTAACCGGAAATTTGGTCCGGTTAACGGTTAACCGGTTTGGGTAGATTTAAAATTTGACAGCCGGTTCGGTTAGTTTTTGAAATTTAATTTAATTTTTGGATATAAATAAAAAAATCGGTTATTAATTGCTATCTATCTGAATGTTTAATGCTACAACATAAACATTTGTGTTGCGTACCAGAGCACCCAATCAGGGACTTATATCTACATTTATGTAAAAGAAATTTTGATTGGAAATATTGGTCCGAAGTCGGTCATGGGACGCACTTCATAACATGAAATCTAGGTTAATATAGAGACATTATAAACATGCATGTAAGATCAGGTAAAGTGATTATATATATATAGTCGATTGTAATATATGTTTCAGTTAATTTCAAAATACTAGCTAAAGAATTGGCATAGAATTGTCCTGATAATATCAAAAATCAAATTGATTTGTAACTCATAATTATATCAAAACCAAAGGTTTAAATAGCGTTTATCGCGTCATAGCGGACTGATTAAAAAAACATCGCTATGCTCAAATAACGCTGTTATAGCGCGGAATAGCACACTACAGTGCTGATAACACTATAACTTTTATAGTCAGAAAACGCTATAGCGGTGCTATAGTGTGCTATTTAGAACTTTGATCAAAACTAGAGACGATTCGTAATTTTTGACACCTCTAATGTCTGTATAAACAAAATTTGGAGACTTAATCTTTACATTTCTTTTCAAACAAAACTACAGACAATTCAAAACTTGAGATAACATAAATTTAATTATCTGAAGTTGAATTATCCAACATCGAGACAACCTATCTTATTGACTCTTTTGATTGTATCTTATTATTAATTTATCAATAATTTATAGGATTAGAGGCTTGACCACTATCTTATTTTAAAAAAAAAAAATCGAGACAACCTGCAATTTCAAATGCCTCACACTTGCAAAATTTAAAATCTGAAACCGATCTAAATCAGAGATGGCTTGAAAACAAGAGTGCTCATAGACTTGAAATTTACCCGTACCAATTTGATCCTTTATTGAATATAAACTAGTACATTACATGCAATTGGAATTAACATAATCGGAAACAATCCCACTTTGGATCAATTTTTGGCTTTTTGCCAATACCAAACGAATAAACTATAAATTTAAATTTTGACCAATTATATAAAAACAACTGGACCTGATTAAACTGCGCATATGATTACTTAGACCCGGATTTGATTCATACATATATAATCAAACAAACTTGATTGTCATTTGTGTGTAGGGGGTCATGTTGAAAATAATCAGCATTTGTAGTTGTGTGCATAAATATCAATGATTTAAATAGCGATTATAGCGGTATAGCGGGACGGTTAAAAAAATAATCGATTGCACTAAGTAGCTAGCTCTAGCTAGCTATATATCGCCCATAGGCCATAGCGCTATAGCTTTTAGGGTCTGAAAAAGCTATAGAGTAGCTATAGCTAGCTATTTAGAACACTAATAAGTATTAATCTTTCATGAAGTATTATTATTGGAAACGTTGCATGAATGCCCTCCACAATTTGGAGCGAAAGCAGTTGTATGGATTTTTCCTACTAATAAAAAAGTTTTAGTGCTTGTGCATGCGTTAACAAACTGAATTGGGCTAATAATTATAGTAAGAATTAGTCTACAATTACTAAACTATGGTGTATACAAGTATCTTATATATATTGTCAAAAGGTAAAATATTTTCAAGTTGCTGACAAATATATGTATAAAATTAGCTGACAATTGTTTTTACCCAATTTGAGGAATCAACTTGACTTAGTTTGTTGTTTGAAACCAGGAATATGATTGGATATTAGAAAAAAAGTAAAATAGTTATGAAACATATTGAAAATAAAAGAAATACAAAAACAATGACAGAACGAAATAGAAAATATGAAATAAAGTGAGAATTTAATAATTACTTAAATTTTGCATTAGGCTCCCTTCTTATTTAATTTAGTGAAAAAATTTAATTATATAAAGATGTACGGAATAAGACTATTTTAAAAATAATGGAAGTAGAATAGAAATTATTAGTCAAATTGACATTATTATTTTTTTCAATTAAAGAAAATATCCTAACCCTCTACACAATTTCATTTTGTCCAATACATGTTTTTATAGGAATTTTCGTCTGATAATCAGAGTTTCTAGAATGTCTGGTGATCGGTCAAGATCTTACCTGGTTAGACCTTTTATAGAGTAGAACTAGGGTGCTCTTAAGCTCACCAATGTTTTGGTGAGCTTAACTCTAAAACTCATCAAATCGATTTCAAACGACAAATTCGAACCGTTGAAACCCGCCTACCTTACGTGTAATGCATCTACATGTGAAATTTTTAAACATTTGAATTAATTTAGTATAAAGTCAAGCGGTCAAAATTAGAAGGTTAATAAATTAATTTTAGTGAATTCATTTTTTGAACGTTTTTGACCGCTTGACTTTATACTAAATTAATTCGAATGTTTAAAAATTTTATATGTAGATGCATCACACGTAAGGTAGGCGGGTTTCAATGGTTCGGATTCGTCATCTGAAATCGATTCGAAGTTTTAGAGTTAAGCTCACCAAAACTTTGGTAAGCTTAAGAGCACCCTAGTTCTACTCCCTTTTATATATATATATATATATATATAGGTTGGCTAAGATCAAAGTGGTAGTTCCTGAGCTTTGATGCTATCAATTCGTTTTTCAATTTTCAAAGTTTAAAACGTTGATCCGAACCGTTCAAGTTGATCTCTATATTAAAATGTGCTTGGAGACCAAATTTTATATTTTTTGGAATTTTTTTACTATTTATTAAATAGAGTAGGTTAACATGTTATATTGTTTCGTAATCTAATTATGTCTCACATTTTTATTTCTATTTTCAAAGTTCAAACAATTAATTTGAAAATATCAACATGATCTTCATATAAAATGATGATTAGGAATCAATTTTTTTTATTTTTTAGAATTTGTTCACTAAATTTTTAGATAGATATAAAATCATTATATATTAGAATAATTCAAAATTTTCTGAAAAATAATAATTTTGTACCTATCTAAACCAATAGTAAACAATTTTCAACAAAATAAAAAATTTGATCTTCAATCATATTTTAACATGAAAATTATGTTGAACGATTTTAATCAACTATTTGAATTTTAAAGATGAAGATAAAAATATGAGGCATGATTTGGACACAAAAATAATAAGACATTTTGTCCCTATTCTATTAAATAAGACAAGTGTTATATGCCCCAATTTTTTTTTTTTTGAGAAAAATTTCACAGAGGCTGTGAAGAAGTGAGCGAGACTGAAATACTCGATCTTTAGACATCCAACAGCTCCATAACTTTTCTCCTTACTAACCGTGCTACCGCGACATTCTCTATGTGCCCCGGAATTAGTCATTCAAATTGTTGGTTTTTCGATTGTTATCCAATTTGGGAACTGGTCTGCCTGAGGGCTGGCATATTGATTATGCCAAATAAAACTAATACAAGAAAATGATGATATATAAATTAAAGAACCTGACTCAATCCTCCCATAAGCTAATTAAGGACTCCATTGAATTTTTGAACGATAAAAAAAATGTTATATATTTATTCAACGCATTCTAGAAAACTCTAGCCTCTCGCTCCAGTGTACTCAAAATAACTGTTGTGTGCCTACCTGCCGGAAGGAGGTGGACTGGAATTGATCCAGTCAGTTACTGACTTGGTAGAATGAGATACAGATTATTTATTTGTCTTGTACAAATTTTAAAGACCTCACGTAAATTTGAGGAACTGAAAAAATAAAAATCATTAGGCTGAGTTAACAGAGAGCTAGGCTAGCACATTACAAATTAATTGGGAAATTCCTCGTGTTGGTTACTGTTATAATTCATTCTAAATGTATGATATCAGATAGTCTTGAACATACTATTTCGTTTGAAACATTACATGTACGACTTCATTTTTTTGTAAATGCTTTTGTACTTACGGTCATGCAACCAGAGAGAAAATAAGACATTTGATCGGAATGTAAATCTCAAAAAAAAAAAAATAATTCAATTGATTATGCATCTGAGGGCATCGTTTTGTTTTGTTTTGTTTTGTTTTTTTGAGAAAATCAATGAGGATCTAGAGGACATCGTTCTATAAATGAATTTAAAAGAAGACACTAATGCCCAGCTTTTATTGCTGTGAACTATTTGGTCTCAGTACACAACACAGACCTGCTTTAGCAGACCTGTTAGCTATCTAGCTACTACCACTGTACCAGTAAATTGGTACAAGAGTAAAGTTGAATAAATTATTAGAGTAGAACTAGAGTGTTCTTAAGCTCACTAAGGTGTTTGGTGAGCTTAACTCCAAAATCTATTAAATTGGCTTCAAACAATAATTCCAAACCGTTGAAATCAATTTACTTCATGAGTGATGAATTTACACGTAAAATTTTTAGAATTTAGAATTAATTTTGTATAAAGGCAAGTGGTCAAAAAATGTTAAAAAAATGAATGTACTAAAATGAATGTGTAGACCTTCTAATTTTGACCACTTTGACTTTATACTAAAATAATTCAAAAAACTTAAAATTTTTGCATGTAAATTCATCACTTGTGAACTAGCTAGATAGATTTTCATGGCTTGAATTTGTTGTTTGAAATCGATATAATATATTTTGGAGTACTTAAGCTCACCAAACACCTTGGTGAGCTCAAGAACACCCTAGTTTTACTCTAAATGATTAATTTTGCATATAAAAAGGCATTCTAATCTTAAGGAAGTCCTGACTTTATCTCATGATACGCTAAACAATACAGGCTTGTCTCAAACTTATTTAATTTTGTTGAAATATATCATACACATTACTTGATTAATATTCAACACATCAAATTATAAATTCTTTTAATTAACCCTTCATTAACTACTTAAATTAATTAGAATTGTTTTATAAAATTCCTACTTCTGCATTGGAAAAGTAGATCAATTACATGTAAAGGTAGAAATATTATTTTTATTATTTTGAATATCCAGGATAGACAGATAAAAAAAATTCGAAGTCTTCTTATTTGCTTAGAATTTTTTTTTTTTTTTTTTTGTGAGTGATGGAAAAGACTGACAAGTTTGTCATCATATATCTGCACATTGAGGAATGAAACTCAGATCTCTAACAAGTCAACCTACTAAGATTATTACTTGAACTACTAATTAGACCAAGTATATATAATAGATTTGTTATTCTGTATGTAAAATGCCGATTTTTTTAAAAATACCCAATAAAAAAAAATATTTTATTAAAAATAACCAGGTTTCAGCAAAATTTTTAAAAATACCCAAACCGCGGATTTTTTCTGCGCTCCGGAATTTTTATTCCGGGCCGCGGAAAAAATTCGCGCCCCGAAAAAAAAAATAATAATAATTTTTTATTCCGAGCGCGGATATTATCCGCGGGCCGGATTTTTAATTTTTTTTTTTTCTTTTTTTAGAGTTTGGAGAAAAAACAATTATTTTTTTGGTCCAACTTTGCACCTCTGGTTAACATATCAAAACACCTTCAAAAATCATGAAAGTTTACCGACATGTATTCTTGACTTCATAGAATAAGATTATAAAGTTTCATACAAAATCTCAAAACAGATTGTGAGATATCGGCTCTCAAAAATTGCCCGAACTGCTGAAGGAGTGCTTCTGACCCCAACTTTGCACCTCTGATTAACATACCAAAACACCTACAAAAATCATAAAAATTTACTGAAATGCATTCTTGACTTCATAAAATAACACTGTGAAGTTTCATACAAAATCTCAAAACAGATCGTGAGATATCGGCTCTCAAAAATTGCCCGAACTGCTGAAGGAGTGCTTCTGAGCCCAACTTTGCACCCCTGATTAACATATCAAAGCACCTTCAAAAATCATGAAAATTTACCGACATGTATTCTTGATTTCATAGAACAAGACTGTAAAGTTTCATACAAAATTTCAAAATAGACCATGAGATAATGAAACATAACAAAACTGAAAACTGAAACATAATAAAACATATACTAAGAAAATAATAAAACTGAACATAACAAATCAAAACTCAAACATAACAAAACTGAACTCTCTCTGAAGGAGTGTTTCTGAACCCAAATTTGCATCTCTGATTAACATATCAAAACACCTTCAATCATGAAGCACTCCTTCAGCAATTCGGGGAATTTTTGAGAGCCGATATCTCACGGTCTGTTTTGAGATTTTGTATCAAACTTCACAATATTGTTCTATGATATCAAGAATACATGTCGGTAAATTTTCATAATTTTTGAAGGTGCTTTGATATGTTAATCAGGGGCGCAAAGTTGGGCTCAGAAGCACTCCTTCAGCAGTTCGGGCAATTTTTGAGAGCCGATATCTCACAATCTGTTTTGAGATTTTGTATGAAACTTCACAGTCTTATTTTATGAAGTCAAGAATACATGTCGGTAAATTTTCATGATTTTTGAAGGTGTTTTGGTATGTTAATCAGAGGTGCAAAATTGGGGTCAGAAGCACTCCTTCAGCAGTTCGGGCAATTTTTGAGAGCCGATATCTCACGATCTGTTTTGAGATTTTGTATGAAACTTCACAGTGTTATTTTATGAAGTCAAGAATGCATGTCGGTAAATTTTCATGATTTTTGAAGGTTTTTTGGTATGTTAATCAGAGGTGCAAAGTTGGGGTCAGAAGCACTCCTTCAGCAGTTCGGGCAATTTTTGAGAGCCGATATCTCACAATCTGTTTTGAGATTTTGTATGAAACTTTACAGTCTTATTCTATGAAGTCAAGAATGCATGTCGGTAAATTTTCATGATTTTTGAAGGTGTTTTGATATGTTAACCAGAGGTGCAAAGTTGGACCAAAAAAATAATTTGTTTTCCTCCAAACTCTAAAAAAAAAAAAAAAAAAAAAAAAAAAAATTTTAAAATCCGGCCCGCGGATAATATCCGCGCTCGGAATAAAAAATTAATTTTTTTTTTTTCGGGGCGTGAATTTTTTCCGCGGCCCGGAATAAAAATTCCGGAGTGCAGAAAAAATCCGCGATCTGGGTAGTTTTAAAATTTCTGTTCAGATCTGGTTATTTTTATTAAATTAATTTTTTTAATGGGTATTTTTAAAAAAATCGGTGTAAAATGTGTTAAACTATATAAAGCTTGAGACATGTTACCATAAATTTATATTGTTTCTGTTGAACAATTTAAATCTTACATTACTATAATTGCTACAGTATGCAGTTCTCCGTTTCCTTTTTCTATAATATTTCTAATGCAAATTCAAACTTTTTTTCTCTCTCTCTAAAATACTTATTTGAAAATTTCTCGTGTTCAGAATCTGGCTGCGCCCCTGGTGTCTGCCATTTGCTTTGAAAGCCTCAAAGTATGACACTTTTACTGGTATTAATATAATAGTGCCCCTTGCTTCGCATGCGGTGCTTATAAAATTTGTTTGTTATCTTGCAACTACCAAATTGTTTATGCAGAGCGTATCTTCTTTTCAGAACTCCGATTCTGTTCAAATGCCATCAAGTGACACCAGTTTCATACTTATAAGTAAGGGATTTCAGAGTCTAATCCAGCATTAGCAGTAGTTGGGTGGATATTTTATTAAACATTTGAATCAGAAACGAACTAATTAAAAATATTAGTCCTGAACGATAATGTCAAAAAATTTAAAGAAAATTTTATATCCGATATATAGAGTAAGGCTATGCTACTTCGCGAATTAAACGAGTTGTTTTAATTCGTACTCATATCTCTAGTTTCGAAGTCCAAATAGCCGATCCAAACTATTAGATGTTTAATCTATATTAAAATGTACTTGGAGACCAAATTTTATATTTTTTGGAATTTTTTTACTATTTATTAAGATGGTTTGAAAATCGTTGTTTTTTAATGGTGCAAAATTTTAATAAAAACAGCAATTTTCAAACCATCTTAATAAATATTAAAAAAATTCCAAAAAATGTAAAATTTGGTCTCCAAGCACATTTTAATATAGATTAAACATCTAACGGTTTGGATCGGCTATTTGGCCTTCAAAACTAGAGATATGAACGCGAATTAAAACAGCTCTTTTAATTCGCGAAGTAGCGTAGCATTACTATATATATATATATATATATAGAGAGAGAGAGAGAGAGAGAGAGACTAATGTACATTCGTATGCATATGGCCCGATATGCATACGGTCTAAATTTGAAATTTCAAAATCTAAAACGTCGATTCAAACCATTCATTTTGTTCTCCATATTAATATGTACTTGGAGACCAAATTTTACATTTTTCTGAATTTTTTTTACTATTTATTAAGCCATTTTGAAAATTGCTGATCCAACGGTGGCTGCTGATTTTAGTGTTTTGTTAAGCTACCGTTGGATCAATAATTTAGAAAAATATAAAATTTGGTCTCCAAGCACATATTAATATGGAGAACAAGATGAACGGTTAGAATTGACGTTTTGGATTTTGAAATTTCAAATTTGGACCGTATGTATATCAGGCCATATGCATACGAATGCACATTAGTCACTCTCTCTCTCTCTCTCTCTCTCTGTATATATATATATATATATATAGTCCGGCTAAATTGCTGCTGGCAGCAGTTCTGCCCAAGTGCTGCCGGGGCTATATTTAGCCGTTTGATGTCCAAACAACAAATCCAAACCGTTAGATGTTTAATCTATGTTATAATCTACTTGGAGACCAAATTTTACATTTTTTGGAATTTTTTTACTATTTATTAAGCTAGTTTGAAAACCGCTGTTTTCAATGCTGCAGAAATTTACTGAAAACAGCGGTTTTCAAACCAGCTTAATAAATAGTAAAAAAAATTTAAAAAATGTGAAATTTGGTCTCCAAGTAGATTATAATATAGATTAAACATCTAACGGTTTGGATTTGTTGTTTGGATATCACATGGCTAAATATAGTCCCGGAAGCACTTGGGCAGAACTGCTGCCAGCAGCAATTTAGCCGGACTATATATATATATATATATATTTGGTCAAGAATCGAGAATAAAAAGGACAACCGTGGTTGGTTGATCATGTAACAGAGAACAATGTTCTAAATAGAAGTACATCGTGCAATCGTGCTTAATAATTTCCTCATATTATTCTGCTATTCTGCTTCGGAAATGACATACGCAATGGGTTTTCTCTAACCATTTCAAATTTCTTATGATACAACGAATTTCTTCAACTGGCATATATTTTGGCACCCTTCTTACAATTTGTCCAAGTAAACCTAGAATACCATCCGGTAATAAATTTTGGGTTTCGGGTTTGCAAAATCAAGACAAAGAGTTAACTGTTAAGAGTGGCACAATGATGAATAAAATTAATGAAAAATTAGATGTATATCCATCCAAACTTTTGCATGCAATTGAATATTTATTCATCAAATCTTACAAATTGTATTTACCCATTTCTTCTTTGATATTTCTCCATTAAAATATTTTGGATGGGAATAAACATAATTTAATATAAAATATATATCTAGTTAGCTTTGACTTATAATATAAAAGGACAACTTTATCTCTTCTCTCATACGTGAAGAAAGAAACATAAACGAGTTCCAACTTTAGAGCATATCGCGCGAGCATATCTAAATGCTCTACGCAATTTATTTGATAATGAAGCTACAATCTTAATTTATCCCTCTACATTTTAATTGTTCCAATTAAGTCATATCATTACTATTTTCGTTTAAAATATTAACAATTATGGTTATCCTTCTCCGTGACACTTTATATTCTGTTAGTATTTTCAACTGAAATAATAATGGAGTGACTTGATTGAAACAAATGAAAAGTTAAATGCTTATAGAGAAAACAAATTAAATTTGAATGATCAATTCATGACAAATAACAAAGTTCAGTGATATTCGCCCTCATAAAAAGGCACTTTAATGAACAAATACCAAAGAATTTAAATTTTAAATGGGTAAATATCCAAGATCCTAAATTTGATGGGCAAATATCCAAGATCTTAAATTCGATGGGTAAACACCCAATTGCAAAAGTGTAAATGGGTAAATAATTATAATTGCAAAAGTTGATGGGAGAATGAGAAATGTCAGAAAGTCCAGTCATATATACACCACAAGTTCAAAATTGCTATTAAACACGTCTGTATATTTTTTTGCCTCAATGGAGCGCACCTCCAATATGTCATCCTTAACTTGGTATTATTAAGAGTGATTAATGACCCTATTAGGTTTCAATAGATTCTATTTCTGATTTGTTCATGAAAAATATCGTAGATATGTTTGGAGCTAAGAGGGCCACCCAAGCATTCATTTTAAAAATTCAAAGTTCGAAAGTGGGTCATTCAGATTTATTATTATATTTAGAGAGACACATAATTTCAAACATGCCATCTCTTACACCACAACATCATCATTTATCACTAAATCAAAGGCTGATTCTCCGTCCATGATATTCATTAATTATTATTTTAATTTTTTTTGTTAGCTCCGCTCATTTGGCATCGATCACAAGCCTAAATTGTTTTAATATCTCAATTATTTTGACATATGACGGCAATAACACAACATTGCTGTTATTGACATTTTCCTATACTTTTTGAAATGTATGTTTCCGTATATGATATGGTTTTATGTCATGATAAAAATCTTACTATTCCCGTGCAATCTATTTTCAGGAAGGTAGTTGATTTAATTTTGATAAAGTTTTTGTTTAAATTTTCTTTGGAGTTTTTAGACAAGGACTTCTTTGAAAAAGAGTATAAAGTTTAGAGTTGAGTTGGACGGGATTAAGTGGCGGAGACCAGCAAAGAAAAAAAGAAGTAAAATTAAAAGAAATATTCTTTGTAATTTTTATAAACAAAAAGAAAGGTAAAAGTGCACTTCTCCAAAGACAATCATTTTTTAGTCTGTTTATTTATTTATTTATATATTTTTATGTTTATTATTTTTAGAAGCTTATCTCTAAGCCTTATTCTTGTTGTTTACGGTTAATATATAAGTAAGAGCAAGATCCTTGTTCTTTTTCAAAAAAAAAAAAAAAAAAACTGAAAGTGTAAGAAATTAAGATAACACTAGAGATCTTGACTCTCGTTTCTATCTCAAAAAAAAAAGAAAAAAAAAGAGCACAACTGAAGAACTTTTTCGACGAAGAAAAAACTGGTCCATATATTCTAATTACGGAGGAAAAAATAGATATACATAATTGGAGAGTTTTGTGTAAATAGGAAAGGGGTATGGATAACAGAGGGTCTGAGAGAGACCATGTAATTAATATAGATGATCTCCTCCCTTGCTTTTGGTGTATATATTTTATAATGTAAACTTAAATTTAGGGCCTTGTAACTATTTTTTTTTTATTGTCAATCAATTATTAGAGCTCGATGCTACCAACTTTAAAAAAAAAAAATACAGACAATTTATTACCATTTCCGTGTTCTGCCTCTTGTTTGTTATTCTTTAATTTGCACAAAACGCAGTGGCGTGAGTCTCTTGTCTCTCTACGGAGAGAAGCAGATTTAATTCTCAATAATAGTATATATCTTAAAGTTTTTGGATGGATCAGAGCTCTTTAATTAAAAAAAAAAATACAGATGATAATTATATAAATTTTCCAAGAGAAATCATAGAGACATCAAAGGGTATGAGAGGGGGGTGATGCATGGTTGCCATAACCCTAATTGTAGTTCACACATGGTTTGAGCATGGACTCTGTATAGTTGGAAATAATGTTATTGGAATTTTAGTTTGACGACAATATACAATGAGGTATTTTGAGCAAATCCTAAAGTTTGACATCAAGTGGATTCAATTTATTGGCATTGAACATTAGGTCCAGAGAACTTGGGATGGTTTAGAACCTTCATAGCACTTGAGAACTATTGTTTTTTGTAACATACTTTTTAGTATGAGTTTAGACTTTAGAATCAAGGATCTCATTTCATATATAATGCTGGCATTGAATTTCAAAATTACGATCTCTCATACAGAGAGTAATATCTTAATCACAGCTCCTGATATGATCAATTTAAATACAAAAGTACAATTTCTTTTAATTTTTTTAGTATGAATTAAGAATTAAAGTTCTCAAATCATTCTAATTTGATCCTGATATATTTTTTAATTTAAATATATACGAAGTGGCCTTTAAGATTATGTCAACAGTTAAGTCGACAAAGAAAGGGTCTAACATAATTAACAGCTGTCTTTATACATAATCCAAATCTCCTTGTTGCTATGTTAGCTTCAAACCAATCATATCACCTCAAGCATGTTTATTTTTTATTGGGCAGATAGGGGATGAGCTCTATATATATATATATGGCTTCCAAAATTCAAATCAAGCCATTCAACTAAACTGTCCGAATATATTCCTTCTCCTTTTCTAGTATATTAATTCTTATTTCTTTATTAGCATCAGTTCCTCGAGAAATCCTTTATCAATGGTTGCAAAAGACTATAAACCCTGTGTCCCTTTGTCAGCCATTGCAACATCTTCTACACATGGCGAAGATTCACCGTACTTCGCTGGTTGGAGAGCTTATGATGATGATCCTTATGATGCTATCAACAATCCATCTGGTGTAATCCAAATGGGTCTTGCTGAAAACCAAGTAAATATCAATCTCTCCTCTCTCTAGATCTCTAAACAATTCACCGTACGCAGTTGCTCTGTTATTCTAACCATGTTGTTTTACCTATAGGTCTCATTTGATCTCTTTGAGAAGTACTTGGAAGAGCATCAAGAGGTTTCCAACTTAGTTAATGGTGTCGCTAGCTTCAGAGAGAATGCACTCTTTCAAGATTATCACGGCCTCAACTCTTTTCGCAAGGTATATAATTACTGTCCTTAGCTTAAATAGAACATATGCTAAATCCAATACCGCAAAATTGAACGAACCTAATGGGTGAGATTTTGGTATAACGGATCACATCTTGATAACTACTATTTGGGGTACACCGTACACAGATTATCTTAATTTTTAAAATTTTGAAGAACTTGTTCTTAATTCTAGAACATGCATTCAATTCATACAACTGAAAACCCATCAGAATTTTTGTTTTAGTACAGAACGAAGGATTGAACACACGCGCATTCAGTCTCTTTGTTCTGTACTTCGAAAATAAAAAAATTTATGACTTAAATATTAACATATGTAATCAGAAAATTATAAATTTATAAATATATAGTCAAGCATTTAATATCGTTGATAAATATTTGAACAAGATAGATGGGCGCAAGAAAAGAAAAGAAAAAAAGGGTTTTGAAGGGACACATGAATCATGGAAAGATTCTTGGTACGAATACCTGGGAGACAAGGGGTATGAAAGTCGCCTTGTACTTTCGTTTAGTACAATAGTCAATTGAGATCAAGTTGTAAACAGGTTCACTAAACTATTATTATACATACTAATTTTCATAATTAACATATTCGGTCCTTTTGTTTTGGGATTAAATAGGCAATGACAAGCTTCATGGAAGAAATTAGAGGAGGAAAAGTCAAGTTCGACTCTAATCGAGTTGTTCTGACAGCTGGGGCGACAGCAGCGAATGAGCTTCTCACTTTTATCATAGCAAATCCTGGAGATGCCTTACTAGTTCCTACTCCATACTATCCTGGGTAACTTTTCAACACAAGCTAAACTCATTTTATATTTTTAATTAGTCCATTGTATACCATTAATTTCTCTTATAAATCTTGGGCTTTACAAATATATACATTCAGAACATCGATCTTTTATAGTTAATGTCTTTCTTTTTTAATCAAAGAATCACCAGATTAATTAACAATTGATTATAAAAGCATTGGGAAAATAAATAATGGGATATGTAGACAATTAATATATATCAGGCCCTTTTGAATAAATCACACTTCAAGAGACAAATAATATTTTTTCTAGTGCAAATTAATTAATTGTAGTAAAGTGCTATATATTTTACCAATTACTGTTATTAGTATTATGTAATATAAAACAATCTCGATTAAAAACAGAAACGGACAAAATATTTGATGGTAGACTTTGGTAGAATATGTTCGTCTAATATATAATTACTTACTGCCTAATAATTGACTTCGACTTCCTAACAAATTCTTAAAATACCTTTTTCAGCTTTGACCGAGATTTGAGGTGGCGCACTGGGGTCAACATCATCCCGGTCAACTGTTATAGCTCAAATAATTTCCAAATCACAAAACAAGCCTTAGAAGATGCTTATGCGAAAGCCGAAAAGGCAAACATTCCAGTCAAAGGCCTTCTTATAACAAATCCATCAAATCCTCTTGGCACAGCAATCACGCGACCAGTTCTCAAAGAAATCTTCAATTTCATTTCAACCAAAAATATTCACCTCATATCTGATGAAATATACTCTGGCTCGGTGTTTTCATCAGAGGAATTTACTAGTGTTGCTGAGATGGTACAAGAAAGAGGCTATTATGATGCTCAAAGGGTACACATTGTCTATAGCCTCTCCAAAGATCTCGGATTGCCGGGTTTTCGAGTCGGTGCAATTTATTCTTATAATGATGCTGTAGTGACTACTGCTAGGAGGATGTCTAGCTTCACACTAGTATCATCGCAAACCCAAAAAATGCTTTCACCCATGCTGTCTGATGTGAATTTCACAAAGAATTACATAAAAACCAATAGGGACAGGCTCAAAAGGCGGTACGAGTATGTGGTAGAGAGGATGAGGGAATGTGGTATTGAGTGTTTGCATGGAAATGCTGGCTTGTTTTGTTGGATGAACTTAAAGCCTTTGCTAGAGGAGGCAACAATGGAAGGAGAGCTAAAGCTTTGGGAGATGATATTGAAAGATTTGAAACTTGATATATCTCCAGGGTCTTCATGTCATTGCACAGAACCTGGTTGGTTTAGGGTTTGTTTTGCTAAAATGAACATAAAAACCCTTGATGTTGCTTTAGCAAGATTGACTTCCTTCATGGAGAAAAGAAAGAAGACATAAATGATATTTAGTCTCGTAATTAACTATAATATATATAACCAATTATTTTTCCTTTTATTGATGCGAGATTTTTGTATTTTTTTGGAAATTAGCTACGAGATGGCAATTAAATTAATTCCATTAATTTTTTTGTGTGTAAGTGTACCTAATATCAGGAATTAAATAAATAAAAAATTGTCGGCTAACCTTTTTTTCTTTTTTCTTTTTTTCTTAAAGAAGACATTTATTTCTTTTGTTTCTTTGGTACAGCAAAAGAAGCTACCGAAACTTTCTGAATTTATATTAGAGGTTTCAAATGCCTCCATGTTTTTGTGACTCCATCATGTCTCAATCTTTTTCCATCATTTTCAAAGTTCAAACAGTCGATCCGAACCGCTCAACCTGACCTCCATACTAAAATATGTTTGGAGACCAAATTTTATATTTTTAGGAATTTTTTTACTATTCTTTTAGATAGGTACAAAAATACTGTTGTTAGATGGTTTAGATTTACTGATTTTGTATCTATCTAAAAAAATAGTAAATTTTTTTTTAAAAATATAAAATTTGGTCTCCAAACATATTTTAGTATGGAGGTTAGGTTGAGCGGTTCGGATCGACTGTTTGAACTTTGAAAAGAATGGAAAAAGATTGAGGCATGATGGAGGCACAAAAACATGGAGGCATTTGAACCCTCCTCTTTATATTATTGGTGCCACATGCATGCCTGTGTATATGTCATCACGAAAGACATGAATTTAATAGGTCTGACCTGTATAATTAATGAGTAAATATGTGATGATACCATACACTTCGGGCATACGCGACTTTTCTCAAAACAAAAAGATGATGCCTCTTTTATAAATTATATATATGTATATATCTATTTCTGATTTTACTGTTTTATTAAGTCACTGTTGGATCAACAATGTTTAAAATGATTTAATAAATAGTAAAAAAATTTAGAAAAATATAAAATTTGGTCTCCAAACACATTATATATATATATAGAGAGAGAGAGAGATAGGCTAATGTGCTTTCGGTAGCATATGGGCCGAAATACACACGGTTCAAATTTGAAATTTCAAAATCCAAACGGTCGATCCGAACCGTTCATCTTCTTCTCCATATTAATATTTCCTTGGAGACCAAATTTTACAATTTTCTGAATTTTTTTACTATTTATTAAGCCACTTTGAAAATCGCTAATCCAACGGTTTTACTGTTTTGTGCAGCCACCGTTAGATCAACAATTTTGTAAAATACTTAATAAATAGTAAAAAA
Source organism: Carex rostrata (assembly GCF_964058835.1). Taxonomy (NCBI): domain Eukaryota; kingdom Viridiplantae; phylum Streptophyta; class Magnoliopsida; order Poales; family Cyperaceae; genus Carex; species Carex rostrata. The sequence continues at coordinate 7,400,430 of NC_135926.1, forward strand.
ATTCAGAAAAATGTAAAATTTGGTCTCCAAGCAGATATTAATATGGAGAAGAAGATGAACGGTTCGGATTGACCGTTTGGATTTTGAAATTTCAAATTTGGACCGTGTGTATTTCGGCCCATATGCTACCGAAAGCATATTAGCCTATCTCTCTCTCTCTCTCTCTATATATATATATATAGAGTAAGGCTACGCTACTTCGTGAATTAAACGGGTTGTTTTAATTCGTGCTCATATCTCTAGTTTTGAAGTCCAAATAGCCGATCCAAACCGTTAGATGTTTAATCTATATTAAAATGTACTTGGAGACAAAATTTTATATTTTTTAGATTTTTTTTTACTCTTTATTAAGATGGTTTGAAAATCGCTGTTTTTTAATGGTGCAAAATTTTAATAAAAACAGCGATTTTCAAATCATCTTAATTAATAGTAAAAAAATTTCAAAAAATGTAAAATTTCGTCTGCAAGCACATTTTAATATAGATTAAACATCTAATGGTTTGGATCGGCTATTTGGACTTCGAAATTAGAGATATGAGCGCGAATTAAAACAACCCCTTTAATTCGCGAAGTAGCGTAGCCTTACTCTCTCTCTCTCTCTCTCTCTATATATATATATATATATATATATATATAGGACTTGGCTACTGTGCTATGGGTAGCTAAGAGGCCTCCCGTGCTACGGCTCAATATTCGATTTTTCAAAATTCTAACGGTCGATCCGAACCGTTCCTCTTGTTCTCCATATTAATATGTGCTTGGAGACCAAATTTTACATTTTTTGGAAATTTTTTACTATTTTTTTAAATTTATTGAAAATCGCTGTTTTTCAGACAAATCTGGACCATAAAAAACAGCGATATTCAATAAATCTAAAAAAATAGTAAAATTTTTCCAAAAAATGTAAAATTTGGTCTCCAAACACATATTAATATGGAGAACAAGATGAACAATTCGGATTAACCGTTAGGATTTTGAAAAGTCGAATATTGAGCCGTAGCACGGGAGGCCTCTTAGCTACCCATAGCATATTAGCCAAATCCTATATATATAATGTACATGAAATTAATTACATTGCAGCCAATATTAGTATAGTAACAACCTGTAGGTTGCAAAAGAGGCGTCTACAAATTAAAAACTTCAGGAAATTAAAAGATATATTAACGAAAAATTGTATAAAATGTCATATTTCTTTTAAAACACTATAATATTCTTCTTCGAAATTTATTAACAAAATATCTTTATTGAAGGATTTTGCAAGCAATTCACACAGAACACAGGCGAAAGAGAAGACACACGATTTGAAAGCGTAAGTCAATTTTCTAATTTTATCTCTTACTTCAATAGAAAATTATAAATAATTTATGTGAGTTACACAAATTACATAGAGGACCAAATAAAACATGTAAATTACAAAAAAGAACAAATTTACAAATAAGTCATTCTAAATGTAATTAGGAGTCAACAAACTCCTCCCAATTCATGAGATAGAACCCTTAATCAAACCCACATTGTCACGAAAAACTTCAAATTAAGGCGGTAAGGACTTTGTCAACATGTTGGAGCCATTCTCACTAGTGCGAATTTCTCCAACAACAATTATTTCTTCTCAAGCACATCACGTATCCAATGATGACATAACTCAATGTGTTTTGATCTAAAGTGAAAGACGGTCCAAGGCAAATGAGAAAAATTAAAACCAGCAAGTCTGGTGTTGTTTCGGTACAAAGAATGCACAGGGGAGAGAGAGAGAGAGACCACCACGATTCATTGGCGCGCGGCTCACCAGACTCAAACAAATCACGTGCACAAAGAAAGCAATGAAGTTTCCTTTAGTGCGCCAAAATCCCTCACGAAGCAAACCCTAAAACTCCACAGAGCACTGGAAGAGTGATTGTTGTCCTAAAATTACCGATCCTACTGATAATGGCGAAGATCAAGCTCTGATACCACTTGTAGGTTTTGAAAACAACACACATAACGCACACACGTGAAAGAGGAAAGACACACAATTTGAAGGCGTAAGCTAATTTTCTATTTTTCTCTGTTACTTCAACAGTAAATTACAAAGAGTTTATTTGAGTTACACAAATTACATAGAGGTCCAAATAAAACATGCAAACTGTAAGAAAGAACAAATTTGCAAATAAGCCCTTCCAAATGTAATCAAGATTCAACACTTGTGAGATCTAGATTTGCCCTCCCTCTCCTCCCCCTCATTTACACCAATTGAAATACTAAAAATTGTCATTGGAAAGATTTTTTTTAATTTTAAATTATGTTAACAATTCTTTGTTGAGGAGGGTTCAAATGCCTCATTATGATATTCTTATTAAAATGTCCTTGAAGATCCATTTTTTCATATATATATTTTTAGTCTCTTACTATTTTTTTAAATAGGTACAAAATCACTAATTAACTCAATTTTGTGAAATGTGTTTAATTGGATTGCATGATAATATCAATAATATTTCTCAATTAGTGTTATTCTCATGCATTCAAACATATCCTAAATCTGTCTCGGAATAGTAACCTACCTACCAAGATTATACTATAATTATTGGATATAAAACTTGATTAGTTCAGTTAATGGTCAATTATCTATTTTAGTGTTTCTAGTTTATAGATTAATTATTAAATTCTCCCGAATATTTTGACAAGTCATGCATTTTGGTTAATATATAGCCACCAAGAGCGCCTACAGCATGCACTTCTTACAAACTGGATTGGAACTTTAAATTTGAGATGTGTATATATGTAAAAATTAGACTGCGTGTACAAGTTTGTGCTTAAAAAAAAAAAAACTTGTTTTTTTTAGTAAAAGTTAGAGATCAAGCCACCCAACTATTTAATATCCTTGTTATTACAATAAAGAATTTTCTCCATCGGGTTTTGAATCCATACAAATAAAAAAAGCTTGTTAATGTACGATTTTAATAACAATTAGTATGTTATAGCTACGTATTTAATTAAATGTCATGCTATATATGGGCTTTGTAAGAACGAATATGTATTCGTAATATATGTACATTGATGAACCAAAAAGAAAATTGTAAGGTAAATTTTTAAAGTTATGTAGTTTCGATTTCTAATAAAAAATTAACATATACTACGTTCAGAACTTTTCAGATTATGAATATATAGTATATGTAGGGATACTGATTCTGTTGCGAAAACTTTTTGACAGACCGATATCATGCAATATTCGCTGATAATAATATCTATGTTCAAAACCATCGTAGCTGAACTGTACTGAATCAAGACAACCGCCACGCGAATCATACAGTCTACAACAGAAACCAATAAAATAAGCAAGAACTAAAAAGGACCATAACATTGCCTAGCAAAAATCATATAATGAGAACCCTGCTAACATATTTGGTTTGGTTGTAGGAGTAGAACTAGGGTGCTCTTAAGCTCACTAAAGTTTTGGTGATCTTAACTCTAAAACTCATAAAATCAATTTCAAATGACGAATCTGAACCATTGAAACCCGCCTACCTTACGTGTAATGCATCTACATGTGAAATTTTTAAACATTCGAATTAATTTAGTATAAAGTCAAGCGGTCAAAATTAGAAGGTTAATAAATTAATTTTAGTGCATTCATTTTTTAACGTTTTTTGACTGCTTGACTTTATACTAAATTAATTCGAATGTTTAAAAATTTCACATGTAGTTGCAGCACACGTAAGGTAGGTGAGATTCAACGGTTCGGATTCGTCATTTGAAATCGATTTGATAAGTTTTAGTTTGGTGAGCTTAAGAGCACCCTAGTTCTACTCTTGGTTGTAGATCAAGATTTGTCAATTTTCTTTTGAGGATTGTACAAAGAAGCTTGATTGACAAGGCACATGCGAAAGATCTATATGCCCTAGCTTTTGTCGGGCTTACAACCACACAAAAGACTTAATTCACCTCCAAGGCTCCAACGAATCCATTAAAATATGGAACATTTACAATATGATCCGAATAAGTTCTTATGTACTGATGTGTGAATATCTTTTTCTTTAGTAAAATTGAAAGTCAAGCATAAGGAATCTATTAAAATATGCAACTTTTCTTTGAAGGTTGAAGGCAAATGCCCCAACAATTGATATATATATAAAATAATTTCTTTAAAAAAAAGTTAATTTACAAGGCCCTATTCAAAATAAATATGAAACTTTTACAGTATGACCCGAATAAGTTATTTGTACTGAAATGCAAACACTATTTTTTTTTAAAAGGGAGGTCAAACTATTTAAATGAGTTTTTTTTTATTTAAAAGAGGTCTTTATATTTGGATATTAAACATGCAATCTTATTTTCCCGGAAGAATTGTATTTGTACTATAGATCAAATTAATGTTTATTCTCTTCAAGGCGAACACTTCAAATACCAAATAAAACACTAATTCAATTCAAATCATTTCAAAGTAATTTGCGAAGTAAATATATAATTGATATTCGATGAGAAAATGACTAGCACACGTCCATATTTTGAGTCCAATATGCAAAGCAGCATGAGATGGTGTTACAATTCAACTTTTTTTTTTATAATAATTGTTGTGGTTCGTATAGGTTCCATTCTGGAACAATTATGTGTTTTTAGGGATTTTGGATGAGTATTTGTTGGTTCTTGGGAATAAATTGGGAGAAGTAACTTGAGCAAACTCTGGTGGATTATTGATTTTTTTTTTTTTCATAGAAGTTTACAGCACCGGAAAGATTTTCGGATTTTGCATTGAATACTCCTAGTTTGCGGCACTGGAAATAATTTCGGATTTATTTCATAGCTGTTGTGGTGCATTATTGATTTTTGGCTAGGGTTTTTAGTTTTCATTGTTATGCGTATTTTGGACATGTTATTTGAGGTTTGATAAATTGTGAGGATTTTGAACTTTATTATCCAAAAAAAATCAAAAAAAAATTACTCCGATAAAATAAAACAATATTAAATGAATTGATTAATTTTTTATTGTTTAATCGCAATGGATTACTTAATTGTCTTAAAATAAGGAAAAATAAATAATAGAAAATGGTGTACACGTGTCACACCCACAAAAAATGTTTTTAGAAGCTGTTTTCACACATGGAACGAGTCTGCGTCTTGGTTTTTTGAGCGTTAACTAGCTCCATTGTTTATATATATAGCAATTTTTTTAGAAACTAAAAAAATGAATTTTCAGGAAAAAAAAAAAAGGAATGTTCTTTCTTTTCTTTTTTTTTCTTTTTTAAAAAAAAAATAGATGGTTCGGTGCAGCTTGAGCAATTTTGAGCAAGTGGTTGATATGGGGTTTAACGTGTGAAAAACACTGAAAAAAATATATGGTGGAACTGCATCATTAGTGCAATCTCATCTATTAAGAAGAGAAAAAAAACAATCATTTTTTTTTTCTTTTCAAAAGAATTAAATTTTTAATTTATAAAAAAAATTATATAGTGTATGGGTAGAGAAAAGTCAAGAGAGCTTATAGCATTCTGACTGTCTGATACATGCAATTAGGGTTGTACTTTTCCTGGGGAGGTAGAACTAAAGAAAACTCTGACAAGAGAATGATTACAGGAAAGAGGTAATTATAAATTGATATGTCAGAATCATTTCCTCTTAAATTACATTGTGAGATAAGAAATTTGGTCTTGGAACAGAAGTTCCTCCGCATCACTCCAAAATGAAGTTGTATTCTGCTATGGGATTAAATTTGCTCGCCATGTGTTAAAAAAAAAAAAAGATTTATCCACAAAGGCGAAATCAAATTGGGCTCTTACAAGTGTGTGCATCACGGAACCGTCAAAGCTTGTTATTAAATGTCGAAGCATGACCCTTTTTTTTTTTTTTTTCCTAATTTTGTAGAATTTTCAATTTATTTTAACAAGTACTCAATATGCCAATACTCAGTTCGGAGATGATTGTCTACTTTTTATTTTGTTTATATTTATCGAGCATGCCGTTAAAGTAGAGGATCAGCGTTACAAAGTTTATATATGGATTTAAGTATTCTAATTATGGCATCAATTTTTAAGGTATGAGACTCAAGAACTGATAGAGCGTTTTTTGTACACAAAATCAAGATTTGTTTGAGTTTGAACGTCTTAATATTCAACATGCTACATGTTCCAAATACATGGTTCTGTTGAGAGAAATGTTACTTCACGATTTTAAATATCATTTTTATTGGATGAGCATTTAAATATCCTAATAATTTTTATTGGTTGTGGCAGTTTACATACCACATGGTTTAAATACACGAGTAATCTTTTTCATGCTTAATTCTGGATGTGGCTTTGCGCATGCAATGATAATAAATCCGAAATTAACTACAAACTCTACAATAATATGCACTCACCTCTGTTGTGGTGCATAATAAAAATGAATACAGCATTGAAATTTACAACTTGCCAATCCCTTTCTAACACTGGTACAAATATCTTTGGTCATAGGTAAGAAAAACAATACTAAAAAAACAGATGCGTACATCAAAGGTTTCCTCAAATTTCAGCTTTTTAATACAGCTTTTGATTAAACCGGAGAATGCCACAAGATTTAGTTAAAGTCATGGTATAAACTTTTGATGTTTTATACAATTGCTTGAGCTCTGTTAAAAGTCAAATGGTATTAACTATTAATTATCCATTTAACTAAAGTCAAAGTGCAGTTGGGTCGTCTTATCCTCTCCATTTGGTTCAATTCTGGATACCTCGGCTGAAAAATTTGGAAGTCGTCGAACTGGAGTCCAGAACTCCAGACCAAGCTTACATAATTCATTTTTAATAAAAAAAAAAATCAACTTTTTCCGAATTTCTCTCAATATTTCCTAATACCCAATGAATTTAGGAGGCTTCCAATTTTCCATAAGAGTTAAATTCTTGTGTCAACATTTGCTCAAACTGGCTAAACCGGCTAAATGAGACAACCAGCTTGTCAAGGAGAAATTCCCATCATCCAAAATCCGCTGGATAAAAAAAGATAAATTAAGAAGTCAAAAACCTCTCAAAGTTTGCTGGATCCTTTAGCTTTGAAGTTCCATGACATCATACTAGTTAAATGTTTTTTAAGTTCAACGACGCCAAATTAAGTAATACTACATTACTTGTTTGAGATAACCACATTCGCATTTCACTTTCACATAGTCAAAAGTGTACAATGCATTTGGCCAGAATCAGAAAATGAGAAAGCCTTTCTCACATATTTGACCATTAATGATGTCTACACATAGATAACTGAGAATAAACTATTAAAGGATCAAAATTACTAATCCAGGCTATATGCTGATGATAACAAATATTAAATGAGAGGAGATTTTTCAGAAAAAACAAGGTAATCCTTTCTTCCATTGAAAAGGTCAGCCAAATAATTTGTCTCATCCCTTCACCAAATAAGTACGCCAAAATATTTTCTGCATTACCCACCATTGAACAAGCCAACTATTTCTTGTTTATTTTAGGAAAACAGCAAAAATTACGTTTGAAAACAGTTCTCTAAAGATAATATTATCATTTGATGCAATGATAATTTAACTACAAACTCTACAATAATATGCACTCACCTCTGTTACAAAGAATAATAATCATTTTCTTCTTCAACTAAAATGCTAGTACTTTGTTCTATAAATGGATATTACACTATTCCCTTTCAACACTTTTTTCTAGAGCCTTCAAGTTGCTGACATTGTCAAAATTGGTAATATACAAACAAGATTTTAGTTCAGTAATTATGTTCTGCCTGCCAGCTCAGAGAAAATAATGCAAATGTTGCTCAATTTTACTTTTTAGTTATAATTCAACATGAAGACCACAAAACAGCTTACCTATCATGCTCAAATTGTTTCCTAACAGGAAATACATTATTTGTGCACCTCCAAAACCCAAAAAGACTCCTAACGGCTGTTCAAAATACCACTTTATCTATTATTTCAGTGAATCTGCAATATATGCACATGTAAAACACAAAACACAAACAGGATCAGAGTGCATTTCTAAAAGTCAACAACCAAAAAAGGCTTGCATTGGCAAGATCAGGTATGAGGCTTGGGTCTGAGTGTGTATGTCATGTTTGGGTTAGGTTGGTGTTGGCTTTATATACTAGTCAGATGAACAATAGAAAATATCAGTGATTTAAAATGCGGTTTTGTTCATGCATGCGGAAGGCCACTGCATACCGCATAAGTGGTATGCGAACGCATATGCTATTTTAATGCCGATTTATATATGCGGATATTAAAATAAAAATTCACGTATATATATATTCATATTCATATAGTTGAATTTATTTCCACAACCAATATGAAGTGTGCCTTATTTGTATATAAAAAATACAATAATTTGGGATGAGATAGTAAAACTCTGCATAATGTATATGAACTTTTAATTATATGCGCTGCATATTACGTTTTTAATCCGCATATCCGCATATTCGGACCGCATATTCGGACCGCATATGCGGCTATATGCTCAAAACTGCATAGGAGGGACTGCATGGCATTCTGAGCACGGCTGCCGACTGCATAAGCATATGCGGCCGTATATGCGGTCCATGCGTCTAACCGACCGGCCACTCTAAGTTAAAATAAGTATGAACACCAAGTTGAAAAACCATCATAAATCATTTCTTTTGGTTTACATATCGGACTCGGAATATTATTGAAATGGCTGAGTGGACTATGTAGAGTTTCAACCTAATTTGTCTATTTTAGAAGGGCTAAAATGTTAAACTTTCATCTACTTTCAAATTAACTAAGATGCATCATTTTTCTGAGGGCTGGACAAATGGACTTGTTGATGTGTTGTGTTACCAGAAATCATAGTCTGTTTGAGGACCTTTGAGGAATTCCCATACTGGGATTCCCATACCGGGTCTGGTCAGAAACCACTAGATGGTATGGTTTCTGGTATTTTCAGCAACTATCTTTCTGTGATGTGTGTTTTAATTCCTTTTCTCAAAAATCTGCTGAAACATGGAGCTATTTATTCCTAGCTGGGGATACAATTTGATTAGGTTTGTTTTGTTTTTATCAGAATGTATTGTACACCCTTGTTGGAATAATACTTTTAATGAAAACTGGTGGGCAGTTGAGGCTACTTTTCTTTAAAAAGGAAAATAGAAAACATGTACACAGGTCAGAATATTGTCATTCATTTTGGTTCGATAAATAACTCCGGGAGTTTTATTTTATAGGCATAAATTTCAGTGGATTTCAAACTTTGCCACCCATGAATGGAAGAGAAGAGAGAGTACTGATTTTTGCTACCTTATGCTAACTCAAGTAAGCATACGCACTCAATATGGGGAGTGTTAGGGAACATATCCACTGGTATCACAGCTTTCAGCTGGTAGCACTCTCTGAGGTCTTGTTCATTCTACATTGGGAACAAACAACTTTTAATAAAGCAGTTTATAAGTTAACCAAGTATACAGTAGAATCAAACATAAAGTAGTAAGAAAAGGAGATACCACGCCATGACAGAGATAATCCAGGTCACGTGCACATGTGGCTGGGTTGCATGATACATAGACTAAGCGGGGAGCCCTTACTTTCAGCAGATATTTTATTAATTTCATATGCATACCCGGACGATTCGGATCTGAAAAAACATTAGTCCAATAAAATCCTAGCCCAATCAAAATCCAGTTCCAATACCAAATTTTTTATTCTTTTCATTTCTCTGTGTTTTCTACTTTTGCAGAATAGATTCAGAAGCATAACAATCTATACCCAATATTCATAACATCTGCATTTCTGAGGCAATATATTTTTGGGTTAGTTGCAAATTTTCCACAACCAATAGGCAAGTGTTTACCAAGCAATAATTTATTCGATGGTGACAGTTCTGACCTAAGCAAGCACACTTGGTTGCTGCATGACGAAAAAGCTTGTGAACTGATCAAGTCAAGTCATCAAAAAATTGAAGGTCTGGGTTAACCATAGCCTAAATATATATATATATATATATATATCTATATGAGGAGGGTTCAAATGCACCCAAATTTTTGTGCACCCAAATGCACCCTATTCTTTTTCTTTATTTTCAAAGTCCGAATAGTCAATCCGAACCGTTAGATGCGATATATATATTAAGATGTGCTTGGAGATCAAATTTTACATTTTTTTGAATTTTTTTACTATTTATTAAGCCACTTTGAAAAATCGCTGATCCAATGGTCCAGAAAATGTAAAATCAGCGATTTTCAAAGTGGCTTAATAAATAGTAAAAAAATTTCAAAAAATATAAAATTTGGTCTCCAAGCACATCTTAATATATAGATCGCATCTAACGGTTCGGATTAATTATTCGGACATTGAAAACGGATAAAAAAGATTTGAAATATAGGGTGCATTTGGGTGCACAAAAATTTGGGTGCATTTGAACCCTCCTCTATATATATATATATATATAGGAGTAGAACTAGGGTGTTCTTAAGCTCACCAAAGTGTTTGGTGAGCTTGATTTCAAAACCCGTCAAATCGGTTTCAAATGACGAATCCGAACCGTTGGAACCCGCCTATTTTACGTGTGATGCATCTACATGTGAAATTTTTAAATTTTCGAATTAGTTTAGTATAAAGTCAATTGGTCAAAATTAGAAGGTTAATAAATTAATTTTAGTGCATTCATTTTTTGAACATTTTTTGACCGCTTGACTTTATACTAAACTAATTCGAAAGTTTAAAAATTTCACATGTAGACGCATCACACGTAAAATAGGCGGGTTCCAACGGTTCGGATTCGTTATTTGAAACCGATTTGACGGATTTTGGAGTCAAGCTCACCAAACACTTTGGTGAGCTTAAGAACACCCAAGTTCTACTCTATATATATATATATAGAGAGAGAGAGAGAGAGAGAGAGAGATGGGCTATGGTGCATTGCAATGCATGGAGGGATTTGTGCATTGGACCATAAATCTAAAATTCAAAATGACCGATCCAAACCGTTCATCTTGTTCTCCATATTAATATGTGCTTGGAGACCAAATTTTACATTTTTCTGAATTTTTTTACTATTTATTAAGTATTTTACAAAATTGTTGATCCAACGGTGGCTTAACAAAACAGTAAAATCAGCAGCCACCGTTGGATTAACAATTTTGTAAAATACTTAATAAATAGTAAAAAAATTCAGAAAAATGTAAAATTTGGTCTCCAAGCACATATTAATATGGAGAACAAGATGAACGGTTTGGATCGGTCATTTTGAATTTTGAATTTTAGATTTATGGTTCAATGCACAAACACCTCCATGCATTGCAATGCACCATAGCCCATCTCTCTCTCTCTCTCTATATATATATATATTAATTGCAAATAGGACAAATTCTCAGTGTTTTGCAAGTTACCAATTAAAAACACATATAATACCAGTATAGTACAGGCTCTCATCTATAATACCTGAAATTATAACATCTGGCCGAGGAAACTCCTTGCCAAAGTTATCATTTATTTTGTTGAGATCACCCTGGATAAATGTAGCATTATGGATGTTGTTCAGCTCAGCATTTCTTCGAGCATCTAAAATGGCCTGTGGTACCACTTCATAGCCATACACATGCCCCGCCCTGCATTGTATTAGAAAACATCAACTTTATTTAGAACAATTTTCTTTTGTTAATAAAAAAAATACAAAGAAGTTTCAAGAAAGATAATAAATACTTGAGTAGGGTTAAAATGCACCATTGGTTTTGTACCTCAACCAGTCTATATCTCCATTTACAAAGTTCAAACAGTCGATCCGAACCACTCAACATGATCTCCATATTAAAATGTGCTTAGAGACCAAATTTTATATTTTTTGGAATTTTTTTTACTATTTTTTTAGATAGGTACAAAATCACTGTTTTTGGATGGTCCAGATGCAGTGATTTTGTACCTATCTAAAAAAAGTAAAAAACTTCCAAAAAATATAAAATTTGGTCTCTAAGCACATTTTAATATGGAGATCATGTTGAGCGGTTCGGATCGACTGTTTGAACTTTGTAAATGGAGATATAGACGTGGGATATGATTGGGGCACAAAACCAATGGTGCATTTTAACCCTACTCTAAATACTTTATTATCCTATTAAATGTCTACATTTGCAAGTTTAGAAATATTAGAATACCTCTTTGCAAGGGTTAAACCAATTGTACCAGTACCACAAAAGAGGTCCAGCACAATCTCCGAGCCATCACCTCTCAGTCCTGCACACTCCTCAATTATCCCATAGAGAACATCTGCCTGGAGATATTTTTACAAATTAAAGAAAATATAAAAAACAAAAACAAAAACAAAAGACAGAAAGAGGGAGGAGATGCACCTGCTTGGTGTTAGTTTGGAAGAAAGAGTTGGCAGATATCTGAAAAGAAAGACCTCTTAGCAGCTCAGTAATAGATGATTTGCCATATAATGTATACTCCTGTTCCCCGACCGATGTATTCCCCACTGAAGTATTCACATTGTTCATCACGCTCACCTGGCAACATACATCACAATTAAAGGGAAACAAAAAAAATACAAAAAAAAGAGAGTAAATTTTCTGAAATAAAAGAGATTGTGCACACCACTTCAGGTATAGTGGCAATCTTCTCGACAAGAGGCTCCAACAGCTCTGGTTTATAGGATGATGTCACAAAATTAACCATCAATTCAGGAAGACCATTGCTAGTATCTCTGCAATAAATGAGAAATTAGATGAAACAAACTGGGGGAAATATAATTCATTCAGTATTTGTTTATTTTGGGACTAGTACTTCTCAAGAAAATTGGAATACAAAGAAAGTATAAGTAAAGGTAATCCTAACACACCGTCCTGTTCTTAGCATAAGATGCTTAAGAAACCCAGCATGTGTGTGAACATTGTAAGGAGAGAGGCCCAAACATGAATCTTTCCAATTTTCTTGAACTACCGCAAGAACCTATATAATAAAATTATCCAACTTAAAACCAGCAATGCCATTTTGAAACAACATGGATGTATTTAGAGAAATTTACAAAATCGTCCCCTAATGTCACTTAGCCTATACCAATTTTTAAAATTTCAAGGTACATTTTTGAGGTTCTCCGCTGAAGCAGGTTGACTATTGCAGTCAACTTCTCAATTTATCTTCAAACAAATTGTTACTGTGTTTTTTTCATTAATTATGGGAACAGGGTTTTAGCAAATGTCTTATTGTATAGGGGGAATTTCATGTATAAAAAAGCACAAGTAGAACAAATACACTATTACCTTGTTAGCTGCTTCACTCTGCAATAAGCACTTATCCACATCAAGAACCTTATCAAAGAAGCCAGGTGCATGCAATCCCAATGCAAAGCCCCGCTCACCCTTCTCCTCTACATCAGGGACCCACCTGTCAGCCCCAAATGAGAATTCCATCTGCCCAAAATAAAAGTACATGATCTCAATATTCGTACTAGAATCGCAGCACCAACAATTTTCCACAACTAAACCTCAGTTCAACCCAATTTAACCTTGTTGCGGTAGTGGTACTGCTCCTGGCACGGCACGATTGGTTTGATGACATCGGCACAGTCGGGATCTGTATGATTAAACTTACCGACATGGATTATCAAGTCATGCACTTGTTGCTCTTTGTACTTGATTTGTGCCTGGTATGAGAGATTCTGAGTCTTGCAACCGCCACAGTACGAGGCATACTGGCATGGTGCCTCCACCATGTCATGGTGTGGCACAATAGTCTTCAACTTTTTTACCTGACAAAAAGATTCCAGAATTAGTAGAAGAACATAAAAGACTGCTACCACCAGCTTTCTTATTATCATTTGCATTCTGATGTATATATTTTTTATCAGTTTATTAAAAAAAATCTCAGCAATTAGAACAAGGTTGAGCCAAAATGACCACATTGTCGTACCAATGTAAGAAGATCAACAATAACAAAAGACAAAGTATTGAACTTTCGCTGAAACAACTATTCAACCTTAAAACTTACTGTTGCTCAAAATTAAATTTCTATTCTTGGGTTCTAGTATCTACTTAGATTGCAGCTTTTTAGTTAAAATTTAAACAGAAAATTTCTCTGTACCACAGAACACCAATGTTGAGAACTCAATCACAGACAAATTAAATAAGATACAAACTTGGATGCAAATACCACATATGCTGCCTTCAACTTGTGAATGCACCCAAGTGTTCACTGTTATTAACCAAGCAAAAGGAAAAACACTAATTCTGATAGCATTAATGAGTGATAATTCACCTCAGCATAAGAAGATTTTTGGCCGGAAACGCGGGAAACACGGCCGAGGAATCTCTCACCAGGCAAGGCGCGATCGCACATGAGCACGAACCCCGTATCAGCAGCCTTGCATATTCCCTTTCCTTTGAAGCCCAGCGACTCGCACACCAGCTCCATCGTCTGTCCTTTCTTCGGGAAGAAGGAAGGATTCTTACTTTGTCCACTCAAACTCCTACTGTCGGTACCAGTGGTTGTAGCGCAATCAGCATCGATATCAACGGCTAAATTTGAGTGGGACGAAAAGGCGCAACGGATGGGGATGGACCAGCCCAACGGTCGCGCGCTGATGCGTCGTGCCCCGCACTGAGGCAGAGATGCCATGGCCGCCGCAGTGCACATCACTGCGTGCGAGAGTGTTCGCTCTGAAGCTCTGTGCCTTTGTGGTCAGACGGTCAATACTGTGTGGATAAATTTGGCAGAAAAAAAATACTGTGGATAAACCGAACTTTATTTCTTCAAGTGGGCCGGGCTGAAGGGTTTATGTCCTGCTAATAAAACTCGACCTGATTGCACCAAAATACGAAATTGGGTCCGAAATTATTGGGCCAGATCCTGACCCAAAAATTAAAGGCGCAATTACCTGTCGACGCCCGATTACCCAATAAAAGCCCACAAATAGTAACTACTATCTTCTAAAAGGACAGAAACGTAGTCCGCTAGGGTTTTTCCCTCTTCCGAGTCGACAACTCTCCACTCTCCAGCCGCCTCTTCTCTCTCCTCGGTCGAAACAAGAGCAGAAACAAAGACTTCACCATGGGTAAAAACTCGAGCTTGAAGAAATCTCTCTTTTCATCCCAATTGTAACTGATATCGTAAGTTTCTGATTTGATGTTTTAGGTAAGGTGCATGGATCGCTGGCGCGAGCGGGGAAGGTGAGGGGGCAGACGCCAAAGGTGGCGAAGCAAGACAAGAAGAAGCAGCCACGTGGCCGCGCGCACAAGCGCATGCAGTACAACCGCCGCTTTGTGACGGCCGTCGTCGGCTTCGGCAAGAAGCGCGGCCCCAACTCTTCCGAGAAGTGATCTATTTTCTCTCCCAACTCATTAGATGTTCAAGGAATCTGGCCTGTGGTAGTTTTTATTTTTTTGCTTTTTGTTTTTCTTCTTTTCGGTTGTAATGTGGTTTTAGCTGGAGTTTCGTAGGAATGGTGATAAATTCTATGTTGTTTTGACTTTTGATGATGTTGGAAGATGCGGGTGGATTTAATTTTTTTTTTTTTTAATTATCAAGCTCTTGTTCTTTTGATCTTTTACTTCGTTTTGGATTGGCCTGATGACCCATTTTGTGCATATACGTTCTCAATTATACCCCAAGGCTCAGGTGATTTGAACCTTGATGAGGGCAAAATTGGTTGTGGGTTGGTTTAGACCATGCTGTTGTTTGATCTTGAATTGAGGTAGACTGCTGTCATATTTGATTGAGCTATTAAGATAAGAAAATATATTTGCTGAATTTGATTAATTGGATGGGTGTTGTTTAAAAGCCTAGTTGTATCCTAAATCAGTAATATAGGATCTTTATCATAGTACCCCTTGCCTTGAACCTTCAGTATAATTTTTTTAATATCTTAGTATGTGATCAAGTACTTCTTGTTGCACAAAACATTATTATAACTGGCTTTACAGATACAACAAAAGTGGAAAAAAAATTACCCTAAAACCATGCGCATAGTACTATATAAATGGGTGAAAACAGTATATATATGGGTGAAAAAAGTATGAATAATATTTGATCCGTATTCAAAAAATTTGATGTGGATATCCGATATTCGAATATCTATATGGTTAAGGATATTTATATGGTTTCAATGATCATCATATATTTTAATATATAATATAAAAAAATTATGTTATTCATAATTATAATTAGATAAATATTATGAATTTTAGTATATTTTTATATTATTTTAATGGATATCCGATTTGATCTGCATCTAACTAATATCCAATTCGTATTCTTATCCCAAAAAAAATATATATATATAGTAAGGCTTGGGTGCTATGCATAGCATAGAGGGCTACGGTGCTACGGCCCAATATTCGAGTTTTTAAAATCCTAACGGTCGATCCGAATCGTTCATCTTGTTTTCTATATTAATATGTCTTTGGAGACCAAATTTTATATTTTTTGAAATTTTTTTACTATTTTTTAGCTAAGCAGAAAATCACTTGATCTAAAAAATTCTGCACCATTAAGATATTTGATTTTCTACCTATCTAAAAAAAATAATAAAAAATTTTCAAAAAATGTAAAATTTGGTCTCCAAACACATATTAATATGGAGAACAAGATGAACGGTTCGGATCGACCGTTAGAATTTTGAAAACTTAAATATTGAGCCGTAGCACCGTAGCCTTACTCCATATTAATATGTGTTTGGAGACCAAATTTTACATTTTTTAAAATTATTTTATTATTTTTTTAGATTTATTGAAAATCGCTGTTCTTTTATGGTCCAGATTTGTTGAAAACAACAATTTTCAATAAATCTAAAAAAATAGTAAAAAGATTCCAAAAAATATAAAATTTGGTCTCCAAACACATTAAAATGGAGAACAAGATGAACGATTCGGATCGACTGTTAGGATTTTGAAAAGTCGAATATTGAGCCGTTGCACGGAGGCTTCTATTCTACCCGTAGCATGCTAGCATATTCATATATATATATATATATACTAGTATCATACCTGTGCGTTGCAACGGGGATATATTATAAGAAATAAATATATCAATTAAAATAATAATTATCTAAAAATTAAGACACATGTTAATAGAAAATTTATATGATTTTGTATTTTTAATTAACTTTAATCGTGATTTCTAATAACAATTTGATGATATAATGATTCTTTATTTTTAAGTACCAATAATATCAAATAATAGCTCGATTCGAATCTAATATTAAATATCGTACAACAATTCAATATCAACATATAATATGATATAAAAAACATAAATAAAAATTGTTATCATGTATATGTATAGGATATATATATACACACATATTATAAGAGAAATATATACTTATACACATTCCAATTTTGTATTATTCTTCTTCTTTGTTTCTAATTTAGAATACACACACATTGACATATTATATATTGAAAATATATTTTAAATTGCCCACACCAATATGTATAGAAACAAAGAAAGAGAAATAAGAAAAAAAAATTGATTTTCATTATGATCCGTATAGAAACGAAGAAGAAGTAAGGAAACAAAGAAATAAGAAAATGGAATGTGGAGTCTTCTCAATTGAAGATGAGAAATATAGAAACAAAGAAATAAAGAAATGAATAAATATATCGCTAAATTTCATAATTTGTTCAATTTTAATTGTAACATATTGTGTGACAGCACATGTGGTGAGTATACTTTTAACTAAATTTAGATTTTTATACATAAAATAGATACATTTAATCAAAAGAAGACAAATTATGTAATTGGAGGGCTGAAATCAAATCCGAAGTTTCATCTTTCAATCGTAGCCGTTGGCGGACTGGACACTCAACGTGCTTAATAATAAAATGGAGATATATATATATATATATATATATATATAGAGAGAGAGAGAGAGAGAATGGCTCCTTGGCAGCCACTGCCAAGCACTTTCAAAAAAAAAAAAAAAAAAAAAGAGAGAGAGAGAATGGCTAAACTCAAATCGTTTGTTCCTGGGCTCAGGAACAAACGATTCGGTTCTCCTATTTTTGTAGTTCAAATGGCCGATTCAAACCGTTAGATGTTTAATCTATATTAAAATGTGCTTGGAGACAAAATTTTATATTTTTTGGAATTTTTTACTATTTATTAAGATGATTTGAAAATCTCTGTTTTTATTAAAATTCTGCACCATAAAAAAACAGCAACTTTCAAACCATCTTAATAAATAGTAAAAAAAATCCAAAAAATATAAAATTTTGTCTCCAAGCACATTTTAATATAAATTAAACATTTAACGGTTTGAATCGGCCATTTGAACTTCGGAAATCAGAGAACCGAATCGTTTGTTCCTGAGTCCAGGAACAAACGATTTGAGCTTAGCCACTCTCTCTCTATATATATATATGGATATGATTTTACCACTGTCCGCTCTGTATCTGTTCCATTTTCACCCCTAACTATTTATGTTAATGATACTTGCATGTTTTATTATTCTATTGTTCTATGGCCGTTGCATTTGGGTATTAAATCTCATGTGTGACTTAATTAGTAGCCTTGTAGTTGTAGGCTAATATTCACTTGGATTTGTATGTATGTTTTATCATTGTATGATAAGAACCCAAATTTTAGATGTGCTTTGTAATATTTTTTATGAAAATGTGGAGGTCTAGCCACCAGATTCTTTTTACCAATTACCAGAACACCAGTGGTGTCAAATTGTCAATTGTTCCGTGATGGAACGAGTTGTTAATTATTGCTTATCTTTTGTAATCATTTCAAATTGAGTTATTAAATTCATTAGATAGGTGATCAAATAATTCAGTTGTAAACAAAAATTTGGCATGGAATACCAAAGAGAATGTTTTGACATGGTGCCGATTGCCGAAGCTAATGGAAATAGAATGAAGGGATGTGTGTGCGGGCTGCGGCATTGTCATAGTACTGCTGTCACAAGTTTTGGGGACCGAATCATCTGCCTTTCTGGGGGCAGGAAATTCCTGCCCCCAGAGTCACTGCGGGTGGGTTCCAATTTAAAAACAGTAACAGTAATTAAATCCTTTAACAGTAACTGGTCTCACCCCGCAGTGACTCTGGGGGCAGAAATTTCCTACACTACGGGGGGCAGGAGATTCGGTTCCGTTTTGGTGTATAAATGTATAATCATCATTCAAAAAGTTTCAGAAGTTGCCTTTCCCAAGTTCTAATCAAGTTCCTTAAAAAAATAGCATGCTCTAATAAGACCAGTATTCTAATTATCCAATACAAATTTATACATCTTATGTCAGGATAATTTCCGCCAAATCACTATCGTATGATGTTTCTATGGACAGAACCCGTTTCTTCCGGGACCGCCAAAATAAAAATTTGGCTCGGTGAACCTGATTTCGGCATAGTTCTCCGCGCTGTAACAATCAGGATGCCTACTGAAGGTCTGTCCAGGGGAACCGAATCCTCTGCCCACCTATGGGCAGGAAAATCCGGCTAACTATTGAGTTTAGCCAATCTATACTTGACACGTGGCTGCTATCTTTCATCCCATTAATGAGTATTAAAAAATAACTTTCTAAATCAATTAATTAATGAGAATCTTTTCTCTCTCCTTTGTCATTTCAACTTTCTTTTTTTTGAATAGAAGCCAGGAGGCGTTGTGTTAACAGAGAGGTTTCAACATTCCTCTGAAGGAAAAGTAAAAATAATAGAAGAGAAAAAAGTTAAAATAAAAGCTACAACTATGTGATAAAACTAGAACTTAAATAAATTAACCAAATCTAAAAGTTTAAACTGTTAACTACCTTTCTATTCTAAACCGTAAAATAAGGAGAGTTGGGGGGCTTCTTTGAAAACTTTATTTTACCATCTGACAGCTTCATTCTCCATTTACCAGTAAATATGTAATGGCCTTCTTCTCCATTTCAAAACCTGATTTCGTACCAGTGAAGACTGGAACTTCATCGTTAGTGAGTTCATGGGATAGGCGATGGTGAATATCAGAAATAAATTTCAAAGCCTTCGTTACCATACTTCTTGTCATCAGTATATCACTTTACTCTGCTCTGATTTCAGAAATAAATTATCTAAATTATAATATCATAGAAATGTTAAATAACTCCTCACACAAAAAAAAAGCAAAAAAAGAGAGTTAAAAGAACATGGTCTCTTCTTTCTGAAAAAACTAAAACATTTTGAAGCACTAAAATATATAAATCGCCTTTGAATATCTTCACAACTGCATGCCTATAAATTGGCCCTCCACGGATATTCTGCAATATCTTTATCCAAATTGGGCAGCACGGTTCCCTAAAAAAAATATGAATTATTTATATGAGTGTGTTTTATGATGGTAAAATATAAACTTAGCATACACATAAAGATTTTGAGTTAACCTGCGGTAACTGAGTATAAGAAGAAGAAACAGTAAATTTATTTTTTAATTAATTTTGAAATGGAAGGTGAAAAGACAAAGGAAAGAGGAAAGATTTTCGTTAATTAATTAATTTGGAAAGTTATTTTTTTAGGAAGCGTCTAATTGTCCACAGCCATTTGTCCACCATTTGTCCACAGAAAAATTGTCATTTGACCTGCGCCAATCCTGTAAAATTATTAATTCAATGTTGTAACTTGTACAACACATCTTATAAAAAACTAACTGTACTTTTCATGAACCGTTTACAATTTGGCCAACTTGACAAACTAACTGTACTTTATGTGGGACCACTTGACAAACTAACTGTACTTTACTTACTAACAGATAATGGCAGTTATTTACAGTTAATGGCAGTTATTTGCGGTTAATGTCAATTTTAGAAAAACTTCTAGAACATTCAAAACCGGAACAACATCTACAACTGGCATTTTTTTTCAAAATAAACCTTGAAAATATTCAAAAATATTTTTTTCCGGCAAAATTATAATTTTTTAATTTTTTTTTATATTTTATAATTTTTTGCTTCAAATGTGCACTGTAATTCCAATACTGTAAAATTAGAAGTTGTAAACAGTTAAATAAACATATGTCACTATAAATTTCAACACTGCAAAATTAGAAGATGTAAAAAGTCAAATCATATGTCCACTGCAAAATTGAATACTGCAAAATTAAAAGTTTCAAACAGTGAAATAAACATATGTCACTACAAATTTCAATACTGCAAAATTAAAAGTTTTAAACAGTAAAATAAACATATGTCATTACAAATTTCAATACTGCAAAATTATAATATGAAACCAATAAAACACACATAAAACATAGCAATATTCAACATACATCATTAAACATCACCATATATAAAACATTCACAACCACACTGTTCACCAAAACATAAACAAACAATCTTGTTCACCAACCAGATTATGTTCACAAGCAACAACATTTGTTCACCAACAAATAAAAGAATAATCTTATCTGTTCAAAACCATATAACTGTTCATAAGTGTCATTTGACTAGCACCAATCCTGTGAAATTCATCATTTAATGCTGTAACTTACGTAACAAATCTTATAAAAAACGTAATTTAAATTTTCAAACAACCAGAAACTTTCAAAACAATTTGCAACATGCATAACATCACAAAACTAACAGTACAATATGGAAATATTTCAATCTGTCATATACTGTAAAACTGACTTGCGCCGATACTGTAAAATTCATGATTCAAAGCTGTAACTTATGTACAAAACCTAATAAAAACTAATTAAAGTTTTCAAACAAAAACAAAGTGACATTTGACTTGCTCCAATCCTGTAAAATTCATCAGTTAATACTGTCACTTGAATAAGAAAACTAATAAAAAACGTAATTCAAATTTTCAAACATCCAGAAGGCTGAACGTTCCATTGCGATCATGTATAAAAAACGAGATCGAGTCAGTAATCTCAAATAAATTCCACATTGGAAAAGAAAACTGAATGAGTGAAGGTAAATGTCGAACAAACGTGCGATATCCTGTTAAATGTGACATATATCACCTAATTCACATATATATATATACTGTAAAATACGGATAATACAAAATTAGACGAAATTACAACATAACATTTGAAAAAGTACATCAACAATAATGTAAAACTGACTTGCGCCAATACTGTAAAATTCCTAATTCAAAGCTGTAACTTATGTACAAAATCTAATAAAAAATAATTACAATTTTCAAACATAAATAAAAAGTGTCATTTGACTAGCACCAATCCTATGAAATTCATCATTCAATGCTGCAACTTAAATAATAAATCTTATAAAAAATGTAATTCAAATTTTCAAACATCCAGAAGTCTGAACGTTCCATTGCGATCATGTATAAAAAACAAGATCGAGACAGTAATCTTAAATAAATTCAACATTGCAAAAAAAAACTGAATGAGAAAAGGTAAATGTCGAACAAACGTGCGATATCATGTAAAATGTGACATATATACCTGCAGCACGTGAACTAAAAACTCAGGCCTCTGGCTCTTGAAGAACTTGCACATCATTGACAATTAATCAGCAACTAGCTAGCATTATTAAATAACAAGAGATTAATTAGTATTTTAATCGAGTAATTAACATCATTGAAGAACTTGTTCCGGAAGCATGTAACTGGGGTTCCAGTTTTCATCATTAAATTAATATTTATAAACATTGTTAAATGCTGATTTCTTCATCTTTAGTGAATTCAGCTTCTGCGACTCAATCCACACGGCATCCATACCATCCCCGCCATACAAAAACTGAATCACATCCCCAAGAGAAAAACTACTTCGTCCATTTCTAATTTTCATCGGGAAAACGACAGAAAAATCAACAGATCCAACTGGTGTGCAATTCAGAGCTCAGTAGCGTACAGGAGCACAAAATCCATTAGATCTAGGGTTCGTAATAGGGTTACCTGGAATAGCCCAGACGATTAAACTCGCGATTTGGTACGGATGTTCTCAATCGCGGGTCGCTGTTGATCCAGTACGGTTGAACCGGCGATCCAAGAAAAAAGAGAGATTTTACAGATTATGGACTCGCGATCTTAATTTTCACTTGTGTATCAGAGATGAGAGGAAGGAAATAGTTGTTATTTTTGGTTTGAGATCTTAGCTATTGCATTTATTTTGTTTCAAAGAAACACAGCGGACGTCGAAAGGAAATAGAAAGAGACGTATCAGAAAAGGAAGGTTTATATACACGTATTTGAGTTTTTGTTGGAATGTGGAGAAGGATCCATTAAAAACGGTTAAACAATAGTGGATAAGATTTTGTGGACAAAATGTGGACAGAAGGTTGTGGACCAAAACCTTTTCTCATTTTTTTAATCCTCATTAATGAGATGAAAGATAGTAGCCACGTGTCAAGCAGAGATTGGCTAAACTCAATAGTTGGCAGGATTTTCCTGCCCATAGGTGGGCAGAGGATTCGGTTCCCTGTCCAGGATCTGGATAGTCATATTCCTTGGAATATCCCAATATTCTTGGTTTACGAATAAAAGCGGCATGTCCCCAGTGGTAGATGGACTGCTCCCCACTACCCATCTGCGTGGTGGTGTGTGGCAGCTGTTTATCCATGCGCGGACTGTAGACATCTCCGCCAAACAATGCTAGAGCACCAACCTTGCCAAGACTTCCAAAGAGCTCGATTGGCCAATATCCAATTGGTTTGCTATCAAAATAGACCCACCATTTGTCATAGGTCTTCAGGTCCTGGAAACAGCATATGACAAACACAAGAGGTAGTCGGTATATTTTTCTTTTGACAGCTTATTTGGCTTTTTGGAAAGTTGCTTGTTTTTCTTATTCATTTGTATTCATAATATTCCGGGCAATGATAGTATATTTTTCTGTTTAATTCTAACAATAAAAATTAAGAAATTGCAAAAATCTTGAAATTAAATCTATGCTAGTGATTTAAAAAATAAACAATGGGTCAGATGCAGTTACAAATGAACTGACTTCATCCGAATCCAACATATCAATAACAAAAGCAAATATTAATCTCACCATTAAGATTATTGGGCTGATTGAATATAGATTTCCACCCGGGCTGGATATCGGTGAAAGTTTAGCTCCGAGAAGCGAATTTGCACTAGTTTGCACAAAACCAGGACACACAACATTGAAGCAGCCTGTTGATAAACTAGAATCGTGCTGTTAAACACAAACAAAACCACATACCCAGGATCAAATATATGTAGTTAGCTTAAATATAATATCAAAATTAGGGGAGAAACTTACTGTCCAATACAGGAAAAATCTTGAGGTATAATCCCCATACAGCTCAGGGTAAACCTGATAAGATGAGAGTTGGGAGATTATTATTTCAAGATACATAATTTTTCTTTGACGTTGTTATGTTCTCTCAATAGTCAATTCACGACTTACAATAGGACACAGTAATATAGCAGAAAACTTGAAATTCTCAGAATCATTTTTAACCTTCCATATATATTGAATTGTCATAATATAAACAAAAATGAAACAATGTTATTTTCTGGTTTTGATATCTAGTAAGCACCAAAAAATATCCTACATGGCATCCAAAATGGAAAAAAAGTTTGTGCAAGTATAGATATACCGTGCAACCATTCTAAATGGACAATCAAAGTGCTTGCACAAAGCGTAATTATTTACTAGTATGGAATTTGTGCTCGTATGTATACCTGGTACATGACCATTCTAATTCATGGACTAATACTAGAGGTAGATAGATGCCAGGTTCTCCTTTAACTCTCTTCTTTTACCAGAGAACAATATTTTTATTAAATTTTGTTCTTGTGTATAATGTGCAGAGATGGTGAATAACTAAAAAATTGACTACTTACGATCCATCCAACTTCAATTGAATCGGATTTAAGAAATGGACCATTTCTGAGCCAGAACTGGCCAGAACTGTATTCGTCTTTGGCTTCAACTCTTGGGTTCCACACAGTAAGCTCACCCGTGATTCCTAAATAACTGTAGCCTGCCCCAAATAGTACACTTTCCTAAGATTATTATAGAAATATTTGAACTATGTACTGATAACCTTATGACGATAATCTAAAAGTTATGTGGCCATTTGAATTGTGTTGTTTGGTCATCAACCAAATAGTAGATGATCAAATAACTTCTGAGCTTGCAGTTGATAATAAATAAAACCACATGTGATACTTTATAAGAAATAAAGAAAGATTTCTTCAAACTAATTGTGGGCATTAGTTTATTTTAATGAGGCAAATTAAATTGCAGTCACCTTTGCTATGCCACAGGTGACAGGTATTAGATTACTGAACACAGTTATCTCTTTTACAGTTTTAGGCTTCCATTAGTATTTACCAAAACTACCAGCAAATGAAAGAAGAGAAAACTAGATATTAGACATAAATGAATAAATAAAAATTAAGGGATCATATCCAATGATCTCACCTCATGTTGTTTGTTGAACACCATAGGATATGAGCTGTTGAACGAATGAATATCCTGCTTCACAACGCCATGCCATGGTTTTCTGCCATAGTTTTCAAGAGATGATATGTTTAGCAACTGTGGCCTTTGCACTCGCAAAATAGGGACAGTTCCTTCGGGACAACTCTCATTATGTCTCCAGAGTTGAACTGGCATTGCATGCGGAGTCTCTATAGAAGATATCTTGGCTACTTTTGCCAGAGTTTCTTCACTGGGTCTCATCTACAAGATTGATTTGTGATCAGCAACAATTTGTGTTACTTGGTCTCTGTTGTGAACATTAATATTCTGTTGGTTGATTCTCGGTAATACATTGATTCAGAACTTAATTTTCAGTCTATGCTTAAACATATTGATATGTATTTTCTTAATCTTTCATGAAAAATAATTATTCTTCATTTATTTTATGTGTACCATTTTGTATATATACATATTGATTGCAGCATGTCTGTTTGTTTCTCTATAACTTTAACAGACTTTTATTTTGCAAAATCGCGGGCTTAGCGCAGTGGCTTGAGTTCCATCAACGCATGTTCAATTCTCGCGAAAAACACATAAAAGATGTTGGGGTATACCGGGGCCCTTTAATTAAAAACAAAAACATTTTGCAAATTATAGCTCGTGTGCAGTTAGTTACATTGGTTTGCAAAATTGGAAAATCAAACTGCCAGTACCGACAGTATAGATGCATAATATTCCCCAATAATGCTACTGAAGCACATCGACTTGCAAGACATACGGATCAATACTTCTGTAGGCAATAAATTTTCATGGGACAATATATAATTTCGCTGATCAATTCTTAAATATATATGAGAAATCATCAATTAAGGGATGACCATAGAAGCATATAATATGAAAACAGAGATTTAAAATTGTCTTACTAATTAAGGAGAAACAACTTCTGGTCTATTGGCTAACAAAATTTGTGTGGGTGATTTCAAATTTGAAATATGCATGGCTGAAGGATGTCATGTCAATATATATCTAAAGTTAAGATGATTGATCCCTATCTTTTATCTATAAAAATTTTATCATGCTAAGTCATGAAAAATTCAAGTTCCAATTCACCTGAATCTTGTGATTTTTAAGCAGCGGATGATCAAATGCTGGTTGCTTGTATATATTCACGCAGTCTATTATATCGTCATCTTCACTCTGTAAAAAAAAAAATTATATGGCATGCAGTTAGTTGGTAGACAACCAACAAATCTATTATTTTTTTTATTGCAAGACGAATTTCCTGCAAGAAATGTTAGATAAGATATATGATATCTTTAAACATCCAAAATGCATAGATAAGAAAAGGATGGTTTTTATAATTCTGTAACGCATGTGCGAAGCATAAATTATCTATTTTGTTAAAGGAATGGCAATCTAGCCCCCACTAACCCCCTATCTCGCTTATGCTTATAAGAAATTAGAAAAAGAAAAAGAAAACAGAGGAGGTACTGGGAGACGACCAAGAAAAATTACGAAAAATATTCCCCTTGTTTGAAGGAAATATAATCAAACATAAATAAAATTAGAAAAGTTGAGAGAGATCAGACATAAATTGTCTTGATAGCAGGCTTCTTAAGTTGCTTCAACTTCTCATCTATAGCTAATTCCTTCCCCGTAGACACTTTGAGTTGTGCATCCACCGGCACAAACATGACAGAGGCACCCAAAAGAATTATTAACAGTATTAAGCATGACACTATCCTCTTCATCGTCTTACTCTTTAAGTTTTCTCGCAAGATTTGGGGAATGGAGATATTGGTACTATTTATCGTGCGAAAGATCTAGTTAATAATTGTATATAGGGAAGTAAATCTTCTGATATCTTTTCTTTTCCAAAAAGTAAATCTTTTTTTTTTGGAGTAAAAATAAGGGTCATGCCCTCATTTCATTAATTGAAAAGTATATACAAGAATTCCATTTAGTAAATCTTCTGATATGCCTATGGGCTCATTTGCAAAAAAAAAAAAACTAAACTTCTGATATAATGGACAGATATTAAAGAAATTAATGGAAATAAATGCTGGCTGGTTCACAACAGGGGTTTGACAACCTCGAATGTGTACTTGCTCATGACATTCCTACTAATTTAATGCGTTTTGAACCGTACAATGGAGGCATTAAATCACTCCATTCTTACTAATTTATTTTCAACAGAAAAGGCCACAATAATCGGTCGTATGTCAATTATGGAGCTTCTTTCTAATATTACTATTCGGACTGGTATTTCATGAAAGAAAAAGAAAACATGTATGCGCATCATCTTTTACGGTACATCAATTAATTCCACAATTCTAAGAGTTTTTGGCATAACATAGTACAGGAGTATAAAATAACATTTTCATAGTATACAACATAATATATATCAGGTGTCAACTCATGCGTTCTTATTGTTTAGACTATTATGTTGCAATTGCAAATTAATATTTGTTTTGCAGCTCTACGTGTTTATATAAGGAGAAGAAATTTCTTTAAAAAAAATTGTTTGCCAATGTCATGTTTACAAACATTCTTGCAGATTGTTCGTGTTTTGGCGCAAGTAATTTGTGACTAGACATGCAATTTTAACAATTTTGCAGTTTCCATGTGTTTAAACTTGGCTGCTCGTGCCTCAAAAACCTATCAACACTTGGTCAAACATGAAACAAAACGGCACATATATAGAGTTTAAGTGTTTAACAATATGGATATATACTAGTTTCTTTTTTTTTTCCCTACTCCTACAGAGGTTTCGGGTCTACTTCTCAAAGCATCTAGCGCTCTGGAGAAAAAATGAGGGATGACATATCAGTTATCACTTATCACCATCCAAAACTCAACCATTTTTTTTGCATAGAAATCCAAGCAAGCAGAATCCTTGATGCAGAATTTAATTGCAAGGATATGGACTCTCCCAACTTCTAATTTTATGACAAGAAATAGATTATTTTACTTATAAGCAAATATGCTCATTTCAAACGACAATTAATTGGCATTAATGAAATCCATTGCTTTATTTTAATGAAATTTTCTTCCATATGACTACAATTTATTTGCAGTACATGTTTCTTCCACATGTGTGCTCACTGTCTGACCAGGATCAGGGTAATCATAAGACATTGAATAGCCCATTACCCTTGGCTTGCTAAAAAAGGCAGCCCAGCCCCAGTGATAATAGGCAAACCTCCCGCTGCCCATCTGTGTGGTGGTGTGAGGCTGTTGACTTTTCATGCACGGGCTGTAGACATCCCCACCAAACATTGCTATAGAGGCTGCCTTACCAAGACCACCATCGCCGAAGATTTTGACCGGCAAGTATCCGACCTCCTTGCCTTGGACAAAGACCCACCATTTGTCGTAGTTTTTTAGGTCCTGAAATTCCATGAATGAGAAAATACAAGTCACTGGACTTCTAGGAAGGGAGATACTTCAATAGAGGCAAAAAGGTGTTGTACGTAAAATTCTGTAGTCATTTAAACTAGAATGACAGTAACTACAGTTCATCTCATCATAATGACAATTGGCGTGATTGAGTACTGAGGTCCGCCAGGGGTGGATACGTGTGAGAACTTACCCCCGAGAAGAGCATTTGAATTTGTTTGAACGAAACCAGGACAAATGGTGTTGAAGCAGCCAGTTGATATACCTGAATCTTTCTGTCAAGCACAAAGAAACTATTTTTCACAACATACTCTCACTTGAAGTACCTCAGTGTAAGTATAAAAGATGAAGGGAAAACTTACAGTCCAGTACACAAAGAATCTCGCAGAACTATCACCATACAGATCAGGATAAGCCTAACAAGAATGGAGTGATATCATATTATATATGAAGATACAATATTCAAATTTCTTTTATACGGACAGAGAGGCTCAAATTCTCCATCCTTAAAAAAATGTACATTTTATTACAGAAATGCTCTTTGCTTTGTTATTTGTTAAGTCGTGTATATATCAAAACAACCACAATATGTATGGAAACTGCATGGAGCAAATAAAGTAAACAGAGAAACCACAAATTGTAAATATTACATGCTCAATTCATATAATTTCTTGTGATGCCATAAAGTAAACAGAGAAACCATCTGTCTTTTGTAAATTTTTGTAACATTCCAGCATCACAAATTGTAGTATACTGTCATATGAAAAATGTAGATTAACAGCAAAGGGATGCTTAGCAGGTGTTCTAATTGAAGTGCAGAATAAAAATTGACAGTCAAAACATACACTAATTACTCATTTTAGAGTACCTATCATGAGAAGCACATGGTAATATATGGGAAAGATTTTAAATTTTTAGAATGGCATACAAAAATTCCCTACCTGTATGAACTTTATTTACTTTAAAAAGTTGCATCGAAATTACAAAAACTATTGCAGAACTTACAATCCATCCAATTTCCAATGAGTCAGCATTACTGATTGGACCATTCCTGAGCCAGAACTGACCCGAGCTATACTCATCTTTCGCCTCAACTCTTGGGTTATACACACTGATCTCTGCAGTGGCACCAATGTAGCTATAGCCTGCCCCAACTAGCAAACTCTCCTGAAATTATCATGAAAATTTAATTTAGGAATAAAAGAGCTTCTGAGAATTCAGATATATTTAAGAAATTAACCTCCCTCCATATGTTGTAGCATCTAATCTAATGTTAGTAACACAAAAAAGATGTTTTAAATTAAATTGGGAGTGTGTGATTGATGCTTCTATTTACAACAATGATGGAAACATGCATGTCGGAATTTGGAACCCATATATAACACAAGTCATGTATTTAAAATATCATGTTATTCACATAAATAAATTGTAAACATGTAAGACAACTTTAATAAACTCAGATGTTAACAAATAACAAGATAAGAACGCAAGCGAAAGTAACAATATTTAAATCACCTCATGCAACTCATTAATCTCCACAGGATATGAACGGTTAAAAGAGCGGACCTCCCGCTTGATTGATCCGTGCCAAGGTTTTCTCCCATAGTTACTAATAGAAGAAGTGTTGAGCAAGTGGAGCCTTTGTACTCTCAAAATAGGAACTGTTCCTTCCGGACAGCTTTCGTTATGTCTCCACAATTGAGTCGGAAGAACATTTGGAGTCCGCATGGAAGATATCTCAGCTACTTTTGCAAGAGTTTCATCACTTGGTCTTATCTGCAATGTAACTTATAATGAGACAATATGGTTCTTGATTTTTGTCTGGTAAGATTTTACTATCAAATTGTATTCTAACAGCCATGATCCCATGACTGTTGCATTAAAGATTACCAGTACTCTTTGGTCTTTAATCACCGAGTGCCATATCAGTAAGTGTCTTCTATATATTAGCAAAAAAAATTCAATATATATTTTTATATTTTTTTTTCTCTTCTATTTGTTCAAGAGCTTATTTGAAGTTCTGAAGTTAAATGATTAGTACCAATTTCCATACATATCTTTTAATTATTTTTTCATCTTAGTTATCAGATCAGTTTGCAACAAATCTTCTGGTAGAACCATTATATTTTATATATTCACCGAATTTTGTCAGAAAAAATAGGGTATTGCCTTGCACAAATTTTCCATCCTTACAATTTCTTATCCTATTGGCAGAACCTTTGAGGGCTTTTATTAAAATGATATACTTCCCAACACATAGTTCACCGTGCATCTAGTCTTAAATAATAAGAATGGTTGATTACCATATCTTTCGTTAAACGTATAGACGATCCATTACTGCAGAGAATTATAATTCTTTTGTACGATTATGAATAAGATGGTAATGTAAAAGTTGGGGGTTGACTCCTTTGAAAATAAAATGGATTTAGCTTACCTGAATTTTATGGTCTTTAAGTAATGGATGATCAAATGCGGGTTGTTTGTATATATCCACACAGTCTATTACGTCGCCATCTTCGCCCTACAAAATTACAAATATTAATTCTCAATTGTGAAAGAAACTAGCAACAATGGAATATTTTACTCAAAAAAAACTAGCAACAATGGAATAATGTCAAATTATAACTTCTCATTATTTTTTTTCAATTTTTATTTATGATCCATTACTAAAAGAAATTATTCAAATAGAAACTCTTTTCAAATTAACTCTTTTTGTTTTCCAAAATTCCTTAAAATAAAAATACTATTTCATCATGTTTAAATTCTCATTTAAATAAAATGAAATGACATTTGCATAACACAGCTTTTTTTATAGTATTAATTTACTCAATTGACAATATTGACAATGAATTTATTGACTCGGAATCAAAAAATTAATCGAGATCATATCTAATGAATCCATTTTTTTTTTAATCAAATCACTCAATTATTTTTACTTCCAATTTTGAACCATCAGGTATCATCGTATATCAAGTGAATCATATCTCTCCAACACAGTATGAAAAAAAAAATAGTCTGAACATTTTTTTAATATAAGAAAAAAAATAAAACAAACCTCATTTTCTCACTTATTCAATAGAAATCTTACTAAGTTCATTGGTAAAATCTAAGTTCTTAATTTAAGCAACTGCATAACAGATTTAAAATTTCAATTGGAGGGCAATCCCCTGTTTTATACATAGGAAAGAAGAGAAAAATCCCTAGACCAACCTGAAAGGTCTTAACAGCGGGTTTGTTTAGTTGCTTCAGTTTTTCCATGATTGCAATTTCCTTCTCCACAGGCAGATCACTTTGAAGCGTCGTTTGTGCATCCACCACATAACAACAAAGGACCAACAAGACCATCAAAAATGGGTCTAATCTCTTCATTTTTTTTTTTGCTAGCTTTTTCCCAAATGGGTGACGATTGAGATGCTAACATATTAGAAATAAGAAGATATTCATAAAGATTTACTGCAGGTTCACAAGTAGACTTGGGTACATTGTATCTAAGTCAAGATGACCTGCTATTTTTCGAAAAAAGAAAAAAAGAAATTGACTTGTTATTTACAGATGGGGGCTTAAATTATAATATCACCAATTAATTCACTAATTTATGTAGTTCAAAAGATAAAACAGGTTCACAAAGTTTCGGTCAACTCTTTAATGTACTGGCAGGAGTTTCCAACTACAGGCTGGTAATTACTAGTGACTTAATGAGCCCCACTTAGAGTGGGAAAAATGGAACGGCAGAGCCGGCTCCGTTACGGAATGGCATGGCACGTGTGTTGGTTACGTGCCTTGACTCGCATGTTCCGTGCCGTGATCATCTTTAGAAAATTTAACACGACACGACATGACACGCGAAAGATTTAGTCATGGCACTACACGTAGTCACATGAGTCACGTGTAATTAGGACCATTAGAACTCGACCAAATGGTGAATCTTTAATAAACAAATCTAAA
This sequence comes from Carex rostrata, assembly GCF_964058835.1. Lineage (NCBI taxonomy): Eukaryota > Viridiplantae > Streptophyta > Magnoliopsida > Poales > Cyperaceae > Carex > Carex rostrata. The sequence goes on from NC_135926.1 coordinate 7,433,015, forward strand.
CTATGTTAAATGGCCACGGACGTTTGATCACGGCACGTTTAGGCACGGCGTGACCATTCGTGTGCCGTAACCACCCCTTGACATTTTAGCCATGGTATGGCACGTGAAAAATAAACTTGATCACGACACAGAACGGCACGAGACCAAAGTCACGACACAGCACAGCATGTTTTTTCCCCTCTAGCCCCACTTGTACAGAGATATGAAATTGCCTATTCACAGTCGGGCAAAGAAAACGAAACGAAAATTATTAGTATTATGAAATAAAATTTATTTTTCTGACTGTATCAAGCATTTGGAAGTTTAGAAATATTCAAATCGATTTTGAAATTTTTGTAAATGGAGTATACAAGAGAAAGTGCAAAAATATGCTGTGTTAATTCAAAGTAAAGATTTTAACAGAGTACTTCTTGCTTCATGCAGCGCACAAACCACCTGCAGTGCTGCCTTGATTTTACAAGTACGTGCGCTAGCTGCATGATGCCAAAACTGTTCCTTTAATTCACAACTAAAACACAGAAGTACCCCGAGGCCCATTATCACAATTTCGGCCACCATAGTGCGCTATTAGATTTTGGATCTTATGTTAGTTGGGCTGGACGCAACGAGAAATTTTGACCAATGTAGTAAGAGCCTTAAGCATAGCTCTTGAAGGCTTTTCTTTGAGGGAAACACAATGAACCTCACATTTGTTAACCGAATTTTAAAATTTGAACAAAAACTTTTATTTTAAAACAGAACATCAATTACCTCCTATCTAACCTTCGTAGTGATGTGACATCAATTGTCATCTAAACCTATACATTTACCATATCATTAAATATATTTTCCCATTACTGGATTGGGACATCTTAATTTTTTTCCAAATAATAGAACATAAGAAACCACGGCGCATTTTTAAATAAAAGAAAGGAAGAAAACTAAAGAGAAAGGGAATAATTATCCCGCTTCATTAACCCTAGAACAAAAATTAATTAGTTTTTTCCAGACTCAACAAAAAAACAAATCAGCATAAGTTTAGATTTCATCCCCAAATATAAACAATTGCAAATCTAGAAACGAAGAAAGTGAGAGATATAACTTAATACTATGAATTGGGTGAGAAGGTTAGTACAGGCTCATTTAATTTATTCTCCATATTCACAATCCAGGTAAGAAATTTACAGTTAATAGGTATGTACAGTGAAGCAATCTCACTCTGTTTCCTAAACTAAACAGTAATGCCCCTAAATCTTTATAAAATATCAAATCCTACATATGTGCAAAGCAAACCCAACTTCACTTACCAATCTGTCGTGGCAAATTTACTGTATCACCTTTCTCATCCAATAATACAACCTCAGTATCTGAACTGGGTAAGCTCTGTTCTGACAACACTGTAAAATGGAACTCAATTTGCAGTCTTTGATGTGGGGCCGCAACAGTAGCTGCTTCAGGACCTTTTTTCTCTATCTCCAACTCCTCTCTCAGTGGAATAGCAGCAAAAAATCGACCTATAAACTCTCTGCAACACTCTTTTCCCCTCACAATCAGTTCTTCTTTCCTCCCACCCCGACTTTTCTCAGGTAAATTATATATTTCTGACAACTCATCAAACTTGAGCATGTACGCTTTCTTGCAGCCCTCAGATAAGCGTTCCCCCAACGTGTCTATAATATAACAAGCATCAAATTCCACCTTTAGGACAAAGAAATGATCATTCCAACTCACCACATAGACCTTTGCCTCACCCTCTTGGACGTTGCTCATGATCTCATTCCATATCTCATCAAAAGACTTTGCACCAGACAATGAGGTGAAGCTCTCCGGCTGGAAGAACCCAATAAATGATTTCTCGTCAACAACCAAGATGGGTCGAACCTTGGCACTCACCACAGTTTCAAGGTCAAAATGCTTGTTGGGGAAGCGATCTATAAGAGTAGCATCATCACACAGCTTTCGCCACTCTGATGAACCATCCCTGATTAGCATGTCAAGGTCCCGTTTTGTTGGTAAGATTAGGTTTTTCGAGAGGAGAGCGTGTGCGAACACCACTACTAGAGCAGTGCATGCACTCTCTCCACCAGCACTTTCATCTCTTTGATCAATGGAAGCGAAAAAGACTTCAGTTTTCAGTTTTGTTTGAGCTTCTCTGCAAATGAACTCTTTCTTCTCCCAATTGCCAACGGGATCTTCATCCAATCCCTAGGAAATTAGAGTCCAATATTAGATCTCATGACAAAATTTTCTATTGACCAAAAGATAACGGAGAAAACTGATCTTTATTTTACAGCCTATCCCATCGAAGTGAAAGGACACTTCCTATTTAATTTCATAAACTGCTATTCAAGCCTCTAACACACTAGATCAGGTTTTACCATTTTAGAGACTGATGCAACATAAGAAAAAAATAAAAGGGAAGGAACTGATGGTACTGGAGGAAAAACACACAAAAGTACTGCAACAGACTCAATAACCATCACAAAAATGATTTCCAAACCAGGAGGACAACCACAATGGTTTTTTAATTAAAAAACTTCCAATTAAAATTGTAAAATTACAAAACTGGAAATTTCAATACTAATTTTAACTGCCCAGACATTATCAATTTTCTGTGCTGTTATTTTTATTTAGCTAACTGCGGCCTTACAATTTTTCAAGTAGTGGCAGCTAATTACAATAAACGGGGCCATTATTTATTTAATTTCAGTCTAGAAAACAGGATAATTTCAAAAAAAAAAATATTGATTTTCTAGATCAACGGGATTTCCAATTACAAAAATGAAGATCGATTTAGAGTCCGTGTTGCTGCCGAAATTTACAGCCTATTAAATCTTTAGTAGTCAGCAAAAACTGTACCATTTTGCTTTATTACTTTAAATTCTTACCTTTCTTTGGAACTATTGTATTGTGCCTCAATGTTCCGGCAGTGAGCTTTCTTAGCTTCAATTAACACAAATGTAATTAAATAAAGAGAAACTAAGTCCAGATCAAGCGGTATGTAGCCTTCATTTCCGATGTTATTCATGACTGGATCATAAAAGGCCTACTTCCCAAAATGAACCCAACCAGATCTCTCTGCTAACATCATAAAAGAACAACCCCTAGATGATGTCAACAAGTCGATCAGGCACGTTCGTTTTAGATCAGAGGGTCCGAACTAGAAAAGTAGGGTCCTATAATCCAAATTAGGAATGCTAGCGGATACAGACTCATGTATGTAACCTGCAACAGCTGGGATTTTGTTCTATACAAACCAGCATCAGACAGACAAAAAAGTAATCTAAATACCACGTGGAGGTCAAGTTACCTTATGCTTCTTGGACTTTCTATTATCTCCTCCCACCATACTATCTTTATATATATCCTTATTTACATCCAAGTCCTTGCTGCTGCTCCTCCTCCATGAGAAATTTCTGCAGAAAAACTCATAGCTTGTACTACCCCCGAAGCTGCTTCTTCTGGGATCGGAAACCAAACTGGGTGCCGAATTGAGGAGCTCATGTGAGCCAACAAATTCAGTACAAGAGCTCGATTGACGGTGCATTGTAGTTGTCATGACGGTTGATTTCTCATCACGGTTAGATGGTGTGACCTTGGAGCCTTTACTAGGTGGTACCACCACAACTCGTAAATCGACCTGTGTAGCAAAATCTGTAATCAGAGAACTATTATGAAATATCGACATAATTCCAGTTATAAGTTTCAAAGGCATTTTCAATGAATATTGCTCCTACATTATACAGTTAGTGGACAGTTTAAAGGTCATGGAATCCTCAATTGGCACTGTTATGAATTTTGGACATCCATCCTTCCCCATTTCTTCCAAGCTAAAAAATAAACATTGTGGCATTCACTCATTAAAGTCATATATAGAGTATTTTGATAAGGCATACACAATTAAAACTGAAAAGGAGAAAAAAAAAAAAAAAGATAAGTAGGAAAATATGCCGACTGACGTACAGGTTCATACAAACATCATTATAATAACAACAATAACAATCAATTTACATAGCAGCATAAAAAGAAGAGCTGTTCTTACAACAAGAGTAGCATTATATGTCCTGCTTCCAGTACTCAGTGTGATGGGTACTTGCGTTATTTGTTGCTGAAGAATTGATTCTTCTACTATTACTTCTTGCACCTCTTTGTTTGGAGGCTGGCAACCTCGGGCCCACTCAGCCAGGCTTACAATAGCTGTGCCGATCACCTCAGATCTAGTTTCTTTGCTTTCGCCTTGACCTTCGTATCCCTGAATTCACAAGATATGTTATTGTTGGATAACAAATTTCTTCTTGCACGCTAAATAAAGATTCTTTGGAATTTCATGCAATTATATTGTCTATATGTAATGAATTTAATACACAGCGAGTCAAGATAACTATTTTATCATCTTCTTATTAAGAATGCTACGAGTTTTGTCAAACTTTATCACTTATGAAAAAGTTGAGAAAAAGACACACTTTTTATTTTTATCTCAATTTCCTCATACAATAAAATTAAATGAAAGATAACTCCATAAAGGGCTTAAAAAACTGTTGTGCATAATATCAAAAGGAAAGCTGGTGCGCATAATATCAGAATAATCAACAGTTCAAAATCCGAATTTGGATAAAATCTGACTGTACCAGCTATAAACTGAAATACAAACTTTAGGGTCCCAGTTTCATTTGTTCAATTTAACATTAATTAGACTTGGGTGTAGTCAAAATCAACCATTGACCAGTTCCCGCGTTAACCAAGCAATCAAACAATCTGGCCGTACCAATCACCCCAACTGAGATACAACAATCACCCATTTACCTGTCAACTTCTATCCTTTTATCTGGTCAGTTTCAAATTTCCACAAAAAAACAAAAGAAAGAAAGAAAAAAAAAAAAGCTGAAAGTCAATCTCTGACGTTTACCCCGAATTGAATAGCACGATTAAGAATTAACTCACAAGTATTACAGAAAAGGAAACGTCGGAGGAGGAATCAACAGCTTCACGATCACATCGTGAATCGGAATCGGAAGAAAAGCTGGAACCAGAAACAAAAACAGAAATATTATCCAAGCGCGCGGCTTCCTCCTCCCTCTCCCATTCAATCGACCCGCCACACTCTATCCGTTTCCTTTGGGAAAGAGATACTATTTTCTTCCTTCCGGTGAGGAATGGGAACAGCCCGTACCGACGTCCCTGCCACCTCACCTTGACCGCCGCTGTTTCCTGTTTGTCCGTCGACGGGGACAGCCCGTCGAGTCTGGTCACCGCCATGGTGACTTTATACTTAGTGCTCTTTGCCATTGCCTTCGTATCTACTATTTGGTTCGGTCTGCTTTAGATTAGAAAGAAAGAGATTAATGTTGGACCTTTTCATTACATAGAGAGAGAGAGAGAGGTTATTGTGGCTTGAAGAGATAGAAAGGTGCAGGCTAGTTCCCGGACAGAGAGAACACGTCATAGGAGGGGTAAACCTCTTTAGCGGGAAATTGCATACACCAATTCACTTACTCGTGGGTCCCACAAGCGTATTAAGCGAACACGAATTATCTTGTCCTATAAATCAGGGGACTTTACGAAATTATCGGTGGACATGTTCTACCGTAGGAGAACTGATCATAACCGTATTAGTTTACAGTAAGGTATGACATAATGACATCTCATTCTCTTATGTAATAAATATTTAGACCAGGTTCAAGGAATGTTTGACAAAATCCATGGTCAAGTCTTTGGCTGAGACGCGGTTGGAAGGCAGCGTAGTTCCTTTGACTGGTCTTTGAAAACAATCGGATCTGCTCCAACGATCCGAATCCTGGTACTTGTTCAGCCATAGCGAATCCTGATTTCTACAGCCAGACAACAGACAAGTCACAAGCATAAAATTCCTTTTCCTCAGAAGGCCGCATCTCCTCCGATTGCCCCGCGTGCCACCTTAATGAAATCTGTAAATGCTTTTAAAATCTATATAGGATTTTGAACATGCCATCTTTGTAGTACGCATCCATATATGAATATTCAACACAATATTATGTATTATATTTGACTTATTTTGTATTGAATACGGGTATCGATGTCGTATCTGATACAAAAAGGTACAATTCTAGAGTTATCCGACTTATGTATTATCCTTAACAGCAATGACAATATGACATAATTTGACTACGAAATAATTAGGTGATAATTGTCACGTTGCTAATGAGTTTTTTTATCTCATCACGTAATTAATTATAACTCATATTTTTCTACAGTACCTCTGTTTAAATTCCAAGTTATATATTTAACTTTCTTTTCTCAAGAAAGCGGGACAAGGAAGTGCATCTCAATCCCAGTATCAATTGTAAAAACGTAAAATATATATATAGAGTTAGGCTGGGGTGCTATGGATAGCATAGTGGCCTCTATGCTACGGCTCAATATTCGAGTTGTCAAAATCCAAACGGTTGATCTGAACCGTTCATCTTATTCTCCATATTAATATCTGCTTGGAGACCAAATTTTATAATTTTCTGAATTTTTTTACTATTTATTAAGCCACTTTGAAAATCGTTAATCCAACGGTTTTACTGTTTTGTGCAGCCACCGTTGGATCAACAATTTTGTAAAATACTTAATAAATAGTAAAAAAATTCAGCAAAATGTAAAATTTGGTCTCCAAGCAGATATTAATATGGAGAATAAGATGAACGGTTCGGATCGACCGTTTGGATTTTGAAAACTCGAATATTGAGCCGTAGCATAGAGGCCACTATGATATCCATAGCACCCCAGCCTAACTCTATATATATATATATATATATATGAGGAGGGTTCAAATGCACTCAAATTTTTGTGCACCCAAATACATCCTATTTTTTTTCTTCGTTTTCAAAGTCCGAATAGTCAATCCGAACCGTTAGATGCGATCTATATATTAAGATGTGATTGGAGACCAAATTTTACATTTTTTGAAATTTTTTTACTATTTATTAAGCCACTTTGAAAATCGCTGATCCAATGGTCCAGAAAATGTAAAATCAGCGATTTTCAAAGTGGCTTAATAAATAGTAAAAAAATTCCAAAAAATGTAAAATTTGGTCTCCAAGCACATCTTAATATATAGATCGCATCTAACGATTCAGCTTGACTATTCGGACTTTGAAAACGGAGAAAAGGATTTGAAAGATAGGGTGCATTTGAACCCTCCTCTATATATATATATATATAGAGAGAGAGAGAGAGATGGGCTACGGTGAGTTGCGAAGTAAAGCGACTATTTTACTTCACGCTCATATTTTGCGATTTTTAAGTTCAAAACGTCGATCTGAACCGTTCATCTTGTTCTCCATATTGAAATGTGCTTGGAGACCAAATTTTACATTTTTTAGAATTTTTTATATATATATAGAGAGAGAGAGATGGGCTACGATGAGTTGCGAAGTAAAACGCGTTTCTACTTTACGTAATATCTTCATTTTCAAAGCTCAAAACGTCGATCTGAACCGTTCAACATGATCTCCATATTGAAATGTGCTTGGACACCAAATTTTACATTTTTTGAAAAAAATTTACATGATCTCCATATTGAAACGTCGATCTGAACCGTTCAACATGATCTCCATATCTTCATTTTGAAAGTATTAATATCTTAATTTTCAAGTATTAATATAGAGTATGGCTAATATAACATCAGTGTCATTTCAGTCTATATAACACCAACTCCAAAACCTATCAAATCGAGTTTAAATGGTGAATCCAAACCGTTCAAACCAATTTACTTTATGAGTGATGCGTTTACATGCAAACTTTTTATATTTCCAAGTTATTTTAGTATTAAATCAAGCGGCAAAAAAATTGAAAAATGAATGTATTAAAATTAACTTAAAAACTCAAACATTTGACCGCTTGACTTGATATCAAATAAACTCAAAAACTTATAAATTTTACATGTAAACGCACAACTAATGAAGTAGATCAGTTTGAACGGTTTGGATTCACCATTTGAACTCGATTTAATAGGTTTTGGAGTTGGTGTTATATAGACTGAAATGACACTGATGTTATATTAGCCATACTCTATATTAATACTTGAAAATTAAGATATTAATATTTTGTTGTGTAACTTGTTATGATCATCCATCGTCCCCGTGTCAACCTTTCTTTAATTAACTAGTGGGTACCCCGTATCACCATATCAACCTTCTCTAATCGTCCACGCGTCAAGATATAAATACTTGCATGACGAGAAATAAATACTTGTGTGACAACAAGTACCAAAGTACTTCATTATGGATCTTATTTGAAAGAGAAAATTGCGTAGAAGATGTTTGTGGTTTTAGATTTCACAAAATTTCTCACAAATCGTTAGAAATATGGATGAGATTGAACGGAGAAAAAAAAATCACCTCTAAAAACATTTATGCCCTCATGTATTTATGGTGCAGGTACGTACGTTTGAGATAATTAGTTGAGAAGAATTATTTTACGTAAAAAATATTCACCTCATAGGCATGAATACTTTCTTGTACATGTATTGATATTTCAGAAGAAAAAATATTCAGTGCTGGAGTTTTTACAGTTTAAATAGTTATGGTCGTTCAGCTATATTGATTAAAAAAAGTTTAATACAAATATGACTGCATATTGTGCTCTCATTTATCTTGCACTATGATATATAACCCCAATTGTATGTAGTTATGATAGTTATGATGCAGGTACAGTGGAGATATTGTTATCAGCTTCTTTAAAAATATTGAATGAGTTTAGTGAATTGAAACGAAAATGAATTATAAGACTTTTTTGAAAAAATAACCACTTTGATATTAATACGATAGAAAAAAATATTCTTAGAAATTTACATAAAAATTATTCTTATCCTTGCTGTTATACGTGTGGGACTTAAAATAATTTTATAATCTACTAGCTCTATCCATTTAAAAGAGCCGCCCATAAAAAGACCAATTAACAAACAAACAAAATGATAGTTAATTATGCGCTAAGAAAATGAAAGAAAACATAAGCTAGAAGACTGTTCAAGGGGGCGATGTCACGTGTGAGCTACAACTGGCGTCAAGTTATCCCCATGCATCCTGGATTGGTGCGAGTTCCCACGTGCAATTTGCTTGCCGCGTTCGCTTATGAAACATGATATTCTTTAACGCGTGTCTTTCTTCTCCCCTGCTAAGTCTCCCTTCCGTACCTTGATTAATTACAAGGGTACGTCGCAAAACGGAAATGCACTCTTAATCATATATGATTGTCAAGAAATTAAATTAATTATTTTATCTTACTTTTTTTTATTTTGCATATATATTATTTATTATTCAACAGTATTATTTAACAGTTTAAGTTACGGTTTAATTTACTTCGTGTGGAAGAAAAAAAAAATAATTTGTTTTACATCTTATAAGAAAAGTTAAATCTGAAATAAAATATTAAGAGTTGTATTTTACATCTAGTTGTGGAGTATGAAACTACTCCACCTTCTAATTATATAATCAAACATGACCTCTAATTAAAATAGAGTTCCCACTTTCTTTTTATCTAATAAATAATTATAATTTGACACTTGTCACTACGTAAATTTCTATTTGCTTTTTTCTTAATAACGAGGCAATCATCTTAATTTACAAAATCACGTTTATATTGCAAACAAGAAAAGAACCATGTTACCGAACCTCTGTAACTGCGAAAATAGTGTTGTGGAAAACAAGTAATATGACACTGTTCTTTGGATATTATAATTGGAGAGAAACAAGTGTTTTCAAAATACTAATTTTTCTACTTTGCAGACAGTTGGTTCTAAAATTATTTATTTAACTACTTTTTGGTGCAAAATAGTAAGTCGTAGTATGTTGCATAACTTGTCACTAATCTTTCCTTTGGGTGTTCACTCTATGCTTTATCAAAATATAATTTCAATTGGGAAAGAGGTAGGGGAAGAAGTACTAGTGCTCAGTATCAGGCTGCTAATGTTAGAATAGGGCCTTGTTTTGATTTTTTTAGTACTTTGGTTGTTCATATTTTGATGCTATGAGAGCCTATGGTTGTCTTGGTAGCTACTACCAAGTTTTCAAAAAAAAAGAGCCTATGGTTGTCAGTGATGCATATATTTTTTGTGTGTTGTTACTGATAACCCAGTAGTAATTATATATAGTTGTTTAGGCCATATTGTTTGTCACGGGATTACATGGGATGAGATTTGATGAGATAGGAACTCACTTTTGAAAATGTGAGAACCCACGCACAGGATTGATTATAGGAATGTGGTGAAATGAGTGTTCGGTTGTACCGTAGAATTATTTATTTTTCTTTCTAAAATGCTTGATATTATACAATTATACTTATTATTAATAATAATATTATAATTAAATAAAATAGATTAAATAATAACATAATAACGTTTATTAATTATTATTCCATAAAAAATAAGTATTTATTTTTATAATTAAATAAATTATATTTAATGAGAGAGATATATAATCTAATCGTGTATTTATAAACTAGATTTTTAGTTTATGCATTTATTAGTGAGTTGGATAAAATTGTTAAAAAATCATGTATCTTATCCACGCTTAAACCATATCTCAAATAAAAAACCTTTCTCATAATTATTTTGGTCTGAGATATAGAACCGAGCAAATATGATTTAAAAATAAGATGAAAACAAATCACATTTTTCTTTTTAAAATATTTAATATTATATTATTATTCTAATTAATAATATTATGACATATAATTAATTAAATAAATTGGATCATAACATATCAATAATTCTTATTTTATTATTTTATAAAACACAAATATTATTTTTGTATAATTAAATAACGTGTATTTAATGAGTATAATACTTGGTTTCTTCTTATTACTTAGTTTAGCATTATCATGATTCAATTTTTAGTATCCGCATTATAGAATGAATAAAATACATAGAGAGAGGGCGCCAACAGAAAATATTTGATTCTTTCCGAGTGCATTTTTGTCTGAATCAGCTTTGGTCTTTAGTTCCACAATTAAAATTATAGAGGAGAGAGGGAGCTTATACAATACCCTTTATCAAACAGATGCAAAGCAATGGAGGAAAGAGACAAAAATGTTGAGTTTAATTGTGATATAATTTGCGGAGAGAGAGACATAGGAAAAAAATAAATTCACTCTGACTTCCATTTTTATTTCCTACATATTTGCACTGATATAGGAACTGCGGTGGAAATATGAGAACGGGACTGTCGAACAGGGCCTTCCGTTTTTATTTCCTACATATTTGCACTGATATAGAAACTGCGGTGGAAATATGGGAACGGGACTGCCGAACAGGGCCTTCTCCAGTTATTTGGAGTAACTAACAGTATAATAGTTCATGATTTTGAATGAAATCGACGAGTTATACCCTACTTGTTTTCTTTAAAAAAAAAGTAACATGGCACTATTGGAGACATGCAAGAGGATTTGAACTTGAGAGCAGAGATTTAAATAATTTTGTATGGGAAGACGATGCTTATTTTCAACCGCGCATTATAATTAAAAAAAGTTATTTTTAAAAAATAAAATTAATTCAAAACATGACTAGTAGGTTTACGATTATGAAGATATATAAAAATAAAAACAACAAAGAGCATTAATTATACAAAAATCTCCTATCCCTTAACCTCCTTGTTCTCCAACTGAATCCTACCTCTTTTTCTCACCAGTCATAAATGAAAAATATCGTTCCATTTATCATTCTTTTCCACCTTCACTCTGTCTCCTCCATCCTCCATCCTCCATCCTCCCTCCTTTGTCATGTCATCATTCCTCTGCCTCGTCGATGCTCCCACTCTCCGGATTTTCTCTCATTTTGTAATTAAATTGACAAGACTATATTTTAGATTTACAGTGTTATAAAAACTATTTTGAAAATGAATGATTTGTACTACACTGAATTTACAATGTCATGATAAAATGACTTGTGAATAATAGTATTAAAATTTGTGAATAGATTTGTGTAAAACAATATTAGAACTTCAAAGAACAACTATTTAGACTTGTGAATAGAAGTACTAAGATTTGGGAAAAACAAACTTTAAATTTAATAACATATTTTTATGGGTATCAAAACTTGTGTATGGTAATATTAAGAAGTTAAAGCATAACTAAATAGTGAGAAGAAGTATTAAGACATTGATTCCAGTTTGTGAGCTGACCTTTTTAATACGAATGGCACGACTTTAAAAAAAAGTGATTCAACCGTCAAAATCTTTAATCGTTATATATAGTTGCAGGACGCCTGAAAGATTTTAGTTAGGGGTGTCAATGGTTACGGTACGGGTCGGGTGAGGCATTTTCATATCCATACTCATTAAAATTGACTTTACTCATATCATATCCATACCCATTAAAATTTTACCTTACCCTATCCAACCCTTACCCGTTAATATTATCGGGTAACGAAACAGTAACGGGTGATAACGGATAATACTAATATAATAATTAGTTTTATTATATTTTACAAATTAAATATCAAAAACTCATTCATTTCACAATATGTAATTGTATTTTTAATAAAAAAATAAAACTGAATGTGCAATCAGTTCCAACTAAATTGTTTTTTATAAATGAATAAAATTCAAAAACACAAATATATATATATATATATATATATATATATATATATTTAAGTGGGTTGGAAATTGTATTATATATATGTGTAAATTTTATAGTTATCCTATAAGGTAACGGGTACGAAATAATCATTACCCATACTCTTATCCATTTGATTAATGAATTTTTTTTTTACCCATATCAGCTCATATCCAATAAACTAACGAAAAAAAAATCTTACCAATACCCGTCTTATCGAATACGATACAGGTCGGGTAAACGGCTAAAAAGGTACCATTGACACCACTAATTTTAGTTGAGAGACTGTTGGTACGTCCAAAAAAGGTTGAATGTTTCGAGTCCATTCGAAAGTAGATCATATTTTCTCTTATATCTTTATTGTCATATATTATTTTTGAGACGTTTGAATTTATTAAGATGTATATTAAAAAGAACATTAACAATTTAAAAAAAAAAAATCGCTACACAATGTCATGCTAATTTAATGGGCGGATTTAATAATGACAAACCAGGATCAATGTTCTCCATTTTTATCTAATTATATGTGCATATATAGTATTTTTAGTGTTATATTTATTACATGAGCAAAAGCTAGGATGTTTTGAATTCTAAAAGTCTATCAACTTGTCTTCAAACGACGGATTCATCTACTTTATTAAGTTATGTATGTGCATGAAATATTTTGGAAGTTTTGAATTCATTTTATACAAAGTCATTTTATAAGCTGCTTATGTTGTATTTATTTTTCATCATTTTTTTACTGTTTAATCTTGTACTAAATGAATTTAAAACTTTTAAAATTTTGCATGTACATGCATCACTTTTGAAGTAGATGAATTTCAACAGCTTATATTTGTCATTTTAAGTTAATCCGATAAATTTTTGAAGTTGTGTTCACTAACTCTTCTTGATGAGCACATCATACTCTGGCTTTGCTCTTATTATTTTATTTTTTTTAAATCTTGACAATAGTTGTCAAGTATAATTCATTAAATAAAATAAAACTACATCCATTATTCACATCTACCACAACAACACATCAACATCTAACAACCCATGATCATTCACATCAACCACAACATTAATACATCAAAATCTAACAACCCATCATCTAGATCATTAACAATACATCAAAACATCTAACAACATAACACAAAATCTAACATCACACATCTAGCTACCGACTGCAACCGGTCGTTAATCCCCACTGGCATCCACTGCACCAGCTGGATATATGAGGCATCTCATTTTTTTTTTTTAAGTATGGTGGCGGGTGGGGGAGGCCGATACGCACCACAGCCTCCCCGAACTCTTTTTAGGGTTTGGGTGTAACTGGTTTAAAGGTAAAGATGTATCGATCTAGGATTTATATATGACAAATAGTAGGGGTTGTCGTGCAGCAGATCTAGCCTCTTTCTCTCTCCCTCGAAGTCGGAGCCTTCGATCACCAAGTCGTGCAGAGATATTGGAGAAAAGAGAGAAAGACGAAGGTTACTGATGAAGGTGGAGAACTTAAGGCGTGGGTGGGCGAGGGTGAAAGGAGGGGTGTTTGTTCTAGTACGGAGTGGACGACTCTTAGACATGGATGAGAAACAGAGAGGGATGGACGAAAAGGGAGGGGAGATGTGGGTTGAAGGCTAAGATTTGGAAAATCATCTCAAGAGTCGTGATGACGCGCTAGCTGTAGGTACCATTGATCTCTCTCAGTTTCGCTCTTATTATTTTCTTAAAAAAAAAAAAAATTGGGCCCCAAAAATGTTGTTCAATGGCTGACTCCCGTAGTTTTTATCTAACGATTTTGGTGTGATCATGGCATTAAATCAATGTTTGATATCGTACCTCATTCAAAAATTGGTTGACTCTGCCTAGGCTAGGGGTGATGAATGAGCGAGAATTAGCGAGTTGGGGTATGCTCATGTTCGACTCATTAAGTTAATGAGCAAGTTGATAATGAACGAGTTCAAGCGAGTTGTTAATGAACCTTTAGCGAGCCAGTTATGAACGAGTCACGAGTTATGAGTTATAGAAATTAACAAATTGTCATAATCCATGTAACCTTTTTTTACAGTAAAAACCCGTAGGTTATCATTAATATAACAAGAAATTACATAAGTGTTTAGTGTTGTTACAAGGCTGTAATGAACATAAAACATGCTACAACATAATATCAGCAAATGATGGCCCGAATAACAGTAAGAGTAGGTCCTACGATCCATTGCAAACACTTTAATTCCAATTCTCTGTAAACAACACACTTGAGATTTGATGATGGCACCACAAAGTTAGAATGAAAATACTTCAACTTCAATACTTGGCAAACATCACATTGAGCTTTAATATTGGCACCACAAAATCAATTATCATAGCCGGTTGAAAACTGGCTCAAACACCTGCTCACCTTTGAGATTGGATGTGGGCCATGTGGCATAAACCTGATTTATTTTGGTTTGACAATTTGGGATTGGATGTGGCAGAATTCATGTAACTCAATTTTTAATGAGCGAGTTGAAGTATGTTCATGCTCGGCTCATTAAGTTAACGAGCGAGTTTAAGCGAGTTGTTAATGAATTTTTAGCAAGCGAGTTATGAACTATTCGTACGAGCAATTTACTCACCACTAGCCCAGGCTAATTTATGTTGATATTTTTGTATTTAGAAATAATATCTATTAAATTATATACGTTATCATTTGCCTATATTTAATTTAATTAGTGCATACAAACGTTACAAACGTATGGTAATATTATTAGTATATTTATGATATTTTTTTTATTAATTGTCTGTTGTGTATTTGATAACATAATATGCCATATAAAAATGAGTGCGCGCGTATCCTCTGAGATATCTCATATTTTGCGTGACTAACATGTCCGGTGCATATTCTTTTTTTCTTTCTTTTTTCCTTTTTTTTTTTCTTTTTTGTCATTAGTCATCTTACAATTAGGGGCTGTTCGGCGGAAGTAAAAATGTTACTGTTTACATGGAAAAAAATTAATTCAATCTGAGTGAAATTTTTTTTCCCACGTGAACAGTAAAACTCAGTTCAAAATTTTTACAACCCATTCCTATGGTATTGCAGCAAATTTATTTCCAAAATGAAGAGGCGGCATTATTAATTTATTCCCCACTCATAGCTACATACATTATTATTTCGGCATATATAAACCGTGTTAAATCGAAACAAATGAGACAGAAGTGATGAATCAAACGGTTAATTTAGCATGATGTAGCTATTTGAAAAAAAAAAAAAAAAAAAAAAAAAAAAAAAAAAAAGAGGAACACCCAATCATAATTTCGGGTATATAGATGTGCACATTTATATCAGACTTTCTCGGAATTAAAATTCCCGCAGAATCTCCATCGGCCCAATTCGCATGATTTGTTCGTACTAGGCCCATTCGGAATTTGAAAAAAAAATAAATAATCTGACTGATATTTATAAAAGCTTAAGATTAATTATTTTTTTAATATTTTATATTACTTTTGATACGGAGTATACATGAAAGATTTCAATTTAAATTAAAGTAGAACTAGCATTAGTTGCCAAAGTTTTTATAAATAGCTAATATTTTGTATAAAAACTTGTACAAGTAAGTTTAAAGACTTGCACGCACCAACTATAAATGCACTAGCAAATTTTTGAAAGGTGATTCTTGTCAAAAATCACCCATTAATGTAGTTAACCGGAAATTATTAAAAATCACTCATTATTTTAGTCAACCTACAATTTTTTTTTCTAATGTAAAATTTTCGAAATTATTAAAAATAACTATTGTCAAGTAATCTCTTTCTTAAAAAAAAAAAAAAAAAAAAAAGGGCCAAGTCCTGGCCGAATCTCCTTGAGCTGTGCTCCACTAACGTTTTTCTCACCACAGTAAATCCTACACCCAAATCGGAGTTACGAATTTCGGAGCTTTGCACAACAACTTACTCTCATTATAGTAGCGCGTTCCTCTCCTTTCCTCTCCGATTACCTTCCTCTGGGGGAGGATCGCAACGTGGCAGCCAGCTATCTTCTCCTCTTCCCCTTTGTTCCCATTTCTTTCCTTTAATGAAGAGATTTCTACCCCATCTGGAGCACGGCCTTATGAGATAACAATTTGTTTAATTAATTTAAGCAATGATATTACTCATGGGAAATATATCTTGCCTTATTTGCATATTGTTTATATGTTTTCCTCCTAAATCTCCAGTCTATTGGCAACTTTCTGTTGCTCTGATATAACTTTCTTGTTCTGCCCAGTGCCCTCCAACAAATTGATCTCCAAATTAGCATCAGTTTTTGTTATTTTACCTTGCTTAATTCTTTCATGAAGTTCAATGGCTTAAATAGCAAATTACCCGGGCAATTACATTTTGACATTTTCAACTCTGTTTTAGATATACTGATTCGTTCAAATGTTCTGGAATCTTCCTTCTGTTTCTTTCAAAAATCGTCTAAATTGAAAGAAATTTTCTGAACTATTTCATTACCCCCATATGTTGTTATGGCAAATACACTGACCGAACTGCATGCGTGCATACTGAAACAGCATTCAATCAGAATTCAATATGCTATTGAAAATTTTCCATTCACCAAACATGTACCTTTTCTTTTGAAAATTAGCGATCACCGAGTAAAACTCCTTTGTCCGGCGACTGGTGTTAGAAAAACCTGTATTTCTTTTTGTATATAATTGTACATATTTTGTCAATTCGACTAAAATGAGTACCGTAGACCGTAGTCGACATGCAAGAGGAAAACTGATATACAATGCTGGTATCTTTTTGCAGTAACCAGGGGAGCAGAAAATTAAATTAGACACACATTAAGATACCGCACCAAAATACAATTTCTGCTACCAAAGAATTGTCATGATCAAACTTGCAATTCCTACCTTCAACAAGCAAAATCGTTCTTTTCCAAACAAACTATATTACAAATAGCACATCAGCATTCAAACACCAACTGCCAATCAGACAACAAGTCGTTGATCCTGGAAAAAAAAAATGACACATAAAAAAGGACAAAAAAAAAAAAAGGCACTC
Organism: Carex rostrata; assembly: GCF_964058835.1. Lineage (NCBI taxonomy): Eukaryota > Viridiplantae > Streptophyta > Magnoliopsida > Poales > Cyperaceae > Carex > Carex rostrata. The sequence continues at coordinate 7,450,580 of NC_135926.1, forward strand.
CAAAGCGCAATCACATTCCGTGTAAACCGGCCCGAAATTAAGTTCTAAGACATTTCCAATGTTTTATGCTTCGATCCCCTTCAAATTAACATCGGACAGTGAACAAATTTCCGAAATAGGTTCTTTCTTCCATCTCTTTATCTTGGCTTTCCTCGACTCAGTCAAGTTCATGTAACTTGGCTTACACAATCTATTGCAACTCTCATCCGAAATTGGTGTTGACATGCACATAGATGAAGAAGAAGCCGAGCTCTCGTCATAATGAAACTCAGTACTAGGAGAAGAACTGCACCGTGTTTTTGAACGAGGATTATAATTTGGCTTTGCACCAACTCTCTTTGATATTGCATTCTTCACGACTTTTACTGAAGCCGGCTCACAATAGCTTTCCAGTGTTTTGCTATTGTCGCACTTCTCTTCCATCAACCGGCTTTCCCATGGCTTGGCAGCCATCCATCTCTCAAGCCAGCTCCAGTTCCCATTGGCATTACCAAAATTGGCACTCTTTGAAAGGACAGTAGATTGATTTAGATATTTTCCATTCAATGCAGATTTTGGTTGCTGTTGAGAGAGAGCATAAGCAATAGCACGCTCTCTCTTCATAGCTCCTTGTTGACGCATTTGTAATTTAGCCCTGACTTCATCAATAGTTCCCTGGCAGTCACACCATCCCTCCTCAGCTTCTTTGAGGGGGTCCAATTCGCCACGGCGAGCAAGGAGAAGCTGTTGCACGGCTAGTCCTTCGTGTGTTGACAACCTGACATGGCGTGCCCGGATACGTGCCTGAACACGTACCAAGGCTTGCATGCATCTCAATGTTACTGCTGCCTGCTTCCGTACCTGTCTCCCCCGAACTATTGCTTGTAGACGTACCAACCCTTTCAGAGCCTTTAAGGCCCTCCGAGCCTAGAATTAGAAAAAATATGTTATCCACTGTCGCCGTACAAGTCATGACAACTTCGTTTTGTGCTCAAGTTTGGAGCACAAACAGATATGCACCAGATTACCATTATGGTTCAACTGGATACCCTAAGGGCATGTAAGGTATCCTTTTTACTAAGTAATAAATGTCACAGAACCTTCATCGGTTGCATGCATGCAATTAATATAACAAAAAATAAAGAAATTAGAAACTTGAAATTTAATCATCAAAAATCGAAAGTCAGACAATTATGGAGTGCAGATCAAACAGACTTATTTTGAAAGCTCTGGACATTTACAATGTTTGCATGGGGACCAGAGTTTTCTTTGTCAGTGAGATCTGACAGAAAACAAAAAATGGTTACTATTTCATTCAAGAGTCAATTTTTTATGGCAATTAATGCATATATGTATTGGTGATTCCTTGAGTTTGGTGATGGGAACAATTAAGAGAAGTTATTTCAAGTCAGGACCAACTGGGTACTGTAAAGGTCCTTTCCATATGAAGCTAGTTAACATAACATAGTAGAAAGAGCACCAAACATTCTCCTATTTTCTTTTTCGCTTTTTGGTAGACAGCATAATGATGTGAAGACAAAAAAATAATAAAAACTTAGAAATCATTGAAGGCAAAAACATAATACTTCTCACCAAGTTTGAGGGGATTGATAAGAATTAGTCTCCAAATATTCAGAAATTAAATAAATAGACTCTTTTACCATGATTTACACTTTTATAATTCTAGTTTACAATTTTGGTAGTGAGACAAGTATTTTAAATTGCAAAAGTAATTGCATATGTGAATTTGGAAGACAATTTAGTTCAAGAAAACACATATCACTGAGATAGATCATGGTATCAAGCTAGGAAATTAAATTTTAGCTATGGACCCAAAACAAAACAGAGAAACTTCCATCAGAGATAAAAATATAGGTGCAGATAGTTTGACAGGTTAAAGGAAACCGAGTTTACAAGTAAGAAAATTGAAAAGAACAAGTAACAGTATAATGTTTGTAAATTAACTAGTTTTGTTGGTGAATGAAACGGGCTTTACAGCCTTTTATCAAAAAAAAAAGAAATGTCTAAAAATTACCAAGAAACCACGAAAGGCAGTTTGAATGCGAATGGCAGCCCATTCCTGCCTGACGGCCATGAAATCCTTTGGCGGGGCCCTGACCACCGTGGCTACCGCCGCGCTGAACGCATCAGCCGATGCTTCTGAGCCATCAGATGCCAGTAAGTTATTTTTTCCCCTCGAGCCATGTTGCCTTGGTGAGCTCTTCCATACCTTCCATTTCTTGCTCTGACCGCCACTATGCTTCTCCTTTCAGAATTAAAAGGATTTCTATTTAATTAGCTATAGAAGGACCTTCTAACAAAATTTTCTTTTCCCATTGAAAATAAGGTGTTGAATACCATACAGATGAAACTGAGAAATGTCCAGAATTTTTATATTTAACAAGAGAACAAATTTAAGAAGTTAATAGTAAAACTTGCAAAAAGAAAGGTATTTTTTCAGTGCGAAGTACATATAACTTCTATCTCACTTGCTAAGAAATCATTTTTTATAAACTACTGATTCAAGTAGAAAAAGAAATAAACATTTGGTTCTACCCTAACCCAGCTTAAAATCGGAACTCATACAAAAAATCCAAAAATCTTCTGATCAAAGAACAAACATAATTTCAATAGGCTGCTATCCTCAAAAAAAAATTGAAAAGGCTGCCCATCTTTGGAGGACATTTAAAAATTCAACAATATAAAAAATAGCACAAGAGAAACAAAAAAAAAAAAAGGTAAGGAATAGAGAGTTTTATTAAGTTACCTTGTCATCATTTTCTTGATTTTTGAGGCCTATGAGAGATCTTATCCACTTCCTTGAGCCAGCCATTATTACAACACTGAGACACAATCAACCTTAGAGGCTTCACAAGGTGAGCTGAGAGGCAAAGTTGGCACCTTTACTCTCTAGAGAGAGAAAGTGGAGAGCGGTAAAGAGAGGGGAAAACAAACGAAAGTGGGTCTGGCTGGCTACACCAGAGGTTACCTTGGAGATTGTAGCCGTTTTAGAATTTGAAATTCGAAAGAGAGGGAAGAGAGAGGAGAGCAGGTGTGAGCTGAGAAAAAAGAGAGAGCGACAGAGGGGAGCATTGGATACTCTGATAGAGAAAAGATTTTATTTTTTTTCTTAGTTTTTTTTTTTTGTGATTTGTTGGGGAGTGCAACGCAATTATGCGCCGGGGCTGTTTGTTTTGTAATAACGACGCTGCTGTTTTTCTGTGCGTGCTTTTGTGGCTTGGGAAAGAGAGCTCTATCACAGAGAGGCACAGGGTTTTACTTTGCTTTAGTTGATTCAAATTTTTAGTTTATTTGGTCACGAAAAAGATATTGAGTATACTTTTGTTATGGGGGACAGATAGACAGTAAAGTTATTTTGTATTATTTAGTACAGATCATGAGAGTGACACTGGTCACTTGTTGACTCGGAAATGAAAATTATTTAGGAGTCCTGTAGCCTGTATGATTGATCTGGACCATTTGATATAATATATATGATCCAGATCTACCTAGGATTTTTCGATGAAATCTCTACAGAGGGGGGGAGTGGGCCAGTGGGGGACTAACCCTTGAACAAGTTGAATAGTTCAATTTTGTTTTTTGAGGTGTCAACAGTCTATTTCAACACCACCTGATGCTGATACTTCCAAAGTTTGGGTCGTCAACACTGTCACCCGATGTGTGATTCACATGAACCCAGGTAATATTAATTTTGGTACGTCAAAATCAACATAAATCATATTGCTGTTCACTTTCAAAGAAGACTGTTTTAATTTGAAAACGTATTTTCAAGGAAGTTATTGAAAATCTAATATACTTTTCGTCTTTTCCCCATCCAAATGACTTTTTCTGACTTACTACTACTTTTAATAAAATCAACTCAGATCCTCAACTTATAAGCTCGAAATTAATTTCAATCTTTACCTTTCAGAAGAACTATTTATGATGGAAGTCTAAATTTTTCCATTTTTCCTTTTTTCCATTTTTCCATCATCCTTATTTCTATATATTTTCTACGGTTTTGTGAAAAATCATTACTTAAAATTTAAAATAGAATTAAAACAATTCTTCTAAAAAAAAGTGTTCAACGAAATGATAAGCAGAAGATTTAGCAGCGTTGATTCCGAGATCGTCTAGATAAGAACGGATATTGATATTGACGGCTAAGGGTAATGATATGTAAATACAACGTAGTAGATTGTATTATTACAGTGAATATATGATTATAAATTTATAATCTCGGCTTCCAATAAAAATAAAAAATAAAAAAGGAACCATTGATTTTGCCCAAAAGAAAAGCATGATCACGTTTGTCTTTGTTCAGACGAAAAAAGAAGCTTTTCAGTCTGGGTTACATAGATATGATTAATTATGTGAGTTACCGTGATTTTGCAATAATGACAACAATACACATTTGTTCAAGCATAAGTACGCAGTTACACATCTACGCCTCCTAAAAACCGGCGTGTCCTTGGGTTCGGGCCCTTGGGGGGAAACTTAGGCATTGACATTGACAACCGGACATTGAAGGGGATATCAAATTTTCATTTGCACTAGAGGCTCTCTATTTGGAGATGATTTAGTAATGGATAATTTTGTAGCACATCTTTTCCATTAAGAGGACGGTTCAAATGCCTCCATCATGTCTCAATTTTTAAAAAGTTTAATAACTCAAAATTTTAATTTTAAAATTCAAAATGAAACCATTGGATATGAGCTACATCATTTTATTTATGGATGTGTAAAAAATTATGACATTTCAACTTTATTTTGGTTGTCATCTTGAACTTGTAAAAATATATAATAATGTGGATAATTTCTAGACATTGATTTTTCATCTTGTTGATTAATATAAAAGCAAAATCAAAATGTAATAATTTTTTATGAGCACGTAGAGAAAATAACATAGATCACATCTAACGGTTTTATTTTGACGTTTAAGTTTTAAACTTTGAGTTATTTAAATTTTTAAAAATAGAGACATGATGGAGGCACAAAAAATGGAGGCATTTGAACCCTCCACTTCTATAAATTGGAAATTGGAGGGATATCAAATTTTGAATATACAACGATTTGACAGTCAAAGATTCTCTACGAACAATTATGTGAAATCGTTAAGTAGAAATATTCTTATGATTAGTTAGGAAGAATAAAATATTTACTGGACTTAATCTTGTTTGGCAACAAGGCTTTAGCCACCTTAGAGTGGCTTTAGCTTCCCTAGTTGCTTAAGCTAGCCGAACAACAATTCCTTAGACAGGCTTAGAGCACCTTTCTTAAGCTTCTTTGGAGCAAATTCTTAAGTTAATAAAAACCCAGACTTAGAGAAAAGTGTCTCCTTAGAGCTCCTCCTTAACACCTTTATACACCTTAAGCTTCATTGCTCTAAGTCTTTGTCAACTGAACATCTCCTCCTTAGCACAGCTTAAACTCTTAAGCTACAACACTCTAAGCTTCGTTGCCAAACATGATGGTTAAGAGGGGTAGACTAGATCCACTGATTGCCCCTTTTGTGGTTTATTAGTCTACTGATCATTTTTTTGTAGTGTACACTTATGTTTTACAAATTTGAAGATGAATTTAATCTTTTAATAGATTTACTTTTAATTACTCTAATATATCTAATCTGTGGTACATTGATTCACCTATATCATTGAAAGACTGATTATTAGTTGAATTAATAAGTGGAGTTATATTATGGAAAGTTTGGTCAGAAAAGAATATTGTCTTTTTTAAAGGGGCTATTTCTCAAGAGAAAAGGTAACGTCCCCCAGGCTACAGTCCCCCGAAAATTCCCGCGTATAAAAATCTTTCATTTTTAGCTTAGTTCCGACGCGCTTTCAACCGCCGGTAACGGAAGAAGTACTTTTTCGGCCACGCGCTTTCAACTGCCATAACCGGCAACGACGCGGTCCCCACTACTACAGCCGTCATTTTTCCTATTTAAGCCCTTCCTTTTTTTACCGCTTTCCTTTTTAAAAAAAATTGAATCGTTTTTTGAACCTTCTTTCCTTTTCTGATCTGATTTTTTTTCTTTTCTTTTTCTTCTTTGTTTCAATCGAGTATTGAGTCGCAGAATCGAAGAGCAGCGTCTCCTCTTGTTGTAATTTTAGTGCCGTTTGTCCATTTAATATCATCGTTGAGGAGCATCAGCATTGACGAACAGCATCGAAGTTTTAAAAACTACATGTCATTTTTCTCATTCAATATTGCTTTTTAGATCAATTTTGTTCATTATATACTGGTATTGATGTAATTTTTCAATTTCGTATAATTTTGAAACTTCTTTCCTTTTCTGATCTGATTTTTTTCCTTTTATTTTTCTTCTTTGTTCAATCAAGTATTGAGTCGCAGAATCGAAGAGCAGCGTCTTCTCTGGTTGTTTGAATCAAGCATTGACGAACAGCATCGAAGTTTTGAAAGCTACCGGTCATTTTTCTCATTTAATATTGCTTTGTAGATTAATTTTGTTCATTATATGCTGGTATCGAACTTTTGAAAGTTACATAGATCGTTTAATTTTGAACGATTAATTGACTTAACTATGATGTGAACAGGATTCAATGATATTAATTGTTGTTTCAAGATTCAATAATTTTGTTAATATGATTTATTACATTAGATTGTCATGTTTATGTTTCAATTACATATTCACAGTGTGGTAGTTTTTTACAAGAACAAAATTAATAAATTAGTTTACATTGTGATTTTTATGTGTACTGTATACATAAACTGAAGTTTCAAACCTTGTTATGCATTGGTTGATGAAGTATAAATTGATAAATTGTTATTATTTGGTAATAGGATTGGTTGCTTCCATATGATATGTATTATGTTATGTTTATAGAATTAAACATATGTTCTTATAGGTTTGTATATGTTTGTGTAAAGGCAGGTTTATATAATGGATTCTGACTTGAATGAAGAAAGTGTGGATGACACAGTTTCCCACTCATGTATGCATGAATGGGATCTGAACAAGGATGCTTCTGAATTTTCTGATGAGAAGTCGATTGAGAATGTGAATTTTGGTGAAATTACTGATTTGAATAGAAATCGGTAAAATATATTTCTACTATTATAAAAAATGAAATATGCACTGAATTTTTTTACAACACAAATAAAAATTCTCTCTTATTGATATTTATTGATATTTTTAATAGAAATCGGTGAAATGATAATTTTACATTTGATACAACATTAGTCAGTATATTTCTGCCGTTTGGTGTTTTGTTGATGATTATTTATAAAATAGTTCATTGTGTTGAATTTTTTTTATTTTGCAACTAATGATTATTTTTTCTTTATTTTTCTCATAATGAGTTTGATTTCATAATCAGAGTATTATAAGAGGGTTAAACGGATGATAACCACTTCTGACAATGTTAAAGCTGGTTGCTTTTGTTTTTAATTAAAAAAAATCTCTATTTTTTTTAATAAAATGTTATTCTTTAGTATCAATTTTGCATGCAAATATGTCAGGATAATTCCAAAATACTTGTAACCGCAATTCCAGATACTACAAGACCTATGATCAGCTTAAAAGGATCCACATATTAATTAAAAAAAATATAGTTATAACAACTAATGACATATATTATAACGACTAAGATCTACAGAATAAGGTAATACTATTAAAAATAATTCATATGCTAAAAATATTATATATATTAGCTAATGTCCTGTCTGCCGATTGTAACCTTTAAGATCTATTTTAGAAATAATTTTACACTGAATAAAACATATGCATAAATTATGCATTTCTTAGTTCACAAAACTTCCATGGTGGAACAATAAATACAAATGTATTCTAACTCAAACAAAAATATATGGTCATGCTTGGTTGTAGAGTAAAGTTAATGAAGATTAAATTGTCTACTTCATCTTATTCTTCATATTTTATATCTTGTTTGGTACTTAATAGTTTCAATTAATCCGTTTAGAGGGGTAAGATAATGTTGGAAAATAAACACATATTTATGATAGTGGCCCTACAAGCGGGGTAAGTGTGAAGTAAGTTAATCCACATGAAGAGGTAAAGTAATGTATTATGGATTAACTTATATATTACTCCATCTTGCTCTTCGTTTGACGGTGTAAATATAGAGTAAGAGGTTCACTCCACCTCTTACTGCACAACCAAACATGGCCTAATAGGATTGAATTAAACGGGAGGAGTAGGAGGGAGAGGAAAGAAAGGAAAAAGTAAGACCCACAAAAATATTTTGTTAATTATTTTTAAAGAGAATATTTTATTTGTTGATTTGAAAAGAAGAGTATGTCATAAAATTTTACTTAAAAATAAGTACAAAAGTTCCAATAATTTTATTGTGCAGTGTCACGAATTCTCATCTCTCTATCAAGAGGATGTAAATTTAATTTTTGAGAATAGTATTTAAAAATACTGAAATGTACAAGGGTTCTTTAATAAAAGAAACGAGTGAAGTAACAAATCGGTCTGTATTTGACTAACTAACAAAATAATGTTAGGAGGTTAATCGCCGGCCAATTAATCAAATAAGTCAAATAAATTGATAAGATATATAGTTTATAATACTAAGAGCATTGACATTAATCTTTCTATTCTAATTTCTAGTCATATTTCTATTTCAATGTTCAAGCTCTATGAAATTTTTATAATTAACAAGCTTTCTTTGAAATAAATCGCTTTATATTTTTTATGTTGGTCAATTTATGGTTTCTCATTCTTTGATTGTTAATTGTTAATTCTATATAATACTTTCAATTTTAATTTGTAATTCAACACGATAATTTCTCTTTTTTTTTCTTTTTTTTTTTAAATTGTCTTCTACCATTTCTAATGTCATATTTCATAATTCAAACTAAAATTTTAATATTTATACGGATTATGTTGTTAATTAATTGGAAAACAACTTATTAATCAGGTTTACAGCCATTTTAGCATTCAAATATTAAAATATCTAATGGAGCACTTCTGGAATGCACAAATATCGTATTTTGATTACGAATTAATCTTATCAGGTAATTCGCATACAATACCTCAAATATTAGCGCCACAAAAAATCTCACACATAGCTCGCTCTTATCTTATAAGAATCCTATGTTCCCACGTGCGAACTCTAAGGTCAGTTTGACCTTTATTAAGTGGGTCCCAGTTACTGGGATTATATGTCGGTTATTCTTCCTTAACTTGATACTTAATCTCAGCTACAAATACAATCTCACTGACTTGGCCTACATAACATTACCATATTTCACGGGTTCCTTGGAATTAGGCGATGCCACTTTCTCGATATAATAATTTTGTACTTTAGAAAGTAGCCCGTTGTTTATTGACCACAATTTGACTGTACCGTATGTATCTATTTAACGAATGCATATGAAATGTTAATCTTCCTCTGACCTCGTAGCCTTTGTCAATGATTTTGCAAATGTATATAATCAATATTTTTTATGCAGTCTCCGAAATTTATTGATATACTCAAACGTCATAAATGCTATGCTTTTGTCCTGTATGTTTTCGATCCTGCTTATTTGTAAATAATGGAGTAAATATTTATGGTGATACTATTTTCCAAGATGTGAAGCTTCTAGTTTACTACCACTGTTTTTTATTCCCACAAAATGGAACTTTACTACCACTGTTTTTTATTCCCACAAAATGGAACGTACTATTCTAGTTTGACATGTGTTATTAAAATCAAACGGTTTGAATCAGATTCATGTAAATTAGTTTAGCATGAAACCTCACTCAGTTTTAGAATCATATCCTGTCCGTTTATTGTACATGTTTGAATGAAATAGTAATACCCTATATTGTTATATTAGATAACTTTTATTTATATTATTTTGAATTCATTTTTATAAGTTGAGTTGCAATTCATAGCCAAAGAATTCTCTCTATATAAAAATTATTGAACGCCAAAGTTCAATAGAAAAATTCATAAAAAAAATCAATAGAAAATTGTGGAGAGAAAAATCACAATAATAAAACTAGGAAGGGTCATATCGAAAAAAATTCATATCAAAGTAAATTCTTGTATTTAAGTTCGCTCCTATGTGTCAGTGTCACACTCCCGATCGAGAGATGCAACAACCTACCGCGTCTATTTTCTATTTAATTAAGGTAACATAAAGCACGTCTTTTGTATACAATATTGCTAATAGCATCTATTATATTTTGCCACATCCTAAATAATTTACAAGAATTATCTAACATCTTATAATGAATAGTGCTAGAGAAATATTATTTGCACTATGTCAGTTATAATAAACCAAATCTCATGCCTAGCCTTTAAGTGGTCATGCTGTCAATTATAGCCCAAAGACGTCTCTTTATCTTTGTAGAACAAACATGTAAACCCACAAGGGAAAAACGAATGAGAAATAATAAATACTATTTCTCAATGCTGATTTCCACTCAGATTATTAGATTCGAAATAAATTCATATTTAGAATGAAAGCTTCTCACGAGAAAGTAAAATTTTATTTTGTAATGACGAATGCAAATGCTCAATAACAAACAACAAAAGGTACATAAATAAATCAGAAAACTAAAAATCTTATGAGAATAAATGCTTTGGGTTTAAATCTTTTAAACCATAGAGTGTAGTAATATTTGATATCCTAACTTTAAAATTTCTAGTCTAGTAACACTGATAAATACCATTCGACTTGCCATGCAGACACCATTAAGCAACTCACGTCTGCCTTTTCACATAACACGTATCTGTCGTGTCAGGGCTTATACTGTTCTAATTATCCTGACAATCTGTTAACGAAAACAATATGAAACTAATATTACAATGCTATCATTATCATAAAAAATCAATATAAGACAATTACCACAGTTCAATAGTTTTACAGTAACAATTCACATTTGCTCAATATCCCCTGGTTGGTACTGGGTTCAGTTAGGGTCATTTATTAAATGCGCATAAGGGTCCTGGAGTAAAGTCTAATACTTAGCTAGACTTTATGATATATTAATAATTTGTCTCCATTATATCGAGGTTAAAGGATTACAATATTCAATCAATTCAATCACAGTGGTCTCAATTAATCATTTGCATTAATAATCAACCAATCGATAAATAATATTAACATGACAGTCAACAGACTTGTAATTCAGTTTCAATTGTATTGGGCTATGCATATAATGCAACAATTCAATCAATACATTCGATCAAATATTCAAAATGCACAACGAGTTACGATTTAATTCCTAGTAATGAATTTCAAACTAATCCAATAACCTCGCACCTGATATCGTAGGGCAATATGTGAGGTCGCTAGTAGTCTGTTCTTTCTAAACATTTTGTCTCATCAATTTTTTTTCATAATTATAGATATATTAACAATAATATACACATTTTAATCAATACTTGTATTTAATTTCAATATCATGCGGTTTCAATGTCATGCAATGACCTGTAATATTAGTTAAATTCTTATACATGTTTTTAGACACTTTTATAAGCCATCCCAACCCATTTTAAATTAATAGAAGTATTCATTTCAGATAATGACATTTTGATCAATTATTTAATTATTTTGTCAAAAAAAAATTTATGTCAATTTGGTTTTCAGTCCAAAGTCCATATTCGGGTCCAGTCCGGTTAACTAAGTTCAAGTTCAACAGTTCAATAGTCCAATAAATCGAAGTTCAAGTCCAAGTCTCTTTTATTTTATTTTCAGACAGAGCCCAAATGAGCCGACCTATGTTATTTTCCCTTTTATTATTCTCAAGTTCAGGAGCCGAAGACCCAGTCTAATAGTTCAAAACTTCAAATATTTGTTTCTTTTCTTATTTTATTTTTTTTCCTTTCAAGTAAAAAGATCTATTTCACTTTCTAATTTATTAATGAAGTCCCAAATGCCCCAATCAAAATCAATTTCCATCTTATTTTTTTCCAGCATTTATATTTTTGTAATTTTGCACCAAGGCCCCTCTAAAAAGTATTAATTACCAATTTATGGAAATTTTGCAAGTAACTAACTTATACTCTCTCTCTCTTTTTCCTTTACAATCAAGAGCATGGTAATATAAAACCTCATACTAGTACACAAAATAGATTGATACATTTCCTTTACTTTTAATTTCACGGCCAGCCTATCTCTAATGTTTTTTCCTTAGTCACTTTAGTCCCTTTAACAAGATCAAATTATCAACTTAAGAATATTTTGTCATTTTACTCTTTATATAATCTTTTCTTGTAAATAAATACCTAGAACAATAGAAACTATATAACAATAAGCACAATCCCCATGTTTGATTGTGGCCTAAAGCTAAGGAGGCCTAAATTGGTTATTCCAACTTAGGCCGGTCTAAATTATTCATGTTTGGTTGAGGTCTAAAGTTAAATCATAGCTTAAATTATTCCTTGTTTGATTAGAGTTGGTGAAGAACTAAAGTTTTGAAAGCCTAAATTGGTTAATTATTTTTAATAAGATACTAATTATATAACATTAGTATATTAATAATAACTGTAATATATTATATATTATTATAAAATTTATTTAATCTATTAATAATATAAAATATTAATTATATATTAATATTAAAATACTAATTATATAATTATAAATTAATAATAATTATTAATAAAAAGATACTAATTATATAATCTTATTAAAATAATTATTTAATATATTAACAGTATAAAATATTAATTATATAATTATATATTAATAATAAGATACTAATTATATAATATTAATATATCAATAACAACTATAATATATTATAATATTATTATAATAATAATTTACTATATTAACAATATTAATTATTAATTATATAATTATAAATTAATAATAAGATACTAATTATATAATATTAATATATTAATAACAACTATAATATATTGTAATATTATTATAATAATTATTTAATATATTGACAATATAACACATTAATTATATAATTACATATTAATAGTAATTACGAATAAGAAAATATTAATTATATAATATTAATATATTATAATATTATTATAATAATTATTTAATATATTAATAATAACTATAAAATATTATAATATTATAATAATTATTTAATATATTAACAATATAACATATTAATTATATAGTTATATATCTTTAATAAGATACTAATTACACAATATTAATATATTAATAATAACTATAATATATTACAATATTATATAATAATAATTTAATATATTAACAATATAACATAATAATTATATAATTATTTATTAACAATAATTATTAATAAAAGGATATTAATTATATAATATTATTACAATAATTATTTAATATATTAACAATATAAGATATTAATGATATAATTATTAACAATAATATAATATTTATATATAAATAAAATATTATTATAATCATTCAAGTTAGGTCACGAGGTGGAATAAAAATTAAACCACCATGTGAGGTGGTTTAATTTAGGCCAGCCTAAAGATACGCTTATGCCATCTTAGTCTAGCTCAATTAAGACACATTTAGTGGAATAACGAGGTCTAAACTCCTTATCCACCCTTTAGGCTACAACCAAAATAAGCTTGAGAGGGTCAAAGATAATACCAATTCAGTATAACACCATAAAGGTGAAAAGTAGCGATGCCAATCATAATTAACGGGTTCAAATCCTACAAGGAAACAAAAGAAAAGAAAAAGATTTCCAATCAATCTCTTATTCCAACTTCTTTAACCACTTTATAGCTTCATAGAGCTTGCTTACTCAATTCTCATATATTATCAAAGTCCTCATCGAGTAAGAAAAAAATAGAACAGAGGTAAAATGAGATATCCAATAGCAATGGCGGAGGGAGCTTATATGAATGGGGTCAATTGACGAATTCACATCCCCTCAGATTACTAGACTGAGTACAATTGAATCAGATGGTTCAAAATTGTTCTATTTAACTTGGCACGAATCTCAAAGCACAAATAATACTGCTCCTCTGTCATCCCGAGCAAGGACCGGCTGAGAGTAAATTTGGGACATCCGTTTCAATTGTGTTACATGGGAGGATACGGATCCTCAATTGACCTCCATTTTTTTATTTATTTTTATTTATATTTCATTTTTAATATAATTTACAGTAAAATGCCACAGTATTGTAAATTGATCCTGTTAAAAAAAAAATATATGATTAATCTCCATCACGTGCTTGACCCCCATAGTTCAGAAGTTTGACTCTGCCTTTGTCCAATAGTCGCACTAAAAATGCTGAAAGAGAGAAAGCATACGCATAGACAGTTGACGATTCAATCACTTTGGCCCTCGACCGAGACAGAGAAACTTCTGTGTTTCTTTTCTTTCTTTTCTTTTTCTTCTCTTTTCTCTCTGTTTTTTTTTTTTCGAGGAATTATCTTTTCTCTTTCAGTTTCATTCTTTTTCTTTTCCGAGTCGTACGTAAGATTGTAAGAAGGACATGGAAGTAAAAGGTGTCAAGGGAATCAATGCATGGAGGGTTCAAATTTACTCTTTCAGCATTCATCAAAAAAAAAAAATACGGCAAGTGAGCCACTTTCGTTTTCATCATTTATATTTCTTTTTTCAATTATATATTTTTATAAATAAACCTTTAAGTTTTTTAATTTTGAAAATTAATCCAATTACTTTAAGAAGATTATAAATATTACATTGTATTAATTTTTTTGAGGAGGGTTCAAATGCACCCAAATGCACTCTATCTTTCAAATCCTTTTTCTCTGCTTTCAAAATCCGAATAGTCAATCTGAACCGTTAGATGCAATCTATATATTAAGATGTGCTTGGAGACCAAATTTTACATTTTTTGAATTTTTTTTACTATTTATTAAGCCACTTTGAAAATTGCTGAATTTTCATTTTATGGACCATTGGATCAGCGATTTTTAAAGTGGCTTAATAAATAGTAAAAAAAAATTCAAAAAATATAAAATTTGGTCTCCAAGAACATCTTAATATATAGATCGCATCTAACGATTCGGATTGACTGTTATGACTTTGAAAACGGAGATAAAGGATATGAAAGATAGGGTGCATTTGGGTGCACAAAAATTTGGGTGTATTTGAACCCTCCTCTAATTTTTTTATTATATCTATCTTGTATCATTCTGAATTTCAAAAATTCGTTTCGAAATATCTCTTTGTTTTTTTTGAAAACTTTCGCAGAAATTGCAAAATCGTGAGGGGGAATCGAACTCTCAACCTTGGGTACAACAATTTTAGAACTTTTTCCTAGTCAATTGTATTACCTCCCCTTTCTCTCGTTTTGAAATATCTCATGTACATACTTTGTTTCAGTGAAATAGATTTTCAGATGATATGTTTATCGTATTTAACCTTAAATTTATTTTATTTTATTTTTTTTGTTTAGAAAGCAAATACTATATGTTCTTCGAATGTTACATATTTAAAATGAACAAACACGTTCAAACGTTCACATATTACTTACAGCTGTTAATTTCATATATATAATTATTTTTACATAATGTTACAGCCATTGTTTTTCCGTGTGAAAAACGCTAACACAGACAATGTTCATGCTAAGATTCGAGATTTCGCTAATTTCGTGTTACTTTTTTATTATTGGTAATCCTAAAAACAAAAATTTCGGGTCATACATCGCGTTTGGATGAAGTGTCGCGCAGCACATGTATGGAACACCATCTGACGGCTACTTCTCATCAAGATTCGTGCTCTTCTTCAAATTCACATCAAGTCCCCTCTCTCAAAAAATCTTGGCCGTCCGTACATCAGGACGCGCATGTTGCGCCCAGCGCCCGGCAGAAAATTAGTCCGCAGCAACAGCAACAGTAACAGCAACAGCATGCATCTGATTCTGATATCGCTTCGCCGAAAAATGGCTGAAAAGCTGCAGACCATCTCAGGTCAAATTATGTAATTTATCAGCTGTCAGGCTTTGTTGCGATCCAAGAACAACTGAATCTTATCTCAGCTAGCTAGCTAGGTTGTAATGTTGTATCAGTGCCATACTGCCATGTGGGAAGCTCCACCAAATGACAAAATCAGGTACGACTAATAATTATCTTTAGAAAATTTCAACCTTTGCTGCATTCTGAAATCTGAATATCTACATGGTACTAGTGATGTGACCACTTTTGGGTTTCGAGTAGTAACCATTTTATCTCATGGTAACTCAGCAAATTCGATTTGGAAATGAAGGAAGAGCAATTAAGTTTTACACTAATTAACCGTAAAAACATATTTCATGCCTGTCTAAGAACAAATCAAAATTGTATACAAATATATTAATATATATTAATGTTTAGATTAGCATTCGTTTTCCTTCTTCAGTACTCATCCAAATTTCGGATCCCAAGGTAATTGAGATTTTGTGTTTGGATCCTAACCGTCTGATCTGCTCAGACACAAATATTAAAGAAGCACCGTGCATTCTATCTCGAATCAAATTTTCATCCGACGTTGCGAATCTAAACTCAAGATGTGAGTTATTTCAGGGGATCCCGGCCTAACTGATCCAGAAACAGTCACAAATAATAAAAAAACAAAATTGGCAGAGAGAGAACTCTAGGCCTCCATTCTCTTTTACTGAACTCCTCTCTGCACAAGTTTCCCTTCAGAAGAGCTTCAAACCTTTTGGTTTGCTATTATTTCTCTTTCCTTTCTTTCATCCGATTTTTAATTAGGTAGCACTAAAAATTAAACTCCAAATTTTTATATTTATGAAAATAACATAAATGTTACAATTGTCTTCTAATATATAGAGAGGTTGTAGTCTACAACATTCCTTAAAAAGACTTGAAACTTTGTAGACTATATTATCGGAGGCTTCTCTCTTTTTTTTTTATGACATGAGTTTGCATGTATATGTTAAATCCGAATTTTTTTTCTTACCACCCTAATAAATCAGAATTAAATCATTACCACCCGGTTAATCAGATTGAAGATTCCACTACGAACGCATACCCAGTACGCGAACAAATCGGTGCGCAGATTGGGTATGCGTACCCAGTACACGCATGGATTTTTTTTTTTTTTTGGTTATGTTATGAATTGTTTGAAATTTTTTGACTAATTTTTTTTTTGTTATACATATATAATTTGTATTATAAAACATTTATCAAATTCTACGTGTAATTTGTAGCAATTTGTGCACCAACTTAGTACAAAATGATGCTCAAATTGTGTGTATATTTCGTTGTGGTAATTTTTATTTCAAATTTAGTCAAAAAAATTATTTGTTAAATAAGTGCGTTTTATTTTCTACAATTTCACCGTCAAATTTTATGTGTACATATAATTCTAAATACCATAGAACGAAACATAATAGAACATAAAAAAAAAAAATTGGTCAAAAAATTTCAAACAATTCATAACAAAACTAAAAAAAAATCCGTGCGCATACTGGGTATGCGAACATATTAATAAAAAATTCAAAAAAAAGATTAAAAAAATAAATTTCGGTACGCATACCCAGAGTCCGCGCACTGATCCATTCGCGTACTGAGTTTGCGTTCCGATTGGGATCCGTCTGCATACTGGGTATGTGCCGAAATTTTTATTAATACCAAAAAATATTATAAAATTACGCAATCTGCCCACTCTTTTGTGGAATTTCAAAATCTGTCTCTTTCGGTGACTAAATAACCAGACAAAGCCTCTCTTTCCGGTTATTTAGTCACCGGATCCAAAAAATTAGTCCGGTGACTAAATAACCAGAAAGAGAGGCTTTATCCGAGTTATTTAGTCACCGGATTTATATTTTGAATATTAAATTCAATAGACATTGGATACGAATACGCACTCTGAATGACAATACTCCGCTTCCAAAAAAAAACCTGCTTTGTATTTTTGTGCACGGGCTAGGAACAGGTCCGATGCCCTTTGGACCATATCTCGTCCAAAGGATTTGTTAAACGTCGGATTGAGTGATAAGGTAATAGAGGAGGGTTCAAATGCCTCCATTTTTTGTGCCTCCACCATGCCTCCATTTTTTAAAACCTTAATAACTCAAAATTTAAAACTTAAAAGTCAAAATAAAACCGTTAGATGTGATCTATGTTATTTTTTCTATGTGCTCATAAAAAAATTATGACATTTCAATTTTGTTTTAATGTGAATCAATAAGTTCAAAAATCAACGTCTAGAAATCATCCACATTAATGCATTTTTTACAAGTTCTCGATGACAATCAAAATAAAATTGAAATGTCATAATTTTTTACACATGCATAAATAAAATGACGTAGATCATATCCAATGTTTTATTTTGACTTTTAAGTTTTAAATTTTGAATTACTAAAGTTTTAAAAAATGAAAGCATGGTGGAGGCACAAAAAATGAAGGCATTTGAACCCTCCTCAATTTTTTTTATGTCATCTAAATCAGTGAAGGAAACTATTTGTTTATTGTTTAAACATCAATAAATGGAGATTTCCATTACCTTTTTATTATAAAAATCAAATGTTAATCTGTGACAAGTTTATTTCAAAAATAAATATATAAAACTATAAAGATGGAAATAATAAATAAAAATTAACTTGTGCAATCCGTTTTTTCTTATTCTTTCATTAATTAACATCTATTTAAATATATATTAAATAATCTTGTGCTTCGATATGTTTATAGATATGGATGAAATTGATAAAAGAAAATATTTTCAGAAAAAAATAAATATATCATTTTAGGAACAAATTAATGTCTTGTTAGAGTTTAAAAGATCAATTAGATTACAAAACAATTAAATATTTTCAACAAAAAAATTGTTCTCTTGAATAAGTGTACTACACACGTCAAATTTGTTCTCTTGAATAAGTGTACTACACATGTCCAGTTTTGTAAGAACTGGAGTAGAACAGACTAAAAATAAAAGTTGGCTCTTTGTAGAAGTATCGTAAAATTGTTACGTCCTATCTGTTGACTGTTGCCTGTATACATGCTCCCAGTCCTTTTATTTTGTTTGGAGGAAAACGCCAAGTTATTCAGGCTAAGATCTGCATTGATCTTAGAGCTAAAAAAATAAAAAATAATATTTTTGTCCTTCGGATTCAAACCAAAAGAAAAGCATCTTTCTCGTGATCAAATAATCAGACAATCCTTCCGATTATTTAGTAACCGGACTAATTTTTTGAATTCAGTGACTAAATAACCAAAAATAAAGGCTTTGTACGGTTATTTAGTCACCGAAAGGGACAGATTTTGAAATTCTACGAAAACGTGGATAGATTGTATAATTTTATAATATTTTTGGGCATTAATAAAAATTTCAGGAGTATGTGTTCGTGGTGAAATCTTTAATCTGATTAATAATTTAATTATAATTTATTAGGATGGTAAATGAACCGAGATGTACATAAATGATTGACTGATATTTACTCGTTGGGTTATTCTCTCTTTCAATTTTTCTGTTAGGTGCGAGAAAAAAGAAAAAGAAAAAGAAAAAGAGAGATAAAGAGACACTATGAATAATAAACTGAATTTACTGATTTTACTGATTTTTTTTGTCTTATTAAGAATTTAAATTGCATAATACATATAAACAAGATAATGATCTATGGGTCCAAATAGCAATTTGGATCAAAACAAACCTTTTACTGAAGTTTTTGTTATTAGAAATTATGTAACCATTTTTTCCAGATAGCACTCAGAATTTATTATTACAATTGTCTTCTACCGTGACTGACTTAAAATTATTATTATTTCAAAATGATTCAATTACCAAATATTTAACAAACTTAATTTTGATATTTATTATTTATTATTTATAAAAGCAGCGGCAATATTAGACATTTTTTAAGTAACATTTTTTGACTCGTCATGACATAAAATTTCCAAATATATTATAAATGAAAAATACAATTTTCTCCATCTACTTTAATAAGTAAAAGATAGTAAATATCAACATTAAAATTGTTGAATATTTGATAATTATATTTTCTTATAGTAATAAAATGTAAGACTATCGATGAATATTTCAATATTATTGTGATGAGAAAAAATCCTTCAAATATGGTAGCACAATTGGCTACGAAAAAGTCATAAAACTGCTGTATCCAAAGATCAAGAGTTCAATTCCTCTCGTGACTTCGCAGCTTCTGCAAAGATTTTTAAAAAAAAAAACAGAGAGAAAAAAATCCTCCATGAAAATAGTCACTGCAAGTTGTAATTTTGTAATCATGGTTTGTTGTTTTTAATCAATATAAAACTTGACAGCTTCTGTCAAGCTTCTCAAAAAGAAAAGAAAATGATCAATTAGTTTTAGAGTTGTATTGCGTTCACATAGCTTGAGGCTCGATCATTTGATTCATTTCCATAAGTTATCCTTGCTCGAAATAAATTTCATTGCTTTTTTGGTCTGTTGAGTTACTTCTGGAAACACTAATTTGTAGTTGTCATCTCAATTTGCATGCTCTTATTTAGATGAGGAGGAGCACAATACAAGCTACTTTTTTTTAGTCAGCCCCACACAGTGCCCTAAAATATCTACTAGGCTTTGATTGGGCCTAAATTTAGGTTCAATTGGACCCAAAAACTAAGCCTTATCTTCTTTTTTGCTCCTAATTAGGATAAAAGAAGAAAAATAAAAGGAAATCACAAATAAGTTGATCCCAAAAGCTACAAAAAGCATTAGAGGCCTTTAGTTTGAATGTCAAAGCTGCATGCCTGCATGGTTGAATCCTTCTTTCCAGCATGGGTCCCAGCAGCTGATTTTTTTTCCTTCAAGTTCTAATTTTCTCCGCTGGATGGGCACCTTTCTCAGTGTCAGTTAGCAGTTGGAAGAGTTCTGACAATAGCGTTGGTGATTTTACTTTTTTATATTTTAATTTTTGAATTTCAACGCGTTTTCCTGAAAAGGTCAAATGAATGTAACATCATGTTATATAGAGCGAAGTAGGTCGAATAAATATCGGATTTATTTTGGATTTGATCCGCTTTATAATTCGTACATATTTTTTAAATTTTCGTGCACACATATTTTAAAACATATCGAATGAATTTTGAGACCATCAAATCCTAAAATAGGTTTGATGTCCATAAAACCTACTAAACTACACATCTTATTGGAATTGTTGATAAGAAAAATATGGATATCAATCTTGTAATTTAACACCGATTAAATTAATTTAAAGTATTATGTCAAATTAATTGAATAGAAGACCGTCTGTATAATATATTTCTTTTCTTTTGATGATTTTCTACAATTTAAAGGGAGGCGAATCAAAAGATCACAGAAGAAGAATAAAAAGGAGAGATTTGCCTTTATCTTTTTTTATTTTTTATTTTTATTTTTTATATTTCATCTTTTGTTCTGCATAAAGCAAAATTTCTAATTTTAAATATACGCCTTTTTTTTAATTTTGACAATTGTATATGCATAAATAAGGAGGTGAAAAATTTATAGTATATATACAAAAAAAATATTTAGTAGCTAGTTTGATCCCTCTAAATAGTTAGTTTTTAAGTATTGAAGTTAATTTTTAAAAATTAATACTTCCCGCATTATATTATATACATTCTTTTTTAAGATTTTGCTCACTCCGATGCTATCTAAAAATAAAATAATTAACTAGGATTTCCGGGTCACTGTCTAGAACTTGGCTCCTAAGTTTACTTCATATTTTCAATGTTGCGTCGACATGCAATTTGTCTTCATTTGGACTACGTCAAAAAAGTATGGGAAACGAAGTAAGCGTTTGAAATATGTATGAAATTAGCGTGTTGTGTGGGGAGTATAAATTTTAAAAAATTATTGAATTGACTTTAAATGACAAATTCAAACTGTTAAAACTAATTTACTTCACGAATGATGCATGCACATACAAATTTTAAATTTTTTGAATTCATTTAATGCAAAATCAAGCGATAAAAATGAATAAAAATAAATATATAAAATAATATGTAGAATAACTTATAAAAAATTTATTTTTTATTACCATTTCTATTAAAAATATTTGAAATTTATAAAGTATCAATTTTAACTTTTATTAAATGTTGGTCTTCTATGCAGTCAACTAGTTGGTTTCACAGTGAAAATGGTTCATTTCTCTAATTCTGAAGCGTACACAGTTAGGTCTACATTTTTTTAAGCATTAGAAGTTGAGATATGAGTTATGACCAATTAGAAAACTAACATTTTTCTTAATGAAACTACACATTTTTTTTCTTTCTTTTAAATAAAGAATAAATGAATACTTTGTAAATTCAAAATAATTTTTAGTAGAAAATGCTTCATCGGGATCTGCATCAAATAACATGTGAGGGAAAAAATCACACAATTTAAGTTTAAAATTATCTTTAAAACTGAGATCAACTATGTTATTGCGAATAGCTACTTTGATCATATATGATGAAGCACCAATGATAAATTGATAAACAATTTAAGTATTTGATAGAGCAATGCAAGATAATTAATTTTTTTTTCAATAAATTATGTCATTTTATATGAGAATTTTTTTTTTCTTTCGTTACAATATAAGAACACGATAATAGTATTTATATATAAAAGTTTGAGATAATTTAAAAGAAAATCATACATTATCCACGAACAAATCTCTTGGATTTGTTCCATATCTTGCATGTCGTATTTAACTTTTTCTTAATCATTTTCCGTCAGTATCTTTATGTTTTAAGGAAGTAATTTCGTCATTCAGCCTTCATTTGTATCACTTTTCTCGCTCACTTTGTTTGCTATATATATTAAAAACTTCAATTAATTTGTCTTACGTATCAGTGTTGCCTAACTAAATGTGAAGCACAATAGTTATTAAAATTTATTATTGAGGTACTTCAAAATTTAAAGTCGACACATACAGTTTTAATACCAATTAGGTATTTCAATTTTTAAAACACGAAATTTTATAATTTAATTTATTATGTCCATATTTCGTAAGCACTAGATTCAAATATTTACCAAAACTGAGACAATACTTTTCGAGCATAAAGTCGGGATTAAAATTTTCAGTTTAAACACCAAAATCCTCAGCTATAAACACCTAATTCTTCTTTTATTAATGCTTGAGTTTCAGATAATCAGATTCTAACTAAGAAAAAAATAAAAATAAAAATTCCAACTCTAAATATCAAAGTGTGGCATTATAACGCTTGATAGATTTATTCTTAGTACCTAGAGTTTTAAATTTTAATATATCTAGAGTCCAGACTAAAATTTGAATTGTGAAGATTTAGAGTGTGCAACTATTTACATCTAAAATGTGAAAAGAAATAGAACTCAACTCACAACTATTGACAGCTTATTATACAAGTTATAAATCTAGACAGTTTAAAATATCCAGTATTGTAGGTATAGCCTATAGGTATTATTTAGTAGGAGTAAGGCTACGGTGCTATGGGTTGCATAGAGAACTACGGCTCAATATTCGATTTTTTAAAATTCTAACGGTCAATCCGAAATAATAATATGTGTTTGGAGACTAAATTTTACATTTTTTGAAAAATTTTTACTATTTTTTAGATAAGTAGAAAATCACTTGATCTAAAAAATTCTGCACCATTCAGATATTTAATTTTTTACCTATCTAAAAAAATAGTAAATTTTTTTCAAAAAATATAAATTTGATCTCCAAACACATATTAATATGGAGAACAAGATGAACAGTTCGAATTGACCATTATAATTTTAAAAAGTCGAATATTAAGCCGTAACACTATAGACATCTTTGCAACCCATAGCACCGTAGCCTTACTCATGTAGTAGATATAAACATGTGACTGTGTTACGAATAAACACCCGTAGAGAGGTGTCATTGGTCTTGGGAGCGGTTGGTCAACCCCGCGTGAGGAGGATTTTCACGCATTTTTTCATTTTGAGGATGAAGAAGGGTCAAGGATCACAAATTATTATTATCACTAGCAAAGCATTTAGGAAGTCAATTTTTTTTTTGTGATGCTATTAGCACTTATCTTTTGCACGTTTCTTCCAGCGAGTATTAGCTGATGAATGATCGATAGACTATAAATGAGCCATATTTTTTTTCTAATATTTTCTAAGTCTGAAAATGTTATCTCCATTTTCTAAAATCCTCTCATTTTGACCGTTTATTTATATTTGAAGATATTATGCAAAATGAATGACACCTACTGACCTACCCCTTCCCGGCCCTCTCTTCAAATTTTCACTTTCTTCATATCAGACGTTTAGAATCTAGTACAACTAATATTTGATTGGTTCAAAGGAGGGGTGAAAAAGATGAAAAGTTACGATAAGAGATATTACCATATTTTGTATCCTCCAATTTTTTCGTGCCTTATTTCCTCCTCTTAACACTTAATTTGTGTAACCAAGCACAAGTGTTTAGGAGGATTTAAAGGTTAAAAGAATAACTTCCCATTAACTTCACCTTAAATTAATTTAATTAGCTTTTCTCCTCTTTCTTTTCATTTCTTTCTCCAATAAGATGTAAGAGAGAGCTGAACTCTCCAATAGCAAAACAACCGCATCAATAAAAAAGAAGGACAAAAAGAATAATCAGAAGAGAAAAGAAGAGAAAAGAAGAAAAACATAAAGCAAACTCTTGTTAACAAAATAATTTACCATGTCCCAAGTAGCAGCAATGACAAGATTCTTAAAGGTCACCATAAACCTTGATTGTGAAAACTGAGTTTTAATTTGAGATTTAGTAGACTAAATTTTAAGTTGCATTATTGAGCAATACAGTAGCACAACATGGCTATCTCTCACTTAGCATTAACTGACGCTAAATTACACAATTCAAACCAAAATTAGGCCTCGATTAATTCCCCGTTTAAGATGGTTATGTTTCTCCATCTGAAATGCGTCAAAGGCTAAAGCTGAATTGCAGGGAGGCAAAGATTTTAGTACTGGTGCTGTACCAGTTTTCAGCAAATCATAAATTGTTTCAGTAAAAGCTTAAGAACGCTAGTAAAAAGGGAGAGGATGATATACTGATAATTCATGCTTCTATTTATCTTTCAAAAAATGAAACCAAAAAATTTAACTATTTACATCTCGAACTTTTTCGAGAAATAGCAAAAAAGGGATTATTCCCTGAAACTAAAATCTAAGCTAGATCAGCCTGGTATCAATCGATACCACCTCTACAAAAGAATTGGTAAAAACTAAAATTTAACTCTCTAATCTTCTCTGTCTAATTCAAATTGTAACTTATTTTAAGCTTTATTTTTTCTTGAAGTCAGGCAGTGTAAGAGAGATGTTAGATGGTGGGACTGTCATGCAAGTGAACTTGCGCGAAAGCCGAATTCCCGGGCTGGGCCTGGGGGACGGAATGGGGTTCTTAACACCACCAATTGGTGACATGTCAGACCTTGGTGATAGATTTACATGCTCCAGTGCTTTGAATTGAAGATCTACGGGGTAGTCCCGCACACACCTAATGCGGGGCCCAGCGCCAGAGGTCCACTTACGGTCCATGTGGTTCTCAGGCAAAACACTCAATGGGCTTTTCAAAGACGTGGTATCATCAGATTCAGTGTCGCTTGGGTCTCCTGTCTCGGTTTCTACTTCTGGATTATTAACTTCAATTGATTGTCTCGGTTCCTGAGATGAGGCAGAATCTATGTTGGGTTTAGAGTATTCCTCTTCTTGATCGACAGAGCATCTCTGCATATAATTTTTTTTACAATAATTTTATTAGATACTCATTTTTCCTCCAAGAAAATCAAAATATGAAATGAAATTTAGTAAAACAACACAAACATACCTTGACATTAGTCAGGTCCACATCCTTTTCTCTGAGATAATTCATAAACTCTTGGAAATGCTCTTCTGTTGGATGGTAATGGCCACTATAAGGCCAAATTGCCTGAAAACCGAACAATAAAAATGAATGTTAAAACCAAATAAATAAAACATATCAAAATAATTGTTTGTTCTGTATAACATATATGCGCACATACTATTAGAGTTCCTTCTTTAACAACCAATCGACCGGCAGCAGTTATGGCACCACCTGAAAGAAAACTTGAATGCTGAAACGACCCTTTCTTTTTCTGTAATAAAAAAAATGAAATATTATTCTCATTTCATCAAGCTTGTTTGAACTTTGAACTATGAATATAATGATGGTTTGAAAAGAATATCTACCTCTCCAACATATAGAACCTTGGTAGTACTCAGCACAAATATCCACTTGGACCCCTCATTTGTATGCACCAAAAGCCTGCTATTTTTCCAGAGGAGCATTCCATTTTCTACAATTACTTCATAAGCTTCTCTTTCATTCTACAATGGAACAAAGATGACAAAATTGTCAACACAAATATTTCAAAAAAAATGTTCCGAAAATAAATAAAAAATAAACAAAACATTATACCGGTCCAAGATACTTGATGCATTGCTGTTGCAATTTGGTCCTGGGGCATTTCTCAAGATTAATTTCTTTTCCTTCACCAATATCCAACCTAAAAAAAGTAAAAAATAAAGGTTTAGCATCAGCAACCTTTTTAACAGTTTTAAAGACAGATAAATACTTGGGATTTTTTAAATACTTACCAATAGAAGAATGGTTGTGCGCTTTTACTCACGAACCAGATTTCATAGTAAAAATGTAGGTTGTGGCCGTATCTATGTCGTGGATCAATCTAATAAAGAGGCAAATTTTTTAGGAAAAATATTAGTCAGGCTGTTAAAATAAAATTCAAATAAATAATTATTTAAAATCTTTAAAAAAAAAGTAATTACCGCTTCAAGCCAATGTTGTAATGCCAACTTTTGGGCCTTGCTACTTTTTGACAAACCCTTGCCAACCTGAAAAATAATCACAAAATCACCAATAAGCACTCCTTTCGCAACAAATTTGAAAACTTCTGAAAATTTCCTTAAATTGTGCAATTACCTTAGCAGCCCTGGTAAGAGCCCGGGCCCACCGCGAAGAAGCTGACTCTGGTTTGTTTTCATTGAAGAAAGATATTGAACTATGCTTCAGAGATGCAAAATCCAAAGCCTTCCACCTAGATTAAAAAAAATGAAATAACCAGATAAATTAAAAGGTTACAGAGATTGCATCATACCCATTCTACTTATTTCCTTCTTCTTCTTTTTTCAAAATTCATAACACCATCTTGAGAACAGAAGAAAGATGGATACATACCACAATTCTTCTACAACAACAGCACAGTCGGCGAGGTTTCTTCTGGTACGGTAACTCTTGTACACCTTTTGCAACTTGACAGCAGCTGCATCAAGTTCACACTTCGGCCGAGGCGACAATTCAGCGCACAATGCATTCTCAAACTTCAGCCGAGGCGACAATTCAATACACAATGCATTCTCAAACATCTCACCATTTTGATTAGGAATTCCATTTTTGAGGTTAATCTCCTCAGTTGCCTTCCAATTTTTGAAGCTCAGGGACCACTCAAGGATTTGTTTTGGTGATGTCTCATGTGTCGAATTAGAGCCGGAAGTTGAATTGAGGAGATTGTAGGGCTTCAATTCAACCCATGCTGAAGAAAGGGGGGAGAGAGATAATCCCATAAATTGCTCCAATTTCGGTGTTTGTACCTTATACTGATCTATATCCTACAAAAATTAACAAATTTCAAGCCGAATTGATCAGAAATAATCAAAATTCAGCTATTCTGGACTGCAATATTGCATTGCTGAAAGAAAGATAGCTCAAAAGTGTGACCTTTTGACCTTTTCAAGGGCAGAATAGTAGTTTACCTGGTAAAGCAGAGAATAGGCAGTGGTTTAATTTAAAGAGAAGAGGCAGAGAAGAGCTGTGTCTGATCTGACCAAGAAAATTGGAAAGGTAATGGGTTTCAATTCTGTATGCAGCCCCAAAGGAGGTGACATTTCCATATATATATACCCCAAATCCGAGGTGGGTCAGCCCCAGAAGAGACTTTTTGCTTTTGTTGAAATCCATAAAAGGTAGTTGTGGTTTTGGTTTTCTGCACAAGAAATTGAACAGAGAATGCAATGCACTGAGAATAGTGGGGGAGTCGTCATAGTAAATGTCGTTTTCATGGTATATGAACTGAACAAGATTAGAGGATTTATGAATTGACCATTGAAGGCTTCAAGTTCTTTTCATTAGCAGCCAGTTTGTGTTGGGAGTTGGACAGGAAGAAAATTTCATTTGCACATGGTCTACCGTTCAAGCTGTCGATTTGACCCGTGTGAAAGGCAACTTAGTTGATTGTGTTCGATTTTATTTTGTGATTTAGTTTATTTCAATCC
This sequence comes from Carex rostrata, assembly GCF_964058835.1. Classification (NCBI taxonomy): domain Eukaryota; kingdom Viridiplantae; phylum Streptophyta; class Magnoliopsida; order Poales; family Cyperaceae; genus Carex; species Carex rostrata. The sequence goes on from NC_135926.1 coordinate 7,478,673, forward strand.
GACGGCGAATAAATTCGATTTGGACCGAGGAGAACACCTCGTTCCATATTGAGAAAGAGTCAAAATGCACGAAACATATCATGTGATTATGTCACCCACATCGAAAATTGATATAGGAAAATAATGATAGAATAAATATATTGAAGACAATCAAATTGAACTTAGCATCTTATTTGTTATAACGTAACGATTGCAAATGAAACCAGGGACAACACATGGATAGGAAGAGGAGATTGTGGATGGAGCATTACTCTTTTTTTTTTTTGAGCAAAGTGGATGGAGCATTACTCGAGCTTAGCTATGGAGACGTACATTAATGGGGGTAACTATCGTGCATGTCTTCTTTTTTAACACGATTTTTTTTGTTAATTTTGAGTTACTTTGTTTTTCGCATCGTTCGGAATGGGTCCATAATCTAATTTACTAAATTTAAGGTGTAGATGCATGTATCCTTTTCTCAGTTGGTTGATGTTATTATCATCTAAGAGGACATAATTCAAATCACTGAATTAGAAAGTAATACAAGATAAAACATAAAAGAAAATCAAATCAAATACAAAAAAGTAAAACAACTTATAAATTAATTAAACATTAACGAGTATTCAGATTTACAACCATAACTCAAGAAAAGAGTTATCTAGTCTCTCATTGACAAATCAATAACAAAATTACAACAGATATCACAGAGGCATTAGCAAAGGATAACCAACAGAGGAAGCTTGGCCCCACTACCCAGGCCGGGTCTTTAGATATGGCAGTTGATGAAGAAGGACTGGATATGGACTTTGACTCTGATGAAGACCTACTTTCAGATGGGGAGGAGCCTACTCAGGCTTAGTTAGCTTGGGTCGAGTCGAAGATTGCAGTCAAACTGTTTTTTAATGTTTTTTAAAAAATTCAGATGTCTTTCTTGGAATGTTAGGGGTCTTGGAGGAGATGACAAATGTTTGGTGGTTAAGAATACGATTAGAAGTTCGAGGTGTGACGTTTGCATTTTACAAGAAACTAAGTGTAACAATGTTGATTTATCAGTGGTAATGAAGTTCCTGCCTTCCTTTTTTTCTTTTGATGTTGCTTTTAATTTGGCGTTTGAATCGGCTGGGGGCATAATAATCGCCTGGAAAAGATCTTTCAGGATGATTTCCTCATGGTCAACCAGGCATACGGTGACGGTCATCTTACAACAAATAGCTAGTGGAGAATTGTTAATGGTGACTAATGCCTACGGGCCGTGTGATGACACCATCAAACCGGCTTTCATTGAGGAACTGAGATATGCCGCTTCAAACGCCAATGCTCACTGGCTATTAGGAGGTGACTTCAACCTTGTTCGGTGGTTGATAGATCGCTCTGGCAACCAGAGAAGTTTTCGGCTGATGGAACTATTCAACCAATTCATAACAGACGCAAGCCTCTTTGATGTCCCTCTTCATAACCGCTCCTTCACCTGGACTAGCAACAGACCGCACCCTGTCTTTTCTAAGATTGATCGTGTTTTTTTGACCTCCGATTGGGCTGTCTCCTATCCAGTGATCACTCTGGAGGCTCTTAGTGTACTGGCCTCTGACCACACCCCTCTTCTCCTCACTTGCAAGGGTCTACAAAACCAACACAGAAGATACCAGTTGGAATCTTTTTGGTTCAACTACAGTGAGCCAAAAACCATAGTCCAGAACCTATGGGGAACGATCAGCTCGTCTCAGGAACCGATCCTGAGCTTCCATCAGAAATCAAAGTCTCTTCACAAACAACTATCATTATGGCACTCACAGAAGTTCGGTAAAATGGACCAGCAACTTGATTTATGCAAAAAAGCCCTCCACTTTTTCGATCTGATTGAAGAGCATCGCCAATTGGAGAATCATGAATTCAGGATGAGAATTAAAATTCGAGAAAAGGCTTATGAATTGGCAACCAATATCGAAAGCAAATGGAAACAAAGATCTCGCTGTCGATGGTTAGCTCAAGGAGATAGGAACTCGCGTTATTTTCACGCGATTGCCTCTTCTAGATTAAGAAGAAACCTGATTTTGTCAGTGGAAGATAGCGGCCGCATTGTCACTGATCAGGCCGAAATAAGGGAGGTTTTCTGTGCGGCAATGAAAGAGATGCTGGGATCCAACTCTGAAACCTTGCAATTTGACCCATCCGCTTTCTATTCTCCGGACCCAAACCTAGAACAATTACAAATCCCATTCTCTTCTCAGGAGATTCAGGAGGCAGTCTCGCAACTGGCAAATGGAAAAGCTTCGGGCCTTGATGGATTGCCGAATGAGTTTCTGAAAATCTATTGGCCCGAGGTCAAAGATGAAATCTTATGCATTTTTGAATCCTTCTTCAACAACACCATTGATTTGGCCCCGTATAATGAAGCAAAAATTGTCTTGGTTCCAAAAAAGGACAACCCAGTGACCACCGGTGACTATCGCCCGATCAGTATTCTTAACCTGATCCCGAAACTCATCTCCAAGGTTCTTTCCAATAGATTACGAAGGTTTCTACCTAGTCTGATTTCTGGAAATCAGACGGCTTTCGTCCATGGCCGTCAAATCGCGGAAAATTTTGTCACCACTAGAGAGCTACTCAACCACATATCACATGAAGGAACACCGGCTGTTTTTGCAAAAATTGACTTCAAGAAGGCTTTTGACTCAATTGAATGGTCCTTCCTGATAAGAGTGATGCAAGCACGCGGGTTCCCAACGAGATGGATTTGCTGGATGAGGACTATGTGGTCTACTTCCTCTTCCAAGGTGATCATTAATGGTGAATACTCGGCTGCCTTCTTTCATAGGAGGGGCCTTCGTCAGGGTGATCCGTTGTCACCTATGCTCTTCAACCTAGGTGTCGACGTTTTCCAAAGAATGGTGCAGGCGGCAAGTGCAATTTCACAAGCTTCCCTCTCGAACAAGCTTCAAGACTCCATTCTGGCCCTCCAATACGCGGATGACACCGCTATAATAGCAAATGGGGAATCCTCTCTTTAATCTCCTTTAAACTTGTTCTCAGGCTATTTTCTTCATTATCGGGTTTGAAGGTCAACTTCTCGAAGAGTAATTTTATCCCCCTGAATATCGCTACAGAGGAGTTACCATGCATTGAGGCCATAATGGGTTGTCCAAAATCTGACTTCCCGACGACTTACCTTGGCATGCCTCTCACCATTAGAAAACCCACAAAGCAGATGTTCATTCCACTGATTGAAAAAATAGAGGACCGGCTCCAGGGGTGGCAGTCCAAACTACTAAGCAGAGGTGGTAGGTTATTACTCACTCAAACGGTACTCTCCTCCATTTCAATCTACTACATGGTCTGCTTCATTATCCCAAAATGGGTCATTGCCCGCATAGACAGAGCTCGGCGACGTTTCTTATGGGGTCACTCGGCTAATAGTAGCCGGGCAATCTCCCTCTACAACTGGAATCTAGTTTGCTTACCTAAGAATTGGGGAGGGTTAGGTCTTCCGGACCTTCATTTGCGAAACATCTCATTAGTACTCCGTTGGTGGTGGAAGTTGTATAACGAACCAGATTCTATTTGGACACTCATGATTTCCAAGATTAGGTGGCAGGGGAGACCATCAGTGGGCCCCTTGTTATGGTCTAAACAAGGCTCCTTTTTCTGGATTCAATTGATCAATTTGAAGCCATTGTTCAATTGGGCAACAGAATGGGAGATTGGGGACGGAACCTCAATTTCGTTCTGGTACGACCAGTGGGGTCCCTCTTCTCTGGCATTGACAGGCTCCAGGCGGCAGCTGCACGCCATCTCCCTCAGAGATGCGCTGTCTGACTACTATACAATCACCCTCCCTGACTCGCACCAACCTACCCCTAGACTCACTGACACAGATGATGTACTCAAATGGAGATGGTCCTCAAATGGCCGGTACAGTGCTGCCTCATTATACGAGATGATGGCATGCGGAGGTCTCCTGGATTGGCAATTTAATGGGATTTGGAATTTTTTAGTCCCGCCTACCGTTAAAATCTTCCTATTTCTGTTACTGAGGGACAAATTGCTAACCAAAGAAGTTATGATCCGAAGACAGTTCAACTGCCAAAGTGATTGTGTACTTTGCAGTCCGGGCCGGCTAGAATCTCAAGCACACCTCTTCATTCACTGTGAATACGCGATTCGAATTTGGGAAGGTATCAGAAATTATTTAGGGGTTCCAATACTGGTCAGCGACTCCTCTCTTCAACTGGCTTGGTCGCGATCAGCCAGCAGGTACCGAGGCAACTCAAGGGCCAAGAAAAGATGGGAGATTTTCTTCGCCAAGGTGTGCTGGGCAATATGGCGCCAAAGAAATTTGCAAATCTTTGAAGGTAAAAGGCTCCCAACGGGGATGGTAGTGAACTGGATCATCCGTGAAGCGACCTTGTGGGAAGCTAACTGTAGAAGGGGCCAATGATAAGATATCATGCCTCATTACCTTTATCAGTTTTACTCTTTCTGGTTCGGTGCTAATTGATAAGTTTTACAGGGGTTTTTCTGCATGATGGTTTTTAGATGGTTCTGTTGTTTGGATTCTCAGTAGGAGATCCGATATAATTGGTAGGACGTTGTAACCCTGTATATCTTTCTTTGTTCTAATATTACCCTGGCAGCCTCTGCCCGGTCATTTCAAAAAAAAAAAACAAAACAAAATTACAATAAAGAAACATCCTACAAACACAATATAGTTCGCATTGACAAAAGATAATTAATTATCTAAGTTTTGACTTTAATAGACTCTCTCAATGTTGTAGAGATGTGTCTCTAGGATTCATCATTCATGTATGCTCTCAAAATTTATGGAAAGATAATGTGGCATGAAAGTGATAATGAAAAATAACTGGACCGATCTGAAAATAATTGCTTCTCCTCTTTAGAAATTTTGTCACACGGGTTACATATAGTTTGCATAAACATTGTAGCTGATTCTTCAGCCAGAGCCACATGATGCCATACGTCTGACATGTGATCCGTATAAGATGCTCTTCATCAGAATGTGCTTCAATTTCGTCTGATTTTGATCCAAAATTTTTCCATTTCTCCAAATCTGCATAAATACACAAAATATATGAAATTAACAGTTTCTCACTAAAACTCCTAATCTAATTAAGATTTGTGGGCTTCTAATTTAAAATCTAAATATTTTAGTACAATTTTGGATCCTATCGGAGGTCAAGTATAAATAACTATAACCATCGATAAAAATAGGTACCATTTTAATATTTTAGCATTTTAATCTTATCAGCGACGTTTTGAAAGCTCCGTTATTACCATCTACGTAACTCCAAGGTGCATAATTTGTGCAGTGATAGAACTAAATTATATACATATTCGATCTGATTTTTATCACAAAATAACATCAAATATCTTGTATTTTGAATATAAAAAGATTAGAATATATCTATAATCAAGTTACTGCGTTTGTTTGATTTTAACTTATAGAAAATGAAGAAAAACGAAGAAAAATGCCTAACCCGGACGCATAGTTTGCGATACAGTCGCACCAAGTAGTTAGATTGATTTCTGGACGCGCGTCAATTTTAAAAAGCTATAATGAGCTATACATCAAAATTCGTGCGAATGCATGGATTTCGATGCAGCTGAAATCTGGCCGCACAGAAGAAAGTCTGAACCAAGTGCGGACGCACTGTAGCAGAACGCAGAACTGGAGCCTAAACTTAAAATAGCCATAACTTTTGACTCGTAACTTCGTTTTAGGCATATGACCACTTTTTAGAAAGCTAGTAACAAAATATACAACTTGAGAAGAATAGTGTGAACGCACCTTGGTCGCAGACAGCGTAAAAATGCATTTTGACACGTTTTTTTTTATTTTTGGAATTGTTGACCATGTTTCAAGGGCCTAAAATTAGACATGCCAGTCTGGGAAACATGTAGAGATAGCACCCACTAACCCCACATTATAGCCTCTAAATTGGGCATAGTCTTTGGCTATAAAAGAGGGGGGGGGGGGGGGGGGGATTCATTACCATTCAAGGCATCTCTTTGCAAAGATCAATCTTATCTCTCAAAATCTTTTCTCCATCAATACTTAGCGTAAAATTCTGCAATCAAGGAAGCAATTCAAGGAGGAAGAAGAAGAAGAAGAAGAAGATTTCAAGAAGGCAAGAATAAAGGCTCTTCATCTAGAGAAGGGTGTAATCTATTTCTGTACTTAATTTCTCTTTGTTTTATGCCAATCTTTGTAATGAATTCTTTGTTGAATACTTTCATCTCCATGAGAGGCTAGTTTTCTCTAGAGGGGCTTAGGTCATTGCATGAACTTGTTTAATTTTATCTTATTCGGTTATTTATTTTTATTATGATTGTTTTATGGGATTTGATTGTTAATTTATGTGATTTATTATTTCTGTTGATTACATAGTTTAGTACTTGCAATCGAAGTAGTTCCGCTTTGGAATTTATTTGTAATGCAAAGAATCCAAAGAAGTTAGGATGAGAGGAGAGTACCAAATTATGAACACAAATACCTTAGGATTTGAATTAGAAGCGACCGTACTTTGATATCCATATTCGGAACTATAGAAATTAAGGGTTAGGGTTTGGTGATGAACGAAAGTGAAGTCAAACTCCTACTTATGACACCTAGATTGACTAAGTATTGATATGTATTTTGTGTGCAAAAGATTGTTAAATATCTCTTTAGGATGGTGACAGTACCTAAAATTCGAGGAACATTAACCCATCTCACCAAAATACTTGTATCAATAATTAGTTGAAATGGGCTAACAAGAGTTTAATGGGTATAAATAGCTAAGGTGATGAACGACGGTGAAGTCTGAAACTATCTAGGCACGTTATTAATTCACGAAAGTGATCTTTTTTAACACTTTAGGTTAGAAACCTCATCAAATCATACATGAATTCAAATAAAATCGAATAGATAGAATTAACAAAGAATTGTAGACCAAATGCCCCTAGATCTTCCCAATTCTTGAAAGCAACCAAAATTATATTTTTTTTTTACTTTTATTTTTTTAAACCTCATCTTCTCGGGTATTGAATTCCAACCTTAGGATTGTTAGAACAAATCTCCCCCAATCAACCTTTACTTTTTTTTCACAAGTATGAAACGAATCAATAGAGTTAAAGACTAGTATTAAGATGATACTCATCATGTAGGTGGTAAAATTGTAATTATCCAAAAATTTCTTATCAATTTTAAAATTTAAAATATTAAGATGATAACTAAAAAATTTTCAAATTTAACAACAATACAATACAATACAATTCATAATTTTCTTTTTAGAAACAAACAATGTACTCTTTTAATGGAATTAGCATTTCTATTTAAAACAAGCGAATTCGTGTATGAATTTGTGTATTAATGATATCTAATAATTATGTTAATATAGAAACATTCCAAATCTAAGGTTAATTGCTATGTTATTATGTTAGTTTTTAACATCAGGGTTTAAAATTGGTATTGTTTGGTATTAGTTTCAACGAATTGAACTAATTTGATATTATTATGGTATAATATAGCTTTTATTATTTTATTTTTTTATTAAAGGGCTGTACCTTAATGCTGCACCGAGTCCACAGACAGCTCCGTACGATGGAATGATGACTCTAGTGATTAGGTCACTCAGAGAAAGAAAGAGTGGTCAAAAAGTAAGAGGTGACACGGCAGGGGATAATGAGTCTTTCGGAGTTAAGACTCCTCTGTCCTCTCCAATAGCACTGAAATAAATACGCCATACTAGAAAATCTTAACCGTTCATTTTGCATCGGAAGCTCCGAATGATTAAGAGATGTCATGGAATACGTACGATGTACTAACTGTCCCCGAACGGTTTCACCCGTTCGATCATTATTAGAAGGTTTAGATCTTTCCAGTGCATCCGATGTATTCTCTTTAATTGAAGAGAAACTGAACTCGGTGTTTTGTGGGACTCGGGTACTTGACATTCAGTAACTGAATGCGTGGTGTCAATTTTTGAGAGTCAAATGTTTGTCCTGTCTCCCAACAATTCTGGTTCCCGTGTCGCTAAGAAATCCCAATTTACATTTCTGCCCTTGGTTCTGTACATTGCCTGATAGTTGTAGGGTAAAATCAAGAACTTAGTTAGTATAACATCAGTGTTATTTTATTTTATATAATATTAATTTTAAAATCTATCAAATTGAATTCAAACAGTGAATTCAAACCGTTCAAACCAACCTACTTTATTAGTTGTGCGTTTACATATAAAATTTATAATTTTTTGAATTTATTTGGTATCAAGTCAATCGATCAAATGTGCAAGTTTTTAAGTTAATTTTAATACATTCATTTTTCAATATTTTTACCGCTTGATTTGATGCTAAAATAACTCGAAAATGTAAAAAGTTTGCATATAAACACATCACTCATAAAGTAAATTGGTTTGAACGGTTTGAATTAGTCGTTTGAAGTCTATCAATTAATTTTGAAGTTAGTGTAATGTGACACCAATGTCATACTAACTCGACTCGTAAAATCAAATAAAAAATGCTCCTAAAAAGTTGAATAAAAAATGAAAGTGTTTTACCCGAGAAAATATTTGTACAATGGAAATTTGCTTCGCTGAGATTATATATAATAATTAGCTAGACGTGATTGATAATTGAGGGAATACAATTCTTTTATTAAAAGTACAGTGAGGAATTAATTTGTTATATGTTTATTTTCATTGATTCTTTACTAGAGATGATATTGACAATTAATCACATAATACAGATTTTATCACATATGACATTCTTTTAGACGCTCAATTAGAGGTCTTGTGAATCACATAAGTTTAAGAATATTAAACTATTAACAAAATTAAAGACTTGCGAATAATGAGGACAGCTGGACAGGTCTTACTTGAAGTGAATTAAATTGAAAATGTGCAACTAGTGGGAATATATATATTTTTTAATTTCTCGAGGCCAAAAATGTAATTTGTTAAGCAGCAGTCGACCTGTCAACCTCCGGAGCTCTGGGATTAGACTGATCCCGTCAAAGGGTCACCAACTTAAGGGGTAGTTTGGTAATTTATTTATATTATTTATTTAGTACTAAACATAGAAACTATTACGTGTTCAAACGATGACATATCGGATGAGCTGGGAACAACTGTCAACTCTCTCTCCATTCCCTGTAGAGTTTAGAATTCTTTAAAACTATTAGAAGTTTCCACATCTTAACCCTCTTAATCAAACCTAATAATTAAGCAAAGTGATGGTAGACACTGCAAAATGGGCCCCACGTAAATTAATTTCCAAAGGCAGTGAATTGTTACTTGTTGTGTCAGTCACGCCAAATCGATGTAGAATCTTCTAATTAGGTGATTTAAGAGGTTGTTAATTAATGGCATGACCAAATCAATTGCATTACTGGTGATTTAAGAGTTTGTTAATTAATGACATGACACGATCAATTGCATCACTGGAGAACTGGATCTAAAGTCTAAACTAATTCCCGCGTAATATCTGAGGAAGCGAGAATACCTTTCATTGTCAATTAATTATATATATTATAGTAATGGCTATTTGGGGGCATTGAATTGTGATGCTGTCAAGAGCCTAGTTGCTATTGGTTTAATTTATTTGTTGCCTACCAAACTTCAAATAAATGGTCACGACTCGATCACGAGTCTAGAAGCGCAACGATTTATGCAGATTATCCCCAGATTTGACGAATATAAATGAAATTCTGTCAGTTACGCACGAATTTTAAGATACTTACCAACAATGTTGCTCTGTGAATTTGCAAATTGCCAATTGTTAAGGTTTAAAACGTTGTTTTGGCCATTTTACTCGATTCCTTGATGAATCATGAATGTATCTTTAAATTGCAAATTAATGACTTCCAAATTGGCTGGAAGTTGGTTTAATTGGATGTTTAAATTCTAACCAGGAATTAAATCTTACTGCTTCAGTACATTTTTTCTATATAGTAATATTTTACTATATATGTAACTCGAAAGATTTAAAATATTTTGCAACATTCTTTTTCTGTTATTTTCATGTTGTGAGAATTTATTTGAGATCCACTTATCTATCTTTTCTCTTAATCAACACTACATTAATATTATTATTTTTCCTTAGTTACAACTATTTACTATTTCAAATATACAATTCAAACAATATTTTTACTAAATCAAATAGCATCATTTTCACACTAATATTAAAAATACTATTTTTTTCTCTATTCTCATATGCTATAGAGAGCTTTCCATTTGTTTTTTTTTTTTTTGTATATTTTCTAATAATAAAATAAAATTGTTAAATGTTGATAGGAAGCACTCAATATAAAAGAGAGATTGTAAACGACTTTTTTTTTTTTTTTTACTGTTTTAGAATGCTCTACAAAATAAACATTGTTTTTAGCTATTTAATGTCAATTAACTAATCTTTTGAAAAAAAAAAAAATTAAGAATCACATTTTGCAAAATATTTTCTCTTGTTCATGTATTGACTAAGTATCTTTACATATTACCATTTGATATTCATTCACAAATTTTATATTGTATTCTTTTAATTTTAGTTAATAAGTATTAAATAAAGATGAGATAGTGTTTATTAAGCCGAGAAAGCTGTTTGTTTATGCACAATGTTATAAGATATTTAAATAAATTCTCTAATGATATAATAAGTATATTACTACAAGTTTTAAATTCCACGCTTATGGATTTATTTATTACTTTTTAAAAAAAAGTTTCTACAAAAGATGATGTTTAACAAATTGAGATCACTTTTTGTTAGGTAAATTCATAAAATAATTTTAAATTTATCTGCACAGAAAAAAGCATACCTAAAAGTCAACTAAAAAATGTGCCGAAGAAGCTGAGGCTTAATTCTCTCCTAAAAGTTACCTCTGAAATTAGCACATTAACTCCAAATTTGTTTGATTAGCAGTACATGTGTTTATTGGTTTAATTTAAAACAAGAAAAAAAAAATGAAGATGTAGGTATGAAGCTATACATGCGTTCAAATAACATTTTTTATGGATGTATGTTTTCATATGGATCCAATTTGACATTTATTTGAGAAATGAGAGGGATTAATTTTAAAAATAAATAGAGATAACAATAATAGATTGTTACGTTTTCGGAAATTGTGGTGGATCGATCAGATAAATAATTAAAGTGTTACGTGTTATATTCCCTAAAAATGAATCAAGCGGATAAGATCGTTAATTGTTTAACTTCGATCTATCATTGATTCATTAATGGAGAGATTCAAAAGCTTGCGATAGGACATATCCAGAAAGTAAAATAATGTTTTGTAACCACTGAGCATGAGAAGTTCGGAATGAGGTATGAACATATATAATATACCACATATACAACAAATTACTTCATTTATAATTTTTTTTTTGGAAGAAATCCCCTCAGGCAGTTAGGCTTACTTGATTTCTAATTAAAGTGGCATCTTGTAGGGAATTTACGACAGCTAGCAAGAGACAAGAGGGACGCAGATGTGGGTACGGCAAAACGCCGACACGTACACGTATTCTTGAAAATTATTTAACTATTTATTTCTATCAAAAACACATGGCAGCTACTGCCAGTCTGCCAGGTTCCATAAAAAATAAATATATATATTATTTAACTAATATGATTTGTGGTTCGAAATAGTATATATAGACATAATTTTAAAATAATTATTATATTATAATAAAATAATATGTTTAAATATCAACCAGCCTATGGTACTACCGTACTATGCATAGCACAGATTGATCGTGCTATATATTAATATTTTTATTTTAAAAGTTTAAATAATTGATCTAAATAGTAGAATGTGATCTTCATATTACTTGCAAATTAAATTTTATAATTTTTTTAGAATTATTCACTATTTTTATCAGATAGATAGAAAATCACTATTTTTTTCAGATAGATAGAAAATTACTAATTTTGAACGGTTTAGAATTTTCAAAACAATTGCTTTTTAATGCATATAAAAATATATTAAAACAAACTCTACGAAATGTAAAATTTGAATTATAATTATAATTTTATATGAAGTTCATGTTGAGCGGTTCAAATCAATTGTTTTGTTTTGAGATTTTAAATAGAGATATATATATATATATATAGACCATTATACGCTATGCTTAGCACCATAGCCTCACTCTATAAATATTTCTATTTTGCAGAGTAATATTTATTTTTAAATTTTATTAATGTATTGTATTTGTCCAGCTAATTCAGCAATTTAAAAATAATGTCAAATAAATTAAAAATGTAATATAGATATAATACATACGGATTTTTTTTTATTATATATATAAGCCCGCAACCAGTACTATATACACAATATTTTTTTTATAACCGTACTTGCACTATCTTAAAAATTTAGAAAAATAAAACGAATAGATAAAAATGGCACAAAATAATTTTGGTTAAATAAATAATTATTATATGACTTTATACTATCAATTTGTTATGACCCAGATTGGGCTTTGGATTGATTGTTTTTGAGGTTTTTGACAGTGATTTTGTGAGAGTTAGTGAGATAATTTTATATGCATGCATGTGTAGAAGACAGAGATCTAAGTGTTGGTAAAAATATGATGATCTTCTAATTTGATGATGGAAGTTGATCTTCTAATCTGAAATGGATTGGAGTTATATATGGAAGATGTATAATAGTGGAATTGGCCGAATAATTTTTATGATTTTGGGTAAGAACAATAAATACACTAATATTAATTGTATTCTGTTTTGATTGATTATTTGATTACATCTCACACAAAAATATACATACATATAGAAAATACTCCGCTAGCATTACTACGAACTACGGCTACAACACCACTAGCGCATTTTCAATAATTAACCTACCACTACTTCCAAATATGTGCTTTATCTTTTTTTCAATTAAACTTGTTCACATTACATCATTAGGAATTATCTTTTCAATGCGCAGTAGTCTAGTACGAATACATACATGTACGGTCAATTCCTTGTAGTTCCACGTGATCCAATAATCACATGCAACGCCCAAGTACTTTCTCCTCCGACATTTTATTTTTAACCCCATTAAAAAATCATTTTAATAATAATAACCAAAGTTTAGCAACAATTTTAAAAATACCACACCCGTGGAAATTTTCCACGGACTGGAATTTTAATTCTCATTTTTTTTATAAAACAGAAATTTGTTTTTATTTTTTATTTTTGGTATTGAAATATTAGAAATGTTGGATATATTTCTTTAAAAATAGGTGGAATACAATATAATTTGATTTATTAGAAAAACTGTAACAAATAACCCGGATCAATATTTTTCAGGTTGGATTTTTCGTGGCTGTAAGAAAAATTAATATATTTTTGTATGTGTTATTGGAAAAAAATAAAAATGCTTAGATTCTGAGTTATTGATCCCGGTTCAAAAGTCACTTCTATGTAATCTAGAAAATATTGTGATCCTTCTAGGACATTTAATTTATGGAAAGTTGTATCTATTTTTGAAAAAAAAAATAAAAACTTTAAGTTATTTAATAATTATTATTCAAAAAGAATTCTCAAAATAGATACAACTTTTTATAAATTAAATGTCCTAGAAGGATCACAATATTTTCTAGATTACATAGAAGTGACTTTTGAACCGGGATCAATAACTCAGAATCTAAGCATTTTTTTTTTTTCCAATAACACATACAAAAATATATTAATTTTTCTTACAGCCGCGAAAAATCCGACCTAAAAAATATTGATCCGGGTTATTTGTTACAATATTTCTAATAAATCAAATTATATTGTATTCCATCTATTTTCAAAGAAATATATCCAACATTTCTAATATTTCAATACAAAAAATAAAAAATAAAAAATAAAAACAAATTTCTGTTTTATAAAAAAAAAAAATGGGCGGGTGGGGTATTTTTAAAATTGTTGCTAAACTTTGGTTATTATTATTAAAATGATTTTTTAAAGGAGTAAAAATAAAAATGTCGGCTTTCTCCTATCCATTGTTCAAAATTTGCCTATATTTTGCTTTCAGTCATTGTTTGACAATTCTACTGTAATTATCAAGATATTTTGTACTTGAAAGTCAATATTTCAGTTATGGTTTTGAAAACACATTTTACGCGCTCAAAAGAAAAAAAGAGAAAAGAAACCGCTTGTTTTATTTTTGTTCATTAAACAATGCTAATTTTTAAATGTAAATTTAGTCCCTCTTGAAGTCTTGATACTACAAAAAGTAACTCAACTTGTAAGCAATTTAATGGACAGAACATATATGTTGAATAATACTGTTAAAATTTCTTTTATGCTGTTAAGCTGTCTTTTATTGGTCTGAAATATAATATGAATTTTATTCAACGCTTCTTTATAATAGTTTGCCCCAAAATTTATTTTCATAGTATTAAAAAAATAATAAAAAAACATAACATGACATTTAAGTTTTTTCAAAAAATGTCAGGATTATCCAGCAGAATGCATAACTAGTTCCGCTGGATAATTAATCTAGCATAAAACGACTGTCCATTTTCATTAAAAAATTCAATGGAACTGGAGTTTAACTATGATGAATAATTCAACAGAAGAAGTGAGGGTTATACAACCCATCCAATTTTCTGCATCTTATTTTGTTTTAATTTGGATGTTTTGTTATATTTTATTTTAGATATTCTACGGTTGATGTTGATCCAGCATATTTTATTTAATCTTCTTCGTCTTATTTCTATTAAATCGTCAAACAATTAAAATCGTGCACAGAAACAATTTCAATTAAATAGTCAATAATTTAAACTACCAACTACCAAACAATTCAAACAATTAAATTTAAATTTGCGAAGTTGATATGAATACATGTAAGTTAGTGATTATTCTGTCTCAATCAAATTTTTAGTAATACTTTTAGTTCGAGTGATTATTACTGGGTCAGGTCATAAGCTAGACAATGAGAATGAGTTGACATGTGTGTTTCTTTTAAAAGTGTGTGTAGTACAAACATGTACGGTCAATTCTTGTAATAGCCACGTGACACTCTCTTGAACGGAAATTTTTTTCTTTAGAAATTAACAAAAAGGTAGAAAGAGAAATAGAAAGAATATAGCAGTTTTATTATTGATAGAAAGATCGATATAAATTTTATCGATTTTAAAAATCAAGAGCGTTTAGAACAGTAAGAGTTCTACCGGTCCTAAATCTTTTTTAATTCTTTTCATTTGTCCTCGGCTGCAGGGTATGTCACCGATTAAACGTTGATGATATGTCACCGATTGAAATAATCAACCATATTTATAAAATATTATTAAACACAGGAGAAGGGATGAAAAAGGGACCAATCACCTCAAACAAAAAAATATTATAAAATATTTATGTTGTTTCTAGCTTTCGAAATGGAGAAAAGAGAAAGAGATGGGTATGGGAAGAGACGGATCACCCAAAAAAAAAATAGAAAAAAATCTATGTTAGGATCGGTGAAAGCCTTACCGATCTAAACACTTTTAATTTTTAAGATTGATAAAATTTGTACCGATTTTCTATCAAAAATAAAACTGTTGTACTCTTTCTATTTTTCTCTCTATCTCTTTATTAATTTCTATCAAAAAAAAAAAAATTCCTTCTTGGACTTGGGCCTAATTCAGTAATCCTGCAACGCCTAAGCACTTTCTCCTATCTACTATTCAAAATTTGCCTATTTTTGCTTTCAGTCATTGTTAAGGGACAATTGATCATTTTGAAAGTCATTTCAGTCATGATTTTGAAAACATATTTTACGCGTTAAAAAAACAGAGAAAAGTCAAGCATTTATTTTGTTCATTAAACAATGTTAATTTTTAATGTAAATTTAGTGTCTTCTGATACTACCGAACGTAACTCAGCTTATAAGCAATTTCATGAGCAGAGCATATGTTGTATAGTATTGTTAACTATTTTTTTTTGTTTTTAAGTAGTCTTTTATTTGTTTTAAAAAAAATATCAAATAATTTTATTCAACGCTTCTTTATAATAGTTTGTTATAATTGTCACATTTACTTTTTCTATGTCTGAACACAAAACTCACAATAACAGCAAAATCAAGTTTTTTCATATAACAATTAGGGGCGTATTAAGGGGAGCAAGGGGCCAAATCTCTATCTAATTAAAAAAAAAAGGTTGCTGTGTTCCCACAATGCCTAAGCAATTTCTCCTACCTACCAATTGTTCAAAATTTGACAATATTTTGCTTTCATTCAAGGATCTGTTCTTTACTGTTCACATGGAAAAACAAAAATTCAGTCTGAATTTTTGTTTTCCCGTATGAACAATAAAAGTCGGTTCAATTTTTTTACAACCCATACCATTTTCCTTTCTCAAAGGTTCCGTCGAAAAGGTTCTCAGTGTGTACGGACAAGTGATTATCTTGACAATTCTACTATAGTTATCAATAAATTTTGTACTTCAAAATTCAATATTTCAGTCATAATTTTGAAACATACTGCACGTTCAAAAAAAGAGAAAAAAGAACTATATTTTGCTTTCAGTCAGTGTGTAGGGACAAGTGATCATCTTGACAATTCAACTATGGTTATCAATCAATTTTGTACTTCAAAAATCAATATTTCAGTCATGATTTTGAATAAACATGCTGCACGTTCAAAAAAAAAATAGAAAAAAAGAATTACTTATTTTATTTTATTGACTAAGATAATAACTTTGGTGTGATAGGCTCTGTGTGTGTTCGAAATAATATATAAATAAAGAGAGGACTATATAACTTCTTTTCTTTCTTTACAACATAATATTTTTGAATTTACTCTTTTTCTCATTTATGTTTTGTTACTCTTTCCTCCCAAACAAATATTCACAATTAAACCACATTATCATTTATGTTATTCATCTTGCTATCATTTGAAATATAATTAAGTACCATATTTGATATTTCTTCATTCCATGATACGGTAGCATGATACGGTAGCATAATAATGTGGCGTGTCACAAAATATATATTACTGATATTGTGTAATGTAATAAGACATGATATTAATTTATACTTTATAGAAATAGAATGTTTTATTGAAAATGCCACACCACATTATTATCATCATCATCATCATCATCATCATCATCATCATCATCATCATTATCATCATCATTATTAATAATAATAGAGGAGGGCTCAAATGCTCCATTGCTTCATGCTCCAATCATAACCCAATATTTTTATTTTCAATTTCAAAGTTCAAATAGACGATCTGAACCGCTCAACATGATATCCAAATTAAAATATGATTGGAGATCAAAGTTTATATTTTTTTTGAAAATCTTTTACTATTTTTTAAGATAGGTATTGTATATATTTAGATGGTCCACAATTTTCTAAAAAATAGTTATTTTGTACCTATCTCAAAAAATAGTAAAAAAATTTCAAAAAATATAAAATGTCTCTAAGCATATTTTAATATGAATATCATGTTGAGCGGTTCAAATGTTTTATTTAGACTTTGAAATTAAAAACAAAATTATTAAAGTATAATTGAAGCATGAAGCAATGGGAACATTTTAGCCCTCCTCTTATTATTATTACAACAATATGTGTTTTTGGGGGGCAGTGACGGATTAATTTAAACGCAAATTTGGGAAGAAGTAGCCACAAACTAACATTAAATTACTTTTCTTTTCCAAAGCCTACCTTTTTTTTTCCTGCAAATTTCGAAGTTAAACATCGAAATTTGAACATTTAAAGGAATTTTATGAGCACTTACGCCCAACTAACAAATAATGCATGACAAAGAAACATTGCATGCCATGCGTTCTTCTTAAATAAGATCCACTCTGGCTTTGACTCAAATATTATTGGCAATCCAGAACGCATCAATGCAGATAAAATATGAGTGCCTAATAGTCTAGGAACAATAAAAAGTTTCATTCAAGGCAAGAGCGTTTTTTTTTTCTTTTTCTCGCAAGTCTGAAATGAAGTTGGGTTCGGATTATTTTTTCAAATCACTCGGATTGCATATGGTTGGTATATGGATGGTTTAGGTGACACATAATTGTTTCAAAATTTGACCACCTGTTCGGATGATTTTGGGTTTGAAGTCGTGTTCAATTAATTTTGGTTGTGTCGGAATTCGGAATATCTATGCTACCGGATGTAATATTAGTTCAGATTATTTTTTAACTGTGGCATGAATCTTAAAAACAAATTTCTTATATTTAGATAGACATTTAATTTCTTTTGCTAGGCTGAAAATTAATCTCAAATTCTTTGGCCTCCCTCCGGTACAATAGATGATACAAACTCGAGATAGGATTGAATCTAGTTATTTCAATTTTAAACTGTTCTGGGGTTGATTTAGGATCAAATGCAGACTGATGCGACTGGAACTTATCACAATTTCACAAATTTTTTTTTTCTGATCAACAGATTTATTTGATAAAAAAAGAAGTTATTTACAATAGCACTAATTACATCTCTTTATTTGTGAAATTATACATTATTATACTCTCTTAAAGATTTTTTTTTTTGAAATAAAAGAAAAACTTTAAAAGAGTATAATCTTTTATGGATTCAACTATCCCTATTCTATCCCTCATCTTATGCAAAATGTTCCCAGTTGTGGATATCCATCATAATCTCATTTATTAGTATAATCCGTGGCTTAGATTTCCCCCAAAAGGTTCTTCTGTTTCTCTTCTTCCAAAGAACCCGCACACCCGCCAACAATGTTGTATCCCAAGATTTCTTCTCTAAATTTGAAATTTCCTTCCTTCCCTTCCACCAAATATCTACGCCATTATGCCTGGAGATTGATGTCTACATTGTTGTAGACATCAAATATAATAGGGCATTTACAATCATAATGCAACACCACAATTAAAGGTGTTTGGAGGATTCTAGTACTGTCTCCATATGGCAAGATAATAAGACATTTATGACCCTAATACAACACTCCAATTGAAGGTGTTTGGTGACCTCTAGTAGTGTCTTTAGATGACAAGATAATAGGGCATTTACCACTGTAATACAACACTACAATTGAAGGCATTTGGAGCACTCTAGTAGTGACTCTATATAACAAGTTAATAGGGCATTTACAACCCTAATACAACACACTAATTGAAGGTGTTTGCAGCACTCTAGTAGTGTCTCTAGATGACAAGATAATAGGGCATTTACAACCCTAATACAACACTCATAATGAAGGTATTTGGAGCACTCTAGTAATGACTCTACATGGCAAGATAATAGGACATTTACAACCCTAATACAACACTCCAATTTAAGAAGTTTGGAGCACTCTAGTAGAGTCTCAATATGGCAAGATAATACGGCATTTACAATCCTAATGCAACACCCCAATTAAAGGTGTTTGGAGGACACTAGTAATGTCTCCATATGGCAAGATAATAGGGCATTTATGACTCTAATACAACACACTAATTGAAGGTGTTCGGTGACCACTAGTAGTGTCTTTAGATGACAAGATAATAGGGCATTTACAATCCTAATACAAAATTTCAATTGAAGGTGTTTGTAGAACTCTAGCAATGTCTCTATATGGCAAGATAATACAGCATTTACAACCCTAACAAAACACTCCAATTGAAGGTGCTTGGAGCACTCTCGTAGTGACTCTATATAACAAGGTAATATGGCATTTACAACCCAAATACAACACACTAATTGAAGATGTTTGGAGCACTCTAGTAGTGTCTCTAGCTGGCAAGATAATAGGGCATTTACAACCCTAATACAGCACTCCAATTGATGGTGTTTGTGGCACTTTAGTAATGTCTCTATATGGCAAGATAATACAGCATTTACAACCCTAACAAAACACTCCAACTGAAGGTGTTTGGAGCACTATAGTAGTGTCAATATATGGCAAGATAATAGGGCATTTACAATCCTAATGCCACACTCAAATTGAAGGTGTTTGGAGCACTCTAGTAATGTCTCCATATAGCACGATAATAGGGCATTTACAACCCTAATACAACACTCCAATTGATGGTGTCTGGAGTACTCATATAATGTCTCTATATGGCAAGATAATAGGGCATTTATGACCCTAATACAACACTCCAATTGAAGGTGTTTGGAGCACTCGAGTAGTGTCTCCAGATAGCAAGATAATAGGGCAATTACAACCCTAATACAACGCTCAAATTGAAGGTGTTTGGGGCACTCTAGTATTGTCTCCTGATAGCAAGATAACAGGGCATTTACAACCCAAATACAACACTCCAATTGAAAGTGTTTGGTGCCCTCTAGTAGTGTCTCTATATGGCAAGAGAAGATGACAGTTGCAACCCTAATACGACATTCCATTTCAATGTGTCTGGAGCACTCGAGTAGTGTCTCTAGATGACCAGATAATATGGCATTTACAGCTCTAATACAACACTTCAATTGAAGGTGTTGGGAGCACTCTAGTAGTGTCTGCAGATGGCAAGATAATAGGACATTTACAACCCTAGTACAACACTCCAATTTTAGGAGTTTGGAGCACTCTAGTAGAGTCTCTATATGGCATGATAATAGGGCATTTACAATCCTAATGCCCCAATTAAAGGTGTTTTGAGGACTCTAGTAAAGTCTCCATATGGCAAGATAATAGGGCATTTACGACTCTAATACAGCACTCCAATTGAAGGTGTTTGGTGATCTCTAGTAGTGTCTTTAGATGGCAAGATAATATGGCATTTACAACCCTAATACAACACTCCAATTGAAAGTATTTGGAGAACTCTAGTAGTGACTCCATATAGCAAGTTAATAGGGCATTTACAACCCTAATACAACACTCCAATTGAAGGTGTTTGGAGCACACTAGTAATGTCTTCCTATGGCAAGTTAATAAAGCATTTATGACCCAAATACAACAATCCAAACGAAAGTGTTTGCAGCACTCTAGTAATGTCTCTATATTGCAAGATAATAGAGCATTTACGACCCTAATACAATACTCCAAATGAAGGTGTTTGTAGAACTCTAGTAATGTCTCTATATGGAAAGAAAATAAGGCATTTACAATCCTAATACAACATTCCAATTGAAAGAGTTTGGAGCACTCTAGTAGAGTCTCTATATGGCTAGATAATAGGGCATTTACAATCATAATGTAACACCCTAATTAAAGGTGTTTCGAGGACTCTAGGAATGACTCAATATGGCAAGATAATATGACATTTACGACCCTAATACAACACTCTAATTGAAGGTGTTTGGTGACCTCTAGTAGTGTCTTTATATGGCAAGATAATAGGGCATTTACAGCACGAATATAACACTCCAATTGAAGGTATTTGGAGCACTCTAGTAGTGACTCTATATAGCAAGTTAATAGGGCATTTACAACCCTAATACAACACACTAATTGAAGGTGTTTAGAGCACTTTAGTAGTGTCTCTAGATGGAAAGATAATAGGGGATTTACAACCCTAATACAACACTCCAATTGATGGTGTTTGTGGCACTCTAGTAATGTCTCCATATGACAAGATAATACGATATTTACAACCCTAACAAAACAGTCCAATTGAAGTTGTTTGGAGCACTCTAGTAGTGTCTCTATATGGCAAGATAATAGGGCATTTACAACCCAAATATAACACACTAATTGACGGTGTTTGGAGCACTCTAGTAGTGTCTCTAGATACCATGATAATATGACATTTATAACCCTAATACAACACTCCAATTGATAGTGTTTGTAGTACTCTAGTAATGTCTATATGACAAGATAATAGGGCATTTATAATGGTAATACATCACTCCAATTGAAGGTGTTTGGAGCAGTCTAGTAATGTCTCCATATGGCAAGATAATAAGACATTTACAACCATAAAACAACACTCCAATTGAAGTTGTTTGGAGCACTCAAGTAGTGTCTCCAAATGGCAATATAATATGGCAATTACAACCCTAATACTACATTCCAATTGAAGGTGTTTGGAGCACTCTAGTATTGTCTCCAGATGGCAAGATAACAGGGCATTTACAACCCTAATAGAACACTCCAATTGAAGGTGTTTGGTGGACTCTAGTAGTGTCTCTATATGGCAAGATAATAGGGCATTTACGACCCTAATACAACACTCCAATTGAAGGTCTTTGGTGACCTCTAGTAGTGTCTTCAGATGACAAGTTAATAGGGCATTTACAACCCTAATGCAACAGCCCAATTGATGGTGTTTGGTGCACTCTAGTAGTGCCTGGAGATGGCAAGATAATAGGGCATTTAGGGCTATAATCCAACTCTCCAATTGAATGTGTTTCGAGAACTGAAGTAGTGTCTCCAGATGGCAAGATAATAGGGCATTTACAACGCTAATGCAACACTCCAATTGATAGTATTTGGAGCACTCTAGTAATGTCGCTATATGGCAATATAATAGGGCATTTACAACCCTAGAACAACACTCCAATTGAAGGTGTTTGGAGCACTCTATTTGAGTCTTTATATGGCAAGATAATAGGGCATCTACAGCCTTGATACAACACTCCAATTGAAGGTGTTTGGTGCACTCTAGTAGTGTCTCTAGATGACAAGATAATATTGCTTTTACAGCCCTAATACAACACTCCAGTTGATGGAGTTTGGAGCACTATAGTAGAGTCTCTATATCGCAAGATAATAGGGCATTTACGACCTTAATACAACACTCCAATTGAAGGTCTTTGGTGACCCCTAGTAGTTTCTTTAGATGGCAAGTTAATAGGGCATTTACATCCCTAATACAACACTCCAATTGATGGTGTTTGGAGCAATCTAGTAGTGTCTGCAGATGGCATGATAATAGGGCATTTACAACCCTAATGCAACAACCCGATTGATGGTGTTTGGAGCACTCTAGTAGTGTCTCAAGATAGCAAGATAATAAGGCATTTATGACTCTGATACAACTCTCCAATTGAATGTGTTTGGAGCACTCAAGTAGTGTCTCCAGATGGCAAGATAGTAAGCCATTTACAACCCTAATGCAACACTCCAATTGATGGTATTTGGAGCACTCTAGTAATGTTTCTATATAGCAAGATAATATGACATTTACAACCCTAATACAACACTCCAATTGAAGGTGTTTGGAGCACTCTAGTAGTGTCTAGATTGGACGATAATAGGGCCTTTACATCCCTATTACAACACTCTAGTAGTGTCTCTATGCGGCAAGATAAAAGGACGTTTACAATAATACAACACGCCAATTAAAGGTGTTTGGACCACTCTAGTAGTGTCTCTATATGGAAAGATAATAGGGCATTTACAACCCTAATATAACATTCCAATTGAAGGTGTTTGGAGCACATTAGTAGTGTCTCTATATGACAAGCTAATAGGGTATTTACAACCCAAATAGAACACTCCAATTGAAGGTGTTTGGAGCACTCTAGTAGTGTCACCAGATGGTAAGATAACATGGCATTTACAACCATAATACAGCATTCCAATTGAAGGGGTTTGGACCACTCTAGTGCTGTTTCTAAATGGGAAGATAATAGGGCATTTACAATCCTAATACAACAATCCAATTGATGGTATTTGGAGTACTCTAGTAATGTCTCTATATGGCAAGATAATAGGCCATTCACAACCCTAATACAACTCTCCAATTGAAGGAGTTTGGAGCACTCCATTAGAGTCTTTATATGGCAAGATAATTGGGCATAAACAACCGTAATTCAACACTACAATTGAAGGTGTTTGGAGGACTCTAGTAGTGTCTCCAGATAGCAAGATAATATGACATTTATAACTCGAATACAACACTCCAATTGATGGTGTGTATGGCAGTAATGTCTCTATATGGAAAAATAATACGGCATATACAACCCTAACAAAACACTCCAATTGAAGGTGTTTTGGAGCACTATAGTAGTGTCTTTATATGGCAATATAGTACGGCATTTACAACCCTAATACAACACTCCAATTGAAGGTTTTTGGTGCTCTCTAGTAGTTTCTCTAGATGGCAAGATAATAGGGTAATTACAACCCTAATAGAACACTCAAATTGAAGGTGTTTGGAGCACTCCAGTATTGTCTCCAGATGGCAAGATAACAGGGCATTTACAAACCTAATACAACACTCCAATTGAAGGTGTCTAGTGCACTCTTGTAGTGTCTCTATATGGCAAGATAATAGGGCATTTACGACCCTAATACAACCCTCCAATTGAAGGTGTTTGGAGCACTCTAGTAGAGTCTCTATATCACAAGATAATAGGGCATTTACAATCCTAAGGCAACACCCCAATTGAAGGTATTTGGAGCACTCTAGTAATGTCTCCATATAGCAAGATAATATGACATTTACAACCCTAATACAACACTCCAATTGCTGGTGTTTATGGCACTCAAGTAATAAGTCTATATGGCAAGATAATATGGCATTTACTACCCTAACAAAATACTTCAATTGATGGTGTTTGGAGCACTCTAGTAGTGTCTCTATAAGGCAAGATAATGGGGCATTTACAACCCAAATACAACACACTAATTGAAGGTGTTTGGAGCACTCTAGTAGAATCTTTATATCGCAAGATAATAGGGCATTTACGACCTTAATATAACACTCCAATTGAAGGTCTTTGGTGACGTCTAGTAGTATCTTTAGATGGCAAGTTAATAGGGCATTTAAATCCCCAATACAATACTCCAATTGAAGGTGTTTGGAGCACTCTAGTAGTGTCTCTATATGGCAAGATAATACGGCATTTACAACCCTAATGCAACAACCCAATTGATGGTCTTTCGAGCACACTAGTAGTGTCTCCAGATAGCAAGATAATAGGACATTTAGGACTCTGATACAACTCTCCAATTGAATGTGTTTCGAGCACTTAAGTAGTGTCTCTAGATGGCAAGACAATAGGGCATTTACAACCCTAATGCAACACAACAATTGATGTTATTTGGAGCACTCTATTAATGTCTCTATATGGCAAGATAATAGGGCATTTACAACCCTAATACAACACTCCAATTGAAGGAGTTTGGAGCACTCCATTAGAGTCTTTATATGGCAAGATAATTGGGCATTAACAACCCTAATACGACACTCCAATTGAAGGTGTTTGGAGAATTCTAGTATTGTCTCTAGATGGCAAGATAACAGGGCATTTACAACCCTAATATAACACTCCAATTGAAGGTGTTTGGAGGACTCTAATAGTGTCTCCAGATAGCAAGATAATATGACATTTATAACTCGAATACAACACTCCAATTGATGGTGTGTATGGCAGTAATGTCTCTATATGGAAAAATAATACGGCATATACAACCCTAACAAAACACTCCAATTGAAGGTGTTTTGGAGCACTATAGTAGTGTCTTTATATGGCAATATAGTACGGCATTTACAACCCTAATACAACACTCCAATTGAAGGTTTTTGGTGCTCTCTAGTAGTTTCTCTAGATGGCAAGATAATAGGGTAATTACAACCCTAATAGAACACTCAAATTGAAGGTGTTTGGAGCACTCCAGTATTGTCTCCAGATGGCAAGATAACAGGGCATTTACAAACCTAATACAACACTCCAATTGAAGGTGTCTAGTGCACTCTTGTAGTGTCTCTATATGGGCATTTACGACCCTAATACAACCCTCCAATTGAAGGTGTTTGGAGCACTCTAGTAGAGTCTCTATATCACAAGATAATAGGGCATTTACAATCCTAATGCAACACCCCAATTGAAGGTATTTGGAGCACTCTAGTAATGTCTCCATATAGCAAGATAATATGACATTTACAACCCTAATACAACACTCCAATTGATGGTGTCTCGAGTATTCTAGTATATGGCAAGATAATAAGCCATTTACGACCCTAATACAACACTCCAATTAAAGGTGTTTGGAGCACTCTAGTAATGTCTCTATATGGAAAGATAATAGGGCATTTACAACCCAAATACAACACACTAATTAAAGGTGTTTGGAGCACTCTAGTATTGTCTTCAGATGGCAAGATAACAGGGCATTTAAAATCCTAATACAACACTCCAATTGAATGTTTTTGGTGCACTCTAGTAGTTTCTCCAGATGGTAAGATAATAGGGCAATTACAACCCTAATACAATACAACACTCCAATTGAAGGTGTTTCGAGCACTCTAGTATTGTCTCAAGATGGCAAGATAACAGGGTATTTATAAACCAAATACAACACTCCATTTGAAGGTGTTTGGTGCACCCTTGAAGTGTCTCTATATGGCAAGATAATAGGGCATTTACGACCCTAATACAACACTCCAATTGAAGGTGTTTGGAACACTCTAGTAGAGTCTCTATATCGCAAGATAATAGGGCATTTACAATCCTAATGCAACACGCCAATTGAAGGTATTTGGAGAACCCTAGTAATGTCTCCCTAAGGCAAGATAATAGAGCATTTACGACCCTAATGCAACACTCCAAATGAAGGTGTTTGGAGCACTCTAGTAATGTCTCCATATGGCAAGATAACAGAGCATTTACGACCCTAATACAACTCTCCAATTGAACGTGTTTGGAGCACTCTAGTAGAGACTCTATATAGCAAGATAATAGGGCATTTACAATCCTAATTCAACACGCCAATTAAAGGTGCTTGGAGGACTCTAGTAATGTCTCCATATGGCAAGATAATAGGGCATTTTCGACCCTAATACGTCACTCCAATTGAAGGTGTTTTGTGACCTCTAGTAGTGTCTTTAGGTAGCAAGATGATAGGGCATTTGCAACCCTAATATAAAACTCCAATTGAAGGTATTTGGAGCACTTTAGTAGTGACTTATATAGCAAGTTAATAGGGCATTTACAACCCTAAAACAACACACTAATTGAAGGTGTTTGGAGGACTCTAATAGTGTCTCTAGATGGCAAGATAATAGGGCATTTACAGCTCTAATATAACACTCCAATTGAAGGTATTTTGAGCACTTTAGTAGTGACTCTATTTAGCAAGTTAACAGGGCATTAATAACCCTAATACAACACACTAATTAAAGTTGTTTGGAGCACTCTAGTAAGTCTCTAGATGGCAAGATGATAGGGCATTTACAACCCTAATACAACACTCCAATTGATCGTGTTTGTGGCACTCTAGTAATGTCTCTATATGACAAGATAATACGGCATTTACAACCCTAACAAAACACTCCAATTGAAAGTGTTTGGAGCACTCTAGTAGTGTCTCCATATGGCAAGATAATAGGTATTTACAACCCAAATACAACACACTAATTGAAGGTGTTTGGAGCACTCTAGTAGTGTCTCCAGATGGCATGATAATATGACATTTACAACCCAAATACAACACTGCAATAAATGGTGTTTGTAGTACTCTAGTAATGTCTATATATGACAAGATAATAGTGCATTTATAATGCTAATACATCACTCCAATTCAACGGTGTTTGGAGCAGTCAAGTAATGTCTCCATATGGCAAGGTAATAGGATATTTACAACTATAGAACAACACTACAATTGAAGTTGTTTGGAGAACTCGAGTAGTGTCTCTAGATGGCAAGATAATAGGGCAATTACAACCCTAAGACAACACTCCAATTGAAGGTGTTTGGAGCACTCTAGTATTGTCTCCAGATGGCAAGATAACAGGGCATTTACAACCCTAATACAACACTCCAATTAAAGGTGTTTGGTGCACTCTAGTAGTGTCTCCATATGGCAAGATAATAGGGCATTGTCGACCCTAATACAACAACACAATTGAAGGTCTTTGGTGACCTCTAGTAGTGTCTTTTAGATGGCAAGTAAATAGGGCATTTACAGGCCTAATACAACACTCCAATCGAAGATGTTTGGAGCACACTAGTAGTGTCTCCAGATGGCAAGATAATAGGGCATTTAGGACTCGAATACATCTCTCCAATTGAATGTGATTGGAGCACTCAAGTAGTGTCTCCAGATGGAAAGATAATAGGGCATTTATATCCCTAATGCAACACTCCAATCGACGGTATTTGGAGCACTCTAATAATGTCTCTGTATGGCAAGATAATAGGGCATTTACAACCCTAATACAACACTCCAAATGAAGTAGTTTGGAGCACTCTATTAGAGTCTTTATATGACAAGATAGTAGGGCATTTACAACCCTAATACACCAATTGAAGGTGTTTGGAGCACTCTAGTATTGTCTCCAGATGGCAAGATAACAGGGCATTTACAACACTCCAATTTAAGGTGTTTGGTGGACCCTAGTAGTGTCTCTAGATGACAAGATAATATAGCATTTACAGCCCTAATAGAACACTCCAATTGAATATGCTTGGAGCACTCTAGTAATGTCTCCAGATAGCAAGATAATAGGGCATTTTGGACTCTGATACAACTCTCCAATTGAATTGCTTGGAGCACTCAAGTAGTGTCTCCAGATGGCAAGATAATAGGGCATTTACAACCCAAATGCAACACTCCAATTGATGGTATTTGGAGCACTCTAGTAATGTCTCTATATGGGAAGATAATAGGCCATTTACAACTCTAATACAACACTCCAATTGAAGGAGTTTGGAGCACTCCATTAGAGTCTTTATATGGCAAGATAACGTGGCATTTACAACCCTAATACAACACTCAAATTGAAGGTGTTTGGTGCACTCTAGTAGTGTCTTTAGATTACAAGATAATATGACATTTACAGCCCTAATACAACACTCCAATTGATGGTGTCTGGAGTATTATAGTAATGTCTCTATATGGCAACATAACAGGTTATTTACAATCCTAATACAACACTCCAATTGAAGGTGTTTGGTGCACTCTTGTAGTGTCTCTATATGGCAAGATACTAGGGCTTTTACGACCCTAATACAACACTCCAATTGAAGGTCTATGGTGACCACTAATAGTGTCTTTAGATGGCAAGATAATAGGGCATTCAAAACCCTAATACAACACTCGAAGTGAAGATATTTGGAGTACTCTAGTAGTGACTCTATATAGCATGTTAATAAGGCATTTACAACCCTAATACAACACTCCAATTGAAGGTGTTTGGAGCACTCTTGTAATGTCTCCTTTAGGCAATATAAGAGAGCATTTACGACCCTATTACAACACTCCAAATGAAGGTGTTTGGAGCACTCTAGTAATGTCTCCATCTGCCAAGATAATAGAACATTTACGACCCTAATACAACACTACAAATGAAGGTGCTTGGAGCACTCTAGTAATGTCTCTATATGGCAAGATAATAGGGCATTTACAACCCTAATACAACACTCCAATTGATGGAGTTTCGAGTACTATAGTAGAGACACTATATAGCAAGATAATAGGGCATTTACAATCCTAATGCAACACCCCAACTAAAGGTGATTGGTGGCCTCTAGTAATGTCTCAATATGGCAAGATAATTGGGCATTTACGACCCTAATACAACAATCCAATTGAAGATGTTTGGTCACCTCTAGTAGTGTCTTTAGATGGCAAGATGATAGGGCATTTACAACCCTAATATAACACTCCAATAGAAGGTATTTGGAGCACTCTAGTAGAGACTCTACATAGCAAGTTAATAGGGAATTTACAACCTTAAAACAACACACTAATTGAAGGTGTTTGGAGGACTCTAGTAGTGTCTCTAAATGGCAAGATAATAGGGCATTTACAATCCCAATATAGCACCCTAGTAGTGACTCTATATAGCAAGTACCTTAGTAGTGTCTATAGATGGCAAGATAATAGGGCATTTACCTTAGTAGTGACTCTAATACTACACACTAATTGAAGGTGTTTGGAGCACTCTAGTAGTGTCTCTAGACGACAAGATGATAGGGCGTTTACAACTCTAATACAACAGTCCAACCCTTAGAAAATACTCCAATTGATGGTGTTTATAGCACTCTAGTTGTGTCTCTATATGGCAAGATAATAGGCCATTTACAACCCAAATACAACACACAAATTGAAGGTGTTTAGAGTACTCTAGTAGTGTCTCTAGATGGCATGATAATATGGCATTTACAACCTACAACACTCTAATTGATAGTGTTTGTGGCACTCTAGTAATGTCTCTATCTGGCAAGATAATAGGACATTTACAACCCTAATACAACACTCCAATTGAAGTAGTTTGGACCACTCTATTAGAGTCTTTATATGGCAAGATAATAGGGCATTTACAAGCCTAATACAACACTCCAATTGAAGGAGTTTGGAGCACTCTATTAGAGTCTTTATATAGCAAGATATCATGGCATTTACAACCCTAATACAACACTCCAATTGAAGGTGTTTGGTGCACTCTAGTAGTGTCTCTAGATGACAAGATAATATGACATTTACAGCCCTGATACAACACTCCAATTGAAGGTGTTTTGAGCACTCTAGTAATGTCTCCATATAGCAAGATAATATGGCATTTACAACCCTAATACAACACTCCAATTGATGGTGTCTGGAGTATTCTAGTAATGTCTCAATATGGCAAGATAATAGGGCATTTACGACCCTAATACAACACTACAATTAAAGGTCTTTGGTGACCTCTAGTAGTGTTTTTTGATGGAAAGATAATAGGGCATTTACAACCCTAATACAACACTCCAATTGAAGGTGTTTGGAGCACTCTAGTATTGTCTCCAGATAACAAGATAACAGGGCAATTAAAACCCTAATACAACACTCTAATTGAAGGTTTTTGGTGCACTCTAGTAGTTTCTCCAGATGGCAAGATAATAGGGCAATTACAACCCCAATACAACACTCCAAGTGAAGGTGTTTGGAGCACTCTAGTATTGTCTCCAGATGGCAAGATAACATGTTATTTACAAACCTAATACAACACTCCAATTGAAGATGTTTGGTGCACTCTTGTAGTGTCTCTATATAGCAAGATAATAGGGCTTTTACGACCCTAATACAACACTCCAATTGAAGGTCTATGGTGACCTCTAGTAGTGTCTTTAGATGGCAAGATAAAAGGGCATTCACTACCCTAATACTGCAATTGAAGGTATTTGGAGCACTCTAGTAGTGACTCTATATAGCATTTTAAAATGGCATTTACAACCCTAATACAACACTCCAAATGAAGGTGTTTGGAGCACTCTAGTAATGTCTCCATATGGCAAGATAATAGCACATTTACGACCCTAATACAACACTCCAAATGAAGGTGTTTGGCGCACTCCAGTAATGTCTCTATATGACAAGATAATAGGGCATTTACAATCCTAATGCAACACCCCAATTAAAGGTGTTAGGAGGACTCTAGTAATGTCTCCATATGGTAAGATAATAGGGCATTTACGACCCTAGTACAACACTCCAATTGAAGGTGTTTGGTCACATCTAGTAGTGTCTTTAGATGGCAAGAAGATAGGGCATTTACAACACTAATATAACACTCCAATTGAAGGTATTTGGATCATTAGTAGTGACTCTATATAGCAAGTAAATAGGGCATTAACAACCCTAATACTACACAATAATTGAAGGTGTTTGGAGCACTCTAGTAGTTTCTCTAGATGGCAAGATGATATGATATTTACAACCCTAATACAACAGTCGAATTGATGGGGTTTGTGGCACTCTTGTAATGTCTCTATATGGCAAGATAATACGGCATTTACAACTCTAACAAAACACTCCAACTGATGGTGTTTGTGGCACTCTAGTAGTGTCTCTATATGGCAAGATAATACGGCATTTACAACCCTAACAAAACACTCCAATTGAAGGTGTTTGGAGCACTCTAGTAATGTCTCTATATGGAAAGATAATAGGGCATTTACAACCCAAATACAACACACTAATTAAAGGTGTTTCGAGGACTCTAGTAGGGTCTCTAGATGGCATGATAATATGGCATTTGCAACCGTAATACAACACTGTAATTGGTAGTGTTTGTGGCACTCTAGTAATGTCTCTACATGGCAAGATAATAGGGCATTTACAACCCTAATACAACACTCCAATTGAAGGAGTTTGGAGCACTCTATTAGAGTCTTTATATGACAATATAATAGGTCATTTACAACCCTAATACAACACTCCAATTGAAGGAGTTTGGAGCACTCTATTAGAGTGTTTATATGGCAAGATAGCATGGCATTTACAACCCTAATACAACACTCCCATTGAAGGTGTTTGGTGCACTCTCGTAGTGTTTCTAGATGACAAGATAATATGAGATTTATAACCCTAATACAACACACCAATTGAAGTTGTTTGGAGCACTCTAGTAGTGTCTCTATATGGCAAGACAGTAGGGCATTTACAATCCAAATACAACACACTAATTGAAGCTGTTTGGTGCACTCTAGTGGTGTCTCTAGATGGCAAGATAATAGGGCATTCACAACCCTAATACAACACTCCAATTGAATGTGTCTGGTGCACTCGAGTACTCTCTCTAGATGAAAAGATAATAGAGCATTTACAACCCTAATATAATACTCCAATTGAATGTGTTTGGAGCTGTCTAGTAGTGTCTCCAGATGGCAAGAAAATAGAGCATTTACAACTTTAATACAACACTCCAATTGAAGGTGTTTAGAGCACTCTTGTAATGACTCTATATAGCAAGGTAATAGGGCATTTACAACCGTAATACATCACTCCTATAGAAGGTGTTTTTAGCACACTAGTATTGTCTCCCGATAGCAAGATAATATGGCATTTACAACCTTAATACAACACTTCAATTAAAGGTGTTTGGAGCACTCTAGTATAGACTCTTTATAGCAAGGTAATAGGTCATTTACAATCTTAATACAACACTCCAATTGAAGGTGTTTGGAGCACTCTAGTGATGTTTCTATATGGCAAGATAATAGGGCATTTACAATCCCAATACAACACTCCAATTGAAGGTCTATGGTGATCTCTAGTAGTGTTTTTAGATGGCAAGATAAAAGGGCATCCACGATCCTAATACAACACTCCAATTAATGGTGTTCGGAGCACTCTAGTAGTAACTCTATATAGCTTGGTAATAGGGCATTTACAACTCTAATATAACACTCCAATTGAAGCTGTTTGGAGCACTACAGTAGTGTTTCGAGACGGTAAGATAATAGGGTATTTACACCCCTAATATAAAAGTCCAATTGAAGGTGTTTGGAGCACTCTAGTAGTGTGTCAATATGGCATTTATAGCCCAAATACAACATTCTAATTGTTGGTGTTTGGAGAAAATTAGTAGTGTCTCCAGATGGCAGAATAATAAGGCATTTACAGCTTTAATACAACACTCCAATTGATGGTGTTTGCAGCACTCTAGTAATGTCTTCGTGTGGTAAGATAATAGGTCATTTAGAAACCTAAAACAACACTTCAATTGAAGGTGTTTGGAGCACTCGAGTAGTGTCTCCATATGGCAAGATAATAGCGCATTTAGAACCCTAATACAACACTCCAATTAAACGTATTTGGAGCTCTCTAGTAGTGACTCTATATAGCGAGATAATATGGTATTTTCAACCCTAATAGAACACTCCAGTTGAAGGTGTTTGGAGCACTCTAGTAGCATTTCCCGGTGGCAAGATAATAGGGCATTTACAACACTCCAATTGAAGGTGTTTGGAGCACTCTAGTAGTGCCTCCAGATGGCAAGATAATAAGGCATTTACAACCCTAATGCAACAACCCAATTGAAGGTGTTTGGAGCACTCTTGTAATGTCGAGATATGGCAAGATAATGGGGCATTTACATCCCTAAAACAACACTCCAGTTGAAGTTGTTTGGAGCACTCGAGTTGTGTCTCCAGATGGCAAGATAATCGGGCATTTAGAACCCTAATACAACACTCCAATTGAAGGTGTTTGGAGCACTCTAGTAGTGTCTCTATATGGTAAGATAATAGGGCATTTACAACCCTAATACAACACTCCTATTGAAGGTGTTTGGAGCACTCTGGTATTGTCTCCAAATAGCAAGGGAAGAGGGTAGTTGTAACCCTAATACAACACTCTAATTGAAGGTCTTTGCAACGCTCTAGTATTGTTTGCATATGGCTAGAGAAGAGTGTTGTTGTAACCCCAATACAACACTCTCGTTGAAGGTCTTAGCAACACACTAGTTGTGTCTCCTCCATATGGCTAGAGGAGAGCATAATAGCAACCCTATTACAGCACTGCAATTGAAGGTCTTTGCTACACGTTAGTAGTGTCTTCTTGTGAAAATAGAAGAGGGTAGTTGCAACCCAATATAACGCTACAATTGAAGGTATTTGCAGCACACTAGTTGTGTTTCCAGATGGTAAGAGAAGAGGGTGGTTGCAACCCTAATACAATACTCCAATTGAAGGCCATTGCATGACTTTAATAGTTTCTCTAGATGGCAAGAAAAGATGGTAATTGCAACCTATTAGAATACATCATTTGAAGGATTTCGCAGCACTCTAGTAGTGCCTCCATAAGAGAGGAAAAGAGGGTAGTTGCAACCCTAATTTGACACTCTAGTTGAATGTTTTTCTAGAACACCAGCAGTGTCTCCAGATAGCAACAGAAGTGGGTAGTTTTAACCCTAATACAATACCCCAATTGAAGGTCTTTGTTGCACACTAGTAGCATCTCTAAATGAAAATAGAAGAGGGTGGTTGCAAACCTTATACCACGCTCCAATTGAAGTCCATTGCAAGACACTAGTATAATGTCTCCAGATGGCAAGAGAAGTGGATAGTCGCAATTCTAATACAACACTCCAATTGAAGGTGTTTTATGCACACTAGTAGTATTTGCAGATGGCACGATAAGTGGGTAGTTGTAACACCAATACAACACTTCAGTTGAAGGTCTTTGCAGCACACTTGTAATGTCTCCAGATTACAAGAGAAGGGGGTAGTTGCAGCCCTAATACAACAATAAAATTGAAGGACTTTACATCACACTAGTATTGTCTCTGTCACACCCCAAACCAGGAATTCTGGATTAAGGTGTGATCAACCTCGCCTCGTGCTTAATTAATCATTAAGCATGCAAGGCTAATCATAAATAATAAATCAAACAGCAGCGAAAGCAAAATAATATAAATGTCAAGCATCAGTCACATAGCAAATAAATAAACATACACATACATAACATATAATTCGATCCATCTCGGATCCAAATAACACCATCTATAGAAGGGGATTCATGATCTATTGAGCCCGTATATATAACACAGGAAATACGGGACTCGTAAACCTAATCAAAAGCCTAACCCTAACTAGGTCAAGTGGTATGGCCCTCGGGGACAGCTCCTGACATCTCCTGCTGCGGACCGCCAGAACCTGTACCTAAAACCCACGAAACAACTTGTGGGTGAGCGACGAATCGCCCAGTATGTGACCCAGAATTATCCCCTCAGGGATCCTCTACGGTCAAAGCACTTTTATTTATAAAATGAATACAATTAAAAATATGCACGTGTGAACCTATATTAATAGCTAATAGACAATGCTCCAATTAAGGTCATTGCAGCACTCTAATAGTTTCTCTAGATGGCAAGAAAGGAGGGTAGTTGTAACCCTATTATAACACACCATTTGAAGGTCTTTGCAACACTCTAGTAGTGTCTCATAAGAGAAGAGAATAGCGTAGTTGCAATCCTAATTCAACACTCCAATTGAACGTCTTTTCATAACAACAGCAGTGTCTCTAGATAGCAATAGAAGTGGGTATTTTTAACCCTAATATAACACTCCCAATTGAAGGTCTTTGTGGCACATTAGTAGTGTCTCTAAATGGAAAGAGAAGGGTGGTTGGAACCCTAATACAACGTTCCAATTGAAGTCCTTTGCAACACTCTAGTATAGTGTCTCCAGATAGCAAGGGAAGTAGGTGGTCGCAATCCTAATACAATACTCCAATTGAAGGTGTCTGCAGCACACTAGTAGTGTCTGCATATGGCAAGAGAAGTGGGTAGTTGTAACCCCAATACAACACTTCAGTTGAAGATCTTTGCAACACACTACTAATATCTCCAGATTGCAAGAGAAGGAGGTAGTTGCAGCCCTAATACAACAATCTAATTGAAGGACTTTGCATCACACTAGTATTGTCTCCATATGGATAGAGAAGAGGGTAGTTCAACCCTATTACCACACTCCAATTGAAGATGTTTGCAGCACTCTAGTAATGTCTCCATATGGCATTAGAAAATGATATTGTAACCCTAATAGATAACTCCAATTGAAGGTCTTTGCAGCACACTAGTAGTGTCTAAATATGGAATGAGAAGAGGGTGGTTTCAACCCTAATACCACAATCTAATTGAAGGTATTTGTAGCACACTATTAGTGCCCCCAGATGGCAAGAGAAGAGGGAGGTTGCAACCCTAATACAACACTCCAATTGAAGGTCTAGTTGCAACCTTAATACAACATTCCAATTGAAGGTCTTTGCATCACCTTAGTAGTGTCTCCAAATGTTAAGAAAAATGGTTATTGCAACCCTATAACAACACTCCAATGGAAGGTCTTTGCAGCAGTGTCTCCAAATGGCAAGAAAAGATGGTAGTTGCAACTATAATCCAACACTCAAATTGAAGATCTTTACAGCTCTCAAGTAATGTCTGTAGATGGCTTGAGGTGAGGGTAGTGTCAACCCCAATACAACACTCCAATTTGTTATTTCACTTGATTTTAGAGAATTGCAGATTTTCAATGATATTAGAGCAAAAACAACCATAAACGATGCAATTCTGACACTCAGCCTCGTCCGCATGCAACCCAGAAGTACTACCACAGACGGTTATGCCGCCCATGCGGATCTCGGCCAAACCGCATGCTACTCAAGCATTCGCACGCAGAAACTGCCAGAACAGCGGTTACAGATCTAACTTCCCAATCAAGGCCTGTATAAACATATGGATGCCAAGAAAGATCTCTCTCGACCCCTAAAAGAATAAACACATCAGAAAGCACTTAAAACTAGGGTTTCACTCTAGTGGAGGCTATGCAAAGGAGAAATCAATAAGGAATAGCAAGGTCTCCATTAGAAGAGAAGGAAGAGATAAGACATGAAGACCATGATAGAAGGGACAGCATAGGTGTTCTCCCTCTATTTCTTTTTATTGTCCTCTTTCTTTATGTACTTTGTCTTTTTTGTTGTTGAACCCGTCATGAGAGGCTAAGCAACCCTTTTCTAGGGTGAAGACATGTAATCTTGAATTCCTATGAGATTAATCTAGTTGTTTATTTATAATTATCATTGCACTATGATCTGAATTCTTACTGAGATTTTATGTCTTATATTCTTGCTTATTGTGTGCTTAAAGTGACCTTGTATGTGTGGAGTACGTAATCCATTAATACCCTTAATTGGGAGGTTAACCAATACTCTAAGAATATAAGTATCTTAGATACAAGTAGAATAGACCGAAGGGATGCCCACTTATATTCAAATTACAGTAAGGAACCTATTATGATATGGTTTAGCAGACAAATGCCACATTCTATAACTAATAGTGGAGTAATCTTGATTATTGGTATTGTGAAATATTGGTAATTAGGACTTATCATAAATCTTTATGCAACTGAACTAAGTACACCGACAGGGACTTAGTCAGTTAAGGTGTTGGTTAGACCGACGGATGTTCAACATTAGAATAGGATTAGCAGCTCTCAGATTGCATTGATACCAGTGCAGGGCATGTGCGGTTCTGATCAAACTGTGTGCAATTCTGACTGGAGCAGAAACCAGACTTTGTACGGTTTACCCAGTCGTGTGCAGATGGTGACAGAGCCGCATGCTACTGAGTAACTTTACAATTGACAGGTATTAGCAGTAGTATACGGTTGGATATAGACCGTGCGTAATTGTTATGACAACCAGAACCTAGATTAAACAAGTTTGAATGATAGAATGTCTAAATCCCTAGAAGCCCATCTTATAAACACTTAATCTACTACTACTTCTACCGAGAAACCAATAATCAAACAACCAAACATAATCAACCAACCTAAAGGAACCGATAACCTAACCCTTAGTTTACATCTTAGATCTCTTAATACAACATCACTGCGGATCGACACCCCAATTTATACTATACGATAGATTTATACGTTTGTGAATTGACAGTAGAGTAGACATTAGGGTTATAAATATTATTAGCATTGATTTCCACCCTATCATTGTATCTCCAAATGACGAAGAGGGTAGTTGCAAACTATTACAACACTCCAGTTAAAAGGTTGTGCAGCACTCTAGTAGTGTCTTCATATGAAAAGAGAAGATGATAGTTGCAACCCCAATTCAATACTCCAATTAAAGTCATTTGTAGCACTCTAGTAGTATCTCTAGATGGAAAGAAAAGAGGGTAGTTGCAACACTATTACAACACTCCAATTAAAGATTTTTGCAGCACTCTAGTAGTATCTCCATATATAAAGAGAAGAGGGTAGTTGCAACCCTAATTCAACACTCTAATTAAAGATCTTTGAAGCACGATAGTATTGTCTCATATTGCAATAGAAGAGAGTAGTTGTAACCCTAATACAACACTCCAATTGAAGGTCATTGCAACACACTAGTAGTGTCTCTAGATGGAAAGAGAAGAGGGTGGTTGACACCCTAATACAATGCTCCAATCGAAGGCCTTTATAGCTCACTAGTATAGTGCCTCCAAATGGCAAGATAAGTGGGTGGTCATAGCCCTAGTACAATACTCTAATTGAAGGTTATTGTCGCACTCTAGTAGTATCTCCAAATGGCAAGAGAAGATAATAGTTGCAATCCCAATACAATAGTCTAGTTGAATATCATTGTAGCACATGAGTAGTGTCTCTAGTGACAACATAAGAGGATAGTTGAAACCCTAATACAACTCTCTAATTGAAGGCCTTTGCAACACACCAATAGTGTCTGTTCGCACGGAAGTATATCACAAAGTTTCAGTACGGCAAGCTGTACTTTTTAAACCTTGAATATACTTCCGATGAAGATTGCAAGTGCACAATCCTATCGTATAGTAAATCGGGTATCGATCCACAGGACGGTTCAAATATCAACTGGACTCTACTTAAATTAATTAGGTATTAGAAGTGGGAAAATGTTGGTTTGGTTTGTTTAAATTCCTAAATTTGATTGCAAGAAATAAATGACAGTAATTAAAAGTTTGGTTTTTATCAAATGTAAAAAGGCGTTTCCAGGGTTTCTGATTTCATCTTCCACTCTGCCTCTCAGCACCAGCCACGCGACCCGCTTCCTTTCAGAAGCGACCCTTGTGACGCGACACGCGTCAAGTACG
Organism: Carex rostrata; assembly: GCF_964058835.1. NCBI lineage: Eukaryota > Viridiplantae > Streptophyta > Magnoliopsida > Poales > Cyperaceae > Carex > Carex rostrata. Next base: position 7,517,781 of record NC_135926.1, read on the forward strand.
ACGCAGCCCGCATGGACTTCGAGGATAATACAACATGCTCTTTGTTTCTTTGTTGTTTCTTTGTGTAAGGTTTTACTGACCGTACCTAATGTTCCTAAACCTCAACTCTCGTATGTTGGCTTAATAAACTTGGTAACGGAAATGCAATTTCACCTTCTTAAGTTTCAAACTCTAAACTTTCGTTTATGGGAGTTCAACCTAAGTTATTTGTCAGGTTTACTAAAGGCATCCATTATCTTTCGATAATTGGAAAGTTTCACCTTTCGATTACTCTTTGGCTTATAAAGACCTACCTCAAATACTTGGTCTGGTTGAGAGAAACATCAAGGCCAAATTACTAGAAAGATGTGTATAGCATCTAACAATAGACAATCAAGAATCATTCAATCAATTTCAACCAAGCAATAAAGATAATACTCAAGCAAATAAACACAAATATCAACTCAGATCCAAATAACATGTATATAAAAACAGAGTATCCAACTACATCTTAACCCTAGAAACTAAATAAACTACTCAGACATGATTAAAAAGCAAATAAAACAAATGAGAGAATAAGAAATCATGATAAAACCCGAAGAAGACAAGTTCCAAGCCAAGCCTCCTCTCCAAAGATTGCTTACCAAAAGGAGAGATGTCCCATCTTCCTGCTGTCTCCCCCTTATTTATAACTATTTTGTGACTTGGGGAGCAAGCAACCAAGGATGGAAGGTGAATCAATCGAGATCTCATGAGATATGGCAATAAATTCAGCTGATGCCTTTCTAAAATGATTTCTGTGATTTGCACATTACAAATTCTGATTTATAACCTTACTAGAATTGTAGATCTTGTTGTCCTCTTTCCAGCAAGCTTTTATTTGCCTAAAATGGAGTTCGTATGACCAAGATCAAAATACGAAAAGATGTCGAAAGCTGGAATTTCTATATTTGCTCTGTCGGCAGTCGACGCGACCCGCATCACAACTGATGCGACCTACTTCACAACTGACGCGACCCGCTTGGAGTCTGCGCAACCCGCGTCCTGCCTCTGTTTATGCTGTGAGCCAAACTTCAAATGGGCATAACTCCTTATTCGTAGCTCCGTTTTCAACGTTCTTCGACTTTTCAGAAAGCTTGCGAGAAGATCTATATTTTGCTCTATTTTTTGTAATTTAAATAGACTTTGGCAGTAACTTGATTCTTGGTATAATTCTAAACTAAATTAACCTAAATGCATGAAAATTGGTCAAGTTATTGATATGAAACCCTAGGAAAAAGTATACATATTTCATGGTCATCAGTGTCTTCGGATGGAAAGAGAAGAGGGTAGTTGTGACCCTAACACAACACTCCAATTGAAGGTCTTTATAGAACTCAAGTAATGTCTACAGATAGCAAGATAAGAGTGTAGTTGCAACCCCAATATAACACTCCTGTTGAAAGTTTTTGCAGCACACTAATATTATCTCCAAATGCCAAGAGAAAAGGGTAGTTGCAACCCTAATACAATACTTCAATTGAATGTCTTTGCAGCACACTAGTATTGTCTCCATATTGATAGAGAAGAGGGCAGTTGCAACCCTATTACAACACTCGAATTGAAGGTGTTTGCAGCACTCTAGTAGTGTCTCTATATGGCAAGATATGAGAGTGGTTGAAACCCTAATACAACACTCCAATTGAAGTCTTTTGCAACACCCTAGTAGTGTTTCCAGATGTCAACAGAAGTGAGTGGTCGTAACCCTGATACAACACTCTAATTGAAGGCCTTTGAAGCACTCTAGTAGTGTCTCCAAATTGCTTGGAAATATGGTAGTTATATCCCTAATACAACACTCAAAGTTAAGGTATTTGCAGCACTTTAGTAATGTCTCCAAATAACAAGGAGAGATAGTAGTTGCAACCATAATACAACACTCAAATTGAAGGTCTTAACAGCACTAATTACTATAGATAGCCAGAGAAGAGTGTTGTTGCAACTCCAATACAACACTCTAGTTGAAGGTCTTTGCAGCACACTACTAATGTCTCTATATGGCAAGAGAAGATGGTAGTTCTAACCCTAATACAACACTCCAATTTAAGATCTTTGCGGCACACTAGTATACTAGTGTTTTCAGATGGCAAGAGAAGTGGGTGGTCGCAATCCTAATACAACACTCCAATTGAAGGTCTTTGTAGCACACTGGTGGTGTCTCCAGAAGGCTAGAGAAGAGGGTGGTTGCAAGCCGAATACAACTCTAAAGGTCTTTGCAGCACTCTGATAGCGTCTGCAAATGACAAGAGAAGTTAGTGGTCGCAACCCTAATACAACACTTCAATTGAAAGTCTTTGCAGCACTCTAGTAGTGTTTTCCAATAGCAAAAAAAGATGATAATTGCAACCATAATACAATACTTTCTTAAATATATCCCACTAGCTTTGATGCAATAGTATTGGCAATATCAACAGATAAAAATGAGTGCCTAATCGCCTAGGAACTATAAAATGTGCCATTCAAGGCGTGAGGGAATTATTTTCTATTTTTTGAAATCTCTCGGATTGCATACGGTGACACGGTTAATATTTGGATGGTTTAGATAATTAGGTCATGAGGTGACATAATGTTTTAAAATTTGACCACTTTTCAGGATGGTTTCGAGTTTGAAGTCGTGTCTAATTAATTTTGGTTGGGTGTCGGTCAAGCGATTTCATATCCTTTCCGGTACTGTGAAGTTGTGGGTCCCCACTGTCCAATACATGAGGGGATACTTGTCTCGTCAAGCAAGAGGTTGGGTCAGAATTTTAATCTGAAATTATCTTGAGGTTGGTTTAGGATGGGAGCGGGGGATTTCCGAAATACGTCTGATTTTCGGTTTAAATGTTGGATTTATTTGAAGATTCGTACAAATGAATTTAAATTTGTATTAATTCTAGACACCCATGTATCTAAACTGTCAGTACGACTCACAATACGAATCGAACAGTTTAGATCGTACGCTGAACGATTTTCGGCCTATGCCCATTGAAACCCTCCTCTCTCGTTTAGGATTGACCGATTGATCGGATTTTTATAATAGGACCTTTTACATTCTGTTATACAATAGATTTTCTAATAGGATAAGTATTGGGCTGTAATAAATAATTCTCACTGAAGTTGTCTCCATCCAGTATTCCTTCTGCTAATGAAATACATAATTGTAACCTAGCCCATAATATATACTAATCAGTCATGGGCCGAAACGATAATTTCTTTTTCAAAGAGAAAAATAACACTGTAACAGATCACAGGCAAGCATTAAAAAAAAGGGGGAATTTCATGTATCCCCCTCAAAAACCTTGAAATTACATATTTTCCCCTCTAAAATTCATAATATCATATTTACCCTTCTAAAGTTCAAAAACTCACAAATTTACCCAATTTATTGATCTTTCTAATAAAACTCATTTAAAATTATTAAATTACCCATTTTACCCTCTCTCCCTCTTTTCTTCTTTTCCTTTCTCTCCTGATCAAATGTTGTTCTCACTTTTGAAGTTCTCAATATTGTTATCTCTTCCTGTGGAGACAATATTGCTTTTTTTTGGGGTGTTACAAGGTCCGTAGGCCAGTTGCATTGTATCTTCAACTGGTAATTTCTGAAAATTAAACCCTTTCTATTCCATCTATTTACTTTAGCCTGGTTAGCTAGCTGATGCGCAATCTTCATCCATTGATCCTCCTTGTTGCAATACTATGTGAGCTGATTCCCCTTCTCAGATTGCAATATCTATGCTTGTCATACTTCAATGAAATATCTCCAATCATGTATGTTTGGGTATGCTCCAGTAATTGATGTAATGGCCTCCTGAGAATCTAACAATACCAACCCTCTAGTATTTTCATATTTTACCAGCAATTTATGCCCTTCAACTACGGCCCTTGCTTCCGCCTGTTTGGCATTGATTGCTCGTATGAACACCTTGTACCACCCAGAACAGGACTATCGCCTCGACTAAACTGGAGAGAAAGGTGAAGAAGAAAAGACGGAGAGAGAGAGAGGGTAAAATGGGTAATTTAAAATTTTTAAATGAGTTTTATTAGAAAAATCAATAAATTGGGTAAATTCGTGAGTTTTTCAACTTTAGAAGGGTAAATATGATATTTTGAATTTTAGAGGGAGAAATACGTAATTTCAAGGTTTTTGAGGGGGATATATGAAATTCTCCCTAAAAAAAATTGTAACCTGACGTATTGAAGCCTAAAAAAAAATTGCTTACTATAGCCAAGCATTAAAAAGCTAACTTTCCCCAAATGATTGCGTCGTTGAGTCGTTGTCATTCAAACTTTAATTTCTATTTTCGACCAGAAACATTTACAAACAACAACAACAAAGTCCATGAAAAGTTCATATGGATATTTAATCTAAAAGGAACAGGACAAAATCACATAATTAAGAAATACTATACACGACAGTTCAGCTAGCAATGAGCAAAATGGCTTCTATTTACAGAAAGCAGGAGGTAGTTAACATCTCCTCGTACAATCTTAAAAAAAACTCTCATTGTTATAATACCCCCAAATGGCAAGGGATGTCAAAATGCAACACCAAATCACACATACCACAAAACTAGCAGAACTTGAATCGAATCATCTCCGGGCATGATGGAAAGATGTGGATGATGAGGACTGCGCAGAGCGGTCCCTCTCCTGCGTGTCCTCGTAGAAAGCTTTCTTAACCATATCTTGAACGTCATTGAACCGCCGCTTCTTCTCCTCTGATTTATCCCAATTATCTACCAGCCCTGACAGGTCTTCGTCCATTATCTTATCCAAAACATTTGAGCAACGTGGAAAATATTTCTTTCCTAGCTCCACTGTAAAACACAAAGATGAAAGACATTTTGTTTTGTCAAAAGATAACAAGGCATGATCATAAGATAATTATTGCTACTGGACATTAATTCATCAGTTGACTTTTAACAGTTTTAGTCGGATTCATCATGGAAATAAATCTGCTGTTATTCCCAAGGAATGACAGGAACCTGTTATTCTGATTTCAATTGTTGGTTTTTATTGAGATTCATACATGAAAAACTTGTTTCTTTGAGATTCGAGCATGGAAAAATTTAATCAGTTGAGATCGGAATAACAGGTTCCTATTATTCCTTGGGAATAACAGCAGATTTATTTCCATTCATCACATAGTTAAACCAATGGATTAAGCGGTTCAACAAGGGGTTACAACTAATTTCAGACTGTTAGTGACAGTTCAGCATACCTCAAAGCATTAGAACCCAAATTATTCAAGTACAGGGAACTTTTGCTATTTCAGGTTTGTGGTTGACTTCTCTTTTTCTTAAAAAGGAAATCCCAAAATGGTCAACAGCATGAGTTCACCTCCTTTTTTTCATCTTTCTTTGTCCTATTTTCTTGTTAAAGGTAAGGTAAATGCCAATTAGCACACCCAACTAGAGTTCTTCATAATAAAAATTCAGAAATACTTCCTTTGTTCACTATTACAAAATGATTACAGCTTTATTGAGCAACCTTTTTTTTAAAGAAAAAAGAAAGAAAAATATATCATTGTAGTTAGTTGGAATAAAAAACCATTAATTTAAATGGTGAACCAATATATTTAATACAAAGTTGGCATGATTGTTAAGTTAAAAAATATGTAGAACAAACAAAATGATGGATTGTTATATCATTTTTTGATATTAAATTAGCTATTATTAATTCCATGTATCCAGATACCTGTTCTTGCAAGAGCTTTCATTCGGGCACGGTGCTCTTCTTTCATCTGAAAAGGATTCTCATTCAGATCCATCGCAGAACTATGGTTGTTTCCATTTATTGGGTTTGAACTCAAACCCAATTTGAACTCGAGGGTCCCATCAACCTGTGCTATGTCCATCGCCAGTCGAGCCTCCCTAGGAAACATAAGCCTCGCAAGTCCCACTGCATTAATTAAACACAAACCACCAATAATAATTGAGAAAACTTTTTATAAAATACGAGAGTTTTTTTTTTTTTAAATGAAGAAAGTTAATAGGCAAACCTCGATTTTCCAGGTACAGGAGTTTGCCACGCATGTCATCTCCTGCCAAAGCAAGAGAAACAGACGCCTCCCCAATGAGAGGGTCGCGTCTCTCAGCCTGTTCCAATATCTCAATGCACAACCTATCTTTCGGGGAGGCCTGCCCTTGCTCTGTAACCAAATTATAATCAGCCGATTTAGTCATCCGTTTGGCAATATCGACGGCCTTCCTACCATCTACTGTGAGGTCCGACGGGCAGGCCCCTTTGGTCAGGAGAGAAACGATAATCTTGGGATCCTTTCGTATAGCAGCCACATGAAGCACAGTGTACCCACGAAAATTCCTGTGGTTGATGTCAGCAAGCTCAAGATCAAGCAATTCCATGGTGATTTTGGAGTCACAGTGCTCCACTGCATAGTGCAAGGCATATGCATCATCTAATGTAGTGCGGCCCTCTTTCAATAACATACTGATGAGCTCGACATCATCGGAGTCAATTGCACGGTGGATCTGTCTTGCATACTTGTTAGGGAAGTTATCAGCATGTGGGTTCAATAAACCGAGGTATACACGGTGATCCCTGATTTGTTTTACAATGTCAAAAGGTAACTTTTTCTCTAGTGTTGCCATGTTGAGGTCCGACTGTGTCACAATTTCAATGCACCGTTCCTGAAGCCGTTGACAGGAACTGCTGCACATGTTGGAAACCGATAATATCAGTGGCACATCATCTGTCGCTACTCTCTCCAGTACGTCAATCAGGCGCCTCTGTTGCAATATTTCAATCTTTAGAATAGCTGTCCCAACAGACTCTATGATTTTAGTGTATCATTTCACCCAAATGATACTCAAAAAGAAACTAAGAAAAAAAATTGCAAAAAAAATAGTACCATAAGTGCTGTACTGATAAACCAGCCTTATTTTAATTTTAATTAACCCTAATTAGGACAGAAATGCTTAGATCAGTTTAAAATCTAACCATAATCAATTATTGGTTTTAAATGGACAGATTGAATCACAGCACTCTCCTTGGATGTCCATTTTTTATTAGATGGTTCTTATTAAGATACGAGGCTCCACCAGAATTGTACAAATCAGGAGAATATGAGATGAAGAATGTTATCACCTAAGCAACAAGGAAAAATGGGAACGGACCCGTTTTGACGCATGGCCAATAAAGTAATAGAAGCAATTTATTTTTGGGCCTGACATTTGTTGACATTTGTTGACATGTTGACAAGAAATACTGAAAATTTATCTGTTTTCTTCTTTTGCTTAAAGCAAATTTATCTAGTTTTAGAACTTGGTCATGTTCAGTGCTGACATGCCTTCTTCAATCTTTGCATTAGTTTTCTATATTGGCACAGTCAGACGCCGACTTCCAAACAATGCCATTCCGAGCAACAGTGAAATACCGACAAATCAAAATTTGACAAAGGAAAGAAGAAAAAACTACAAAGTATTCCAACTCAATACAGACCCAAATAAAAGCTGATGCTGAAGAAAAAAATGAATAAGTGTTTACAATAGATCGACGGGCGACAGCCCCGGTACTTACAAAGAAAAAAAGAGACAAAAAAAATATACTTCAAGAACAGGGGAAAAGCTGAAAAGGGACAGCAACACAAAGAAGCAGGTACCAACTACCAAGACACTCAAACATTACCAGTTTAAAAATCAGATATGAAATATACAAAAAGATTACCAGATTAAAAAAATAAACAAACCTGGAAGAGATTAACAAGCTCAAAGATGTGAAATGTGAAGGATGAATAGAGAACCTCCACCATAAATCGGACGGCTGGCCAGCAGCCGGCATGTGAACAAGTCTCATCTGCACAGATACAAACCCCTTTCGGCAACTGCCCCACTCTGCCACTATATATATACTCCATTACCAGCACAAGTGCATCGTACTCGACCTCGAAATCGCCGAGCAGTTCACGTGCCTCGATTGCTCCGGTGTTCTCCCGGTTTTTCGAGAAGAATTCACGAAAGAACGGGCTGCGGGCCGAGAGCACGCACCTGTGCACCCGTAGGTCACGTGAGTTGCACGTGATGGTGGCATCGGCACAGAAGGCGAAGTCCTCTGACTGGAAGATGGAGCGCAGGTTTTCAGAGAGGCGCTTGAGAGCCTCCACGTCGGCATCGGCCCCAGCGGCGGCGGAAGAAGAGGCCGGGAAGTGGGAAGAGGTGGGGTCAACGAAGCAGATGCCGCTGCTGGCGTGGTCCGAGTCAGTGGTCATGAGGCTGGGCTCCATGAGGTTTTGGTGTGGCCGATTGGGGTGGGTTTTGGGGGAGAAATTGGAAGGGTGGAGAGGAAACGGAAACGCGAAATGCCAATGGCTCGGACTTTGACTTGGAAAGGGGAAGAGGAGAGGATAGAGAATCAGTCTGGTTTGTCTTTCTTCTATGCTTAAAAAAATTAAGCTTAGTGGACAGATTGTTGTCTCCAAATCTCCAATACATGAGTCTGAAGACTCAAGAGTGTGGCGTTTTAACTTGCAAAAAAAAAAAAAAAAGACCCAAGAGTGTGGAGTGGAGCCGTGGAGTACTGCGCTCTCCTTCAAGGCAAGCGTCCCGCGCGGATTAACATATCGGATTCGTACAAAAAATTTCGAGAATTTTTTTTTCTATAGAAAATAAGAGCATCTACATTTCTGAAATTATTAGAGTTTCTAATCTGACGTGACAGTTTCTAATCCAGTTTCAGGGATGTGGGAGAGTTTCTTATTTAGAAACTATGCAGGAAAATTTCTTATTAAGAAACTGTTTATAAACTCTATGTTGGCTAAATGATTGGCTCAAATTGTTTCTCCTTTTTTAATTTGTTGCTGATGTGGCTTAATAGAAACTCTAAAATGAGTTTTAGAGATGTGAGAGTTAGAAACTTTAAAAACTATAATTTCTAAAAAGTAGTTAACAGTTATTTAGAAATCCTTTTGAGTTTTAGGGATGTAGATGCTCTAAAGAGTAAAAATGAAAGACTACGTGATTATTTTTACTGATAAAAGACCAGTTATAGACGGATAGTCTTATCCATCCAAAATATTTAATATTATAATGGATATGAGTGAAATCGGTCCTAATTCATTTTTTTATTTTTATTCTGCTGTAGTAACACAATGCAACATCTAATTGAACAGAACTAAAATAAATTAAAAAAGTTGGGTTAGAATTAGTTCCACTCCTATTCATTCTAACAGTCAACATTTTGAATTAGTCCTGTGATCGATATGAAGACAACGCAATGAAGTTATTTTTAGAAATAACAAGCAACCACCATAGTTAGTTGTGACTCAAGCGGCAGAGGAGGCTAATTTGTGGCAACAATTCTGTGGGAAAAGAAATATAATGGTTACAAAATTGGCTAGTGTGACAACTGTTGTAACATAAGAGTGTATTAATATTGCTTAGGACTTGATGTTGTAAACAACTCTATCAATAAAACTTTGATAGTCACTACCAAATTTTCAAAAAAAAAAAAAAATCATTTTGAATTAGTAGGACTATTACCGGCCTATCTATTAGTAAAACAAAAAAATAGGTACTCGCTATGTTTCTTTTCTTTTTCTTTTTCTTTTTTATAGAAAAAAAATCTCGAAATTTTTTGTCTGGAGGAGTTTTTGTTGTGATCTAACTTTTACACTTGATACTAATTGACATGACTGAAGTGATAGACTTTTATGTTATTTTTGAAGTTTTAGATAAATGAGAGTCATTTCTTTATAATTCTTGACATACTCACTAGATAACAATTTATTACAAGTAAATTTTAATCACAATAAACTCTAAATCGTGAGAAAAAAGATATCAAACACCAAATTTGTAGATTTCATTGTCTATTTTGCAATGCTCTTGAAATCATGTCTATTGGACTCGTAATAAGAAAAAAATTATGATAAAAATAGTTAACAGAGGTCAAGATTAAAAATATTTGCATTGTGTAACGCATTTATCTATGATTTATTGGATTGCATTATTATCATGCAGGTCATTACAAATTTAAATTTAAATTATTATGTTATTTGGGGTATGTAGTACAATTTATACTTCATGAAAAGTGGTTAAGTTTTATAGTTTCTTAGTCACACCTCGTCAAATTTATGATTTTGTCATCTACAAAAATTGTGATGCTTGATAATTGCTTCCTCTGAAGTTTTAATGAACCTCTAGAACTTCAAATTTTGGCCTAAGAATATTAACGATGAGGAAAATAAAATTGAAAAGAAAACAGTAAAAAGGAGATAATACAGGGCATTTGTAATATGAGAAGGATTAAAATATCTTATTGTTTTTGTGTCATCACAATTATGTCATATTATTTCTTTTTGTTTTAAGTCCAAATAGTTGACCAAACTTCTTAATATAATCTTTATATTAAAATTTGCTTAAAGACCAAAATTTATATTGTTTGAAAATTTTGTAATACTGATTTAGATATATACAAAATCACTATTTTTGAGAAGATTTTGTATCTAGCTAAACATAATAGTAAATAATTTATATATATAAAATTTGGTTTTCAAACACATTTTAATATGGAGACTATATTGAACAGTTCAGATCGACTGTTTGAATTTTTAAAATAAAAATAAAAATATGAGGTATAATTAAGACACAAATACAATAGACTATTTTAACTCTAGTCTTATACGATAGGGCATCAAACAAATTTGTGTATAACATTCAACTTTAAAAAAAAACAAAAAAAAGAAACAACAACAACATCCAGGTAGTATCCCTATGCATGGAGGTAAATATTTCAAAAAAACAGAGAAAAAAAAAATATGATAGAACTTTTTAATTGGAACTTTGGAAGTACATAATTTGACCTGGATGCTCCTTGGAGGCCGTGGTAAATGGATCTACCGATTTGGAGACAGGAAACAACTTTCTCAGCTAATGCATTTTAATTGTGCGTAAGCTAAGTAATCAAAAGTGCCCTTGTTTAGTGCCTTGCACATTATCTTTATCTGCATGTTTCTGGTTAGGGGTGGCAACGAATCAAACTAACTTTAGGTTTGAGTTTCGTTTGAATAAGATTCGGTTCGATTCAAACCAGGTTCGGTTCGAATCTTTTGATTTGGTTTGAATTAGATTCAAACCTGGTTTAATTGTGAACTACACATTTTTCGAATCGAATCTGGATCGAATCACGAACTAAATTATTTTTTAGCAGCCCTAGTTATACCGGTAGTTTATACATTAATTTTTTCTTGCGGGACAAAATTCACATGGCTTCCTTTTACCGATATGAAATGAGTGTTTTTAAGTTGAAAAATTGTTATTGAAAAAATACATCACAACAAATAATCATAAAAAGAGGATTAAGTACAAGAACTGAAATATGCAGTAAAACAAGTAATCGTATCTCGAGTGTTCACTCGATTAAACCCTCGATCGGACCATCTAATGAAGTGAGAATCCGAAAGGTAGAGAAGGCGAAGGAGAGACAATTGTCTAGGCCGGAGAGAGGAGTGACGACCGGAGAGACAGCCAGTCGTCGAGAGCGTCAGCTAGGTTTTAGAGCGAGAGTGAGTTAGGGAGAGATGGAGAGAAAACCAGATTATTGAGATTTGAGAACGAGAGAACATCGGCTAAGTTAAATTATGACTCTCTATTTTGGATTTTAATTTCATTAGATAAATGAATGGCCAATGTTATTATGAGATTTGAACCATAAAAGTTCGCGAACCCATTTCAATCGAACCAGGTTAGGTTTGAGTTTGGTTTGAATTAATTTTGAACCGAACCTAATTTGATTCGTTTCAATTCGAACCTATTTCGAATTGAATTAAATCCGAATCAAATTCAAATTGAATGACAAACTACGAATTTTTTAGCCAGCCCTATTACTAGTGCACTGAAATTATTTTCTGCAAGAGCAAGCAGAGATGCATGTCAACATCATCCACACATGACAGATTGACAGCAGTTGTCCTTTTGTTTCGTAGCGGAATCTTTGGGCCACATGAAAAGTAAAGTTAAAAGCAAAATTTTTCTCTTTCGCAGATGGAGAATTCTTCCAGTGTCCATCAGCTTGGTGGCAAGAATTTAGGAATGGTTGTGATCTCTCCCTTTTGGTTCAAGATTTCTGGAAAGTTCGACTTTTATGTCTAGTACAGTAGTATTTTCGGCAAACAGACCCGGATAACTCAGCAATGACGTACATCGTAAATTAAACCGCTTAATTTCACTTCCAACCAGTGTTATCAAAACCGGACCGGACCGGCCGGTTGGACCGAAAAAAACCGGAACCGGTCACCAATCCGGTTCGATTCGGTTGAAATATCACTTCTGAAATTGAGCCGGAAAAACCGAATTAATTAACCGGTTTTTATTCAAAAACCGTGAACCAATCTTAGAAAAAAACCCGGTTTTAATCTTGATTCACTTTTTCACGCATAACGAGGAGAGAGAGAGCACAAGAGGGATATCACGTGTCACTAGTACTAGTACCACTTTTTATCTCATATAATTTTTATAAAAGACCCTTGTATTTTAAATATTATAAATAAGTCAATCAAGCATAGTATACACACACTACAATTATTTATATACACGTCTTAAAACAATAATAATTATTATTTTATTAATTACATTTTTATGAAATTTGGTACTGAAAAGTTATACATTCATATGTTTTTATAACTTAGTAAACTCATACACAAATTTAAAATAGTAGGATGTTATATTTTTCCAAAAAAAAAAAAAACTTTGTCATTTGTTGATAAAAAAAAAGTAATTTTATTATATTTTGGGGATAAATTTTTAATTAATCTACAAATTTATAATTATTATTAAATATGTATGTTTGTCTTCATTATATAAAAAAAAGTTTATCTGTACAATATATATTGTAAATATATAAGTAATTAAAAAAATCAGTAATTGAACCGGTTGAACCACCGGTCCAACCAGTGAACCATTGAACCGAAGCTTTAGCGATTTGATATCCGGTTCGGTTCTGATAATATTGCTTCCAACTACAACCGCGGTCAATTTAAAATTAAACGGTTGCTAATTCTTGTCCGTTAAAAATGATCTCATCTCTCTTTTCATTTTTTAGTACAGAGTTCGTCAGCAATAACCACAGTTAATCGAAGTAGCGCGCTGTTTCGAACTTGTAACATTTCATTTTGAAGTTGTATATTTCTATGGTTAAAATTGTTAATATTAATTTGTAATACACTTGTAATTTTTTGTAGTTAAGACGTTTTAATTTGGACACACTTTGCTGATCAATTTGAGGATGTTTGTCTAAAATATTGGAAGTATATACTTTGATACGATTGAATGGAATTTCCTATCTAAGGAAAAATGCATGGAATCCTATGTTACTCCAATGCTCCTATATGGGCACCGTACTAGTATCAAATACGGATACATGTCTGATCCGCCAACTGACGTATCGACTTAGGTGACGTATCATTCTTTTCTTGATACGATCTCTGATACAGTTTGACTCGCTTCGATACGTCTAGATACGGTGGGATATGCGAGTCTTGCAGAATCGAATAATTTTATAACACATGAGCTGTGAAACTCACATGGACCGGCCCAAAATTGTGCACCGTGCACCGCACATGGACCATGCCAAAAGCCAATTTCTAGCACCAAGAGATCAGAATAAAATAATATATTTTTTTAGGTTTAATTCCGTAGGTTTTATTATAGCTATTGCTTCCAATTCCACTGGATCTAAATCCTTTTCCTGTACCAAAATGAACGGAAAGACTTCATCCAATAAAATAGCTAAACAGAATTGATCTGTACTATTGAAAAATCGTGCTCGATCGGGACCGTCTGAACTGAAATAGACAGTCCAGCTCTATCTGGAAAGGTCCATTTATTTTGCCATGTGACCTCAGCCCTCTGGTGATATTCGAGGGCGCCGAAATATCAGGTTAACAGGAGAATCTTTATATTCAATTATTCGGTCAGCTCTTTAAATTTCGTGCTATTTATTCTTAATTCGGATAAGCTTTTGCATGACAGGAGCGTCGCTTTCTCCTTCCGAATCCTTTTGTTTTTGTCTATGGTTTTTCTGTGTCCTTGTCCGTGCAAGTCCTGCACGTCCAACCAAGATGATGCAGCTTTTGAGGAATATGATGTGATTATTGAATTTACACCTCCGAATAAAATTTACTTTTTTTTTTTTCAGATATCAGTATAAGATAGTCGCCGAGTTTTTTAAAAATATCCAAATTTATTAATATTTTATTATAAATAATCAGATGTTTGACAAAATTATATTTTTGCTCAAACCGTAAGGAAATTTTACGGTTTTAATTTTTAATTCAAACCATAAGATTTCCTTACGGTTTGAATTTTTTTTTTTTAGCCCAACTTTGCACCTCTGGTTAACATATCAAAACACCTTCAAAAATCATGAAAATTTACCGACATGCATTGTTGACTTCATAGAATAAGACTGTGAAGTTTCATACAAAATCTCAAAACAGATCGTGAGATATCGGCTCTCAAAAATTGCCCGAACTGCTGAAAGAGTGCTTCTAAGCCCAAATTTGCACCTCTGATTAACATATCAAAACACCTTCAAAAATCATGAAAATTTACCGACATGCACTCTTGACTTCATAGAACAAGAATGTGAAGTTTCATACAAAATCTCAAAACAAATCGTGAGATATCGGCTCTCAAATATTGCCCGAACTGCTGAAAGAGTGCTTCTGAGCCCAAATTTGCACCTCTGATTAACATATCAAAACACCTTCAAAAATCATGAAAATTTATCGACATGCACTCTTGACTTCATAGAACAAGAATGTGAAGTTTCATACAAAATCTCGAAACAGATCGTGAGATATCGGCTCTCAAAAATTGCCCGAACTGTTGAAAGAGTGTTTCTGAGCCCAAATTTGCACCTCTGATTAACATATCAAAACACTTTCAAAAATCATGAAAATTTACCGACATGCACTCTTGACTTCATAGAACAAGAATATGAAGTTTCATACAAAATCTCAAAACAGATCGTGAGATATCGTATGATTTTTGAAGAGCCGATAAAATTCAAACCGTAAGGAAATCTTACGGTTTGAAAAAAAAAATATAAACCGTAAAATTTCCTTACGGTTTGGGCAAAAATATAATTTTGTCAAACATCTGGTTATTTATAATAAAACATTAATAAATTTGGGTATTTTTAAAAAGATTAACATATTAACGACATGATAAATTCATCCTAGAAACAAATATATTAACGACATGATTCGAATCTCATCGTTTAATCAAGAAAGAATGTCCCACGTGGTGAATATGAGGCACCCATCTCTTGTTATCTCCGATATTGACTATTGAGAAACAAATAACACTAGAATGCCCTAATCAGTTTAATGATTAGCTATTTAATTCCATAATACCAGATCAGTAAAGAAGATTGGCCAGTCAAAATTAAGAAACCACATTCATTTGATAATAGAAACTAATATGATCAGGGGATTGAACAAACTATCCTTGATAAAAGGATATGATAGGGTAATTATTACAGTACCTGGAAAGTACGAATGTCCCATTTTCGCAATTCCAGCATGTCTCAAAGACAAATGCAACTCATACGCCCCCATTGTTGAAAATGAACTCCTACAAAGACGATATATTTTCAATACCATCTTATCCAATGCTGCTTTTGCCTCTAAAAGCGAAAGTTTGAAATTCACCATTTTTGTCATACTTTTTAATTAGTTATGGGCTTGAGGCGGAGAGGATTTTGGGTCTGACGTTTGCTCGGCTGCCTGTACAGAGGAATCAGAATCGAGGGGAGAGGGTATATCTCTCGATTAAGTCTCGTACATATATGGTCATATCTCTCGCTCCATCGACATCATGTGGTTTCTGTGTTTCCGTATAAAAGTGCATTGTAGGGTCATATATAGTCAAATCAGCTAAAGTTACATCGTCATGTGGTTTCACAAGTGCACATTTCTCTTCTCTTATCTACGAGCACAACTTCAAAAATATATTTAATCAAATTTAAATATCAAATCTAAACTACTGAAATTCATGTAATTCATGAGTGATTTCCATGCAAAAATTTGAAAGTTTCAAATTTATTTGCTGAAAAATTAAGCAGTCAAAGAAATATATAATAAAAATTAAATATATAAAACAACTTATTTGTACATGGTGCCGTTAAATTAAGACTCACAGGTCTCTCATTTTATCATGGTGCCGTTAATTAATTTAGGTGCGGTAGAAATGATCACCTCTCTAGCTAATTAATGCGTGATGATTCCATTTCACAACTAAATCGGCCACTAATTAATTAGTAATCACTCACCAATTACCCCCAATTACTTATTATTGCCGAAAACGAAAAATTCCTTTTGATTTTACATTAAAAAAAGGCAAAGACTTCTATGGACATAAGGACCTATTTGTAAAATGAACATATTTTTATTTTCAAAGTTCAAACAGTCGATCCGAACCGTTCATCTTGTTCTCCATATTAATATGTGCTTAGAGACCAAAGTTTACATTTTTCTGAATTTTTTTACTATTTATTAAGATGGGTACAAAATTCAATGGTCTGAATTTGATATTTTTTGTACCCATCTTAATAAATAGTAAAAAAATTCTGAAAAATGTAAAATTTGGTCTCCAAGCACATATTAATATGGAGAACAAGATGAACGGTTCGGATCGACTGTTTGAACTTTGAAAATAAAAATATGTTCATTTTACAAATAGGTCCTTATGTCCATAGAAGCATCACTCAAAAAAAATGTATGATCTCAAAAAGGCAACATCATTAAAAGAAAATGCAAGGAAAAAAGTAAGAAAAAGACAGCTCACGTCGATTTGACAGACACACAGTACCCAGGCCAGGATCAGCCCTTAATTGACATTTTCATTTGTTGGGGGGAATTTCACTTATACCCCTAAAAAACATCAAAATTATGTGTTTTCTCCTCTAAATTTAAAAATTAATCTCCTATAAACTTCAAAAACTCACATGTTTATCCATTTTATTGTCCTTTATATTAAAACTCATTCTAAATTTATAAAATATCTATTTTACTCTTTATTAAAAGTATAAAATGCCCTATCGAACTCAATTTGAATCTGAAGGGTTCCTCTACTGTCTGATCCATGCACATCACAATAAGATTATTGTGTGTTCGCTTCAAAATTCGTACTAATCTAGCTAGCACAGATCACAAAGCAATTTTGATCTGCGTGCATCCCGTTAAGATCTGTGCACATTGCTTCAATATTCGTGTGTGATTGCTTCAAGATTTGTGATGATATAGTGTGTACGGATCTTAAAGCAATTTAGATGCTAGAGAAACCTTCAGCTTCAAATTGAAGTAGATGAGTGTTTTATGTTTTTTAATTAAAGAGTAAAGTAGGTATTTTATAAATTTAGAATGTGTTTTAATATAAAAAACAATAAAATAGATAAATATGTGAGTTTTTGAAGTTTAGAGGGGAAAATATGTAATTTTAAAATTTAGAGAGAAAAATACACAATTTTGAAGTTTTTGAGGGGTATACGTAAAATCCCCCCTTAATTGTTTGATAAGTGTTACTGTACATTTGCGGTTGATACTTACCTAGGTACGGATTGTTCCTCACAAGAAAATAAAATGTTAAATATTTATCTTGAAATAAGAATTTCTGTAAATTTAGATATTTATTTTAACTACCTACGGTTTGTTTTTAAAAAGAAAAATACAATTATTCTGACGTATCTCTAAATTAAATCTGTATTTTATTCACAGAGAAACAAATGTCTGTCACCATTTTAATGTACATCCTCTTTATTTTGCATAATAAAATTCATTAGCTTATACCAGATGATATTTAGAGGATATTTGTCAATTTGGGTGTTATTAGTAGGGGTGTAAACGGATATGGATAATTCGCTCTGTATCCAGATTAAACGGATATGGATACGGATAATTTTTGCATATGGTGAAAAAATAGCGGATACAGATACAGATAATTTCATGAAGGTGAATATCCATATCCGTATCCACAATTATCCGGATTCGAAATTGCTCCCAACTAGCTTTAATTTTACTGCTCTGGATAGAAATTGTTATATATTATGATATTATCCCATATTTATTTCAGTCTTGGTTGTGGTATAAATGATAATACAATATGGTTTTCAATTTAATCTCCTTTTTGCTGGTGATGGTGCTACAATAATGCAATTTTCTTTCTTTTTTACCTCTATTTCTTCATTCTTAATTCTTTGTCATTCAAGACTTTAGTCCGTAAATGTAGTATATTGTCTCTGCTAAATTAGTTTTAGTCATTGTTTCAAGACAACAAATAAGTCACTTTTTTATATCTTAAAGTGCATAACTCAATTATCCGACAATTATTCGTTTTGTATCCGTATCCGTTTAAAATGAATATGATTTTAAATTTTGATATCCATTTACTATTCATATCTGTATTCGTATCCGCTCATTAAAAAACGGATATTGATATGGTACTAGCATTATCCGCTCCGTTAATCCGTTTACACCCCTAGTTATTAGGCTAGTAGAACGCATTGCAGGCTTGCAGCCGTTCGTTTTGATAACCTCGACAACTTTCTCGAATCATGCCAAAAAAAAAAAAAATTATACACAATGTTGTCTTTCTTATATTGGTTAATTTGTACCCATTTTCATAAAATTTTAATATGATTTGATGTTCCAAAAATTATGTTTTTCGTATATTGGTCAAATAAATGGTAGATGTGCATACAGTAACGCAAGTGGAGGAGGGGAAATGTGTTTTGCGGATGATATCCATTTTCATAAAATTTTAATAAAATTTGATATTTTATCAAATGCTGATAAAAATGGACCAATAAAAATTTTACGTCTATTGATCAACAATGAAACTTTGTATTAAATTCGGGTATTTTTTATGTGTATGTTTGTCTATAGATCTCATTACATTTCACTTACTGGATTTTAAAATTATAAATTATTTTGACGGTTGTCAAGAATCTTAAACTACTCTGTCGTCAACATATGATCGCCTTATGTCATTGGAGTGAGTCTATAGTACTATGTATAGTATGATTTAGTCTGGAGTACGAATTAATATTTTTTTTTCAAATTTTAATAATTTATCCGAACTATTCAACATAATTTGTATATGAATATGTACTTGCAGACTGAATTGTATGTTTTTTTACTACTATTTGTTAAAATAGGTATAAAATAATTATTTTTGGATGGTTCAGAATTTTCAGATCAAGTGATTTTCTACTCATATTAAACAACAGTAAAATAATTCTAAAACATATAAAATTCGGCCTACAAGTACATATTCATACAGTGTTAAACGGTTCGGATCGACCGTTAGAATTTTGAAAATAAAAATATTAATTTGTATTACGAACCAACCCGTGACATGTATAATACCATAGACTCACTCATTTCATTTTCTGTTTTTTTTAATCATTATTTATACTTGTCTATTATTATTATTATTATTAACTTAGTTTTTCATTTGAGATTAATTCATTCTTTTTTCCTAGCAAGAAATCCTGAAAAGGGGACCCTCTTCAGTCCTCCCATGGAAAAATTTATTTGCACTATAATTCTCGATGGTAAAAAAATTTCACCACTAGCCTATATTAACAACATGACCCAAAGCAGTCGAATGGAAACCCCAATTATGGCCCAACCAACACTATGTATATGGCCTAACTAAAAGGATATTATGGTCCCGCATCCCGCTTAGGAACTATGAATATTAAAAAAAAAAAAAAAAAACTCAGATCGAGAAAAGAGAACCCAAAATGTGCTCAAGTAAGCTTGAAGTGCCATAAAATTAAATTTAATTAACAAGTGAACCTAATTTAAGATATAAACATCGAAAAACCACAAAAACATGTCAATAAATAAAGGTATCTTTCTATATTCTATATTACGATTCAATAAAAACTAAAAAGCATTGAATTAGCAACTTAAGACGAGCAGTTTTGGACCTCGCATTTTTCAGGGATGTACCTAATTTTCAAATATTATGTGACAAATGTCACAAATTACTTCTTAATATTTCTTCCGAATATATTTGTAATTTTTTTTTAAATTAGTTGCTTTTAAATATATTCGTAATTGTTGAAGGTAAGATGACAAATTTTACGTTTTCTTAAAAAATTTCTCAGTAATTATTAAAAATTGTAATCATATATCACTAAAATTTTCTCGGTAGTTGTTTTTATTTTCTGAATTTTGACATCTTTTGAATCTAGCAATTCGAACATAAAATACATTTATTTTTTGTACAATTAAAAATTTAGTATAATTGGGTTTCGATTGTAAGAGTGTGCTCCAGAAGAAAGAAGAAAAATAGAAGGAGAGAGAAGGTGTGACCAGATTGTCCAAACAAATTTACTTGTATCAACAACTTAAATTTTGGAAAGAAACCAAGATATAAAAAAGAACCAAGAGAAACAAAGACACAAAAATGAATATTATTCTCCTCCAACCTCTACCTTCAATTTGGAAGGTGGCTCTCATCCTTACTGCTTCCATTTCCTTCCCTTCCCACTAAATCTGAGTTCATCGATCCAACCCCAGATCTTTCCAAAGAGCAAACTCTAGAGCCAATTGCCAGCAACCCAATAGGTTTTCTTTCTTTCATTTTAGTTTAAATATTTTAGAACATCTATATATTTTGTATAAAATTGAACAAATTGTGTATGAACATGTGTAATTTTCGTTAATAAATGACACTAATAGGTTTACTTTGGTTTGAACCGAACAAATCGAAATTTACTTCAGTTTGTTTGGTTCGGTTCAATTCAATTTTTGAAAACTGAAGAAAAATTTGGTTTGGTTATTTTAGTTTAGTTTCTACTGAATCGACCATTTGAACACCCTCTAGGGGGAGGAACCAGAGTCAAGAGTGCGGTATCGTCAAAGCTCAGAGTATAGACTCCGATATCGATCGAAGCGAGACGATAAGTTGATCCGGTCATTGTCAGAGCACGGTGGTGGTCAAATAAGCAAATCCGGTCATGGAGCGAGAGAGGAAGAGATCGGAGCTGAGAGTGCGGTATCGTCGGAGTTCGGAGCATATAGTTCCTATCTCGATCGGAGCGTGACGGTGAGTAGATCCGATCGTCGTCGAAGTAGGTTGGTGATCAAATAAGTGGATATGACCGTGAAGCGAGATGGAGATTAAATTTTAGAATTGAGTATAAATATAAATATTTATTTTGTATTATATGAGGGGTTAGAATTTAGAATTTTGTAAATGATTTTTTCTTATTAATATATTTGTTAGTGGTAATTTAACAACTAACCAATTTTTTTTATCATAATTGTCTAAATTATAACAAATAACACGATTTAACCAGAAATTAATTAGGAAGAAAAGACACAACATATCTTACTAAGATTTAAAAGAAGAAACAAGTTTATCTAAATAGTAAAATACTTCAACAAAGTTAATTAACATAACAAAACAGATTTAACGATTTCATATAGAACCATCTCAGGTTCTCCTATTGCTGTCAACCATTTCCGAAAACTCATTGTAAATTGATCGACAACTAATCATAAAGCTTGCAGATACATCTTTATAATGTGAAACTATATACTCTTAGAAGAAGAAATATAGTCGACACTATTATTTTTCACTTCTTCTATGGATGACTCGAGGATTTGCAAACTGCACTCAACTGCAAAGCTGTCATTCTTGAAAAAAACTTGAACCAATTAAACCAATGTTATCAAAATCGGACCAGACATCGACCCGATCAAGCTTCGGGTTAACAATTTACTAGTCGAACCGATGGGTCAACCGGTTCAATTGCATGTTTTAAATTTTTAAAAACAGTTATAATTTATAATCCTAAAGTGTAATTGAAAGCATCGATGCCTAAACATAGGCGAAGTAGTACTGATACATTATAATTTGAATTGATTTTCATATGCAAATTCTCTTTACATGATTATACAACTTGAACCAAAAAAGTAAGCAAACTAAAAGATGAATAGTTACTGCAGTTGGGTTTAAACCCGTTAAGGATTAAGGAGAAATAAACATATACATCAGGAGATTCATTAATACTAACTATTAAAAATCTTTTCTGACTCTTTTCGGCAACAACCATTAAACTCAGGTCACCATTATCCAAAAAGAGTAGGTTTAGGGACAACAAAACCTTGAGTAGGTTTAGGGAGGAAATCAAAGTACAAGCACAAAATGCAGCAAACACACCACATTCACCCATGATTAAAGACATACATATTATCAACCCATGTTTATCAAGCAAAAAGTAATGATGTTTAGAAATGCACTAAAAGTCAATCCATGTTCAAAAATGCATTTTCGTTTGAGCATCAAGCACCTTAAATGCATATATTTATTCAATAAAATCAACTCAAATAATAACCTTTCAAGTGTTCTATCAATCTGATTACATGAGATTACTTCGAGTATTTGATCTTGACAGTTACATTTGTGATTTCGTATCAAACTATGCCTTGAGAATATGCAGTCTTGAGTGTGAGGTTGTGTGCAAAATTTGCACAGTGAGGAATCGAGAATTGAGAATATAGTAAGAAATCACACATATTGTGTACTTCTGTTGGATAATATGGAGGATCTTGTTGTTTTACAAGTGAAGAAAATGTGAGATGGTTGAAGGAGAAAGAGAAATGTACGAAAATCTTGAATCGTGAAAGAAAATTGTTTTGAACCGGTTTTTTGTTGGTCCGGTTCATTGTTTTTTTAATAAAATCCGACCAATTAACCTGTTTTGACCAGTCTGAGAGCAGAAATGATCCTTTTAAAGAACCGAACTGAATAGGTGACCAGATCCGGTTTTTTTCGGTTGAACCGCCAGTCCAGTCCGATTCTAATAACACTAAATTAAACTGTGTTTATCCATAAATAACCGAATCTGATGCATGAACGATCAAGAAATTGGAAAAAGTAATGGAAAAATAGATTTGGTTCTGAGATCACACAGATTCTCAATTCTTTGATAAAACTGATACCTAAAAACTAACTTCTGCCAAAAGGCATGACGTCTGTTTAAATACAAACCCTAAAAACAGAAAATACGTAAAAGATACATAAAAGACCCTAAAAACTCTAAAATTATAAAGAAAGGTCCAAAAGTCCATGAAGGAAGACTCGGATCGCGAATCTGAGCCCGCAAAATGGGCGAAACAAATCAATTTTGGATTCAGTTTTAAACTGTGGAGTTCCTGTCAAAATTTCAGCCCGATCCGACGAACAGATCAAAAGTTACGCTCCTTTTCGTAAAGCATGTGCAGGACCATATTGCATCAGAATCCCTGCTTAATCCCTTTTCTGCTGTATGCGAAAACCTTGCTCTCTGTTTTATAATACCTCTTGCCATAAAAATTGTATTTGTACTGTAATTTTTGGGGGCTCAAAAATTTCACCAATGGCCTATTTACACAACACGGCCCAACTCAGCCCAATGAAAGCCGAATGACAGCCCCAGCCTAACCTAAAGGCATATGGCCTAACTAAAAGGCGATTGCATAAACGGTCCCGCTTAAAAACATTTGATTAACAAGAGAATCTAACTTAAGATATAAATATGGAAAAATAAAACAGGACATAATGGAGGTCCTTTTCTATATTTTAGACTACGACTCATTAAAAAGGATTGAAATAGCAACTTATGCGAGCTCTTCTGGACCTCGCATTTTTCAGGGACGGACATAATTTTTAAATATTGTATGATAAATGTAAGAAATTACTTTTAAATATTTCTACTGAGCAATTTTGTAATTCTTAAAATTTGAAATCATCTGACGTCTTTGGAGGCACAGCAATTACATTAGAGAATACATACAATTTTCAGTCAAATTAAAAATTTATCATAATCATCAAAATTCTAACAAATAACACGAACTAAACTGAAATTAAAAGAACAAACTACTTTCATCAATATTCTAAAATACTTCAAAAGACTTAACTAACATAACAGACAGATTTAACACATTTCATATATAACCATCTCAGGTTCTCTTGTTGCTGTCAACCTTTTTCAGAAGCTCGTTGTAAATTTATGGACAACTCACCATAAAGCTTGCAAATTCATCAGTTTCTTTGAAACTATGCAGAATTTTAGAAGAAGAAATATAGTCAAGACATATTTATTTGAGTTGTTGGCGCAGTTATGTTGCACAGCCAGTACCAGTGTCGTCACCGCATTGTCAGCACTGATTTTCTTGGCTAACCTTTCCTCACAAATAAGCGGTAATCTCTCCAAATCGTGCCGACCAGCAGTTACAGTTAAATGCTGAGCCATAATATTTTAATCCACGCCTTGGCTGGTATGGTCGTCACTTGGAGGCAACAAATCAGTATATATGAATTGTAACAAGGCCTTGAATATCTGGGGCTCCATATCTTGAATCTCAATGCACCTCGCATAGCTTTCACTCATTGAGCCGAAAAGTTCAGCCCGAAAAACAGATGAACAGGAGGCTAAGATAATTTGATGAAATGTTTCCCCTTTTACCTTAAAGGAGACATCAGTACCTTCTTTACTTTGCAGCAAATGATGGAGATGCTGGTACATATTGGATGAAGGCACAGAGATCAAGTTATTATTTTTCACTTATTTTATTATGGATAGCTTAAGGATTTGTAAACTGCACTCAACTGTAAAGCTATCATCCTTGATAAAATGCAAACTATTTAACCAGTGTCAATCCGTGAAGAGTAGAATCCCTGCTTATCTCCTTTTCGTCTGTATGTGTACTGATGCTATCCCGTTTTGGTCGACTATACTGAAACAAAGGAGAACGTCAACATCCTTTGCTTCGCTCAGTAGTTCAACATAGAATGATACATATTAATCTTTATTTAGATAGTATCATCTTGGCCGCATGGATAGTATAGTATAGTATAGCCCATTGGTACTCGCCAACTGTGAACGTGCCACAATGAATGCTTCTTCCACATTTGAAGTCAGAGATCCGGGAGTACGCACGAAGTTTGACACGGTGCGTGCCACTTGTTGCTTCCATTTGGAATATGAAGTCGTAAACGAAGAAGTCATAGGCTCAGCTTCTAAAATCTAAAATGAAATATTAACAAAGACAATCCATACTGATACAGCTCTTTTTCCCAATGTTATCAGAACCGAACCGGACATCGAACCGCTAAAGCTTCGGTTCAATGGTTCACTGGTTGGACCAGTGATTCAACCGGTTCAATTACTGATTTTTTAATTACTTATATATTTACAATATATATTGTACATATAATTTTTTTTATATAATGAAGACAAACATACATATTTAATAATAATTATAAATTTGTAGATTAATTAAAATTTTATTCCCAAAATATAATAAAATTACTTCTTTTATAAACAAATGACAAAGTTTTTTTTTTTTTTGGGAAAAATATAACATCCCACTATTTTAAATTTGTGTATGATAAGTTTACTAAGTTATAAAAATATATGATTGTATAACTTTTCAGTACCAAATTTCATAAAAAAAGTAATTAATAAAATTATTATTATTATTGTTTTAAGATGTGTATATAAATAATTGTAGTGTGTGTATATAAAAATTGTAGTGTATACTATGCTTGATTGACTTATTTATAATATTTAAAATACAAGGGTCTTTTATAAAAATTATATGAGATAAAAAGTAGTACTAGTACTAGTGACACGTGACAAAAGGCCATACGCCCATACCCCTCTTAACCAAGAGGGTCTTTTGTGCTCTCTCCTCGTTATGCGTGAAAAAGTGAATCAAGATTAAAACCGAGTATTTTTCTAAGATTGGTTCATGGTTTTTGAATAAAAACCGGTTAATTAATTCGGTTTTTCCGGCTCAATTTCAGAAGTGATATTTCAACCGAACCGAACCGGACTGGTGACCGGTTCCGATTTTTTTCGGTCCAACCGGCCAGTCCGGTCCGGTTTTGATAACACTGCTTTTTTCTGTACTTGTGTTAACGTTGAAGATATAATAAATCTCCAAAAGAATATCTGGATATAATCTAACCGTTAATATTTCCTCTTGTGGTGATCCTGTGACTCCTGTCTATATATCTTTCCTTTTGTATATTCATTGCATATAGTAATACTTAAATATAGACAGCTAGGCAGTACACAACGGTACAATTCTTTCTCTATAAATAGAAATATTTGTAATGAGTGTGAAATTAATAAGAACAAACAAGCAATTATTTTTCTTTCCAATGTTTATTCTCAAATTAATCTTATTTTAGTTGTACAAATACATATATTTACGGGCATTTATTCAAGTGTACTGAATTTAGATAAAACAGGGCATTCTTGAGTCTTGACCTCCCACTTGTTGCAAAATTCCGAGATTTTTTTTTATGACTTAGACGCATTTAATAAACTTAATTTTAAGGTACTTTTTCACATTGTTTCCAAACAAATAAAAGTTATTTTCTGTGAATAAGGTTTAAGTGATTCTCTTCTCATTTAGTAATTAATTACTTTCTCAGTGTTAGTTATTTTTTCACATTGTGCCGGCTTACCAAAATATCCGAAGAAGCAGTAGATCTCAAAGGAAAAATTGGCGTTACTCGGAAATAAGATTAGTATTTTTTTCAATTAAAAAGTTATTTTTCCAATTAAATAAGGATAGTATTTATGTAGAGTACTTTTTAGGATATGTTTCATAGTTTTACAAGATATATTATATATTTTATATGAGCTATGCATTGTATTGTGTTGAAAAATCTCATGAATCCTGAGGAACTTGTAAGCGGTGATGTATAACTTTACTTTTACATGATGTACTTTATATTTTTATATGTTACATAGGATAAATAAGTTAATTGTATGAATTTGATATGTTATTTTTTTTAGTATATATTTGTTAATTTTATTGATTTGATATGTTGTTTTACATTATTGTTTTTGTCATCTACATAGAACACATTAGTTAATATTATTGGATATATTAAGTAATTTTACAGGATACATCAGTTATTTGATTTTATATGTTACATAGGATAAATAAATTAATTGCATGGATTTGATATGTTATTTTTGTAGGATATATTTGTTAATTTCATTGATTAGATATGTTGTTTTACATGATTGTTTGTGTCATCTACATAGAACACATTAGTTAATATTATTGGATATATGAAGTAATTTTACTGGATACATTAATTATTTGATTTGAATGATCTTGATCGTTTTATTTTTCAGTTGGTTAAAATGGTTCTAAATATAATGCAATATGAGACGCCTGTCAAGGATAAATGATTTTTCATTAATCCTTATTTATCCGTAAGTTGGTTGAAATGGTTTTTTCATAGGACTGTGCTATCTTTGTTGTGCATTTTGTGTAAAATATAATCACAGACACTCCTATGAATTTCACATAGGTAAAAAACTTATAAGTTTATTTTGTAATTCTTATTTGTAATAAATCCAATTTGTTACATTGTTTATTTTATTTGTATGCAGGATGATATTTCGAAAGAACGTGTGGTTCTTGTGATGAGGCTTCTTACTTATCCTAACAATGTTCACAGGAGGTTGATAATGTAGAAGTTTTATTTTTCCATAGTCTGTTGCATGTTATTTTGGATGTTGAATGATATACTTATGTTTGATATTGTTGGACAAATATATATTTGTGTGGTGAATATTATGTTTGTGTTGAACATATGCTTTTGAATTGATGTGTTTTGTTGAACAATGATGTATTACAGTTTGGAATTGTTGTCTTTGTAGTTAAGATGTGTCCGTTTACAGTATTGAAGTGTTGTTTTTTATTTTTTTTTATTTTTTATTTTTAATGTTCTGAATGTTATATACATGCAATTGATATATAGTTTACATATACCAATTTTACAGTATTGACTTTTTGTAGGTTGTACGTTTTATTTTTATAATTTAAGTTGATAGTTTTATAGTATTGAAATTTCGTATTTTTTACATTTTATTTTATCGTTTTCATTTGCTTATTTTATATTATTGAAATTTTATAGTTTTTATGTTTTTTTCATAGTTTAAGTTGATAATTTTACAGTATTGAAAATTGATATTTTTTACATTTTATTTTATCATTTTCATCTGCTAATTTTACATTGTTAAAATTTTATAGTTTTTACGTTTTGTTTTCACAGTTTAAGTTGACAATTTTACAGTATTACAAATTGATACTTTTTACATTTTATTTTATCGTTTTCATCTATGCATTTTGCATGACTGCAATTTTATAGTTTGTACATTTTATTTTTAAGGTTAAAGGGGTCAATTTTACAGTATTCATTATTTTGATGATTTATTTGTGTGTTCATTAAATAAATAAAAAATTTAAAAATTATTCGGAAAATTTAATTTTGCCGTTTTATCACGCGTTTTGTCGAAATAACTGCTAATAACTAACATTAACTACTAATAGCTTTCTATAACTGCAATTTCTGAAAGTACAACAAGTGGTCCTTCTGAAAGTATTTTTTTTTGTCCTGTTGTGCAAGTTGCAAATTATTTTTAACAAACTTGGAACCACTTTGAATACTAGCTGGCTGGTATTTTATTAACAGACATATTTTATGTGATATATTGTGTAAATATAAAGCATGAAGGAACAGTTTTATAGCATTCGTGCAAGTCAAATGTCAGTTTTTATGTAGATAAACTGTGAACAACTAGTTGTGGACAATTAGACGCTTCATTTTTTTATTATTAAAAGATGAGGGTCTAGCCCCATTTATCATCACAAATATTTTTATTATAAGAAATATTTTGTTGAGTATACAGGGGAATTCTTTATAAAACTATTTATTTGCCAAGCCTGTTGATGAAGTGTTAAAAGTTGAGCCCAGGTCAGGGCTTGCCACCCCTTGTCTAGCTCTTGCTCACGGGCTTGCCACCTTATCCACATATTTCTTTCAGCAGCTGTGTGAGAAAAATAAAAATGAGCACGGAATTGGAGATCTCATAAATTTCAAATATTCAAATTATTCAAATTATTTCTCAAAAAATGATGTATGGATTAAACATTCTTATAATAGAAAATTTTCGGCCTCTAAAGCGCAACCAATTTCAAGTTTTCAACAGATAGATACGTAATTAAAGATTATTTAAATTGGAGACAGCCGGAAGTGTTGTATTGTGCTAGTACATTGTGGTTTAAATAATCATACTCCAAGCTAGTAAGCAATTACTTAAATAACCTTAGTCCAAGCTAAGCTAGTAACAAATTATCAATAAATTACAACGCAGAAAAGACAAAAATCCTCTATAATAAACTCAGTGCAAGCTAGTAACCAATTACCATTTAATTACAACGCATGTAAGACAAAAAATCCTCTATAATCTATACCAAACATATAGTCATACGGATGCTTAAAGAATAAGAGACCAATAAAAGATGGTTAAGAAAAGCAATGAAAAAGAATTAACCAATGGCAAGTTGGCAACCATGTAGGCATGTGAATAGAGTACAGAGTCACCACACTATGGTTGTGCACACGTGCATTTCCCTTTCTTCACGGCGCTCCAATGAAAAGATTCTCTTTATTTTCTTAACAACAGTTTAGAGTTGATGACTCAGTGTTACTGGTAAAACAATCTGTTGATTATTGCAATTTATGACCTGTCCAAACATAAAACAAATACTTCCCTTTTGGGTTAATGCCATTGACATTCCAAACTTTTTAAATTTTGTAATTGACCAATTAATAGCTAGGTTCTAAACTTTCTATTTGCTAGAATAATTAATTCTATCAAAAGTTTATTAGCTAGTCAGTAAATAGTACAAAGCACGAGGCATGCTGTCAAGATTCTTATCCATAATTGTCGCTCACTTCATCATTTTTTTTCAATGAAGTCATTGTAAAGTTGTGAGATAAAAAGTTAATTGGAGCTTGCATAATTTACATTATTAAATAAGAATTTTTTTATTTTTAAAATATCATCTTATCCTGCAGAAACTAAAATAAATATGCCCTAATAAAATATAAAATTTATGGAGGACAAATCAAATTTACAAAATGAAATTTCCATATACAAAGAATATACAATTGTTCAGATACAAACACAGATAAACAGAGGCTACATATTTACCAAGTTTCAAGCAGATCAGACATACTGAACAGAGAAACCTCAAATCGGAATGTTATAAGAAGAAATAAAAGCAAAGATTTACAAATTAATCTTGTGTATGGGGATTTTGCTCTCTGATTTATGCTCTCTAGCTTGTTGGGTTTGATCCAGTCCATCTCCTTCAAATTTAAATTATTGAATAATTGGAACTCTCTTATCAAGAACCATGCACTGGTAAAAAATTATTGAATCTTTTGAGTTCTATTAATTATGATCACAGTACTATTATATTCTTTTATTTATGCATTTATTTACTTTTTATGTGCTGATGTTGTACTGGCACGGGCAATACAAATAGGCAGAAGGTAATTTCATGCGATAATTTAAAACAGAGAGGGCAAGCAAACAATCCTGATTTGCTAATGGACAGAGATACATCTGAAAAGACAAAAATTTCCCATCAGGATTGATATCGACTGTTATTCAGATTCCAGACTTTTACTGCTAAATAGGTTCTATTAACTGATTCCTGTTCTTTTCAAGAGTAAGAACCACGTATCTCATCACTGTTACTTCACATGGACCAGTTAAATTAGTCAGTAAACTTGGAAATATACAACATTAATTGGAGCTATGTTATAGCATTATAGACATGTCTTAGGCACTGTTACGTCACAGGGCATTTAAGTTTGCATGTTTCATGCACATCCAAGGATTACTGATTTACTGTTCATTAGATATTATAATAAAAACAGAGAAAAAACTGTGGTGTTTTGTTGAAAGTAAATGAAGGGATTGATCAGTGCTATTGCTATTCTAGCTTATTGGAGAATTAGGCTCCAGGTTCCAGCCCATCTCACTGTATTTTAGAAAAATAAGGAGAGGATTATCAAAGAGGTATTAAAGAGATAAAGATCTTGACTGAAATTTGTGGGCTCTGTTTAAAACGCATCAAAAATGAAAAAGGCGGATGAATGATCGAGTAAAAAGGTAAATGGAATTTATTTTGCTGTTGACCAACAAATATACGATACATACTTACAACGAAGCCGACATTAACCAACCATGATTGATTGATTGATTGTGATTCAAGATCCATATTTCATTGATTGATTGTTATTCAAAATTCATATTTCAGACACGGTCCAGAATCTCTAAAGTAACTTAAAATTTAAGTTTGGATTCAAACCGTCCAATCATAGAATCCAGATCAATTTGATCCGAGGTAGAATTTAGAAGACCCCGTTAATATTTGTGCATATTCTCCTGAGATGATCCGGATCCATAGTCAAACTTTGAGTTACTTTAGACTGCTCCAAAACAAATGCAAAGAATAGAAAGGGAAAGGGATATCTCTAAATTACATTTCGATTTGAAGGTGAGAGATATCTCTAAATTTCTACAAAGCTTTTCTGAACAAGAAAACTCTCCAGTTAAATTATACAGGACTCATTTCATTTCACTTCTCTTTCTTTTCTTTAATCATTGAGTTGTGAAGCACACTTTTAGAGCGTGTTCTGATGTCACGGGATTACGGAATGAGAATGAAAATGGAAATAAGAATTTACTTTTGAAAAAGTGGAAACTCACGGGTACGGAATGCACGGAATTAATTATGGGAATATGAGAAAATGAGTGTTCGTTTGTATCATGAGATTAATTGTGAAAAATCTTTATTTATTTTAAAATATATATATTTATTTAATTATTTTAGTTTAGTTTAGTTAGAAAGGATTTTTTATTTAATTATTATTTTTGAATAGTATAGCATTCTGTTTTGTATTAATAAAATTATATAATACAATTAAATTAAATAGATTAAATAATAACATTAAATAGATGAAACGTTACCTCAAAATAATATTACTAAAATAGATACAATAGATGAAACATTTGCTCGTATAATTATTATTTAATTACAAAAATTTAAATTTAAATTTAAATTAGCAATTGATAACAATTTTTAATTTTCTTGAAATAAAATAAAAAAATATGTATATTTTTAATTTTGGTTGAAAACTATTATAGAAGGTTGGTTTTTACTATTTAAAAAATGAATTTCAATTTAAATAAGACAAAAATTGTACAGCATATGTAAAAAAAATAGCTGTAATTTGTAAAAAAAAAAATATGATGTCCGAATCTATCATATATATATGTTAGTCCCACGACTTATTTAAACAAATTCTACCTAATTATTTTTTTTGAGAGAAAAATTGGGAGTCAAGCAAGTTCTACCTAATTATTTATAATACTCATTCTTCGTGCTTGTGTTGTGTAAATTGGATGAGTCTTCAAGAATTATTTTATACGGAGACAGTGGAGTGAGTCCCCGTGGCAACCAATAAACTTAAAAAAGTAGTGGATAGACAGTAGAGAGAGGAGAGAGAAAGATTGAGAAATAAAAAATTCAGTCAGAATCCAGGTTCATTTGGCTGAAAAATTACACTAGTAGGGAAATTATTTGAGAAATTACAATGAAAACGAGGGGAATGAAAAAGAGCAACCAAACGGGTATGGGATAAATTGATGGGTTCTGCCCAAAATCCATCAATTCCCATCAAATTAAAAGGCATCCGAACAGGTCTTAGAATATAAATTCTATTACATCTCTTATTAGTTAATTATCACTGTATTTTACACAAATATCAACTTTAAATCAATATTCGACATCAATAATTCAGCCCGGCCGTCATTTTCATTAGAAAAATTAAAAATGTTTAAATGCGAGCACTTGAATGGTCAATCATCAAAAACCTGACGACAAAATAAACTTGTTAGGTACAAGTCGGCTCCTGCCACTGCGGTTGGGGATGGATAATGACGTAATATTTTGCAATTACTCGAGTCATAATCACAACTCATACCCCATAAACAGGGTATAGATTATTATATGACGTAATAGAGATATGGGAATCATGCCTATGAATATGGACACAAATAAACCGTCCTCGGTCCCTAGTCCCTACCATGTTAAGCTCGCTTAAAATTAAAAAGAAAGGGTTTAAAACAAATTCCAAAACAAAAAAAAGTGTATATTTATTTATTCACGTGACGTCATACATGGACCACTTCTCCTTTCTCAATTTGTGACAAGAGAAAGTGTCCTAATAAGTAACACATCAGCATTCTTTTATTTATTTGGTCTTCTTTTTTGAGAGAATATTCCTCATCTTTTGATACAATAGTGGAAGAATCTGGATCCTCTGCATTACCTAATCGTTTAAGTTTGAATCTGAATCGCCGGATTAGATTTGAAACCAATTCAGCTCAAGACTGTGAGTGCAAGCTCCGTTTAAATTTTGTGCCAATATATAACAAATGGACTAGATTCAATCTTACCATTTGAGGTACCTGATGACATGAATCTAGTAACATGGTAAGATACAGCATAACAGCAATCTCCTATCTCCCGGAGTAGTTCATTGGTTTATCTCTTAGTGCGTTTGGATCGTCAAAAAGTAATGTAAAAACAAATTTATCCAAATTAATTTGAAAAAATTGTATACAAAATCATCAATTTGAATAATGTAAAGTTTATGCTATTTAAAGTAGAGTAAATGTTATTTGTATAGTATGATTAAAGCAGCGTTAGTCCAAAGAAATATAATTGGGTTGCATCCAACACTATTTCGAGAAGAGAGAAATATCATCCGATGTTTCATCAAATATTATATTAATTAAATATAGACCGTTGCAAATTTTATATCAAAAGATGAACGTTCAAATTTGCATATTTTTCATAAATTTTTATGTACACGATGTATAAAGTATAGATTACCTTCTACTTGTCAGATTTTAAAAACACAAGTTATTTTTTACGATTATCAAATTAACTGGGTGTTGAACTGTTGATGGATCCTAGCTACTCAGTATAATAATAAAAGTAATAATAAAAAGTGACAATTTTAATTATGTAAATAATATATTTCAAATAATAATAAAAATATGATAATAACAATAATATTAATATTAATAACGAAATAATGCAGATTATATTATATAATCATAATAGCTCATAAAATATATGAATTTCAACAGTTTAGATTGGTCACTTAAAATCATTATGATATTTTTTTTAATTGTATTTACTAAATTTTTTTTTGTGTGTGAGCACATCATATTACTGTCCGTCACAAATTTACATATAATAAAGTTAGTTACGACAAAAAGATTGCAGGAGAAAATCATTTGAAATAAATTACGAGGACCCTTTTAATTTTGCTTCTCTCGAAGAACGATGGCAAGCTGCTTTTTTTTTTTTTTTTGCGATTTATGATTTTTTAAAGAATTCACCAATGTAACCATTATGCAGAAATGTGCAAGTTGCATATATTTGATGGCAAAGTTTCCTTCAAGATGTAATCTCTGGCTTTTTAATTCTTTCTTCGTTTTTCCTTTTCTGGGTTCTCCTTTGAGTGCGGAGCGCGGTTGCCACTTGCACAACATGGCAACGCTTTGGATACCCGACAAGCAACCTTACTCGTGCATGATCGGACCCACTAAGACCACACGTGGAACCTTCTTATTGGATTGATGATTCTGGTTCCACTTCACTTCCTTCTCACTTTATTTCGAGATGTATATTTTATTGAACAATATTTGGTTGTCTTAATATGTGGATAAAAGGTAAGGAAACTAAAGGAAGAGATAGAGGATTAAGATCCGGATAAAAGAAGGCTAAAGGAGGTGATCTTAATCCGCGTTAAGGAACCAGTGTTTGGCAGGATTAAATTACTAAAGAAGCTAAAGAAAGTGAATTAAGTCTTAAGGAAGCTTAATCATTTGTTGTCGAACAGCTCCAATGAGATATTTATTGCGATCTTGTTAATAATCTATTGCTGATGTATTTTTTTTATTGTACCTTCTTTTTTGCTGGTGTACCTTCCTTTTTTGGGCTGCTAAACGCATGTTCCAATTCCTATGTAACTTTTCAGTCTTTCAATCAATGTATAGTGAATTAGACATGCACGCCATCTCAAAAAAAATGCGTATCCTCTGCATTAACTCAAAAAGAAATCTTTTGAGTTAATGAATCTTAACTATCTAATATGTTTTAAGATTCATGCTAACTATATCTGCACTAATATTAAAGAGCTCTTATGTCATAGACAAGAGACGGATTGACTCCGTTTAAAATTAGAAGGTTGAGAATTTTGAGTAGATTATCCACATTATCCGCTCCGAATACGGATATGGTATTAGCATTATCCGCTCCGAATCTGCTCCGTTTACAACTATAATTTTGAGTAGATTAATTTGTTTACACCCGTAATTTTGAGTAGATTAATTTGTTTACCCTAAACCCTAAACCCAGTCAATTATGGACAATATTTTATATCTCTTTTTTTTGGGATTGTTGTCAGTGACTTTTCTGCACCGCTCTCCCTCAACCTCTGTGACGTTTCATCTGAAACTCTCTTACAATATCAATAAAAATCTAATTGCATAATTTGTGACATGGTCCGACCAAAAAGATTGAACAAGTACACTAGTTAGTTCAACTAAATATCGTTCAAGAGGAACAAATCTCAACCCAGGAGTGAATAAGAAGAGATAAACTCATCTCAAACAGAATAAAATTTGTATTAATTCATTAATCTCAATAATCTCATTAAAAATGACTTTTGGGTGGTTATATAGCCATATTTTTATTCTAGAAACTATCTAACATTTATTCAGAGGCGGATCTAAGGCTTAGCCAAAGATGGCTCAGTTATCCCTATGATTTTAAAATTTTAATTATACGTATAAAAATTTAATTGAATTTTATCTTTTTTTTTAATGTTTATATATATAGTCTAGTCACCATCAATAAATGACATATATTTAGCTACAACCTAGTGGTTAAAGCACTATTTTATACTTGAGATGTCTTAAGTTAAAATCCCACTCACTACAATTGTACATTTTAATTTTCAGTCACTTTTATCAAAATTTTCTAGTTCCGCCCTTGCATTTATATTACAACTATCAACTACTTTTGCACATGCCAAAACACATTTAATAACCTCCTAGAGACTCTAAAAAGACTCTCATAGAAATCCACAAGTAAACATAATTCAAACACAATTTTACACATTTAAAACTCACTATCAACTCACAACCAATTAATTAATTATAACACACCATCCAAAACTGACCACCTCTCTTGGCACGCCTTTTTGACTATGATGACTTTTGATTATGAAAAAAAACATAATATATCAAAGTTGTAGATAATGTTGTTAGCTTTTCACAGAATTTTGAATCACCTTAATCCGAGTCGTATGAGAATTCTATGGACAAAATACTGAAGTGTGTCAAACTTTCCAGAAAACGGTCCAGAGAGTTTGGTCCATTGCTGACATGATTTAGATTCATATTAACTTGGGCCATGGTAATATAAAATTGAAAGGCTTAATCCATCGTCCTCCAGATGGAGCATTTACTTTGATGACATGAAATATATTGCTTACATGGCTTGATAGGTTATCTGGGCAGAGTCAACTTGTATGTTCATATTTTTTTAGGAGACATTTCATATGTATGGAAAAAATAAAATAAAGATTTCTTTGATTACCGGTATAAGAAGTGAGCTAGCAAGATAGACCTCTAAAATGGGGAATGAAATCCGCTGTTATTCAAATTTGCTGCTCTCCCTGCTATCCTCTTTATCTCTCTACCTTTTCTCTCCACTCTCTCTCTCCTCCTCTTTTGAAGAGAGAGATAGACACATAAACAAAAGTCGAAACTGT
This sequence comes from Carex rostrata, assembly GCF_964058835.1. Lineage (NCBI taxonomy): Eukaryota > Viridiplantae > Streptophyta > Magnoliopsida > Poales > Cyperaceae > Carex > Carex rostrata. Next base: position 7,554,542 of record NC_135926.1, read on the forward strand.
TATTCTTAGAAGAATAACAGCAGATTCGTATCCCTGAAATGGAGTGGGTTTTTATCCAAAGTCCTTGTTCATTCAAAGTTGTTCTAAATTGTCTGATTATGTTAAAATTGATGTGAATGGCTTTTATTCAAGAAGTCAATCAAATTTATTAAGTTTAAAATTATTTGCACGAATCTTAATACATAACAGATGGTAAAAGTCCGGCTTTGAACGAGATTATCCAAAACTCTTTGGACAAAATTCAATTCATCTAGAATGAAGGTAATGACTGTATAATTAATGAAAATTTGAAATGAATTATTGTTTGAAGCAAGCACAAACTGGTAAAATATGAGATCTAAATCTATTGCTCTTTTTTAAAGAAATCCATAATTTTGTTATTTTCTTTCTCTCTCTCTCTTCTTCTCTTCTTTCTCTATGTCTTTCTCTAAAAGCATTATCATGCTATTCTTTAAGAAGAGCAATATATTTCAATTTGAAAAAATATGGGATCTATACTAAAACATTTTCATGTATATAGCCACAATGAGCAAATTATATCCCGGAATTATTATGTATATTTATTTATACTTAATTAAATACTAGTATTTATTTTCATGAAGTTCTGAAAACACAAATTTCATTAGAAATGAAGGATTGATGTTTATGGCATCGATTTATTAAAATTGACACATATATTCTAAATATTATCATCCACTTGTAAGCATATATGCACCAATTCATATCGATACATTAAATATTAACAAAAAGTCAAAAACAACATGATGAAATATATTTATAATACATTATGTGAATCTATTAAGAACTTTAAATAGTTGAAATCACATTCAAGTCCAATAATTATCAAAACTGACAAATACGATCGACATGTTGCCAACTTGTCATTTATTTGTCCGTAAGTTTATACGCACTTCAAATCGATGCATCAAATATAAAGCAAAAAGAAATATACTCAAATGCATTTCCAACACATTGTGTGCATCTATTCAAATTTATAATTAATTAAGGATACATTTGAAGTGAGTGGGGATCCTCTGAGATATTTCATATTTTGCATGACCGGCGTGTCCGGTGCCTATTCGGAGATAGCGCAGGAGGCAATATTATTTGAGCTTTAAGATTTGTGCAGAATGTATTTGAACATTTGAGATTTTCCAAAAAGTAACGTAAAATATGAGATATCCCAAGGGATGCGAATTCATTTGAAGTCTGACAATCTTCGAACCTATAAATATACTCTTAAATGTTGTACGTCGATCATCTGCTTGTCTGTGAGATTGTATTTACTAATTTAAAAAGAGAGGTAGCACATGCACTTAGTTAGAAAAAAAAGTCTTAAAATTATGATTACTCAAAAGTTTGATTTATCTTCACAACTTCACAGTTTCTGAAAAGGTTTTTTTTTTAAAAAGAAAGATTGTATTTACCATTGATGTATCAAATTCAAACATTGATCAAAATAATCTGCTGAAATGCATTTATTATACATTTATACTTTGTGTGTGTCTTTTCAGATATTTTAATTAATTGAGATCCCATTTGAAAGTCCAATTGTAATCGAAACTCACAGGTGTGTTATCATTTATTAGTCCGTAAGTTTACATGCACTAATTTATATCGATGACACAACTATTAAGAACAAAAAAAATATATTCAAATGCATTTCTAGCACATTATGTGCATCGATCTTTTCATTCTTTTAATTAATTAAGGTCGCGTGTCTGTGAGTTTATACGAATCAATTCACATGAACGTATCAAATATTAACCAAAATAAAATGCTAAAATGCATATATAATACAATGTATCTATTCAAATGTTTAATTAGTTAGAACCACATTTGAAGTTTACGAAAATTGACAAATTTGATCTACATATTGTCATTTATTTGTCGGTAAGTTTATAACTAATCCAAAAGATGCATCAAATATTAATATAAAAATAAAACAAATTTTAATATGTCAATACTTAATGTGATTTATTTTGAAAAAAATAATTACAACGAATACGGATATGATTTTTTTTTTAAGTTTTGTCCTTGTCTGGAGACTGGAGGTAGTTCAGTCCTCCGGTGTTTCGGACTGTGTGACATCGCACCTCAATTTCCGCATAGCTGACGTGGCACTCGCATCACAAAAATTGACGATCCACTATGCCCAATCTTGATCCACGCCGAGCAGACGTAATTAACCTCACACGGTCCGACAATGGATTGATCATTGATCTCGCACCACTGAATAAAATAATGCCACTTGGCTGGATCATATGGTGACGTCATCTGCCAAACAAGATAAGAAGTGAGGAGTCATCTAAAATTCATTTCACATGATCCGCTTGTCTGTTTATGATAATTCTCTAACAATTGTTGCATATTATCTCATATAGATATAGATTTAATAAAATTCTAAACAATTCCGATGTGCAGTTAATCTGACGGATAAGTGGCGTTTGAAATATTTCCGTAAAAGTAAGCAAAGAATTCGGAAGTAAGAAAATCGCGAATTAGATTCAAACTTATCAACTAATTGAGTACTAGATAAAAATAATTATTTTTTCACTTCTAATTTTTAATTCTAATTATCAATTAGAATTTAGAAAAAATATCTTAATTTTAACTCAAATTACAAACTAAAATTTCCGAGGACCAACAAAATTTCAAGAAAAATCAAAACTAATCTGAACCTATAAATCTTCATTAAAAATTAATTCAGAGGAGACGGTTGCCTCCTGACTTTACATGAGTCCGTCTCTGAAAGTAAATAACAGTGAACTTAAAAATATAAAATATTGGAAGTCATAATTTGTATGAGATAATTAAATAAATTTAAAATCTGGTGTATCGTGCAATCAAAAATTGCAAGTGCTTTAAGGATAAAATAGAAATCTCGGAATGAATTGTTTATTGAACACTAGAGTTCCCATATCAATCAAATATCTTGTCTTTTCTCAAGTAGTGCGATATCAATCAATGATAAGATAATATATATTAATATTTGCGGGAACTTTTTAAAGAATAGGTAGAAAGTGTTTTTCTTATCTCATTGATTTTTCCTTTCTATATTTACATAGAAACGTGACACACAAGAGTACAAGTGGGTGTGTAAAAATATTTAAATGAATGAAAAGGTGTGCTAAACAGCAGGAATAGAGACAGAAATTTAGTTAATGGTATCAATTTTGAGATTAATTCTTAGTATGGGAGAGAAAAAGATTGAGAGTAAAAGAAACGGAGAGTCACATGTGAAATGTTAATTTTTGGTAAAAACAAATATAAAATAATAGAGTACTCATATCAGCTTTCTTTTTTTAAATAAAAAAACGGTGATGGACAATATAAACTTTTCAAAAAAAATATAGAGGTCATTTTTAAGTACCCAGAGTATTTTGTCATATAATAATAAAATGAGGAGGGATGAAGTTACAACAATTTTTGAGTTACAACAAGTTACAACAAACATTTTCTAAATTTTAAAGTTCAAATCGTCAATCCAAACTGTTAAATGTAATCTCTATAATAAAATGTGCTTGGAGACCAAATTTTACATTTTTTGGAATTTTTTTACTATTTATTAAGATGGATACAAAATTCAATGGTTTGAATTTGACTAATTTTTGTACCCATCTTAATAAATAGTAAACAAATTTCAAAAAATGTAAAATTTGGTCTCCAAGCATATTTTATAGAGAGATCACATCTAACGGTTTGAATCGACGATTTGGACTTTGAAAATGTAGAAAATTAATGCTTGTTGTAACTTATTGTAACTCAAAAATTATTGTAACTTGATCTCTATATAAGAAAAACATATCTAACTAGTGGTTTTTGAAAAAAAAAAAAAATTAATTAATTGACCCCTCATTATATCTGTGTCTCCATTCTTAGTAAACAGTAAGAAACCTCACACCTTATAAATTTATAATACTACAATAAAATATCTTTTTTAATTAAAAAAAGAAAAAGACTCATATGCGCAAGCTAAAATCGCAAAAAAAAAAAAAAATCACAATTAGGAAAGTAGTAGACTCTTTGAATTCTTTTACATATTTTTTTAAATTTATCGTGTTTTTTTCATTGTATATGTTTATAATATTTTGAATTTTTTTTTGTGCTCAAATTTTCTGAATATATGTATTTTTTTCAAATAAACTTATAAGTGAGAAAAAAATTATGTAGAAATTAATAAAAAATGAAGAGAGAGACAGAAAAAGTACATCAGATTTTTTTTTATTAATAAAAAAAGTCAGTAGAATTTTTACGGATCCTAAAAAAAAATATTATGAATTCTACCAATCCAAACTAGTTTTTCTTTTTTTTCCTTCTCATTTTCTCCGGGCCTAAATTTATAGGTAGATGTGTACGACTTTGATTCTTCTCTGGCGCACAGGAAAAATCTTGCACGGGTCTGATTCCTTGATTTCATTTGAATATTTATCTATTCAATCTCAAAAACTCGTACAAAATCCTTTGTTTTTTCTGAAATACCATGGTAGAAACTATCAGGAGTATTTGCATTAACAAGTGCAGCACAGCACATCGATTAATATTTATAATTACATCATACATAGAACTAAAACAGTGCGCTACTCAAAATGCGTAAAAATGAAATAAAGTCTCTCATCAAAAACCCACATCAACAAAATATAAGAAACAAATAAAATAAGCCAAACTACCAATTAATCTACTGAAATTGGTTTAGCAGGACTTCCTCCACAGTTGAAACAAAACTCTTACAAAATCAACACCGTGAATCCGTGCGGATCGCATTCCGCTTTAAAGCCATTTTATCTGCAAATTATTTTTTATGTTGTCATATTTCTATTTGTTGATAGAGGAGAGTTCAAATAACTTTATTTTTAGTTTTTTCATCGTGCCTCCATTTTTAAGAGCTTTAATAACTCAAAATTTAAAATTTAAAAGTCAAAATAAAACTGTTGGATATGATTTACATCATTTATCTATGCACGTGTAAAAAATTATGACATTTCAACTTTATTTTGGTTATCATCAAGAGCTTGTAAAAACATAATAATGTGGATAATTTCTAAACGTTAATTTTTCAAATGATTGATTCATACAAAAATAAAGTCAAAATGTAATTTTTATTTTATAAGCACATAAATAAAATAACATAGATCACATCCCACAGTTTTATTTTGATATTTAAGTTTTACATTTTGAGTTATTAAAGTTTTTCAAAATGGAGTCATGGTAGAGACACAAAAAATGGAGGTATTTGAACTCTCCTCTTGTTGATGTATCTCTAATTGTAATCACGCAAGTTAATCACATATTTAGCTCATATATATATATATAGGGTCTGTCTAAATTGCTGCTGGCAGCAGTTCTGCCCAGGTGCTGCCGCGCGTGATGTCCAAACAACAAATCCAAACCGTTAGATGTTTAATCTATATTATAATCTACCTGGAGACCAAATTTTAAATTTTTTGGAATTTTTTTACTATTTATTAAGCTGGTTTGAAAACCGCTGATTTCAGTAATTTTCTGTAGCATTGAAATCAGCGGTTTTCAAACCAGCTTAATAAATAGTAAAAAAATTCCAAAAAATGTAAAATTTGGTCTCCAAGTAGATTATAATATAGATTAAACATCTAACGGTTTGGATTTATTGTTTGGATATCACACGGCTAAAAATAGTCCCGGCAGCACCTGGGCAGAACTGCTGCCAGCAGCAATTTAGCCACAGCCTATATATATATATATATATATCTTTAATAAATTTCATAGATTTATCGTACATGAAGAAGTAAGCTTTTCTAAAAAGTAAAAAAAAAATCAAATCAAATCCATTATTCGTTTTTTTTTTTAAACAGAAATTTATCATTAATGCCGGACATCTGTTTTGTATTGAAATTTAACATTTCCTGTGGGTATTTGTCTACGAAATAGGGCTGCAATTAAAGGAATCGGATATATATATATATATATATATATATATATATATATATATATATATATAGGCTATGGCTAATTTGCTGCCGCTGTTTTTTTTATTTTGTGATGTCCAAACAATAAATCCAAACCGTTAGATGTTTAATCTATATTATAATCTACTTGGAGACCAAATTTTACATTTTTTGGAATTTTTTTACTATATATTAAGCTGGTTTGAAAACCGCTGATTTCAATGCTGCAGAAATTTACTGAAATCAGCGGTTTTCAAACCAGCTTAATATATAGTAAAAAAATTTCAAAAAATGTAAAATTTGGCCTCCAAGTAGATTATAATATAGATTAAACATCTAACGGTTTGGATTTGTTGTTTGGACATCACACGGCTAAATATAGCCCCGGCAGCACCTCTGCTGAAATGCTGCCAGCAGCAATTTAGACAGACCCTATATATATATATTACCCATTCATATCTGAATATGTATTCGAATTTTGTTAGATTCAGGTATTCAAATTTTTGTAGATTCGGTATTCAAATATGAATACAGATACATATATAATTTATGTGGATATGTATAATTATCTTGATTTTTTATTTATTTAGTATTTTGGATATCTGTTTGTGCGGATTCGAATAATTATTTGTATTTGTATTATTATAATTTCTCCGATATCCGTTTGTACATATTCAGATAAGATAGAGATAATTATATGTATTCATATTAGTTTGTACGTTTGTTTTGGAATTATATATAATTAGACAGAAATATTTTTTTATTGATTTAAAATATATTCTTCTTGTGTGATTAAGTTTTGTTACAAGATATATATTTTGTAATGGCATTACAAATTTAACTTCAAAAAAATATTATTTTGATCATCATAATGAATAATAATTAGTGTCTGAAAATAATATGTATTTATGTTATTTTTATGTCCTTATGAAAAACATAATTTGTTTAATAGCATATTAATTTTTCACAATATTTATATTAGGTATCCGAATTAAATTTGTATCCGTAGTCGCATTATTTAATATCCAATACGTATTCGTATCTGTTTAACACCGATCTTTATCCGCTTAATATTAGATCTATATCTGCATTTGTATGAATCTAATTTATTTGCACCCCACTACGAAATGGCACCGACATTTTTATTTTTACTCAAATTTTAAAATATTTTAATAAAAATAATCAGGGTTTTGAAAAAAATTTAAAAATACCCAAAGTGCGGAAAAAATCCCCGGCCTGGAATTAAAATTCGGGAGTGCAGAAAAAATCCCCGGCCCGGAATTAAAATTTGAAAGTGCGGAAAAATTCCGTAGCTCCGAATAAAAATTCGGAACCATGGAATATTTCCAAGATCTGTGCTAGATTTAATTGGGTGCTTTAAGATCCATGCTGGATTTAATCCAAAGGTCCAAACAATTCAAAATTTCAATATGGTCTCATTTAATTGGTTTAAATTTCATTTCTTTCATAAATTCAAATCAAAAGGTCGTAAATTTTTGTAATTATATTCATACATATAATTTGTATATTTATTTTTCAATTTAAGACTCAAATAATTTGATTTCCTTTTATATAATTATATATATTCAATTAATTCTCTAAAAATCCTAAATGAACGAGTTTTATAAATTCTATATTTTATTTGTACGAATAATTTCGTATAATTATACTTTTAATTAGAATTCAATTATTTATTTATTAATACAAATCCAATTTTAAATTTCTTTTCTAAATGGTTCAATGGAACTTGTAACGAATTTTTGATTTATAACTAATTATGGGTTCTATACTTTATTTTATGTTGTAAATCTCAAAGTTTTAATATTCATTTTCATAGTTCATCTATATTTCAAAATTTTAGATTCATTTTAATTGGTCGTTCAAAAATTATCTGAATATAGAATTTATAAATCTCGTACATTTAGAATTTTTAGAGAATTAATTGAATATATATAATTATATAAAAGGAAATTGAATTATTCGAATCTTAAATTGAGAAATAAATATATGAATTATATGTACAAATATAATTACAAAAATTTATGAACTTTCGATTTGAATTTATGAAAGAAACAAAATTTAAACCAATTAAATGAGACCATATTGAAATTTTGAATTGTTTGGACCTTTGGATTAAATCCAGCACGGATCTTGGAAATATTCTGCTGTTCCGAATTTTTATTCGTGGCCGCGGATTTTTTCCGCATTCCCAAATTTTAATTTCGGGTCGCGGATTTTTCCTGCATTTAGGGTATTTTTAAATTTTTTTTCAAAACCCTGGTTATTTTTATTAAAATATTTTAAAATTTGAGTAAAAATAAAAATGTCGGGAAATGCCATTTGAATGGTTAATTAGCATCTAATTAATTAGTAATTTTAAATAACTGTCAAAGAGTAAAGAGAAATTAATTTCAAACTTAATTTTTTAACTCCTATATTTATGCAATCGATTAACAAATTCCTTTTAATGTTAAGACAGTAAATTCGATTGAATGTGAGAGAGTGAAAACGGAGATAAAAACTTTAATTTAGTTAAATCTTTCAAAAATTTACAATCACACGGCATCCATAAAAGTAAAATTGAAAATGTCAGCATGAATTTTAAATGTACTAATTAAGATTTTACAATTCAATTTACAAACATATAAAAATGTTTTTATCTATATAACACAAATAGGGGTGGCAAAAAAACTCATAGCTCGTGGCTCGATCGTGACTAGTACCTAACTCGCTCGTTATCGGCTCAAAATAAATGAGTTCAAGCTGGAGCCTAGCTTGTTCGCCAGCTCGCAAGCTAGCTCGGCTGGCATTAATTTGTAAATTTGTATGAATTTGTGTGCATTTTATACTGTTTAGCTCGGTCCAAAAAGTTTATATAATTTATTTTCTTCTTAAAACCAGATCTAGTCAGACTCAACGATCCAGCTCGTGAGCTAGCTTGGACTGGCTTGTCACGATTTCAAGCTAAGGTTTTAGCTCGGATGTCCTAGATCCAGCTCACTCGGCTATAGCTCGGTTCAAAATTAATAAACTGAGTTAGAGCCTAGCTCGACGCAAGCCAGCACGTTGACACCTCTAAACACAAATAGAGACACGGGTCCGGAAAGATATAACATAACAGATCATTTTAAAATAAAATTTATTGAAATACGACCATAAAGGTTACATGAAATTTAATGTCCATAATTTATGGTGTCAAAGTACTAAAATTTAAATTATATAACCTTTTTTTAATAATTTTAAATAATAAGAATAATAACTAGATATATATTATTTATTTGCATATTCATTTTGGGCTAATAAAATGAACGGATTAAATTTAATGATCAAAACCCCACTCATGAGAATTATCGAAATTAAATAAAAATTTCATAATTTTTATATACATATAACAGAGATTATTTAAAAAATATTTAATAATTTACATTTCAAAATTTAAATACCAATTTAAAAATTGACACCGTTTGCTAGTGTGAAAAAAATGGCACTACGGAGCCAGTTCCGTATCGGAACGACATGACATGTGTTACTGTTCTGTGCTGTGACTCGCGTGTTGTGTGCCATGACCACCCCTTAACATTTTGGTCACGGCACGTAATCACGCGAGTCACGTGTAATTAGAACCGTTAGGTCTTAATAAAATAGTGAATCTTGAATAAACTAATTTAAATTATGAAAAAATAGTTAAATGTGATAAACGTGATCATTTACGTTTGAACATAACATGCAAATCACAGCGTGACTCGTGTACCGTGACCACTCCTTGATATTTTAATCACAACACGGCACGGCACATATCACTATTCACTTAATCAGAGCACAGCACAGCACTTTTTTTCCACTCTACCGTTTGGCGATAATTACTCAATTCACTTCTGTCACATGACTTTTTTTTTTCGGAAGTAGAAATGTCGATGTGTCAAGTTTTTACTTCTGTCGCATAATTTGAGAAACGTACATATTCAACTGCGTAGCCTTTTATATTCTACAAAATTTCCTTGTTCTTTCTTTTCAAGAAGAAAACCGCGGGCGGCGGGCATTGAAATTTCCGGTACAGATACAAATTGAAATTGTTGGCTTGCTGACCCGCAGCAGGTTCGTCGCTTTGCCTTGAAAATTCGCTTGATCCCGGTTCACTAGGCCGAGAAGCATCGATCGTCTGTCCATGGTAACTTCAAGCACCTTTTCATGAACCCATGAGCCAGATGTTCCGGATGTTCAGATTGTACCGGTTCCTTTGCTTACACTGCCCCGTAGCCGTAAGCCCGTAAGCGAAGATGGGAACTGTTTGATTACTAGTCTCGTGACGCAAGCAAGAGCCCACTTTTCCCGTCACTCGTTTTCGTGACGTCATTGCTCCCATGTGATCGCTCTAAATAGTCCACCCCACAGTGTTTATCCTATTTAATATTGGTCTCTTTACCCCTTCGTCCTTCAAATATCACGTTTTTAGTTCTTCCAAGTAAATAAAATAAAATGAGAAGAAAGTACCACTGAAATACACCTAGAATTGGACGTGAACAAAGTTGAAATGTATAGAGCAATGCATCCGTATTTTCCTTCATCTGTCTCTATCTACTTTGTGCAATTAAATTTAGAAATAAAATTAATGTAGATCTTTCTTCTCTTCCTTTTTTTTTTTTTTACTCTCCATTCAACTATTCGAACTAAACTCGAAAGTACACTCTAAGTATATACAACACAAATAATAGATTAATAGAAGTCTCTTTTGGATACAAAATAAATATGATATCAAAACTAGTGTTGTGTAATATTGTTTGATATTTTTGCAGCAACATAATTTTTTATTATTTTTTCTTAAAGGGGACATATATTCGTAGATAATATTCTCAATGTTATGCTAAATTTGTAATCATCATTCAGGATATTTTAACTCTTAAATTAATTCATTTATCATGAATAAGTGTGATTTTCTCCCAATCATAACGTGAATTTTAATTTTACGTGATATACAACTAGATAAAAATTAAAATTATTTGTTAGATGCATCTTCTCATCATCTCATGCCATGCCAATAAGTCGTACAAAAACTCAGCACAAATAACAAAAAGTATAGGGAGTAGGAGCTAAATCATCCTGTTTAAAATCTATAAATCCTTCTCACTTCTCTCTCAGTCCTTACATCACAGATTCACACCCCGGCTTTAATTTCTCTTCCTTCCCTGTCCCTGCTCTCTCTCTTTCGACAGCTCTTTTACTTCTGCGCATAAACCAAAATTCATCAATAGAAAGACCTCAGAAAGAGAAGTCAAACTCCTCACACACATATCTTCTACAAAACAATAGCAACAATGCAAGGCGTACGATGCCTCCCCTTCCCTCCCAACCCCGACCGCGACTTCTTAACAATCCAAACCAACTCCAACCCGGTTCCCAGTCGTCAGCGGGGTCCGCGCTCACTGACGATCGACGCGGGGGAGGAGACTCCTGAGAGACGCATTGAGCGGCTGATCTGTGAGCACCCGGTCGTGATCTTCGCACGCCACGGATGCTGCATGAGCCATGTCATGAAACAACTTCTCGCTGCCGTCGGATCCCACCCATCTGTGATTGAGATCGAGGAGAGCGAGATCGGAGGAATCGAGGGGATCACTGGGTTCAGCATGCCGGCGCTGTTTGTAGGAGGCTCACCGGTCGGAGGAATCGAGGGGCTCATGGGTTTGCACCTCAGCGGCCACCTCGTGCCCCGGTTGAGAGAGCTAGGAGTGATTTGATGTAGGGCTGAGATGAAGGGACATCCAAGTATCAGCCTTCGGGTCTTCTTCTCGGCGGTGCTTATTTTATTTATATTTTGTTTTAGTTTTTTCTTTCTCGAGGGGTCTGGGGATTTAGGAATGGAAGGATCCGAGTCAGATTAGGAATTTAGGATGAAGTAGGGCGTGGCGCACGAGCTAATATGTGAACCGGAGAATGCATTTTAATAAGAAGTCGTGGGTTGCTTGCTGCTTACAGATGTTGTGCAATATGCAAGCTTGCAGACTTGCAGCACATATCAAGTTGGTTGATCCATTATGATTTATGAATGTAATATTTCATAGTCTCCTGCAATTGAAAATACATATTGTTATTTGTCTGTTCAATCGTAAATCATTTGATCGTTCTCATGTTATTTTCAGGACAGAAACAATAAAGAAAACTTTTAGGGGAGGACCAGAAATAAAAATCTTTCCCAATAATTTTCATACGTTTTGATCCTATTTATGACTGCTGGTAATTAAGTGGATATCACTGTTCAACAATAACAAAATATATAATTAAGTTGGGCTATATGCCTATACATCGATCTCACATAAAAAATTCATTTTAGAAAACTGATCGAATAGTTCAATTAAGTTGAATGATTTATACTTCAACAGCGGGCCTTCTTATCCAGACAAAAGGAAAAAAGGACCACCATTGCATACACATAAAAGGACTAAAAATGATTGGTTATTTCTCATTGATAAAATAGAGAAAAAATTACAAAATTGGCAAGGAAGTTTACTCTCTCTTGAAGATAGACTTATCCTTCTTCTTATCAGCAGTTTCTTTATATGCTCATATTTCGTATACTCATAATACAGATCAATTAAGTTGGAGATGGGAACAAAATGGAAAATTTACAGTTAGGTACCTATATAAAATTCTTAATGATAGAGGAAAACTACCTCATCAACCTTACTACGGTGCTCAGTACCAATTCCCTTGAAATTCAGGCTTTTCATGTGGCTTACAACTAAAAAAGAATACTTACCAAAGATAAACTCACCAAAAAAGAATGGATTGGTTATCAAATCTCAATTTTGTGACCAAAACAAAAGAATTGATCATCTGTTTGTTCAATGTTCATTTACAAGACAGGTTCGGTTCTAAATGGGGGCTTGTTAGACTATCAGTACATCCTGCCAAACATTCTCAGATGTGATAAAATATGCTTATCAACTACTTACAAAATCTTAAAAAGTCTTTTTGTTAATTAGTGGTCAGTGCAGTGTGCTAGACTATATGGGAGCATCGAAATGAATTGGGTTTTACAACATGCTCTCTTAAAAATCCTAGACAAATTATATTCCTAATATTGTCTTTAATTCATACTGGTCGGGTCATGTGCAGCAAAATATCAGGAATGAGACAACCATTTGGATCCCTGGAAATACTAATGAAATACCTATCAGCAGCTGGCACCCTGCACCCAGATGAATACCATGTGGTGATCTATGAAGGAGACACAACTCTTGCCAATGTTTAGAAGATATACCTATTATATGTTTTGTAATAAGCAGTTTCAACATACTTACCTCAGTCTTTGTTGGTGCATGGCTTAGTGATATCAGCCCTTCTGTGTGGTTTAGTGTTAGATTATATGATCTAACTTTGATTTCAATTTTATAGTGTCCATATGAGACACTAGACTGCAAGTGTCACATGGTATTATTTTGATGATGTGAGATATTTCTGTTAAAATTTTCCTGTAACTTAACTTGTTTCTGTAATGAGACTTAGACCTTGTATCCAAAAAAAAATCAGAACCTTAATTATTCTTGCATGTTAATGTCATATCAAAGCTTTCTCATTAATTTTGAACACTTGGATCTGACACTTGTATTTTTTGTCAATGGGCAGAAATCAGTTGAGCAATTACCGAGTCATGATAAGTTGTTTAAAACAACAATTTGCAAGCAACTATAAAATATCACCATCAAACATTGAAAACACAAAATTAAAAATACATTGTAATTGATGGTACCATGTTTGTCAACAGAACACAAGTCATGTCCTAATTATTTTATGTTTAAATAAGATAAAGAGCAAGTTTTTAATATTGTGTTTTACTGATAGAAAGAAAAACTCAATGAGTCATGAGCGTTAAAAGTAAGAAAAAGGCAAACAAAGAAAGAAAGAAAAAAACAAAACAAAACAGAGATTAACTCAACATATATGTGATGACTTATGAACCAACCGAACAATTGAAGGAAAAGCACCGTGAAAAATACATCCATTACAATGTGGGAATTTCACCAATAATTAAATGCCATATAAATTTAGTGTCACTTGATTTTGGATCATCATATTTTATAGACATGATATGTAAATTATATAAATTATGTTCACAATATTGAATTTTAAATTTTATTTTTATAAAATTATTGAAATTGTCACAAAAAAAACTCCCAATTAAGTTTGGTCCCCTCAAGGTGTGACCAGACAGACATTCAGTCGTTTCAATACTGTACCAGTACTCTTCATTACTGGTACAGAGATTCTGTGCGTAATCTTAATTTGCTGCACAACTACCTTAAAAGAAAAAAAAAAAAAAAAAAGCACTGAAAAACTGTGGTTGGGTGCACGAATAGTGCGTTCTAATTATTGAGAAACAAACCCAATGCAAACAGAGAGGTGGGAGTCCGCATCGTCTGCATTAACTCAAAAGAGCATCTTTTGGTTAATGCATCTCAGCCGTCTGATAGTAAATAGAACTCATCCGGTTCCATCTATAATATTGGAGGCCTTTAATATTAGTGCGGATCTAATCCGTACAAATCTTAAAGTTGATTGGACAGTCGAGTTAAATTAACTCAAAAGATTCCTTCTTGAGTTAATGCAGAGGATATGAATTCGAAAGGTGGGACCCGGATTTCATTTAAATTCTGTTATAATTCGTATTAAACGCACTCAAGGACTCAAAACGGTAATCATATGACATTAGAGTGATGTTAAAAGCTAAAAAGGTATATAAGATATTTGTACACTAGTTAACCCTTGATGAACATGTATTAGAATAATACAGAGAGGCTCCTGGCAACTTAACTAGGCACCAAGAAGCAGATCTGCAAAGAAGAACAAACGACAACCAACTGATATTTTAGTTCAATAATGTATATATATATATATTTAATAGAAATGAGAGTCATGCCCTCATTTATATTGAGATATAAAGTTCAGTTACATGAGAATGGTAACTACCACCTAAAAACACAAGAAAAATTGCTCAAACAATTGAGCAGTTACATGAAAGGGCAAAATAGGAAAAAATTGAAAAATAAAGGTAAAAGCTGTAAAAAAAAACCAGAAAACAAAAGGAGATCTCGCTGCTTTAACTTGAACTGTTGTTCTGTTGCTCTATTACTTGAAATTCTTCATCTCCATATACATCAACTGAGTTGACACTTCTTGTGCCAACTGTTGCGTATCCTTTTACAAATCTCTGAAAATTCTTGTCCCCCTCTCCCTCCATAGAATGAATTGTGTGATCAGCATTATTGGTAAACAATTGATATTTGTAAGAGATCGAGAATTAAGTAACTCGCATGGCAGCGAAAATTGATATTCCAAGATCTTATTACACGCTTTTTTTCACTATTTGACGCTTCACGAAGCCCCCTTTCTGGCTAAATTCCTGAAATTTAAACTTAGTGGAGACTCACTTGGAAGTGGATACAACAGAGTATACTATGTTCACCAATAATGACAGAGGTCATCACACAAAGAAACAAAGGCAAGAAAGAAAGGGGAAAAACTAATCACACAATTTGTTATCTGGAGGGAGTGATGCCATTTGCAGAGAACCAAGAGTGAAGAAGAACTTTCAGAAGAAGTGCATAATCAGTTGGCATACACAAAAATGTAGTACAGTTGAAGAAATGCAACTGCAACTACAGATGGGTTGGTGATCACTACTGTGTTTTAGGCTTCATTTTAATTTCATTTCATATCAACTTATAATCTCAATCACTATTGAGGTTAACTTTTCTTTTAATTTCCAAAATTGTGGTTACAAAACTCTGGTAACTGGCTTAATATATCAAACAAGGACATGACCCCTCCATTTCTTTTAGACATATTCTGTGTTATGTAGAGAGAGAGAGCTTCTGATTATATATAACTTAAATGTATTTAAACAAAACAGATTTAGTTTAGAATCCGCAACTATCACTTTTTTTTTTAAGGGTAAGGTGGCAAAATGAATTCCATCTTACAATTTTCATTAATAAGAAAAAAATATTTACATCACTAAAAACAGAATCTGTAATTGAATTAAAAGTAAGACTCCAGCCTAATTATAATTACAAACAATTTGGCTATGTCAGATGTTAGAGCTCCAGTGTTGGATCGTAGATCCTACTTCCCAGGCTAGTAGCGGTCTCATGTTAATTTACTCCCGTATCTGAAAATTTGTCTATTTCATTCACACCATAGCGCCCAAGTACCCACTGCCAAACCTGTTTCTCTCATTTTGATGTGTGGCCGGCTCTGCCACAGCTAATGACACACCCCATTGTAGAAGTGTTTACCAGTCCCGTACTGGCAGTCACTAGAAGTCCCCTCCAGAAATTTTGTGAGTAGCTACACGTTACCATCAAGTGATCTCTGGTTTCAAGCAGCCCATTTCCACACAGAACGCATCCAACTGAGACATTGCATACCATTAACTCTGAGTGTTTCTTGAGCCAGCAATTTGTTCTGTATAGGAACCCATAAGAAAATTCTTACCTTAAGTGGAGCCTTGATTTGCAACGGCCTAGCGTAGACATCACAAGTTATCCCACTGTCGTACATCATTGCGTACGCCGAAGCGCACGTAAACACTCCTTTTGCCGTCCACCGCCATGTCATAACACCGCTCTGCACATGCAGTTTTGCAAGTGTGTTGATGAAAAAGGATTGTGACCCTACTGCTGTAATTTTCTGAGGATCCGATATGCCGTACAGCAGAAAATGAGATTTTTCCCAATAGTAATTTTCGGTGAAATAGACAGGTCTCCTTCGAATTAAATTGTATTCTAGTCCCAAAATTTGTGTATGTTGCAGGGTATTTGAAGACCAAGAATCCGACAATAATTATGTCAGGCATAGAGTAAAATTTCAAGACTAAGGCGGAGAATAACATTACTTCAAGAATAATGTTCAGTACAGTTAGCTAAATATTGCTTTAAAGCCGTTCATCTCTTACTTGTCACAGCAGATGAACTGAGAACTTCAATCCTAACTTGAGTAGAACTAGGGTGTTCTTAAGTTCACCAAGTTTCTTGATGAATTTAAGTCTAAAACCCATCAAATCGGCTTTAAATGACAAATCCGAACTATTGAAACCAGCCTACCTTACGAATGATGCATCTACATGTAAAATTTTTAAACACTCGAATTAATTTAATATAAAGTAAATCGGTCAAAATTAGAACGTTAATAAATTAATTTTAATGCATTCATTTTTTGAACTTTTTTTGACCGCTTGACTTTATACTAAAGTAATTTGAATGTTTAAAATTTTCACATTTAGACACGTCACTCGTAATGTAGGCAGGTTTCAACGGTTCGAATTTGTCATTTAAAGCCGATTTAACGGGTTTTATACTTGAGTTCAACAAGGGACTTGATGAACTTAAGAACACCTAAGTTCTACTCCTAATTTATGCTAAAATAACATAACAAATATATCAATAATTCGATCATCATACACGAGTCATCTGCAGTTGCATGACTGTGTTTAATTTACTTGACGAATCATGTTTTACTTTATCTTGGTAACCAATTAATATTTTCTTTTAACGGAAGCAGCTAACAGTCCTCCAACTCCAGTCCTCTAAAAATCCCCGGATATTTTCAACTAATTCTATAAACATCAATATTAAATCCTGTAAATTAATTCAACAAATCCTGTAAACATAAAAACGCGCGAAAGCTGTTAAAAATGTGTGACAGCTGTTGAAAATGCGTGACAGCTGTTGGGGACCACCTTCTGTGAACATACACATAATATCCTGTAAACATACACATATTATCATGTAAACATACACATATTATCCTATAAACATACACATATAATTCTGTAAACATACATATTGTATTTGAAATTATAGCAGTTGAAATTATGGCAGTTGTGGCAGTTAAAAACGCATCAGAACTAAGCTAAAAAGGAAAAGTTTTTATACATGGAGATTTTTGAGAGACTGTAGCTCGGGGGACATTATCTTTTCTCTTTCTATTTATTCTTCTGTTTTATATCAAAAACCCTCCTGGTTTTATAATTTTGGCCGATTTTCATTATTTCATTTTGAATATGGTTAACGTGCCTTAATTGGGCGATTATCTTTTAAAATAAAAAAGAATCAGGGATCAAAGTGGCATAAATAAAAAAAAATTATCCTTATAAAAGATGATGGATTCAAAATCCGAACAAAAAATTTTGTGAACATCAAGTAAAAGTTTGAAGGCAAAATCTCAATCCCATGTCAGTCATATGAGATCAATCATGTTCCCAAAAAAGTAACCGCTCCCTTCATTATTTCCTTCTACGGCCCAGATGCGTTGATTTGGATTAATCTGGGCTTCTATATTCTAATATTGTTCATAGGCTGTTACAATCAGCGCATTTTAACCAGCTAATAGTTTCATTAAATAAGATAAACTCATCGGATTTAAGTTTTTTAACCTCGAATCCAACGACACCAAAGGTCGTTATTACCAAACATGATGCTCGGAGGCAAGGTGCAAGGGAACTGATGGAATCCCATTGTAATTTTTCAATCTACTGAATAATTTTGTCTTCGCTGAACTCTTTGGCACATGATCTGTCCCAAGGTTGAACGGTATGCTTTGTATCATACTAGAGTCAAGATTTTTTAACACACACACACACAACTACATGCTAGTTTATAAGCTAATCTCTCTATAAAATATACGTGCTAAGAAGTAAAACCATCTGTATGATGTCGAAGGAAAACTAAGATTTATGTATCATAAGATTTAATGCGAGTAAAACCAAAATTTTCTATCATCCTAAATTAAATTAACATGATAGCTTGTAAACGAAAAAGATCAGGTTATTAAGAAACATAAGATATATATAGTATAAACAGAAAAGCCGTAAAACAAATGAGAGTATCAATTTGTTACTTCTATTTATGTGAGATCTTTCAGGACTTCCTCTACAAATTTAGAATTATGGGGGTAAGATCCCACGGAGATAGGAATATGAAAAAAAAAAAAAAAAAAAATTACACATGTTCACTACTTGAACCTAACATATAAAAACCAACCAAAACAATTAACTACAACCCTCAAAACATAAGCTGACTGATAAAACACATAGCAGCAGTTCCCAGAATCAAAATACAGCATCATTATTACAGCACCAGAATTACGAGTCCAAACATCATTTTGATGTGACCTTGTAGAAAAAGATATGGGCTGATCCAAAGCTCCTTAAAATAGAAAAACAACTTGGCCGGGTCCCCATTCATCCATGCAGTGGTACCACCTCCATCACATCCGTACCGGATAGAACTTGTGGCTGTAGACCCTTTGAAAAGGTAATAATTTGTTACGAGTGAGTCTATGGTACTATGCATATTACATATTACAGGTTGTTACTGTGCTACGGCTCTATATTTGAGTTTTCAAATCTTAACGGTCGATCCGAACCGTTCATCTTGTTCTCCATATTAATATGTGTTTGGAGACCAAATTTTACATTTTTTGAAAAAATTTTACTATTTTTTTAGATATTTATAAAATCACTTGATCTGAAAATTCTGGACCATCCAAAAACAGTGATTTTCAATAAATCTAAAAAAATAGTAAAATAATTTCAAAAAATGTAAAATTTGGTCTCCAAACACATATTAATATAGAGAACAAGATGAACGGTTCGGATCGACCGTTAGGATTTGAAAACTCGAATATAGAGCCGTAACACAGTAACAAATCGTAATATGCATAGTACCATAGACTCACTCATTTGTTACTAGCTCTTATTAATTTAGAGGCTTTGCTTTTCTCAATTTTTTGTTATTTCTTGTTTTACGAGGTTTTATTGGATATATTTGTTGGTCTGTCAAACGAAAATTTTTTACCTATAGAAATTATTAAATTCATACATATGAAAATATAAAGAATACTTGGATTCCAACAAATCTAAAAAAATCTGGCTCAATGAGTCAAATTCAAATATATGAATTGGTCTCAATAGTTCAGATCCATAGATATATTTTATTTTAAAAAAAAAAAAGATGTTGATTGGAAAATTTGAAATTTAGATGCCACAGAAAATCAGATAAGAAATGAATTGGTCTCAATGATGAAGATCCAAGTTGGATTTTTTTTTTAAAGAAAAAATTAGAAAGACCGGCCTCTAACGAATTATATAAAAAAAAATTGGATCTGACTAATTGAGTCAGATCCACTTAGTATCAGATGAAATGTGGCATACAAATTTCTCTTTTATATATATATATATATTTATTGATCCGGACCATTGAGACCGATCTATATATTTGGATCGGACTCATTGAGTAGATCTTTCTAGATTTATTGAAAATATGATATTCTTTCTGTTTCCGTACATGTGACTTTAATCATTTCTATAGATAAAAAATTTCCCTGTCAAACTAAGTCTGACAGTCCCAGAAAACAATGATCGTAATAATGATATGGAAATTCGGTTTACCCGATTGAACCGACTTAAATATCTGTTTTAATTCGGTTGGCATTTTTATTTCTTTATTTCTCTTTTTACCAACCGAATTAAACTTTGCTTTATGTATATATTTGATTAAGATAACAGCCCCCCGAATGGGTTTAGGACAAAACGGCCCACTGGGTTGAAAATCCTAAAATTCCCCTGGATTAGGCCTAATCCAGTATTTGTTAGGATGTATATTCTCGATTTAGTAATTTCCTAAATTTTATAAATTATTCAACAAAATGTATCCGTATTATTCTACTTACTAAAATTAGACTAATTCTTAAATTTTTAGTTTCTCAAGTGGCCAGTAACTTAATTATTTGCCAATTTATGAAGTTGTAGACACAAATTCCAAAGACATTTGAGTCTTTATTAGACGATTTATATGCTCTGTAAGTTTATTACCAAGCCCCGTTAAGATTGTGCACTGATGCTCCAGTAATAGATGATTATACAGAAAGTTACTGTAATGATTTATTGATAATAATGAATGTATGGATGGTAAAAGAAATAACTTTTCTTTAACCTATTCTCCTAGGGTTCTCCGCTCGTAGAGTTCTCCGCAGAAAAGGAAAAAAGGCGATTCAATTGAGCGGATGAATTCGTTTAAGGATTCTATCGCTTATTGTCTTTTTCGTTCGCTTCGATTTTTTGAATTCGACTGAGAGTTTGTGAATTCATTCCGTCCCGTAGTATCTACTATATCTATATATGAATAAGGTATGTATTTTGATTGTTGTCGATGACGAGAACGTGAATAGTTGTCTCATTCCTCTCTTTCTTCTTTTTTCTCTCTAAGTGGTGACTGTCCTGGTTCGGTTTATTCAGTTTCTGGTTCCGGTTTGATTCAGTGCCATCTCGGCTGAGTGGTGACTATCCTGGTTCGGATTGATTTAGTGTCCTTTTCTTCCTCCTCTCTGAGCAGTGACTGTCCCGATCCGATTTGATTCAGTGCCTCTCGGCTATGAACTCCTCTGTGCAGCGTCAAATTCAGAAAGAAGACAACATTTCGTCCTCAAGAAAGAGTTCGATGTGGCATAGTCTGCGGGATATACAACTCGTATAAATTACTCCTATGTCTACATTCTCAGAGAAGAAAATCGAAACGCCCACTTGTTATTTGAGCGCGAATAGACCAATTCGCATTCTTTGACTTCACGTTTCTTTTATTTTTTCTGACATGGCAAATTAGATGATTGTACAAGTAGCTCAATGTATAGATTTTAATGTTTTTTAATTTTAACAAAAGAAACCTATGTAATAGCTACTCTGTAAATCATTGGATCAATGTATATCACCTACGGGTTTTCAACCAAAAAATAATAATTATTATTATTATTATTATTAATATATGACCATATAAAAAAATGAGGGTTCAAATGACTCCATTTTTTGTGCCTCGATCATGCCTTCATTTTTTTAAAACTTAAATAACTCAAAATTTAAATTATAAATGTGAAAATAAAACCGTTAGATGTGATCTACGTTATTTTCTCTATATGCTCATAAAATATTATCACATTTCAATTTTGTTTTTATGTAAATTAATAAGTTGAAATGTCGTAATATTTTACATGTGCATAGATAAAATGATGTAAATCATATCTAACTATTTTATTTTAACTTTTATGTTTCAAATTTTTAGTTATTAAAACTTTAAAAAATAGGAAATCCAAAAAATAGAGGCATTTGAAACTCCTCATAAACAAATTACAGTGATGATTGATTAATTGATTACGCACAAGATTTCCTTTGATATGGCTACCAATAATCTAGCAAAAAAAAAAAAAAATCCGGCTAGTCATGTTAGTATTAAAGTTAATATGCAAATAATACATTCGTTTCCACAAAATAAAGAGGATTGATTTGCAAAACAATTGTTATTTTTTTCTGGGCCTGATAATTGTCTCTCCATTATTTCCTCAATTTTATTTGTTCAATCTTATTCACATTTTTAACGATCTAGAACAAATTTTGCGAATTTAAAACCACAAATGTCTTCTACGCAATTTTATCTTTCAAATGAGATCCATGATGACACTTTCGAGCTCGTCGTCACACAAATATTTATACCTCGTTATCTTAGTATTTATACCTAATATTTTTCACATATGACACTGCTGATATTTAAAAATATTAATATCAAGTATTACAAGTATTTATACCTATGCACTTTTAAAATTTATACCTATGTGATCAACTATTTTTGTTAGAGAAAGGTTGACGCAGAGACAATTGGGGAAGGTTGATGCAGAGATGCAGGGTCCACGATTGGGGATAAATACTTACAGGTATAGGTATAAATACTTGTACGATGAGGTATAAATACCTGTGTGACGATTAGTCCGAAAGTATGTTATCATGGATCTCATTTGAAAGATAAAATTGCGTAGAATACGTTCGTAGTTTTAGATTCGCAAAAATCCTCATAAATCGTGAGAAATGTGGACGACATTGAAAAAAAAAACTCCATTTCTAAAAACGTGTATGATTCTTCTTCTGATGCAGTTTGAGTGGTCCTCCCATATAGTCATATCAAGTAAGATATGCAAGTATTAATATCTTAGTTTGCAAATATTAATTTATTATCTTTCAAGTATTTATGCCTATGAATTTAATTAAACTTGGAAGACCACAGTGTTTTAAATAAATTTAATTAAACTAGTTAGTTAAGTTAGTTTATGGAAGTTAAAATCTGTTTAAGAGATGGGGAGATGCGGGATCCACGATTGGGGACAAATACTTACAAATATAGGTATAAATACTTGCACGATGAGATATATAAATACTTGTGCGATGATAAGACCGAAAGTATGTCATCATGGATCTCATTTGAAAGATAAAATTGCGTAGAATATGTTCGTGGTTTTAGATTCGCAAAATTTCTTATAGATCATGAGAAATATGAACAACATTGAAAAAAAATACACCTCTAAAATCTGTTTAAGAGATAAGAGAATGATGGGAGGGATGAAAGTGAGAGGATTCATATAATTGTTCTTTTTTCTGAATGTTAATAACAATTGGCTGTTTACATTTCAAAAGAACGCTAGGGAATAAGGATAGTATCAAAAGTTGTTTTTTTTTGGAAGAATTTTCTTTCTTTGATTATGACGCAAAATTGGAAGTTTCATTAAATTATTATTTGTTGAGAATAATTTTAGATATGTCTCACTTTCATATTGCATCCAACTTCATAACATATTCAACAAGACTTAAATGTCTCATTATTTCATGCTCTAATCGTATTTCAACATCTTTATTTTCAATTTCAAAGTTCAAATAAAAGATTTGAACCGCTCAACATGACATCCACATTTAAATATATTTAGGATCAAATTTTATATTTTTTTAAAAAAATTTACTACTTTTTAAGATAAATACAAAATCACTATTTTTTAGAAAATGATGAACCATCTAAATACAATGATTTTGTACCTATCTTAAAAAATAGTAAAAAAATTGTAAAAAATATAAAATTTGGTCTCCAACCACATTATAACGTGGATATCATGTTAAGTGATTCAAATCATCTATTTAAACTTTGAAATTAAAGATAAAGACGTTAGAATACGATTAGGACATGAAGCTTTGAGCCATCTTCAACTATTATGTATATATATTTCAAAATATCATTTATATTACAAAATAGAATTCTAATTGTGTTCTCAAATATTTCGATAGAGCATGTATCAAATTCAAGTCAAATTAGACAAGCATCTAAATTGAATCAATTTAAAATTTAATTAGCTATGCTCATTAATCATCAGCCATAAAACTTCACGTTAAAAATTTAAAATTGCTTGATGGAAGACTAAAGATCTTATAAATTCGATTTCAATTGTATACAGGCCCTAAATACTTAATTTGAATAATACTTTCTAAATATATGTATTATAAGAATTAGACGCATCATAAAAGTTGAATGTATGTTAAAATTAACCTTTGATTACACAAAAACTGAATAAGGAGAACCAAACCTGTGCACAAAGGCAAAAGGATGGACAAAACAAACTTCAAATTTAGTTTTGATGTAGATTCAAGAAAATATGCATAAAAATATAAAACAATCCAAACATCAAATAAATTAGGGGAAGTGGTTTTACATATTTTACACCAATAAGCTCTCTGAACATAAACCAACAGAGAGAGGGAGGTGTTAGCAATATACTCAAAAGTAGGCAGAAATTTTGGTAATCTTTAGAAATGAGCATGGTAAGATGACCTAAAATTCCTGCGAAGAAAAAGCAAAAGAAAGCAGTAAGAAAATATGGAATCAGTTGGAGAATAAATAAATCGATTTATGTCCCACATATTCATCAGATACCAATAATCTGAACAATATACACTGAGTTTCTTTTTACTTTCTGAATTGAGACTTCTCATCAAGGATGCACATCCTCAGTCAAATTAGTTTACCAGATGTATTCCACAAAATCAAGTGCGTGGAATTCCCATATCGGACTACCATACAAATCTGGTATCATAATAAGCACAAATATGACAGAATTATGCCCTCTACTATGTCAATAAATCCACAACAGTTAAGCATTCATTTGTCAAATTAAGCTTTAATTTTAACAAGCTAAACCAACTAGTCCTTTGAATAGTTGCAGAAAGCCTCACCTGATCAACTTAACCTAACATAGCTTCATCATATAGACATAACAGTGCAAAACATTTCGGGTAAAAGTTGTAAGAATTTGAATACTTGATCGATGAATATTACTTGACAGATTCTTGGTATTCTAACAAAATTGGACAATACATGTTGCCATAATAATCCCAGTCAGAGAAACAAAGTGAAACAAACGGCAACAACGAGTTCTAATACTTGTTTTTTACTACAATTGAGATATGAAATGCATAAAGGCAACAATAAGAAGAAAAATACATTACCTAAATTAAAAGAAGGCTTCAGGAAAAGCTAATTAACTAAGGGCACCTAACAGTAGCACAGTTATTTCCCAAAGGTTTGCTAATTGATCTTGGGTTCAGAGCTTCAAATTTGAATTCCTTGTCAACTTGACATGGAGCCACTTCATCTATTACCGGGTTAAGAGAAAACCCAAAGATCCGGCAACCATCTCTACCACCACTACTTTCAAGCTTATTTTTGGAGGTGGTATTCATCTCCACTTGGTCCTTCCTGCCTCTGACAAAATTGTGATTCACACGACTTGGAATTGCCAGATTGGGGATAGCTTGAGAAACAAAATGGCTGGGAGATACTTGATTGGCATAACCTTGTACTTGCAGAGCTGGGGTCCATCTAGATCTATAAGCACCATTATACGGAGCAATAGTACCAGCCAGCGTTGAGGTGGTACGATAGCATGGGTGAATTTCTTGACCTTGCAAGACCTTTTGGAACCCAACGGATTCGGGAAAGCCTGCTCCCAGGAGTTGGGATTGGGGTTGGGGTGTTGCGACAGGGATGCGGTCCCAAGAAGACTTGATACCAACAGAGGAATATTCTTGACCTTGCAAGACCTTCTGGAACCTTCTAGAGGTTTCTCTAAAGTCTTGATAACCATTTCCACCTGAAACCCAAATAGTTAAAAAAAACTAAAATTGATAGACAAATATTGCCTTTTCTAAGGTAGAAGTAAAGGAACCTACTAGTGCAGACAGGGAATTCGGGACCGACAGTCGATGGGTTTGGCTTTAGCCTTTTTGAAATAGGTGATACAGTCAGGCCAGGTGAGCCTGCCACTACATTGCTTGGTTCTATCTCCCAAGGAGATATCCTGCTGTTTTTCCTGCATTCTTCACCTTCGTCCCATCGTACCTTTACAAGAAAATAAATTAGAAATTAGATCATATAAAAAAACTGCTGTTATTTCATTGTGGAACGAACAAAAATTGGGCATGCCCTATATTTTCTAAGAGATAAGAAATTCCCTCGTCTATCATGTCTTTACCTAATCAGGGGACCCATAATTTCAACTCTCTACTTGGGAGTTTGAAATAAGCAAAATTAGATACTGTTATGGAATTAGTTTGCCTGTACTAAAGTGACCAGCTTAAGGGAGATATGAGAGAGTGACAATTTTGGTGCATAACTCTTCAGTATTTGCACTGCTCTATCTTAACCAAGCAGATATTTCAGGAAATAATGTTGATCAACGAAAAAATGTTTGGCTCAAAGAATGGATAGTGTAGTATGACCTAACAATAATAATATGCATCCTTTTGTAGTGAACTTATTAGTTAGAAATTCATTTTCTGTTAATAACCCATTAATTTTAAAAATTGATATATGAACTACCAAGTAAATGATTCAGCACTTTCTAATACACCATCTGAAAGTATAAAGTCTACTGATTCAATTAATTAATTCATTGCAGGAGTGTAGCTTCGGCCATAAACTGCAGGTGCTTTTGAGGATATGAAACTAAACAGATAGCAACTTTCAAACCATAGACGTGTTCTTATCAACATTCCAGCTGTAACAACTTAAATATCAAAGTTGATAAAATAATATTTGAGAACATATACCAATAAGCATCTCCATTTTGAACCAGGCCATCTCAAAGGGTCCATGTCGCCGATGCCAGTGATCAGGCCCGTACATCTGCACAAAGTATATATCAACAAATTGGAAGCATATATTTCCTGACAGAAAGATAAAATAAATATTCATTGTTCACCTTCGCTCTGATGCATCTTCACTTTCACAGCGCATTTTGAACCTCATTCCAATCGAAATAGGATGGCTGAAGCTCTTAACAAATTTCCAGTACGGGATGATGAATGATGAATGGCTGTCTCTGGAGAACCAAAAAATAGGATCATCATACTTTCCAATAAGAGACAAAATTTATGCTTGGATTAAAAAAATAGAATTATCATACTTCCTGTAAATATACACATGCTTCTTTCGCTCAAAAATTACCAAACCCAAACCTTCAACACCAGCTTGGGGAAGAGAAGGAAATTAATTTGAGCATTTGTTTGAAGAAAACAGATTATTCTGCTACTTTTTGTAAGGCCAAACCAGTAAGGGCCTGATATATTTGCCATGTTTTACCAAACAAGGCTATTTCAGGGTTTTACACTATTACAGCAAAACAAGAGAAACTCTGTACCAGCAAAGAAACTAACCTTGGATTATAGGAAATATTAAACACACTTTTGGTGTACAGAGCATGTGCCACGGTAGCCAATGTACCATGATTTGAACTTTGGTTGTGAAGTACAGGAAATGGAGTTGTATCTTTAAGTTGACCAGCTCTACGTATCCCCAATCGTAGCTCACCATCCTCACCTCTAAAGAATGGATGAAGATGTTATAGTGAAACAATTGAAGAATTACTGGTACTAAAAATAATATCAAGATTTTTACCTCAGAAAGAGCACCGCATCCCCAGAAACCAGTTTCTTTTTGTTAACAAACGCACTCCAGCCTGTTGTCAGAAGATGCCTACGTGGCTGCCCTGTTATTGACATTGAAAATGTTTAGGTGGTGAAATATGAAAAAAGTAAACTCGGGGCAGGTATGGAATAGCAATTTACACATGTAAATTTACCTCGGTAGATGTGGCGAAACCTCCACTCTGTACCATGCAAGTCCTTGGCAACAAGTTCCTGAGAAGGCCTTTGCAGCTTGTAATCCTGCTCCATAGGAAAACAATCCAACGGGAATTAGAGAAAACAAGAGCCAGTATTTCTGTGCTTTTGTGCAT
Source organism: Carex rostrata (assembly GCF_964058835.1). Taxonomy (NCBI): domain Eukaryota; kingdom Viridiplantae; phylum Streptophyta; class Magnoliopsida; order Poales; family Cyperaceae; genus Carex; species Carex rostrata. The sequence continues at coordinate 7,582,618 of NC_135926.1, forward strand.
TTAGCTATTAGTTTCTGCTATATTTTAAATAATTTTCCATTGAAAATTAGTTTTGCCAAACTGGTGACTTGAATAATTGGAACTCCTGAGTTGTACCAATTACTTATTTGTTGGAGCCATAGAAGTATGGGACAACTGGTACTGATAAATGGTACTATAACCCTTGCTTCCAGTACTACATAACCATAAATTGAACTTTAAATCCTTTGATGCTCATAAATAGCGTCAGAGGACAGCATCGGTCTTATTTGAACCTTTTATTTGACTACCTAAGAGAAGTACCCGTCCAAAGAAATTATTTAATATGAAGGCAATTACCAAGGGAGAGAAGCAGTCCTCTGCTGCACGGCGAGGCACAGAGAAACCACCATGTGTGCTTGTGTCAGAGGCAGTCAGTGTCTTACAAAACATATGAGGCATCCTCGCCGGCCGCCTCTCACTGTCAGACTCGTCAGACCCACCGTCTCCTTCTTTCGGTATCTCCTCCTGTTATTTTTGCAATGTTGCAAATGTTAAATAAATATACTAAAGCAAAGTTCATATTTTTTAATTGGTATACAAAGAACAATAACTATATAGAAACTATAACCAAACAAAAACTAGAGAAAAAAATATTAAACTTGCACAAATTAATAATATTCATCAAAGAAATTTCGATCAGCTACCTCACTAACAGCTATCAGAGCAAGCTGTGCATAAACCTCATCCGTCGCCACATCAGCCTACAACAAGTCAATAACAAAACTTAAATAAATAAACAAAGAGATCACACAGAAAGGACACAAATACTTCCAGAGGCTCAAGAAGCTGACATGGAGTCTGACGTGGACAACTCTGCAGAAGACATGCGGTGGCACATCAAACCGGCCGTTACCAACGTCTCCACCATAGAAGTCGCCGAGCTGCTCGGCGTGGCCTTGCGGGAAATACACGACAAAATTTCCCTTATTTGGCAGTGAGACCGCCGGACCAGCGCAAGCGTGCCAGAGCTCGAGGCAGACAGGCCCCGCATCCTCCTCTTTTGCCTCTTCTTCTTCTTCTTCCTCCACTGTGTTCAAATCAATACCCATGGCTGGAGTAAAAAGGAGAGAAAGCACTGGAAGGAAGGGGAAGTGAAGAAGCAAAATCAAATAGAATTGAATGAAAAGGGATGGGGGTAGAGGCAGAGTAGAAGAGATAGGTAGTGGGAAATGATAGGGGGTTGAGAGGGTAGGCAGATAGCGCTAGGGGATGGGGCTGGTTTACAGAGATAGGATATGGTCAAGAAATGATAAAAAGAGGGAAAATGAAGTACAGAAAATGGAAAGGAGATTATTAAATAGTGAGGAAAAGGGGCAGCGTAAGAGACGGGAGACGAGCGCAACAGTGGGGAACAGAGAAAAGAGCTGAGTGCCTCAGTAGGAAAGAGAGTGAGAGAGAGAGAGAAAAGCAGGACAAGGACTGAGGCAAGCAGGGAGGAGAGAGAAAGGAAACAGACGCAGTACTAAAGACCGAGTACTGACTAATGAGCAGTGAGAGCGCTTTCTCTCTATCAATCTCTCTCTTTTGTTATTTTCATTATTATTTATTTTAAATTTATAGGCAAATATGCTGTCGGTCACCAGTTGGAGCTTCATGAATCATGACTCCTGGCATTCTCATCTTATTTTTTAAAGTTTATTTTTTTTAGGAGATACGTTGGTATTTGAACTTTTATGGTACACAATTTATTTTTATGTACGGATGATTTATTCAGACGGTTAGATGTAATTTATATATTATAATATTATATAAAATTAGATTTTATTATTTTATTTTCAATGAATTATCTTATTTAATATATATATATATATTTGTATTCTTACTGTATTGTTATCATTTTTCAAAAATCTGAAATGTAAGAAAAAATAATCAAACATATTTCATTAATATATAAATATATAGATTACATGGAGACTGGAGCGACAAAAATACAATTATTATACAGTAGCATATCTCTTGCTTTGTTTTTGAGTTTGTCGTATTTTTTTGCAAAAATAATTGCTTTTGAGGTTAGAAATAAATTTATTCTACATCCCGCAAATTTAAAGATAAATCGTCGTTAATTTATTATAAATTGAAGAAAAGTTGACTTTGAAAGATGTTGAATTACGAGAATGAGCTAAATTTGTAGATCATAAATGTAGTATTTATTGATCTTGTTTAAAGTGATATCATCGTAGGTTAGTGCGTCTTGTCATCAAGACGACATTAACTGTATAATTAGTGCAATATTCATTACATACTTCTGAATAGACAAATGCTAAAACCCGAACGGGTATGACCCGTTTTACCCGACCCGTACCCGTTACCCGAGGTACCCGTACCCGTGCCCGGGTATAGGCGGGTAAACGGGTACACGGGTATGGGTTTGAGACGGACCGGACTCAAGGATTCGGAAAAAAAACCCGCCCAACCCGTACCCGTCTTACCCATACCCGAAACCCGCCTACCCGCACCCGTTTTACCCGTACCCGCACCCGTTTACCCGACCAACTTTACCTGTTTACCCGTGTACCTTTACCCGTTTACCCGTTTTTTTTAAATTCAAAATTCAAAATTATTTTGCCGCCAAAAAAAATAGTATTAAAAACAGAAAAAAAAAACTAAAAAACAGAAAAAACAATATTAAAAAATGAAAAAAACCAAAAAAAAAATAAAATACCCGTACCCGTTACCCGAGACGGGCACGGGTTTGAAACGGGTAGGGTACACTCTTTTAAAAACCTATCCGACCTACCTGTACTCGTCTACCCGACTACCCGTCCTACCCGTACCCGCCCTACCCGACTACCCGACCCGAGTATACCCGAGGTACCCGTACCCTACCCGTTAGCAAACCACTACTTCTGAACAAATACTTGGGCTTTAAATTATAAAATCAACTCTACCAATTCTGGTACGTTTGGATGAGAGCTATAATAGTTAGAATAGTGAAATTTGAAAATATTAAATAAGAATAGAGAAAAAATAGTGATTTTTAGATTAGTGTAAAAATAGTGCTATTCAGATTATTAAAAATGTTATTTATATTGTATATTTGGAATAGTGAATAGTTGTAGCCGATAAATAGTAATGTTAACAAGGTGCTAATTAAGAGAAAATATAGGTAAATGGAGTCTTAAACAAATTGTCACAACGTGAAAATAATATAAAGTAGTGTCAATTTTGTCATTTCGGGAGTGTGTTGACGAAAATCCGAGAAAGAATCATTTTTTCTTCTCTCTTCACATTTTCGAATAGTAGTTATTCCAACATTAAGAGTATGTTTGGTTGCAACTTTAGAATAATTAGGTGTTTGTCTTATTAGAATAGCTTGTTTTAACTTTTTGTGAGAATAGCTTGTTCTAATGAGACAAACAAGTTTGAGTCCTTATTCTAATTATTCTAACTCAACCAAACACGGAATAGCTTGTTCTCAAAAATTGCTTATTATCATTGCAACCAAACATACCCTAACAAAAAATAGAGAATAACAACTATTCTAACTATTTCGAATAACAAAAATATTATTTTGACACACATTGCTATTTCGAATAGCCATTATTCTAAAATAATCTCTATTTTTGATACATCCAAACATGCCCTCGTAAACAAACAAGCCGTTGTCCTTTAACTACGTAAGAGTTCCCCACAAAAAGTATTTAGTAATAGAAAAAATAACGGGCAAAAGGAAAACTTTTCTGAAAGTGAGGGAGGGGCTAAAGATTTAAAGTTACTTTGGTAATTTTTGCAAGTAGAAAATGGTACAATTGCGGATGCACCCTTTCAAATGTTGCTCTTCGCCCATCAAGTTTTGAAATATTATGGATGACAGATTTTTCAAAGGTGTACAGATCTTTCCAAATTTAAAATTGGATCATTAAATTTTGATTATTCCTTTATAATCACTGAAAATATATACTTGGTTTTCATCATAATTTTCATCTAATGAACGGACATAACATGTCCAAAACAATGCGAACTTCATTGTTCGCGTCATATTTCATTGGTATTTTTTTTTTTGAGGAAAATATTTCACTTGTGTTGAATATCTTAATAAAATACCAATTAACAGTTTAGAAAAGATAAAAAAAATTAATAAATAAATATAGATTATGGAAAGTAATCTCCAAAAGAATTTTCATAAATATTATATATTTTTGTATTAGTTTTTAGAATCGTTTTGAAAATCACTCCAATACAAAGGTTTATGCTCATATGATTGTTTGGTAATATATGTCACTGTGATTTTTTTTAATTAAAAGATAAGGATATTATTGTAGTTGAATCGTAATCTATATTTATTGTGGAATAATTTTTTCCCAGAAAAAAAAATTAAAACTACTCTTATTTAGTCATATGGTCAAAATTAATTAATATTTTTTTCCGTAAAATGTGATATAACGAAGTAATACTATTTACTAGTGAAGTGCGTCCCGTACGTGCGCGTGTTTGTGTGGCGTGGTGTTTCATGCTAGCACACACTTCTTAGTTCTTACTGCTTACGCATGGCATGTGTGTGTGCGTACTACACAGTGCCTGAGCTGATCACAAGACGCTTACGGTAACGGCGCATCATGTCTTGGCACGGGATGTGTGGACAGGCCAATGCTGTGCGTGTCCATTTTTAACAAAACAAAATCGAGCAAAAACATTAAATTAGTAATAAAACTGAAAATTGGAAAAACGCCAAATTAATAAAACTTGGAACTAGGGGTGAGTAAATCGCTCATAACTCGTGAGCCGCTCATAACTCGCTCATTAAAAGCTCGCCTAAACTCGCTCATTTATCCGCTCATTTAAACTCGCTCATTAACAACTCGCTCATTTACTTAATGAACGAGCATGAGCATGACCCAACTCGCTCATAACTCGCTCATTAAGCATTTGCCACATCTAATCCTTGCCACATATGGGCTTTTTTTTTTGGATGAGGGGAGAGAGCGGTCACTAGAGGCGACAGAAAAAGCGATCAAAAAAGCGATCAAAAAAGAACAAACAGCAAACAAGAAAAATCGAAAAATTCTCGCAAGTCACAAATCGCTAATGAGGCCTACTAACCCTCTCTCTCCTTCTGCTGATCCAGATCCAGCGAAACAAATTGAGGCCCTTGAGGCACAAATACGGGCTCTGAAGGAGTCGCTAATGGCGGATGGGCCTTCACAAGCGTTTTCTTACAAATCCACGTTGCTGAAACCTGGGCCTGCACAAGGAGACAAGTTGAAGTCACGCCAAACTGTCAAATCACACTGGCAACCTCGCGGTGTGGCAGGGGATCTGATCACGCGAGGCGCCATCGTTCGCAAGAGGTTAGAACAACTTCGCGCCTCTTCGTCTCCTAAGACCCCTGTGTGCTTTAAGTGCGCTGATCGCGGTCATACGGCGATTGAGTGCCGAAATGTGGTTCTTTGTTTCATCTGCAACCAGCTAGGTCATCGCTCCTCGGCGTGTCGCACGGTGACTGATAATCCCCCTTCTCCGCACAAATCGAGCGTCGTTCCGCCGATTGCTCTCCCGCAAGCGATCACAGCTCCACCGCAATCTGTTTTTCACTCTCAAACCTCTTCTCCGCCATTGTCTTCTCCGACTTTGTCCAAAATGAGCTCTCATGCCATGCGTGCCCCGATCCGTACTCTGTACTCCACCGAGGCAAGTGATCTTGAAGAACAGTCGTTCTACCGTAGTTTTTTTCTTACCGATCATCTCGGCTGGGGGCCGATCAAGATTGAACAGGCCTTAAAGAAACTAGTGAACTACTTCCCCTGGTTTGCTAGTAAATTTGACGATCACCGCTACCTCATCGAAGCACCTACTCCTCAATGGCTTGAATCGACTCTGGCTCGGGGACATGTTCTCTTGGCCAATATACAGTTCAAGGTTTCCCCGTGGGATCCTTGTTATTGTGAAGGTCTGCGCATGATTCCTCAATGGGTGAGGGTGCGAGGTTTTCCGGCCAAATTTTGGAACTGGGATGAATTTGAAAAAATCTTCACCGATTTTGGCGCTACGGTGTTGGAAATGGACCCTGGTACACGGATGAAGAGGGACCGCCAGGTGGCCCGTCTCCGGCTCGGCATGTGTGATCCAATGCTCCTGCCACCCACCCATTGGGTCATGCACAGAGATGCGGGGGGTTATCTCTCCCGCTTTGATCTCATCTTTGAACTGGAGCAGCCTAAGAACTCTGGCCCTGGTGCTTGGGCGCAGAAAGCGCAAAAAACTGATCCTGTGAAGAAAGCTAAGCCCCCGACCAAAGGGGTTAAGATTCAGGAGCCTTCTGGCTCAGTTTCTCTTGCTACTTCCACTGTATCTGTCCCTACTGCTACTGCTTCCCAAGGAAAAGGCAAAGCTGTTGCTACAGAACTCAACCCTGTTGATTCTGAATCGGATGAAGAACCTCCCCCGGCCTCTGGGGTGGTCGACGGCCGAGATTCTCATGGAAAGATTCGTGGTGAGTCTTCTCATAACTTCCTCCCACCATGGCTTCCTGCTGAATATGGGCCTGGATCTGGTCGATATCCATCCTCGTATGCTCCGTTCTTGGGTGACGAACAGGGGCCTATTGCGGAAATTGAGCTTAGTGACCCTTCCTTCCCTCCTATTCCAGCTCTAGACCAGGCTGCTGTACCTACTCACGACCTACCTGTGCAACCCCTACCAGAACCCACCGAGGCACCTGCATCTACGCCTTCTCCTGGTCAGCCCTTGCCAGTGCCCACAGAGGACAAGGCCTTTCAGCCGCCTCCTGTCCAAGTGAATCCCGAGACTAACTCTCTGTCTTCTGCAGTTTCACCTACACCTGGGATTGAGCCTGGTTCAGCTCAACAATGGCGCAATGCAGACAGATATGGCCTCGTTCCTAATGCTGAGGTAGACTCCCTACCTAACAGAGAAGTGATACTTCACTCACCCCAAGGCAATATTCAGTGCCCCACTAGACCCATTCCGACTGTGTTAGCTGCTCAAGGAGTAGTTCCTGGGAAATCACCTAGTGCTGCTGCTGCTGATACCCTCCATACCATTAATACCATTGCTGCCCTCATGTACCAACTGGTCACCCCCCTTCTTAACCAGCAACTAGATAGATCTCCCTCCCCTCTAGAGAAGGACCCCACTGATAGTGTCACCCCCCCTGTCCCCCATGAACCAACCAGCTCTAGGAAGAGGGGTCTCAGGGTTCCCACTAGGCGCAGTGTCAGGATTCGATCTCAAGGTGCTGACACTGTCCCTATACTGGATCGAGCAACTGATAGAGTGCGAACTCGTTACAATCTTAGGAGTGCATCTAGAGGTAACTCTTTACTTACTAATTTCCCTTACAATAGATTGGCTAGTGATGAGATTTATGATCTGTTCCAAGCTTATCATATTACTTTGGGTTGTGGGGATATTACATCTGTAGAGATTATTCAGGCTTTGCAACTTTTGGATAGGCAGGCTTTTGATTCTTTGATTTTGGAAGCCTTTGCTCTCCTTAAATCACAAGGATCAGAACATGCTCTAAAAATTGTAAAGAATGCACAGGGTCACTTAGTGGTACAATGAGAGTTCTCAATTGGAATGCTAGGGGGCTCAATGCCCCCAAAAAACGTAGGATACTTAAAGATTTGATTCTAGATAATTCTATTGATCTTATTGCTATCCAAGAAACAAAAAAAGAAAATTTCACTTTGCGAATCTTGAAGTCTATTGCTATTAGATTTGATACTTGGGTTTGGGTAGAATCAAAGGGACGCTCTGGTGGCATCCTTGTTGGATGTGATAGTAATATCTGTCTTGTAGAAAGTTCTGAAATTCTCACTTATTCCACTAACATTTTCTTGCAAAATCGAAAGGATAGATGTAAGTGGATGCTTACTGTAGTGTATGCACCAATTGCTCGATCCCTCAAAACAGAATTTTGGAATGAACTTAGGCATAGTAGAGTAGGTAGGGATGATAGGTGGATCATATGTGGAGATTTTAATGCTATTCGAGTACGTAGTGAAAAGTCAGGCACTAATTTTGATATTAAACTGAGTGGCAAATTTAATGCATTTATTGATGATCATCACTTAGTTGAACTCAAGTTGCACCACAAGAAATTTACCTGGGTTAGTGGTAGAAATAAAGCCTTATTAGATAGGTTTCTAGTTAGTTTAGATTGGTTAGATCAATATCCTCTTGTTAGTGTGCAACACTTGAGTTCATATGGGTCAGATCATACACCCCTGGTTCTGGATACCGGGTCCACTCAATCTCCTTCTAAACAATTTCGGTTTGATCCAGAATGGTTGAATAATGAGGAATTTGTTAAATTAGTCATTAAATGGTGGTCTGAATTGCCTCTGTCGGACTATCGTATGGGTCTTTCATGGCATAAAAAGACCAAATACCTCAAAAAAAAAATCTTAGGCTGGACCAAGAACTATTTTGGGGAGAAAAAGAGGAGAAAAAAAACCATTCTGGATCAAATTCACCTTTTAGAACAAATAAGGGATGAGAGGGACCTTGATGCTCTTGAACAACGCTCTTGGCTTGATCTCAAATCTCAACTGGATGATATTTATCTTGAAGAGGAACGGTATTGGCATTTGAGATCTAGACAACAGTGGTTACAACATGGTGATCATAACGCCAAATATTTTCATAGAATTGCTAACACTAGGCATAATAAAAACAAGATCTTAAATCTTGAAGTCCGAGGGACTCTCACCAATAACCAAGAAGAAATACATAGCCACATCCACGATTACTATAAAACATTATTAGGCACCACTGGATGTGCTTTTGGCCAGTTAGGACCAGACTTATGGCTCCATCACGATAGAGTATCTGATGCAGAAAATGCCTTGTTAGTCCAACCATTCTTAGAACAGGAAATCCATAGAGCTGTCTTTGAATCTGAACCTAATGGCGCCCCTGGACCTGATGGCCTTTCTTTCAAATTTTATCAATTTTTTTGGGACACTATTAAAGCTGACTTGATTAGATTATGCTCTCAATTTTATTCAGGCACCTTAGAACTGCAATTCATCAATAAGTCTATTATTTGCTTGATTCCCAAAGAACCTGATGCTCAGGTTATTAAGAAATTCCGACCCATTAGTTTGGTCAATTGCAGTTTTAAGATCTTGTCTAAAATCCTCACTTTTCGAGTTGAACCAGTACTACAACGTTTAATAGACCACCACCAATCTGCTTTCTTGAAAGATCGCTACATTTTAGATAATGTGGTTCTCAGTCATGAAGTCATTCATCATTGCAAACATACTAATACTAAAGGGGTAGTAGTTAAAATTGATTTTGAAAAGGCTTATGACAAAATCAATTGGAACTACTTACTTCATATTTTGAGAGTTAGGGGTTTTGACTCTCAATGGATAGAATGGATGGCTCAATGGCTGGTTAGTTCTCAGTCTTGTGTGAATATTAATGGTACTCTCACTCCCTATTTCTTTTGTAAACGAGGTGTCAGACAAGGGGATCCTTTGTCTCCGTACTTGTTTAACCTAGCTGCTGATTCCCTTAGCAGAATGTTTCAAATTGGTCGAGAGCAAGGTACTATCACTGGGTTGGGTCCACTCTGTGATCATCAGCATGCTGTGACTAATTGTCACTATGCTGATGACACAATTCTTTTCCTCCTTGCTGACCCAAAAAATGTGGAACTCACATGGTGGATTATGATGGGCTTTGAGGCCATTTCTGGTATCAAAATGAATTTGGATAAAACAGAATTATTCCCTATCAATCTCTCTCTCGAGGAAGCACAGCTCCTAGCTGATATTTTCCAATGTAAACTATCCAAATTCCCTTTTAAGTATCTTGGAGTACCTCTCTCTGACTCACCTCTTACTACTAGGGATTGGGGGTACCTCATTGATAAATTTAGGTTTAAACTCCAAGGATGGAAAGGTCAATCTCTATCGTTAGGGGGCAGAATTACCTTACTTAACTCCGTACTTTCTGCTGTTCCTTTGTATTCTTTGTCTCTGTACAAGGTACCTACTACAGTCTTAGCTGAAATCGATAAAATCCGACGACAATTTTTGTGGCAAGGTACTCAATCTAAACGTAAGTATGCGTTGATGTGTTGGCAGGACTTGTGTATTGCCAAACAATTTGGGGGGATGGGGATTCTTGACCTTCATCAAATGAATTGTGCCTTGCTATTAAAATGGTGGTGGCGGTACAAGGATCCCTCTTACTCCAATTTGTGGAAATCAGTGTTACACGCAAATTTGACCTCCGCTATTCCTCCCTCTCCCTTCTGGAAGGAGGTATACATGCTCTCACATCTCTGTCGCCTAGGCATTAGCTACACACCTGGCACGCATGGTGCAGTGTCCTTTTGGCATGATACCTGGTATCAGCAATGCCCTCTCTTGGTCTCTTTCCCACAGCTGTTTGACATTTGTCTCACACCTAATATCACTGTTCAAGAGGTAATAGCTACTCAAGGTAGTTGCATACAATTTAGGAGGGCTCTTAGTGGAGTTCTCCTTCAGGACTGGTACGGCCTTCTGTATATTATTAGCACTACCTCCTTTACTCATGATTTAGATCAATTGGCTTGGATGTGGGACAGGCAGGGCCAATATACGGTGAAATCTATGTATCTATTCTTTAACTTTCATGGTGCCCAACCTATGAAACCTATGCTTTGGTGGAAGCTCCCTGTTCCACCTAAGATTCGAGCTTTCATGTGGCTGATGAGTAACAATAAAATTCTTACTAAACTTAAACTCCAATCAAAAGGCTGGTCCGGAGATGTGACATGTCAGTTTTGTCGGGAACCTGAATCTAATGATCATCTTTTTTTTCAATGTCACTTTGCTAAGTCTATTTGGTTTTATATGGGTTCATGTCAGTTACACATAGGTCAATGGAATTGTATGGACGATGTCATCCAGTTTGCCCTAACTATGAATAAAGCTCATCGAAATGCATTTTTGGTTGTAGTTAGTGCAGTCGTCTGGAATATTTGGAACCAGCGTAATCGATTGTGCTTTAGAGATTCAGTAGTTCACACATGTCGTAATGTGATACTAAATATTATTTCTCTTATTTCTTACTGGACAGGTCAAATGACGGAGGACGTACAGGTAGCGGCTAACAAATGGATGCCACAGGATTTAGATGAAGTGCCTCTCCAGGTGGTCTGCCCAGACGATGCACAAATGGTGGAATGGATCTCCAGTGACACTTCTTAGGCTCTGATGATTGAGCGTCAGTTTTACAATTGCCCTTCTGGTGGCATAGTTTTATTTTTGTGATAATGACTGTATTTCAGCTAATACTTGCATGTTTTATGCTTTTTGTGGGTTGATGCATGGCTGATACACATTCTGTTCTTTGTATGTTGCCTTTATGTTTTTGTTTGGTCTGTAAAACTCTATGTTTCATGGCAATGAAACGGGCTTACGCCTTTCTTTCAAAAAAAAATCCTTGCCACATTTAATCCTATGTAATTCTGTGTAACATCAACCTTGCCTCATTAAGATTGATAGATAGTAAGCATAGTTTCATATTTGATCCTGTGTAATATAGTGAGCACAATGTAACATTTAATTGTGTATAATATACTAATATTCATAGTTTCATATTCATTTTTTTTTAGTCAATCGGCAGAACCAAAACCTCCGCCTAAAGCCCAAAACAAGTAATAGTCATAACAACCCGCTCATTTAAATGAATTATGACAATTTGTTGGATTTTGTTATGATGACTTTTAACAAATTTTGTTATGCGTGGACACACTATATAATTTTGTTATGAGTCATAAGTTATAACTCGTGAGCCGCTCATAACTCGCTCATTAAAAGCTCGCTCATTTACAACTCGCTCATTTATCCGCTCATTTAAACTCGCTCATTAACAACTCGCTCATTTACTTAACGAGCGAGCATGAGCATACCCTAACTCGCTCATGCTCGCTCATTAATCACCCCTACTTGGAACATAGGAACACAGCCTTGGGAAGCGTATCCTCTGCGGAGCCAATCCCAGAGCTATGCGGAGCTTTTAATCTGATACGTTCATTTCGAATCGGACGGACCAGATCAAATCTTGCAAATTTTGAGAAATTTTTTTTTCCAATTCGGACAAAATCTGATCTGATCCATCCGATCCAAAAGAAACAGACCAAATTAAAAGCTCCGCAGAGAACGTGCCGAAAGACGTGCTCGCTGTAAATCCGTATTCTCTCAGGTATCTCACTCACAGAAATTACAAATGGACAGTCTAAATTAGTTCTAGTCGAACCAATTAAAGTCAATTTGATGCCGATAAAATTATAGCAGGTATGTTTTAAGATTCGTGCCAAATTAAGAAAAACTAATCTGAACCGTCCATCTGTATTTTGCTCGAATAAGGTCGTATGGGGGGATCCGAATTCGCTTGGTGTGTAGTGTACTAGTGTGTTGTGTTTGCAACAATTCACTGCAGTGCTCTTCTTTCTAACTGCTATTATTCGGTAAATTTAGTTACTTATTATTAAAGTACATATATTCATAATTAATATTGTGTTAACAAGTTAGCTTTATATACTTATATTTACTTGATCACAAAGTTGCCTGAATTTTCTCAAAGACGTCACAATAGAGAATCCGCATCTGCATTAATTCAAAAGAGTATCTTTTGGGTTAATGCATCTCGGCCGTCTGATTGTAAATAGAGTTCATTTGGCCTCCGTCTATAACGTAGGAGGTCTTTAATATTAGTGCAGATCTAATTCGCACTAATTTTAAAGTTTATTGGACGGTTCAGATATATTGACTCAAAAAATTTATTTCTAAGTTAATGCAGAGGATACTAATTCCATAATAGACCGGATGTTATAGTGGATCCTGGTATAATTAGGCATCTTACATAATAATTAATTAATTACGGCTCAACGATTTCCTTCCGTTTTTGTTTTTAGTGATTAATTATAAGTTAAAGGTTGATGCCGTTATGGTAAAAAAATTATATTGTTTTCGTACTCAAGTCATATCTCGTATTCTTATCTTTGTTTTCAACGTTCAAACAAGTGATCCAAATTGTTCAACATGATTTTTATATTATAATGTATTTGAAGATCAAATTATATATATTTTTTTAGATAGATATAGAATCACGTACTGTTTTTTCATAAAATTATGGACCATCTAAAAAATAGTAATTTTGTATCTATTTAAAAATAGTAAAAATATTTCAAAAATATAAAATAACATTAGCTAATTGCTTGTCTACATTTTAGATTAGTCTGTCCGGTTTAGAAAAACAAAAATATTCAAAAGAATGTCATTCTCCACCGAAAATTACCTAAATTACGCTGAATTATATCCACTGAAATTTTGGACCACAATTTCGTTTAATTTCAGTCAAGCCTGGACTGCCTGGTCAATTGAAGCAAACCGGAAGGGGAGAAAGGAATATAGAGCCTTTGGAATATGAACTACTACTGATAAGATATTATCACAGTGCTCTGAATATGACGTAACGAGCAATATGTAACAACAAAAATTATGTTTAGACTGAGGGTTAAGTTTTATCATATTTAAAGTTAACAGTAACATTGACTTTTTGTTGTGAACTTCTATTTTATATATTATATAACAAAAATTGAATCGTCATAATTAAGAAAAAAAACTACATATATTTTTGAACTGCATTTATCAGTATAAATTTTAACATTTTAGTACCAAAACCTTGCCGAAATAGAAAATTTTCTGAAATTTAATATGCAAAACTTAACTTCCAGAAATATGCATTCCTCTTTCAGAGGTGAAAGACTCAAAGCAACCTGGCAATTTATTTGATATTATGCTTTCGAATTTGCATAATTGGAATTTTTTATGACTTTCTGAATTTGGATGTTATTCCCACAATATTAATATAGCGTAAAAGATTCAGTCAATTTCAACAAATTACATCAGCGAAAAGATCGTTCGCTCTAAATGTTATGAAATCTAAAAAAAACATTTCTGTTTAGAGAAAACTAAAACTAAAAAAATTGTTCTTCGTATAGTTTGGTTTTACGAAGGTACAGGAAAAAAAAAATAACCAACTTTAAAAAAAATATCGAACTATATATATAAACCTTGCTGGGTTTCATTTCATATATAGAGCCATTGATTGTCAAAATATAAATTATGATGAAATATATACGAGCGAAAACATAACACTACAATGTATGTTATAATAATTACGTCAATACGGAAATACACCAATATTATTAACTTTTTTAAGCAAAACTTGCTCAGACAAATAATTTCAATTTGTCTTTCTTACATAACAAAACAATTACATATATTTTATTCTCAAGTAGGTAACTAATTAATTATTATTTGAATTATTGATATTTGCATATATGTCAATATGAGCATTGAACTATGCATTCAATTACATAACGATATTTCTAGAATTCTAGCTAGTCATGCCTACATACTGGCATGCTGCTCTGTTCCTGGTGCTCATTGGTGTGCTACAGCAAAATTCTAGCTATAATACTTAAATATTTTTTTTAAAATATAGTAAATTTGGTGTGAATTATGATTTGTGTATTATTGTCTCTGTATGTTTCTCTCTCTATGTATGATGTATATAAATGCGATGCAGTTACCCACTACCCCATCCTAAATAGTACTATTTATTTGCTTGCTGCCCCCCTTTTTAAGACATTGTCGTTACTGCCTACTGCATGCTTACTGTTGCATACACGCATGTGAGTTGTGAGAGCTGCAATGCACTGTATATGTTATTGTTGTCTCCATGACTCCATCTCATTGCAAAATTGCGCAACTTCTCTGTAATTAATTTATTGTTACATTTGTAAGTTGTAATTAATTAACACAACTATTTCATGTTTGAACTGATCTCTAGATTTCGAAGAGAATGTAAATTCAAAATTGTAAGCATATATATTATAAAATTAACAAAGAAAAAGAAGATCATGCGCGCTGATAGGAGCTGGTGCTACTCAGCTACTGCTTCTGATCATTTAGGGTTCACAAGGAACCCGGCCGAGAGCGTGAGTGGTATTCTAACAATTAAGTGGGAATTGCAGAGTTCATGGAATGGAAAGAATGAACAGTGCAATTGACTGCTGTACACAGGAATTGCACGCGCTCCTCCAGAGGTGGTGGTGTAGAGAGAAAGGGAAAGATGAGGGGGGAGGAAAGACGAGGCAACTGCCGAGTACCAACTGGGCGACATATAATTAAAGAATCGTATCGGATGGATGCATTGGATTTGGATGGGTTTGCTTTCTCTTCGCAATTTTTTATTTATAGAAATTCATTAAAAATAATATAAAGAAATAGATGAATTTTGTTTAATTTTTTTTTAGAAAAGTTGGGGTCAAATTGCTCGAGTAGAACTAGGGTGTTCTTAAGTTCATCAAGTTTTTTGATGAATTCAAGTCTAAAACTCATCAAATTGGTTTCAAATGACGAATCTGAATTGCTAAAACTCGCCTACCTTACGAGTGATGCGTCTACATATGAAAATTTTAAACATTCGAATTAATTTAGTATAAAGTCAAGCGGTCAAATTAGAAAGTTAATAAATTAATTTTAATGCATTCATTTTTTGAACTTTTGACTCTATGCAAAATTAATTTCAAAATTATTATTTTTTACATGTAGACACATCACTCGTAAGATAGACGGATTTCAATGATTACCATTAGTCATTTGAATCCGATTTGACGGATTTTAGACTTGAGTTCACTAGAAGGCTTGGTGAACTTAAGAACACCCTAGTTCTACTCCAAATTACTCAACTATTTTTAATATTCATTCGAAATTTTCATTCGAGTTTCGAACCAATGATCTCCCACACGGTGAGCATTATCTTTATCACTAGATCAAATGATGGTTCTTAATTTTATGTGAATGACTGAATGTTGATATCATAGAAGAGATCGAATTAACAATTCAAGTGACAGATTTAAGTAGAAGGAATAGGGATTAATTGACTTTATTTAAAAAAAAATTGTATTTATATATATTTTTCTATATATAGAGTAAAATGCCGCTATAAAATTGACTCTCATTCTTCTCTGCAGAAAAATATAATTGATCTCTAATGTGCATTTAACTCTCATTTCAGAAGTTGAGCTCCGTCTCTAGATAATTCAATTCTTTTAGAAATAAAGAGTCGGAATGGATTTTTTTTGGTTAATTGGATATGTGGACTAAAACGGTTGACAAATTAATTTAGTTTCTTAGAAGTGTTTGAAGAGAAATAATTAATGTTTCTAATTTTTTCATAACATAAAAATACTATCATCATCTATCTATTTATTTTATTATTTTTTAATTATTTTCTTTAATAAAAAAGGAAGCTTTCTCTCCGCCTCCTCGCTTTAACCGGAGTGGGTCTTGGAGCTGCTAGCGGCCGCTATCAAACTCTGCGCCCATGTTGGTAAGATGGATATAAATTAAATGAATTTTTGTTCCCGTCTATCCTGCTTTTTATAAATATAAATGAAGCATTAATATTCTTATTAGGGGTGTCAATAGGTACGTTACGAATCGAATGAGACATTTTCATACTCATGTTCATTAAAATTGACTTTATTCATACTCTAATCATATTCATTAAAAATTAATATGAATAGTGGCGGAACACTGTGGAGAACAAAAGGGCTATGCACCCCTTATAAAATTGACATTTTATACTTTAGTCTATTAAATTTTGTAATTCTCGTATGAATTAATACTTTTTAGCTCCCCTTGTAAAATGAAATTGCACTGTATTTGATTTTTTAGCCTCCCAGTCTCTATTTTATAGTTCCGCCTCTGACCTTATCCTATCCTACCTTTATCCATTAATATTATCAAATAACAAAACGGTAGCACCGTAGCAGGTAAATAACAGATAATACTAATATAATAATTAGATTTATTATCTTTTACAAATTAAACATTAAAAATTACATTCATTTCACACATGTAATTTAATTTCTAATAAAAAATAAAAATAAATGTGCAACCAATTCCAACTAAATTGTTTTTTTATAAAGGAATAAAATTCAAAAAACACGAATATATATTTAAGTGGGTTCGAAATTGAATTGAATATATTTAGATTTTATAATTACCCTATAGGGTAATGGGTACGAAATAGTCATTACCCATATCCTTACCCATTTGATTAACGAAAAAAATATTATCCATACCCATATCCAATAAACTAAAAAAAAAATCTTATCCATACCCGCTTTATCGAATACAATACAGACCGGATAAATGGCTAAAAAAGTACCATTGACACTCCTAATTCTTATTTATGTCCAAGAGAATCACACAGATTAGAGGCAAATATCTAACTTTTAGAATCTATCATTTAAACGAAAACATTGCACCGGATGTTATATTGTTCCAATTTTTCATAAGGGATGTATTTGTTTAAAAAAAATTGTGATAAAAATATGCAGCTTATTTTATGGGATTAGACTGCAAAAGTGGGTCTAGTGCTGTAACACGGTAACTTATCAAAAACAAAAAAAAATATATGCCTGATAAAACTATACTGTTACTCTAAAAGATTGTCTGTAATGCGGTAGCTGAGATCAGATCATCAGAAAGACAGAAACTATTAGGAATTAAAGAGGGACATTATGCTGGGGTTTGTGGAATCTTTCCAAGAATAACAATCATGTAATTCTTGAGAATTTTGAAAATTTTATTTTGTATGAAAAATTTGAACTGTTTGTCCTGAATTTGAAAGCTCTCCAATACTTATCAGTATGCTTCGTGAATTTTTAAATAAGCTCAAATTCTAATCGGACGGTTCAGATTGTGAGCTAAATTTTAAAATTAGCACAAATGATACGGACTCAATGCTCGAGCTAGAGCAGTCTGTATGTCGTTTGATTACAAAACTGTGGAATATAAAAGGAACCGCATGATTTCTTCCACGGACTCTTTCAGAGAGCTGCAGTTAATTACCCGAAATTTTTATTATTACCATATTCCAAAAACAAAACAAAAAAAACATTTTTTTCATATTTCGAAATATACTAAAGACACAATGACACTTGGCGGCCTTTTTCTTGGGAGACGCCATTTGCCATAACAGTCCCATTTTTTTTTAAACAAATATAAATTGTATTATTTTTTTGGGTTAGTAATTTTTTTATATAGTTTATGAAGAGGGTTCAAATGCTTTCATTTTTTGTGTCTCCACCATGCCTTCATTTTTCAAAACTTTAATAATTCAAAATTTAAAACTTAAAAGTCAAAATAAAACCGTTGGATATGAACTACATCATTTTATCTATGCACGTGTAAAAAATTATGGCATTTCAATTTATTTGGGTTGTCATCAAGAACTTGTAAAAAATGTACTAATGTGGATAATTTCTAAACGTTGATTTTTGAACTTATTGATTCAAATAAAAACAAAATTGAAATGTGATAATTTTTTATGAGCACATAGAGAAAATAATATAGATCACATCTAACGATTTTATTTTAACTTTTAAATTTTAAATTTTGAGTTATTAAAGTTTTAAAAAATGAAGGCATGATGGAGGCACAAAAAATGGAGGCATTTGAACCCTCCTCATAGTTTATTTATTAAGTTTAATTGTTATTTTGTTTTAAACATTATTTATTGGATATGTTGTTTATTTTTAAAATATCATTCGTTTGTCGGGTCAAAATTCTAATTATGTCGTTTATTATTAAAATATCAGTCGTTTAAAATATCGTTTGTATACAAAAAAAATAATAATATAAACAACAAAGTAACAACAAAATGTAACCAACGGCCCTTATATATAACACAGGGCCGTAATGGAGCTTGGCAGCCCCCCTGGGGCTGCAATGCTACTGGCTGCCTTCATACTAGAGTTATCAGTGCGGTCTTGGTACTGGACCAATTTCAGCTAATTAAGGTTAGCGTCAGATGGACTGGATTTTCTTTTAACAAATGAAAGGTATTTTTTTTAATAAAAGGGAATACTATTTTTTTATCTTTCAAATTTAGCAAGTACTGGACCAATTTTTAGTGCAACCTTGAGTGTACCAAAAAATTTATTCGGTACGTCTCCAGTGACATTTTCACGGATCCAGATCTGCTAAAATTCCAAAGGAAATTTCAGAGTCCCTCCAACCCCCCTCTCCCTCTCCCTATCTCTCTCCTCTCTCTTCTTTCTCTCTCATTAACTCTTTGATGAGAGAGAAAGAAGAGAGGAGAGAGATAGGGAGAGCGAGATTGCAAGGATCCTCAAATTTCAGCGAATTTGAATTCCATTTTCACAGCACATCGAACTGAAATCAGACTTTTACAATTAAACCATGATTATAAAAACGGTGAACGTACTTGTAAATTAAGTATATATTTTTTTTATATAAATTCTACAAATTCGGATGTGCCGATAATTTAATTAGTTAATTTACTTTAAACACGAAGATCTTATACGGTTATACCCCACCCCAAATATACTATTGCTTGATATTGACTGCTTTGCTCAGAAAAATTGTCTCAGGGGCCTGCTTGCAAAGGAGTGGGGTTTCATAAGATTTTCAAAGAAATGAGATTCTTTTCCGTGGTCCTTTCGGCTGTTAAAATTTCATCATAAGAAAAGTTCCTGAGAGAATCGAAAAAGTTGGGAATCATCAAAGAAATTTTCACATTACATCCGAGTTATTTTTTTTTTCACAGTCACATGCAAATGACGGTCTGTGTATATTTTATTATTTCAAGTGGTCAAAAAATTAATTACTGGCATTGTGACAAGCACCATGTAAAAAAAAAAACAATATGATTTGAATTTCTAATCTCAACAAAATATCAAGCTATTCTACGATATCATTTAAAATATAATGAAAATTATTAATGCAAAATAACAACAGAAATGAAAAAAGAATCAGTACGTATTAAATTGATAATTTGCTAATTAGTAGCGAAATCTATTTGCATGGTTATGTTGTCCTTTAAATTAAAAAATATACATTTTTGCACAAATGTTTACTTTTCTGTTTTGGTAATTTCCTATATTATTCCGAACACCTCATTTTTGCATCTTTCCATGAGAACTTGTACAATAAAAGTGTGACAATCCCTTTTGGTGTTGTTGAATTCCTGTCACATTTATTCAGTTGTAAAAATAGTCATTTAACTTGCCTACTTCGTAGAATTCATCAAATAAGTTACAAATTGTGACAAGATGCCAACTGATAACATGAATCAATGTAACTTGAAAATTAATACAAGAAAAACTACTAGCATACTATTTATCAAGTAGATTCAATGCAACGGTTACAACTAAATGTAGTGTTACTAAAATAATTGAATGTCTGTGTGTTTTTGTTGTGTGCACGTGTGAGTGTGTGTATATATATTAATTTTAAATCAAGATTTATTGCATCAATTATCACGATACAACTGAATATTTACTTCCGCACATTCTAATAATCATTTGTGCATATTCATGATTATGAGTTTGGTATTATAAAATTATATCTCACATAATCGCATGACAACTCAAGTAGCCACAATATATTCAATATTTTTTTCTACATTTTTTATAGGTAAAATTTATGTTTCTATTATTTATTGCATTGCCAAAATTGTGGTTGTTTTACACCTTTACTTGCGGTCCTTGCGGATAATCTTTTAATTCAAAACGTGGACGACATCATACCAATGCGTTGTTATCGTTATCACGTTAGTCAATTATCAAAGCCAATCATGCGCTGTATACATTGTTACGATCACAACAGTACCAGTCGTTAATAAATTATTTCATAGAATCAACCAATTAAATCGCAATCCATAAAGCATATCTCACATCCATCATAAAAACAAGGAACAAAACACTGATTCAACACGAACCGGTTAGTTTTGATTGGTCGACATCTGGACCACATAGCGACAAATTATCCATCACGAGCAGATACGATACGAATCAATCAAGCGTCGTCTTATATGCGCTGATGAGTCGTTTTGACCGACAACCTATGAAAGTGTCATGGTGATCAACAAACATGTCATGTTGTTACTTAAGGGTGACATGATATGTGATAAAAGGAACGCCTTTTCTCTGTTGTATCAAGGAATGGGTCACTAGCAGTCAAGCAGTATGGTACGTGTCAGTCTCGTAGGAGCTTTATTTGGAATTCGTATCCTCTGCATTAACTCAAAAGAAAATCTTTTGAGGTAATGAATCTGAACCGTCTGATTCTAAACGGAGCCAATCCGGTTTCTACCAATAATATAGGATATATTTCAATATTAGTGCGGATCTAATTTGCACGAATTGTAAAACAGATCGCACGGTTGAGATTTATTAACTCAAAAGATTCCCTTTTGAGTTATGCAGAGGGTACGGATTGTCTTTTGGGTTTCCACGATGACTCGTTCTTCTTTGTCTATCAAATTAAAAAATTGCGCCATCAGATGACAAGACCTAGAGCCTTTCTGCTTTCCCGGGAGGTGATGTGAATTTTCATGCATTTTATTTTGTTGCTTTTGCACATTTACCATTTCTCCTCTCATTTATAGCTCGTTTGCTTTCTTTCTCCTTTTATTTTATTTTATCTTTTCCTTATTTTATTCGGGATGCTGCTGGTACCTGTGGTCAACAAACCAGGTGCAGTAGGTCACAATCCAACAACTTACTTAAATACTGGTAAATTTCAAAATTCGGGTACACAAGCCGACGTGCAATTTTCTATTGTCGTGTGCCTGGTACATCAAGTTAATAATTATCAGTACCGAATTTTTTTATAAATATTCAAAGAAATAATTAAATTTCAAAAACTAACTAAAGTTGCGTAGAATTTCAAAATCTACCCAAACTGCAAATTTTTATTGCGGTAATTCAGTCTAAAACAGCAAAATAATTTTGCGATTTTACAATTCCAAAATCACTGTTTTTTTTTTAAAAAAAAGCAAAAAAAATTTTGCGGTTTCATTTTTTTGAATTTTTCAGATTTTTTATTTAAATATAAATATTTATTATTTATTTATTTTTTGTATTAAAAATTAGAAATATTTAATATATTTCTTCGAAAATAGATGTAATACTATATAATTTAATTTGTTAGAAAGACTACTACAAATAATCCGGATTAACATTTTTCATGCAATATTTTTTGCGGCTGTAAGAAAAATTAATATATTTCTTTATGAGTTATTGGAAAAAAAAATGCTTGGATTCTGAGTTACTGATCATAGTTTAAAAGTCACTTCTAGGTAATATAGAAAATATTGTGATCCTTCTAGTACATTTAATTTATAAAAAGTTGTATCTATTTTGAGAATTTTTTTTAATAACAATTATTAAATAACTTAAAATTTTTGTTTTTTTTATCAAAAATAAATACAACTTTTTAGAAATTAAATGTTAGATGACAATATTTTTTGTATTTACTTAGAAGTGACTTTTGAACCGGGATTAATAAATGAGAATCCAAACATATTTTTTTTTTCTTCCAATAACACATAAGGAAATATATTAATTTTTTTTACAGCTACAAAAAACCCGACATGAAAAATGTTGATCCGGGTTATTTGTAGCAGTCTTTCTAATAAATCAAATTATATAATATTTCATTTATTTTCAAAGAAATATATTAAATATTTCTAATATTTCAATACAAAAAATAAATAAATTATAAATATTTCTATTTAAATAAAAAAAAAGTGGAAACCGCAAAAAAAATTTCCGTTTTTTTTTAAACCGTTGTTTTGGAATTCTAAAACCGCAAAAAAAAATTGTGGTTATAGGCTGAATTACTGCAAAAAAAATTTGCGGTTTGGGTAGATTTTAAAATCTTGCACAACTTTGGTTAGTTTTTGAAATTTAATTATTTTTTTGAATATTTATAAAAAATTCGGAATAAATTCACATGTACCGGTATGCAAGCAGACGTCTATTTCTTTTTTATCCAGTTTTTGTATCTACTATTTTTTTTTCCCAAAGTAAATATAATAAGTCATGGTTGTACTGCAAACTAAGATTAACAAAAATGGCATCTAGCACCCATAAAATCTGAGGTCCTATCATCTCATGTAACAAAAACCTCACAGTATTAAAATTCCAACCGTTTATGCATTTCAAAATCCTCGATGTATACCAAATACCAATGGTACAAAATTTGTTACAAGATGCCGATTCTAAAGTTAGGTTGTACTTTTCGGCATTATTCTCGTACAGACCTGTATCTCTCGATGGACAGAGCCAGAAAAAAAGAAGAAGATGAATTGGAGGGGTGGGGGATTCATATCATCTTAGGTACCTCATTCTTTTAGTTTGAATCTGGTCCATTCATTTATATTATAAACTAGCACGAATTTTGAAGGAGCACCGTGTTTTATAGGTTTGGGCTGGATTAGCTCATATTCTGATCGGATGGTCCGAATTGAAACTCAAACAATGCATTGCCTCAGAGAAAAAAAGTTTACTGATTTACTGGAGGCTTGGCCATCTCCTTCAGCTCTTCTTTCCTCTACTGATTTTTTTGTACTTAAGCAATACACAAACTTTGTTCACAATGTTACTTGAAATGTTGGTGCTATTTCTTTAACTTGTATCACTAATCTGATACTTAATTACTTACAAAATGCATTATTGTTGGTCTAATATGCTTGTGCTATTTATTATATGACGCCATTTTTATTCTGATCAGTCAAAGCAACCGGACGGGTCGTGAGCCTTGGATAATTATCAAAGCTCAAATATTGAACGACAAAGAAGGAAGTGATAACAGAAAATGAATAGAAAATTTGCAAAATGAAGATAAGGGAGACACAAGTAATTAATGGAGTAATTAAAATGGCACAGTGCAGTACAGGTGAATAGGGATCCGAGAATCAGAAATGACTATTACAGTATTACTATCCTCCTCTGAGGAAAAAGCTCATTAGGTGGCACAGCTAGTTGAGCAATGTGGGGTTGGTTCCAAAATGGACAATATTGCCCAAAGCAATAAATGGAACTATTGGATTGTAATTGAGGCAGCCTTACAGAAACTACTGTTGTGGTCACCAATTCTCCGTCCACGCACAATGTCGACAACTATTTACTCATATGCTGACATGGCTGTCACAGCTGAATAACTCTGTTTTTGTTATTTTTCATACTGCAATAACTGTCGTTTACATCACATGAAGGTCTCACTTGTGGGGGATGAAAACTGATAGCAAAAGTGATAGAAAAAAAAAACACTCTCTCAGCTAGGTGCAGTAAATAATTTCGTTTATTTTTTGTTTCAACAATATATTTTATTCCATGTAGCATTTTCATCTCCAGCTAATCAGCTATGCTTGCAAATGGAAAATATATAAAAGAAAGAAAATAATACTGGTCACTAAGTCACTATTCAAGGCTCCAGATCAGGTTCAACAGGCCTATGAAAATTTAAAACATAGTTGGTCCAAAATGTAAAAGACCGAATTCTAAGAACCATTCTAGGCTCCGAAGTCCGAACGTATTTCGTTTTGGGCCATGTAGCCCAAGAGTCTACCAGTCTAGTCATAGTGAAAGTCTTCTGCTCAGAATCCGAACAGAAATGAAAGGCCCATAAGTGTTTTTCTTTATTGAAGAAAAAAAGCCCATTAGTTTTCAATGGCAAGAACGCCTAGGATACCTGGGTCGGCAACCGACTCGGCGTAAAAACCACGCGACAGCGTGCCATTCGATCCGACCAGACCCATTTCCGACCGACTCGCTCTGCTTTAGGACTCGCTTTTCGTGCCTCTGCTTTCAGTTGTCCGGTTCTGACTCGCTTCCCTCTTAGCCTTTTTGAATCCATTCTCTCTTTTCCGTCTCCTCTTCCCTCCCTCCTCCATTTTCGCCGACTTCAACACACAGCGAATCGATTCGATTCCAAGAGTGGAAATCACAAAGATAGCGAGAGAGAGTTAGTGATATAGGGTCTAAAGAAATGATGCAGATGTTAGGTCTGAGAGGGGGAGCCTCTCGCGCTTCGTCTACCTCAAACCCTAGCCATGAATCAGGGAATGCTTCTTCCTCGTCTAATTTCAATTCTAGTTCTACCAAAAATATGGGACCTGCGAGGCCCCTTAGACTGGTCTACACTGATGAGAGTGGAAAGTTTCGCATGGACGAGGAAGCCGTCGCCACACTCCAGCTTGTCAAGGGCCCCATTGGGGTTGTCTCTGTCTGCGGCCGGGCCCGACAGGGAAAGAGTTTCATCCTTAATCAGGTACTCTCTTTCCTTTGCAAGTTATAGGGTTTTGCAAAGTTTTAGTGACGCTTTATGCTTAAGTACACTGTTGTTTGAACTGCAGCTCTTGGGAAGTAGTAGTGGTTTTCAAGTGGCGTCAACTCATAAACCCTGCACAAAGGGGCTTTGGATGTGGAGTGCACCTTTGAGGCAAACCGCCCTCGATGGGACTGAGTACAGCCTGTTATTGCTTGATTCAGAGGGGATTGATGCCTATGATCAAACGGTTTCTTACCAGTTCTCTCTAATCTCACTATATTTTCATCTTTGTAGCATCATTTTTGCTCAATCAATAAATTTAATATTTTGACTTCCTCTCTGCAGGGTACATATAGCACCCAGATATTCTCACTTGCCGTCTTGTTGTCAAGTATGTTTATTTACAATCAGGTACAATAACTGACCCCTTTCAGTACCAGCTTTGTTAGGCATTTTGTAATTATGGTAAGCCCACAGGCTTATTTTGTCAACCAATTGATAAAGCACTTACTGCTACTGGTATATTCATACGTACACAGCTACACTGTTGAGAAACAAGGATCGTTGTACCCACCAATATCTTTTATTATTAATGGGTAATGGATAAAATTAGTATGCTGTTACTTATTAGTCATTAGCATATGGAATGGTTAACTTTTTATGTTGTGTTCAAAAATTAATTCTATCTCATGCTGATGTAACAGCTGAAAAATATGATATCTACAAATCCATAAACAGTAAATCCACTACAGATTATTTTCCATCATCCAGAGGCACTAAATATTTAATGCATGCATTTAAGGCTGTGTTTGGTAGCAAGATCAGTTGGGATAACTCAGGGATGAAGTTATCCATTGTGAGAGGTGTGGATGACTTTTTCCTTGAGTCATGCCTCTGTCTAACACTGCCAAATGTGGGTATTAGCACCTGTTGTTCCTGTTCCAAACATCCTTACTGTGTGAAGGTGTGGCTGTTTTCATATTTTTCTTGGATGCTACTGTTCCAGATGGGAGGCATTGATGAGGCAGCGCTTGATCGTCTTTCTCTGGTGACGGAGATGACAAAGCACATAAGAGTGAGAGCATCTGGAGGGAGAACGACTGCTTCTGAGCTGGGGCAGTTCTCTCCTGTATTTGTCTGGCTATTGAGGGATTTTTATCTGGACTTGGCAGAGGACAATCGCAAGATAACACCGCGTGACTACCTTGAGCTAGCACTGAGACCGATGCAAGGTGGGAGGAACACGTCCGCCAAGAATGAGATCCGTGAATCCATCCGTGCTTTGTTCCCAGATAGAGAGTGCTTCACCCTAGTGCGGCCTCTTAACAATGAGAAAGATCTCCAGTCCCTTGATCAAATTCTTGTAAGTCCTATAGATAATCCTTTCTCTTTTATTTTCATTTCCTCAATGCAAATAGGTCTAATTGTGGTATGTGAATTGCAGCTGGAGAGGATGCGACCGGAGTTCAGAGCTGGTCTTGATGCGCTAACCAAGTTTGTATTTGAGCGCACCAAACCTAAGCAACTTGGATCCACAGTCATGACTGGACCTATACTTGCAGGTCTCACGCAGTCATTTCTGGATGCAATTAACAGCGGTGCTGTCCCTACTATTTCTTCATCTTGGCAGGTAAAAAGTGTTGCACTGTGTTCTTAGGTACAGGAAAGTGCCATCTTTAATTGTTTCTCTTTCTCATAATTTTCTGCGTTTCGATGAGAAACTGTAGTTACTTTTTAATTTGTCTGATTGTGGTTGCAGAGTGTTGAAGAAGGTGAGTGCCGGAGGGCATATGATTCTGCTGCTGAAGTATACAGTTCTTCTTTTGATCGAACAAAGCCAGCTGAAGAGGTACCCTTTTTAATGTTATTTTTGCGGTGCCTTTTAGTAAATACTTTGATTAGTTTTGATAGTGACTGATAATACTTGAAGGATACTCTGAGAGAGATGCATGAAGAAGCTATTGCGAAAGCTATTAGTGTTTTTAATGATTCTGCGGTCGGCTCTGGATCAGCACGGTTGAAGTATGAGAAGCAACTCCAAAGTTTCTTCAAGAAGTCATTTGAGGTAATTAAAAGCGAGAAACATAATTCTTTGGAATTTAGAACTTTGTCTCTTTTCTTAAAAGACCAAGACCAAAATCTGCCTTGAAAATTGAATTATAAACTCTTTTCCAACTAAGGCTTAATATATATGAAGATTAATATCATTAATTAACTATCCGACGCATACTATTATTGTAGGATTACAAAAGGAACATTTATCTAGAGGCAGAGCTACAATGCACAAAAAAAGTGCAAACCATGGAGACAAAGCTGAGGGTGGCTTGTCATGCTTCAAACGCCAAGTTGGATGATGTGGTTCAGGTTAGATGATCTGTTATGGTCATTTATTTTTCTCATGCCATTTATCTTCTAGTTTGTCCGACTTTAATTGAAAAAATATATTAGTGATGCATCACAATGAGCCAGTACAGTGATCTGTGCTTATACCCAATGACAAGTCGGTTCTGTGTAGACTCTTTATTTATTCCAATAATCTTCCCTGAACTTACCCAACCTGATGACCTGAGTGAGTTGGTTAGTCATGCCCATTTTAATTCTTTGACCGACTCACATGTCAGGTTAGATATTACTGGGTCAGATCTGATAGATAATCAGTGGTTTGTGTGTGTTGTTAGCTGACGAGTGGTTCATACACAATGAACTGGAAGTGTGAGGTTTTTGTTTGAAGCTAGCACTAGCTAATGCAATGTGGATGAATATGCTATTTGTTTTTATTTGCTATCCAATAGTAATGTGCTCCCAAGTTTTGAATTTGTATAGCGGACATATGTTAGTTGGATTTGACTTTATTACTTATTTTTTTATGTCCCATATTATCAACAGCTTCTTGATGGTATGATAGCTGAGTACGAGTCATCTTCTCTAGGTCCACGGAAATGGAAAATGCTGGCAGTATTTCTACAACAATGGTCTGTGCCTCTCTACCTTATTTACATTTTCATATTTTAGATAATTTATGTTCTAATACATTCAAACTCTTAATAGTATAACTTGTTAATTTATTTGCACAAAATATAAGAAAATTTTCAAATAAGCTTCTGCTCCATTTTTATTAAGAAAATGCTCAACTCAAGCTAACCCCTCTCTTCATTAGTTAACCACGAAGGAAGAGAGAGAGAAGGAAGCTCGGTGAATTTAGTTGGGGATTTTATGTGTACAATAATACATTTTTTCATTCTCTCAAGGATATCTTGGGTATAGATTAGAGAAAGATAATGCGCCTTCTGACAAATAGACTTGAACTTGTTTGATTTGTATTTCCAAGCTTGAATAATTTTTTGGCATATGGTGCAGTTTAAGGGGACCTCTACTGGACCTGTTCAAAAGACAATTGACTCAAATTGAAACTGAAAAAGACTCCCTGAGATCACGCTGCACCTCTAGTGAAAACCAATTGGCACTATTGAAGAAGCAAGTGGAAGCAAACGAAACTCATCGGACTGAGTACCTGAAACGGTATGAGGAGGCGATAAGTGACAAGCAGAAGATATCCAAGGACTATGCAGCACGTGTGACAGAGCTCCAGAGCAAATGCAGCAAGCTGGAGGAGAGATGTGTTACTCTTGCAGGCACATTAGATGTTACAAAGCGTGAGTGTACTGAGTGGAAGAGGAAGTATGACCGTGCTAGCATCGAGCAGAAAGCTGAGGAAGATAAACTGCGCTCTCAGGTGGCTGCGCTGGAGTCGAGAGTGAATCTGAGCGAGGGTCGACTTGCTGCTGTCAGAGAGCAGGCAGAGTCGGCACATGACGAGGCATCAGAGTGGAAAAAGAAATACGAGCTGGCAGTAGGTGAGGCCAAGTCAGCCCTTCAGAGAGCTGCTGTAGCCCAAGAACGCACAAGTATGAAGGTGCAGGAGCGTGAGGATTCTCTTCGTGCTGAGCTGGCTGACCAGTTAGCTGCAAAGGTAATTCACCACCTCATTTTCTTTTTGTCTTTTATCTGGGAAACGTGCTGACTGAATTTTATGTTTGTTAGGATGACGAAATAATAAGGTTGACTGCACAAATTAGCCACTCTGAACTGCAGTCTGCGGGCTTGCATTCACGTTTAGAGGTCAGAGAAGTTTCTAATTATTTTGCTCCATCTTTTTAAGTTAGTTTTTTTTTTGTCTCACTGGGTCTATTTTCAAACATGTAACTGTTATCTAATTGCATTTTTGTACAGAATACTGAGTCGAGATTGAAGAACCACGAGTCAGACTCCTTGCATCTGAAGGAAGAGATTAAAACCCTAACTGAAAAGCTAGATTCTGTCAAGGCCGAGGCTCTGTCACGAGAAAAGGAACTTCAAATCCTCAAGCAAGAGAAGGACCACCTCCAGGAAAAGTACCTCTCTGAGTGCAAGCGGTTTGATGAGATCGATAAGCGCTGCAAGGATGCTGAGCGAGATTCCAAACGAGCCATTGAATTGGCTGATGAGGTTCGTGCAGAGGCGGCCACAGTCCAGAAAGAAAAAGCTGAGTACCAAAGACTAGCCATGGAGCGTTTGGCTTCTATTGAAAGAGCCCAGCGCCATGCTGACATGTTAGAGAGAGAAAAGGCAAAATTAGCGGATGATATAGACAAGGTGAAACAATCAGAGGCTGATGCATTATCCAAGGTGAATTTACTGGAAAAGAGAGTCGAAGAGCGTGAGAAAGAGATAGAGGAGATGTTGGACCAAAACAATCAGCAAAGATCTAGCACAGTGCAGGTGCTTGAAGGCCTGCTCGCAACAGAGCGGGAAGCTCGTGGAGAGGCAAACAGGAGAGCCGAGGCATTGTCTCTGCAGTTGCAAGCAACTCAAGGAAAGCTCGATATGCTTCAACAAGAGATGACAGCAACTCGTCTGAACGAGTCGGCATTGGATAGCAGGCTGAAGGGAAAGAGGTCTAAAAGCGATTTTATGGGCACAGAGTCAGTGCATGATATGGACATAGATGAAGAGGAAGGGGGGAAGAGGAAAAAGAGGTCCAAGAGCACTACAAGCCCATTCAAGGGTAACAATAATAATGTCACTACTAGCGAAGATGGTGGGTCAGTATTTAGAGGGGAAGGGAATGTGGAGAGTCCGGGAGAGGATTACACGAAGTTTACGGTGTTGAAGCTGAAGCAGGAGCTGACAAAGCATGGGTTTGGGGCTCAGCTGTTGCAGCTAAAGAACCCCAACAAAAAGGATATTCTTGCCTTGTATGAGAAGCATGTTATTTCCAAGTAGTGCTGTTCTCATGTTGTTCTAGGGCTTTTAGACTGCTAGGTGTGTTTTAGGCATATGACTGGTTTCTGATGTCATATTGCAGCATAGGAATTTGGTATTTTCCTTTTCTTATTTTTTGTGTTCTTTTTTATTAACTTGTGCTGAGTCATTAGCGACAGGAATGTTTTATAAGTGGGTACAATCATCAGGTTTTGTTGATTTGAAATTTAGTGTTAGGCACTGCGAGGCTTGTATGTCTGTGATTTTATATTTTTGGGTAGTTACACTTGCTTGTGCGCATGTCTATGTTTAGGGACTTTGTGTGTAAAATTTTTCTTTGTAAGAAACTAAACTGTGCTTAAGATATATGCAATTTGTATTAGAATTATGTTTTGATGACTAGTCTGGTATCGTCCATACTGTGCAATGTGGTAGAAAGCAAGATGACACCGTTTTTCCCTTGGTAAAGTGTATCAAATCAATCTCGCTGTCCTACATAAATCCAAGTTGAGAAAGTAATGATTATGTTACAGGAGATGCTAAAACTAGTGCCTGTATTACGTAACCAAGTATAAGTTTCTTCACATTTGAAAGCTGCAAGAGCGCAAGAGCGTTGAACTGAAGCCGATTAATCCATAGCTCTAGTATGGTTTCTTTATAAATCTGAGCCAAATCAGTCTAAGACTCATGAGTTGTTTTTCCAAACTTGAGCTCTAAACGAGCTATAGTTATTGGTAATATTGACTTTATATATTACATTATCTTAATAATAAATGTAGGACATCTAATTTTCTATATTCTTCTTCGAGTGGAATTTAATAAATTACCACTAATCTAAAGGTTCCGTTAAAATTTTAAGTTAATAATGTATACAAATTGAGAGTGGTGAGTATTTTGTAGGCGATAAATGGCTGGATCCTTGTACAAGAGTTAAAAATATTTAGCTATATTCAAATTGAGCCGATCAAACTTATTAAATCAAGTCTTAAGCAAAACGAAATTTAATTATCAAGTCGAACTTGAAAGGAAAACAGATTTGTGTGCACATGAGCAACGGACGAACTATGAGCAGAACATGAAGGGCTGATTCAGAAGAATGTAGTTTGATCCAGATTTATTCCAATTTTTAAATAGTAGTTAGTTGCAAATTTTTCATTTTGAATGTATTTTTATAGTCAAGATAATCTGTTTAAATTATAAGAGATGATTTTCAATTTTGAGTTTCGTTTTGGCTCTTCAATTCTTTTTTAAAAACTTTAATTTTCTCAGTACCCTCTAGTTGGTATATGGAAAGAGATGACTTCTTTAATTTTTATATGTTCTTAAATTTCAATCTCTCAATATAAAAAAAAATGCAAAAATATGTTAGGAGTAATAACATCTCGGTCTGAGGCAAAAGCATTCCTGACCATATGACAGAATTTTCAAGCATGGCTAGGAGCAATTCATAATTATTGTGTTATACAGCTTTTCTTTATTCCAAAGTGAAAAAACAATACAGGAAAGAACAAATTGTCAGGGTTACATTACAGTCACGAATTGTCTAACTACAAACATCATATTAAAATTCAACATTATATTATAAATGTGCCGCTCTTTTTACGATACCTCTAATTATCAACAATTCTACAATCTCTCCCCTGGAAATTTGGCTGAATGAATAATAAAAGGGATCTGACTCCATTCATTTGTACCAAAAACTGGAGGCATCATAGAGCCCTCTAATATGTACCATCTGAAATGGAACAAAATAAATGTGAGGACTGGAACGCAATTTGCTTTAGTTAGAAGGGACAACTCCATTTCCAGTTACAAATGGAGAAAATCAAACCCCTAGAAGACTAATTAAGTCAATCTTGCACAATTTCATGGAAGGAAGCTGGTTCCACTTCCATGCAATGCAAAGTTAGGAACCAAACGAGGAGTGGAGGTTGTCCTATCCTGGCCTCCTTGGTTATATGCCATGAGATGAGATGTATTGTAGAAATCTACAACACTTGTCTCTTTTAACATGGTAGTTGCATGATCACCTTCATTCAAACCCTTAATAGTGTCATTTGCTAGTCCATCTTTTGCACCACCACATTGCCTTGGTTGTGTTTGGTAGAACACCTTAGACACAACTAGCTCACCATCCTTTTCTTCTTCATCGGATCCAAGGTGATACTGATGCATGACCCAGTTCGTTTTTTCTGGCTTTCTCTGCTTCCCGTAATTAGTATAGAGCACTAGTATCTTTTTGTAGCCCTTCAGTCTTCCGTTGATAAAAACCGGTCTAGTCTTGCCGGTTTTGTGCCAACGTGTCTCGCCTCCTTGTTCATCTGTGTGTACCTTTCTACGTTTTCTCGTACCAGTTGTATATGCCTTTGAGGGACGGTGGAAGAAATGCCGGATCATGCCATCCTTGCCAAGGCCTGCAACAAATTTTCTGAATTACTGAGGGGCATCTTAATTTAAGCTTTTCAAATGTTCCTATTTATAGAAGGGAGAATGATTGGAAGTCATTAAATTTACAGTAAAATATGCATCCAACCTGTCAGATTTATAATTTTATATATAACAGTTCTCTCTTCTTTCATATATTGTTAAGAAATCAATCTTTTAAATCTTCAAGGAATTCTAGAAGGTTCACTGAATGAAAAAGTGATGCAATAGACAATATACTAAGATGGAAAATTTAGAACGGTTGCAAATGAATTTTGGTACGATTGAAAACAAAAAAAGGAATATTTTTCTCATCCATACTCCAGAAATTAGATATGTATCCATCAAATTTCTTAGTGCTTGATATTTTCTCATAAAATGGTTTATTTTACTAATTAAGTTGTAACCTTTAATTAGAAAAATAACTGACAAATCTACCCTATATGTCATTTTCTCTCTAAATCTCTAGGCTTAACCTATATTTCAATAAGAAAATATTTTGGAAATTAATATCTATATCATCCATATTACTAGGTGCTGGCCTATACTATATATGTTCTTATATTTATGATATTGGCCCGTATCAGTTCTCGTGTAAATGTAAGCGTAGGGGCGCACTAGAAAATTTTGATTGGGGGACTAAATGTAAAGTGTACTGTATGTGGTAAGTGAAATTTGAATTTAAATCTACACAATCATGAAGTGAAATTCTAACCACTAAACTGCAAGTACACCTTTAGTAGTTCATGAGGAAGGCTAATTAAACAATATAAAAACTTAAAAAATTAAATTAAATTTCAATATACATAATTAAAATTTTAAAATCATAGAGACGAATAAGCACTATTATATGATTGGAAGTAGATTCGCCCCTTGTAAGCACGTGTTTTTTACATTGTATTGTCCAAGTCAAATTATCTCAACATGGAGGACAATATCAATATTTGAAGTTTGTATTGGAGAATTACCAAATTAAATACCAGATAGTCAAAGTACCGTGGGAATGAATTAAAAATATATTGCCAATACAAAATTGTAGTGGCCTTAATTCTTTCAAGAGAGGGGCTGGGTTCATGATGCATTTTATTGGATGTTAGTGTCAACTAATTATCAATAGCAGCTGTTAGTGCGTCTACTGGTTGTGTGATATATATAATTAGCATACCGTTCAAAGTTTTTTCAAACATATCTTATAATTAAAATAATACTTGTGTGTGTGTGCTTCCGTCATTCCGTGCGCATGTTGAACAAATATGTAGACCCAATCATCCAAGTGCGTTGATCCCAAGAAATACGTTACCTAGAGATGATACGCTGTTTTCTAGACTTGTCATGCAAGCTATTAGTTCCTCTCTTTTACTTTGAAATGGGTTCCATCCATGCAACGACCGTACATTCGAATAATCTTTTAAAGCTTTGATCACATGAGAAACTTGTCTGTTTCATCTTTTCTATGACCTTAATTAACTTCCAACTTATTTCCCAATTAATCTAATAAATACTCTTACATCTAATTCTTGTTGTAGTCCTTGTATACATATGGGGAAAAAAGAATGAAAATGTAATTTTGCGGAAAAGGAAAATACTTAGGTATTGCTTCTTTATATTATATTATATTATATAATATATTTGAGGAACAAAAATTGAGTTTTTCAAAGTTAAAACAACCGTATTTCCTAGTTCTATATAAGTATATATACTAAATCTATATAAAGAAAAGGAAAGAATACAGTGAAAAGCAAAGTGTTGGTTCAGTCCCCACAAATCATCCATCTTGCCCCTCACTTTAAAATGTACTACATAAAGTGCTAATTTGTCATGAAGAGAGAACTGAAGAATTGCTTTCTTTACTTCAATATGAGGAAACTTTATGTCTAAAAGAAAACAGATTCGTAAAAACGTTTAAATCAAGTTAAAATATTAACAAGGGGGCCTCTGGGGATAATTATATATCTATTAATAATCTCCCAGTATTTGGATAGTATGAAAAAGTAAACTAAAAAAAAATTAAGTTTTCTTATGATAACTTTAAAAAGCTCAAGTAATGACTGAGTAGACACAGTGGCAAACATATTATTTCTCATTTCCACCAGACTTAAAAGGCATGTTTCACTACTAGTTTCATCAAAAGGCAAATAGATGTTGAGGTATGTATAATAAAAATTAATTACCAGGCAGTCTCTCAGGATGAGTATAGCAGATGCCATTTTCACCTTCGATGGTAGGGATGAACTCATCAATGAGCGGGTGAAGATTTCTCGACTCAGGACGTGCCTTCCCTTCCAAGTGCTCGAGAAGTTCTTGGTCTGTTGGATCAAATTTTACTCCTGCTGGTAGACCCGGTAAATCCTGGATAGCTGTCGTGGCCTGAAAATAACAATGTTGAGAGTGCTCTACTTAAGTCTTAATGGATTGTAGTTTTTTCAATAAGTCGGTTCGAATTTGGTTTAGGAATTAAGTTCATGATGCATGCCACATATATTTCAATGCTTCCAACTTTCCAAGAGGAGTGCAGTTTATATTAGGTCTGATGGCCATCGAAATTATTTTTGGGTTCAATGGGCTTTAAAATTCATGCGCACAAATCTTAGAGCAGAAGCATATGAATCTTAAAGCACATCGGATCGATGACTGTGATGGCCATCAGACTCAAATTTACGTACTTTCGATGGTCATCGGACCTACACACTTTTCTCTTCCAAGAGATTTATTGAATTTTTATTGACAAAAATGGGCTAGCCACGTCTAGTTGATTTCCATTAATAAGAAAACGTCTAACAGTGTTCCCAAGAATTTTTTTGAATTTTGTTAATTTCCCCCTATATTCTAATGCTAAAGATATGGTACATTCTTATCATTCCATTTTAGGGTTGGACAGTCCAATGTGTGAAAGCAACATAAAGGTACACGGAACCATGCAAAATTTAAGGATGGATATTTGGATAATGTTGGGCCTAATAATATAACACTAAATAAAATTAATAATAAAAAAGAAGTGATGAAAGAAGATGCTTCAGTGGGGAACAAAAATTTAATATAGTGTTTCCCCATTTTGCTTAATTAAATAGAAAATAATAATATATTTCAACAATTAAATTAAATTTAAGTTAATAAAATAGTAATTTTCATGGTAAAAGAGTGATTAATAAGTTTATTTTCATTTAATATGCACAATATGGGCCATACCAATCAAAATAAGATGGTTTAGATGATCACTTAATATAAAGTTCCTCCTAAATTCAAAGAGTAACATGCATATATAACTCAAAAAAGTTTTGATTCCAGTTTATAAATTTATTTCTCCTCCATTGTTTAAATTTTTGCTAAGGTTATGCCCACATGAGTAGAGTATGCTCTATGAAGATCTAGATTTCATCTATAAATTCCACAGAAGTATGCTAAGGTTATACAGAGATTCATAATTGGATATTATATGAGCATAAGAAGATTGCACCGAATTTACAAAAATAGTAAGTTAATTTTCAAAATTAGGCACCTGAACCTCACACTGGATCTGATGACCGCATGCCGGACATGTCTTGATCAAATTTACATGTGGTTTCTTGCCAAGTACCATTGCATCATCTGAGCCCAAATTTTTGTCAATTACGCGACCACTGCCTTCTTCAAAATTATTGCACCACGTCATTTTTCTATATATCAAAGTAGCATATCCTGTTGCATCCTCCTTAATAGTAGTTAATATATAATACTAATCTCTCTATTTCTCTCCAACAAGAGAGGCAAAAGAGAGGAAAGGAGGACAGGCAAATAAGAGAGAGGACGGGGGAAAAGAAAGGAGAACAAACAAAAGAGAAAAAAGGAAAAGAAGGGAAGGAAGCTTGTCTCTGTTAAAGCAAGCTACTAATCTCTCTCTTAAACCTTAGATCTAATTAACATGAACTTTTCAGAAAGAAAAGAATTCTCACCAACTTTTGTAAGTTCTTCGTATCTTATAATGGATTGATGATAATTTGTACATAAGGGGGAAGATAGAAGAAGAATACAAAGGGGAAACAGAAAGCTAAATCGGGCAAGTTATATGTAGAGCAATGGGAATGGGAGAAATATTGGAATGTTTTTTTTTTTTTTTTCTTTTGACGAATCATAATTAGTTGCTTGGACATCAAGCTCGGATGTGATGTGTATACGTGTAGTATTAAACAATCTGCCTGGTCTTCTCTAGTTAAGAAGAAAATGGAGTGATCCACAACTTCTTTAGATTGTACACAAAGGCATATTTTGTAAGTTTTGGATGGAAAACCAACTGTGAAAGGACAACTTCAACAATGCCAACATTTCAAATGGAGATCATGCTTATTCGCAAATCACGTTACGCTAGCTAGATATTTATTTACCTTCATTTGGCCCAGTATATATGTATTTATATATAATTTAAAGAAATAAATAGCTTATTATTTTTCAAAGCGTGCCAACAATTATATATATATTATTTGGCCCGCTCACTTTAATGGGTGAGTTAATAATATTGACAAAGCTATTTTGGCTTCATGCAACGCACGGACAATGGAGTCAAAATAACAAAACATAAGATCATTTGTGGGTTGCATGAAGTCAAAACAGTATTGTCAATATATTTATTCTTAACTCGCCTATTAAATTAAGAGGATGCGCCACGCCCACGTGCCCACTCAATCAAAAAATGAGCGTCTAAGAGCATCTAATCCCTAAAACTCAAAATGATTTTTAAATAACTGTTAACTATTTTTTAGAAATTATGGTCTTTAAAGTTTCTAACTCTCACATCCCTGAAACTCATTTTAAAGTTTCTATTAAGCCACGTCAGCAACAAATTAAAAAAGAGAAACAATTTGAGCCAATCATTTGGCTAACATAGAGTTTATAAACAGTTTCTTAATAAAAAACTC
This sequence comes from Carex rostrata, assembly GCF_964058835.1. Taxonomy (NCBI): domain Eukaryota; kingdom Viridiplantae; phylum Streptophyta; class Magnoliopsida; order Poales; family Cyperaceae; genus Carex; species Carex rostrata. Next base: position 7,620,323 of record NC_135926.1, read on the forward strand.
TCCCACATCCTGAAATTGGATTAGAAACTGCCACGTCAGATTAGAAACTCTAATAGTTTCAGGGATGTAGATGCTCTCACAATTTATCACAAGTGTAAACGGTAAATTTTCTCTATGTATAAACTTGTTTTGAAGGTGTGGTGTGTCTCAATTGGTAGGTGAGTTCAGAAGAACAACCCGTCTTACGAAAGAATTTTTTTCTCTATCTTCAACAAGGAAAGTAAATGTATTGCAAGTGGAGGCAACATCTACTTGTAAATCAGAATATATATCTGTCTATGGGAACAAATCTAGTTGAGAGAGTACGCATCCAAAACATAAAATTAATTAATGTTTATAACCTATGAAATATTATATGTTTCATGTACAAAATTTAATTTGTATTGGACATGTGGTATTATATACATCTGCTAAGGTTGAGAAAAAAAAAAGTACAGCTCTTAGCGATCCATATGTCAAAACCAATAATATCAAAAAGATAATCAGAACATGAACCACGAATAATTGTTCTGGCTTGCTTGGCATAACTACCCCACGTACTAACTTAACTAGCCACATACGCTATTCAAATGGGGCTTGATAACTATCTCCGCAACAAACTATCAATTTTTACCGATCGCATTGCACTTGAAAACATCAGATCTTATCCTAGGTCCACATTTGTTGGTGTGTGTCCCAGAAGATTTGTGCACACATTAATTATACATTAAATTAATAATAATTTCTCCAAGTTTAAATCTGTAAATAGGAAATTTTGTGGGTTCCATATGCAAATAAATAAAAATGGCGAAGCCAAACAAGAGTAGAGATGCGCAGTAGGAGAACTAAAAGAGCATGCAATAGGGTTGAGTAGAGATGGGGCAACTTGATTCGTAAGAGACGTTTCACCACCCCGAGAGAGATATATGGTTAGTCATGAGGTCTTCTGTACCTCTCTCTTGTACAACCAACCATGTTGCCTTTCACTTCATGACAGTGAGACAGTATCCACACAAGTAATGAGGTAAATGTATTAACAACCCGCTACATGGATTGCTTCAATTGGGCCTCCACAGTAGAGTGGTATTCTGAGAATGGCTTTTAGATACAAGGTCACCTTTAGAGTGTCTTGGAAGATATACCCAACAACACACTAACAAATCAAGGCTCGAGTATCGTTTACCTACACCCAGTTTAATTACTTTGCCCGAATAATTCTAAAGCAATTTGTTTTCTTCTCTTGTCATTAGACCTTCTTTTTGTTTGCTAGGTTGATGACAACGAATTAAACCCCTTTTTTAGCCATTTAATAAGGGGGATTTGTTGGAGTCAATATATTATTATGGTCTCATGGCACCGAACACGTTTTTCATATATATAATTTTTGGGCTTATTTGTTACTGGGCTGAGTGTATTTTTTGTAGGTGTAAGAACTGGATCTCAAACTTTGAAGTTCCGAGTGTATCCTTTGTAGGTGTTAGAACTGGATCTCAAACTTCTGAAGTTACACCATGCTATTGATTCCGAGTCCACATCGTCTTCATTAACTCAAAAGATAATCTTTTGAGTTAATATATTTGAACCGTCTGATGGTAAATGGAGCCCATTCGACTACTGTCTATAATGTAAGAGTCTTTAATATTAGTGCAGATTTAATCTGCATGAATTTTAAAGCTGATCTGACGGTCCATAAACATTAACTCAAAAGATTTCTTTTTGAGTTAATGCAGAGGATACGAATTCATTGATTCCCAATGACGTAGCTGAGCGAATTCAGATCCTCCCGGTACCGTAGTGGACTGTTCTTTTTAACTTGGCACCAATCTCAAAGTTCAATAATATTGAGCATGAAAGACATGGATGTTTCAATTTTCAAAAGCAAGATTGGATAGTTTAACAATTAACTCGAGATCTAGTATGTTAAATAGTACCAGGATGTACTTGTCCTGACAGAAGAGAAAGCGTCAATTGGCTCAAAAAGAATTCATGGGAGCATCTTTCTTTGTAAATTATCTATGCATTTATATAAATGTGACTAATGATTTGGATATCTAATTTCAAGAGAGATCATTTTCAAATTCCTTATACTCATTCATTACAAATCACTCTTTCAAAAGACTGAAATTTTTTTAGCTAACAACCCAGAAAATCAAAATTAATTGATTACCATCCTAATGACTATATCTCAATTCATACCACTCACACAGATCCAATCGGCGCACCAAATTGGATTGGTGCGCAGACAGGGGATGCACACCATTTTAGTGAGCCGACTGGATACCTGCACGGATCGGTGCGCCGACTGCGGGTGCGCACCAATCTATTTTTTTTTGTTTGGTTCTATTTTGTTTGTATTTTGAATTTTTGGAATTATGAACTTTATTTGGAATTATAAATTTTGTTTTGATTCTGTTTTATTTGTTTTGAATAGTGAATTTTGAAAACTAAAAAAATATAAATAAAATCACTAAAAAAAAAAACATAAATTATACTACAACATTATCATAATAACTAATAAATCCTAATAGTACAGAGAGATTGGTGCGAAATTATACTACAACATTATCATAAATAACTAATAAACCCTAATAGTACAGAGGGATTGATGCGCACCACCAGTCAGGACACCGATCCGTGTGTGTTCCCAATCGGCACACCAATCCAATTTGTTGTGCCAATCCAATTTGATACGCAGATGCGGACTGAGTTAGCATGAGTACGTAGTAACATTTGAAATATGACTTGCTAATTGTTTAATTATGGTAAGTAAAAAAAATTTGGTTCGAAAGATATACAGTTTAAGTGAATTATACCATGATTTCCGAAAAACAAGAAGTATCTATCTAACGTATTCCTATTGCCAGCACGAAATAAGCTAAAATCGTGATAATAATAAAAAAGGAAAAAAAGACACGGAACAAACGCAACAAAATATTTCCGGAAAGAAGCTGATATATCCCTGTAATATCCCATAAAATATGCCATAAAGCGGCCCAGCTCCTATTAAAGGAACACTGAGGTTACTTACCTCTTAACACCAAGAAACCAAAACTCCCTCTCAGTTGGTTCTGTTGTGACAGCATAATATGTTTTAAGCATGTGGCTTTGTCTTGCAAGGCCAACATTCCATTTAAAATGCTTCACATTGTAACCCCAGAAAATTTGCCATAGGAAGTGTCGCCACACAGTTCGGAAAATAAAAACTGCAAGCCTTATTTCTTCATTCTTTGTTTTCATTTTTGGAAGAAAAACTGCAATTCTTAAAATACCCAGCCTATTTCTTGCAAGCCATCAAACAAAACCAAACACCACATTACATATTTTCTTTCTCTTATAAGAATAATTTACTCTTCAAATTTTACATACCACCTTAGCTCACATCAGATAGTAATGGAGCAAACTCTGCCTCTCTTGAACCCTAAAGTAACCGAAAAGAACAGTATAGACACTCCCATACAAAACGCCATCAGGCAAACGTTCAAGAGCACTGGACACCTCACAAAGCTCCTCCCAACTGGTACAGTTCTTGCATTTCAGCTCCTTGCACCAGTCTTCACAAACCAGGGTCATTGCACTCAATTAGACCGGTACATGACAGGTTGTCTTATATCTCTCTGTGCCCTCTCTTGCTTCTTCTTAAGCTTCACTGACAGTTTCCGAGACCAGACCGGTTCAGTGCGGTATGGGTTGGCGACACCTAATGGGTTTTGGATTATTGATGGGAGCTGTACAGTGCCTGAGGAGGCAGCGGTCGGGTACAGGATAAGGTTCATGGATGTTATTCATGCGGTTTTGTCAGTGTTTGTTTTTGCGGCAGTGGCAATGCTTGATCAGAATGTCATGGGTTGTTTCTATCCAGTACCATCGGAGGACACCAAAAAGATCTTGAAGGCATTACCTGTTGGTATTGGAGTTGCAGGAAGTACATTATTTGTAACTTTTCCAACTACACGCCATGGGATTGGATATCCCATAGGTCCACACTAACCAAAAACCAAAATTTGCTACTCAGTTAACTTCAGTGTATGTTTCTTTATTCTTTTTTACCAGATAATAGATGTGTTAGCTTACATGGGACCTTTTAGTGATAACATGTTAAATTTTAATATGCAATTGCAAAATTGAGGGTTGATTGAGGCATTGTTAATGCTTAATCTACGTAGTTTAACTTGCACAGCTTACTGAGGGCTGATAAGTTGGAACATGTTAACAATTAATTCAGAAATACTAGTGCAGTAAGGTTCATTCAGACAGAAATCTAGACTTGAGTTTAACTTCCACACTAATGCTTAATTGAGGGCTGATTGAGACTGAAACTTAGAAGTTGCTTATTGCATTCTGGAAAGCAGTTACACCGCACCATCTTTTTACCGAACAAAATCTGAAAAATGACAAGTTGGTGTTGGTTAAATGCAGTCGCATATGTGCAAATTGAATTTTATTTTTTTTAGAAAAAAAGAAAACCTGATTCCGAGAAAAAAAGAAAACCCGATTCCGAATTTATATCAACAAAGCACCAGCTGAAGACGAATATTCACTGCCTCGTCTCCGACTCTCTTCCTTCTCCAATATAAAACTTACAATAGAATGCCATGTTTCTCTCTCTGGTAGACACCTTTCAAGCAACATATCATGCACCACCCGAGAAGCCATCTCTCCTTCTCCCCTTTTGCACAAACAATCCACTAGAACTTGAAAAGTCTTTCGTTCAACCGAAATACCGCGAGTTCTTGTGCACAGATAGACCTGAAAGGCACGTGCAAACTGCGCCGCCTCTTTACAGAGGCATAAAATCACATCATTGTGAATTCTCACATGCAGACTCCATGTAAGTCTGTTTGGTGAAATACCACTGAGAACCATCTCATCCAAGTAATTGGAAGCCTCTCGAACCCGACCTGTAATGCACAGCCCACAAATGATTTTACAAAACAAGCCTGCATCAGGTTTCTTTCCTTGTAGTCTCATCCTGTCGAAAACCTGCATTGCTTCATTCAACCTCTCTTCTTTACAAAGCCCGCTTATTAGTGAACTATATGTGATTGCATTTGGTGATATCCTCTCCTTAACCATGCGGTTCAACAAATGAACTGCCATAACTGACTGTCCTTCTTTACACAACCCATCAATCAGAGAGCTGTATGTGACCACGTTCGGTGAGATTCTTCTGTTGCACATTTCACTGAACACCTCCATTGCACAATCAACCTTTCGTGATTTCAGAAACCAATGAATTAGAGTGGTGAAACTCACAACCGTGGCCTCAATACCTTTGTTAGGCATTTCGTCAAACAATTCCTTTGCTTCCTGTAACCTTCCAACTTTACATAGCCCGTCCATAACTGTATTGTACGAGCAGGCATCGACCTCATCCATTCCCTGGAATAACCTCACGGCTTTCTCAACAGAGCCCGAAACACACAGCCCCTTGAGCATCACATTGTAAGTACCAAGCGTCGGGGCAATATTCTCCTTACGCATTTCATTGTACAGAGAGAGCGCAAGCGGGGCCTGGTTGTTAGACACGAGTAGAGAGAGCACGGTGTTATACGATTTGGCAGAGTGGGGGAGGCGGAGGGATTTGGGGGCAATGCGGAAGAGGCGGAGGGCCGACAAGGGGCGGCGGGAGCGGCCAAGCGAGCGGAGGAGAGAGAGAAAGGCAGGTTCAGGGGCAGGAGAGAGGGACTGAGAGAGGAGGGAGAAGCAGAGGGTGAAGTGGCCGGAGGCGGCGAGGCGGGAGCCGAGGAGGGAGATGCTGGCTGGATCGGGACAGGAGCCGGAGGCCGTGGCGGCGTCGAAGAGGCGAAGGGCGGAGAGGGAGTCCGGCTCCGATCGGATTAGGCGTAGGAGCTGGGAGGGAGCGAGCGGGGAGCTCCATTTCATCGCCGAGGCTTTGGAGGTCATTTCAGTTTCAAGGTGTTATGATGGAATTGTTACGCAGAAAGCACTGAAAAAGTTGCTACGCAGATTAGACGGATAGCAAGTGCTGATATTCCGCCGTTTGTCATTCACGTCTACTATCGTAGTGTCGTTGCAGGGAGTCCGCATCAAAAGTGCATTTTCCGAGTTAAAGCATTAAGACAGAATCAATCGTACCACATTCTATAATTTTTTTTTTTTTTAAGAAGTCTGATAATTGTATCTCAAATAAAATCTCCGAGCATCCTCTAAGTAGTTTAATAAAAAAACTTATAATGTTATCTAACTTTCATTTTCAGCACTAATATCCAAATATTTAAAGTTTTGTTTGTAACATTTTATAATGCTACTCGCAAGCATTTAAACATTTATCTGAAAGCATTAAAATTATAAACCTGTATAGTTTTAACTCCAAACTACTTTTGTTTTCAAGCCGGAAAGATTTCTTTCACCCACTTTTTTTTTTTAATTTTTTCCTGATCATTCTCATCTATTTTCTCGACGATCCGTGATGAATTTTGCGAATCTAAAAATATGAACGTTTTTTACCCGATTTTCTCTTTCAAATGAGATCCATGAAGAATAACTTTCGAGTTATATTTATGTCGTAATTTTTTTTACCACTTTAAATCTTTGTAACTTTCAGTTTTTTTTTTTTACTTCAAAATAATTTAAACCTCTGTTTACAAGCATGTACAAGCATATAAAGCTCATTAATAACATTTTAAATCTTTAGAATAAAAAATATAAACCTCATGTACAAAGAATTTAAACATCAACAATAACACTTCAAAGCATATAAACCTCAACAATAGCACTGCATTTACAAAACATATAAACCTCATGTACAAAGCCTTGAAATTTTTAATTGTTATAGATAGAGATTTAAAAACTTGAAAATTGAAAGTGCTCATGAGTTTTACTTTAAAAAAATAAATGACTTTAAAATTACTCAAAAGTATTTCTTCATAGATCTTATTTGAAATATAAAATCGAATATAAAACGTTCGTATTTTTAGATTCGTAAAATTCATCACGGATCGTCGGAAAAATAAATTATAATGATCAGAGAAAAAAATAAAAAAGAGTGGGCGAAAATAATATTTTCTTTTTTGGTTTGAAAACAAAAGTAGTTGAGAGTTAAAACTATTTAGAAATAGATTTATATGTTTGCGGGTAACATTTTAAAAGTTATAAATATAACTTTAAATGTTTGAATATTAGCGCTGGAAATGAAAGTTAAAACAATGTTGGAAGGTTTTTCTGTTAAACTACTTGGGGGACGAGCTCGAGTATAATGGCTCGGGGTACCATAATATTTTTCTTTTTTTAATATTAATATAAATCTAGTATATACGGATTTTGAAAAAAATGGGACACTCTAGATACATTAACTCAAAAATATTCTTTTTTGAGTTAATGCAGAGAATACGAATTCCGTTGGATGCTACAACAAATACAAAATTTACTTGCGTATAAAAAGTAAAAGGGAGCGACTTGTTAGTTTGTAATAATCTAGAAGTCAATAATACGATAAGTTAATCATAAAGCTTTGTTCATGAATTGAATGTTTATTTATATATCATTTTGTTGCCTTGAGTATTATTGAAATTATGGATCATTTCGAGTTCATGACTGAAATTGTGAAACTCCATAATATAGATAATATATACTCTTAAAAGTCACTGACCAAGGTAATTAGCAGGAACACTAATTACCGCGATAAGGTTAGCATGTGGATTAAAAGATGGTTAAGTTTTACAAACCACCTGACACGAGATGTCATTTTAATCACATGGATACATGTTCTAGGAACATGGTATTTGACAGACTCCGAATGAAACATTAAATAGAATTGTGTTCGTGTCATTTATGTTTTCATTCAGTGTCAAAGTTCTACAGTATGAGGTATTTATCGTTCCCACTAAGAAATATATATGAGTAAGTGTTATCTAACGCTGTCCGTAAAAAGCAGCCATAACGATAGCATTTCCATATATATATAACTTAACTGAGGAAGTGATAGTCTGCCAAGAATACTATTTGTCCCTCGTATCTCTATACGAGCTATAGCATCACTGGGCCCCTTGATAGAGTTAGATTATCTGCATGCGGTATAATTACAAGAGTAATTATATTTGATAATCTACTCAAGATCAAGAAAAGATACAGTTACCAAGGATGACACACATCTACCTTGAAACTGATCTGATAGCTATGAGACAGAAGAACTGACACAAGTAAATTGTTTACTGGATCGTGATATTGTACAGTACAGCATCATCTGTGTAATTGGATGGTCATGATGTGTTGCCAGATGCCACCCATGACTAACAGAAGTTAAAACAGTTTTAACTCTGTTTACCAACATAACACAGATCCTATTGGGTCACACCATATAGGAGCTACTCGGAGAATCTTACTGATTAATTATAAATTGATTATAATTAATATTAAGATGGTTATAATTAATTATACGTGATATAATTAAATTATAAATGTCATTTAGAATGACAAGCAGAAACAACGGTTAATTTATAAACGTACACGTTACGTTGTATAAAAGTTACCGAACAATAACCGAAAAGAAATATAATTGTACATGACAATTATATATATATGATTTGGAATTTTAATTGTTAATTATGGGCTTGAATTATGGATTTAAAAGCCCAAAATAATCAAAGCCTTAATTAAAATTAAAGGCCCAAAGTCAAAGCCCAAAATCAAAGCCCAACACTATTCATGCCTTAATGGGCCAAGGGTATTTTGGTCATTTTCACCCTATGCCGACTTCCCTTGTGTTGACATGTGTCATGTGAGGTGGCAAGGGTATTTTGGTCATTTCACATGATAAAAGGATGAGGTGTCAAGGGCTTTTGGTAAATAGATTTGTTTTGAGGGGTATTTTGGTCTTTTGCCAACCTCCTCAAAAGTCTATAAATAGAGGGGTAGGGGTAGAGAGAAAGACTCACTAATTCACGTGTTAATCTGATTACTTCGTTGATCGGTTTTCCCTCTCTTCCCTGATTTCGGTTATTACGAGATTCGGAAAAATATATTTTTAGATTCTGCGGTATTTCATGTTTTGCTTTATTAGTAAAACGGAATAACTTGCATTCTTAAATATATTTAATCTATCTCTTTTTCGGTGAATAGTGTTTCTGCAGAATTCCGCGGTTTACGGTATTTCTGGCAGAAGAAGTAAATCGCTCTCCGGTTAGTCCTGGTGGATAACCAATAGAGGTATCACACGTGTGATACTGCGAGTCGATTCCATCCCTGGTGAGGCTCTACTCGCTCGGTCTGCATTCCAACTGAGATTTGGAATCAAGGTATAAATTGTTATATTAATCTATTTAATTTGTAAATAGATTTAATGCTTTAGGAAATCAATTATGGAGTAGATCTGTAAATAGGATTAAACGAATCTTCTTGATTCATTTAATCCGTAGCTTAAGTTAGATGTAAAAATTTTTGTTTTACTCTTTCCGCAGCTTAAGCTAATTAAATGGGTTTGAACCGTTCACGAAAACCCAACACGACTAACAGTACCCCCCATTCAGTCCCCTATCTGTCCCCCGCGCTAAAAGACAAAAAAAAAGTATAATGGGGGGCCACTAACTGACGCGCATGTGATAACTACCGCCAATGAGCAGGGTTAACGCGATTTTATTCATCTTCAAAACGTATAGTATTCATACCTACGAATTTAAAGTATTCATACTTATTATCTATAATATTCGTCATATGTAAACACAAACTGGAGGGGACCATTAATATTGGAGACCAGTAACGACCAGGGGGACCGCTGACGACGTTTGACAGCCTAGATTGGGGACCGCAACCGTCTGAAAGCGATATTTGCCAAGATTAGGGACCACTATAGCGAATATATATATTAATTATTAAGTATTCATATCTAACTAATGAAGTATTCATATATATAAGTATTCATATCCAATAGCCTAGTATTACAAGAAGTATTCACACCTGACACTAACAATATTCATACTGAAGATTACGAAGTATTCATATATGTACATTGTTAAGTATTTTAATTTAACATTTTTTTAATTGACAATATTCATAACTATTAATATATGAAACGGTAAGTAACAATAGTTAAAACAACAAGTATTCATATCTACTTTGTCAAATTTTGTTGTTACTGTGATGCATATGTTTTATCAATTTTTAAGACATGAAGTATTAATATCTACTTGACCAAATTTTGGTGTTACTGTGATGCATATGTTTTACAAATAGTTAAGACATGAAGTATTCATATCTACTCGTTTATGTTATTATTCTTTTCATGCATACTTTATCTGATTTATTGATATCTAAACCACTTACTATTCATATTTAAGCGTGAAGATGTGTATTATTATGAAACAATATTCACTGCCACGTCACCTCGTCGCTGCCGTTGTTCCAGATCCATTTATCAGATCCGCTCATCTAAAACAACATGAAGAATATGATTTCTAGCATTATTGGATCCCTCAAGGTGCATGAACTGGAGTTGTTCCAGATTCGAGAGGTGACGTGTTGTTTCTATTTTGAGAATTCTTTTTGAAAAACAATTATTAAATAAATTAAAGTTTTTATTTTTTTTTTAAATAAAAACAACTTTTTATTAATTAAATGTACTAGATGGATCACAATATTTTTTAGATTACCTAGAAGTGACTTTTGAACCGGGATCAATAACTCAGAATCTGAGCATTTTTATTTTTTTCCAATAGCACATAAAGAAATATATTAATTTTTCTTACAGCCGCGAAAAATCCGGCCTGAAAAATATTGATCCGGGTTATTTGTTGCAGTCTTTCTAATAAATCAAATTATATTGTATTTCATCTATTTTTAAAGAAATATATTCACCATTTCTAATATTTTAATATAAAAAATAAAAAAAATTCGAAATTTCTGTTTTTTTTTTAAAAAAAAAAAAAAAAACATAACTTTCCGGTTAGTGAATAACCGGTTATATTTCTTGAGTTCGGTTATTGGATAACCGGACATTTATCTCAAATCCGGTTATTGGATAACCGGATTGGGTAATTATCGAATTTCAACGGTGCTTCGGTTATTTTTTGTAATTTGATTTAATTTTTGAATATAAATAAAAAAATCGGCAAGTATAGCCACATGCATCTCCAATTGACGCCTCGTTCAATTGTTCTATATTTAATTTGTATATCAAGAGTCCTCCTTCACTAATCAACTAATCATCAATCAATTTATTAAAGTGAAAATAAATCAGAAAGATACTTTATGACAAGTACGTCTTTAAACAAATTTAGATTTCTACATGTAAAATAACATAAAAAATGTATATAATAAAAAAGATAGATTATCTGACCAAAAGACTGATATTCAATTTAAAATTTCATATTTTACTTATTATTGTTGGCAGATCAAAATATCAAAAAGCTTAATATAAGAATGATGATAAGAGGAGAGGGAGAGGACGGAGAAAGTAGGTTCACAGGAACATTTTATCAATAATTTTGGAAAGACAGTATTTTATTTGATAAATTTTTTGTTTAAAATAAAATGCTATAGTTGTCAATTAAATTTTTAAATAACTAAAATAGAGAAAAACTATTATTTATTTTTAAAGATATTGAATATTATAATAATTTTATGAAAAAAGTTAATTATTTTGAAAGTTTATATGGACACACCTGAATTCTTTTTTATTTTTTTTATTTTTAATAGTCTTGAGAAATTTCATGCATAGTCAAAGTTCAACAATGTAATTTTTAGCCCAAGTAAATATGCATAAGGTTAAAGGCCCATAAATCAAGGACGCTTTTATGATAATCACACACAAGGCTACAGGAGGATAGACCACAGAAAAATCAGACGGTCGAAACAACACCGTCTGTGGCTCTGTGCGAAGAATTTGTGCGAACTGCGAACTCGCTGAGCGCATCTCTCAAGAAAAGAAAAAAAAAAAAAAAAAAGTAGAACAGTTTAGAAAAAAAATAAAAAAATAGTCCAAAAATAAAATAAAAATCGGGGTCAACAAATCAGAAAATAGAACCCCATAGATTAGAACCGATCAATCTTAGTTCTTGCACACACAATCGTCAATCGTCCATTCATCAGAATAATAAGCGAACAAGCCCAAAACCAAAATAGGATTTTTATTATTTCGTAATGGCAACACCTCTCTTTATTCCAATTCCAAGTCTTAACCCAATCCCAACGCATCAAATCAAACACGAACTCGAACTCCTGCTGCGCTTTTGTTTCACCAACCAATCTTCCTTTTGTTCTTTCCATCTCTATCCCTTTCTTATAATTATTTATTTTTTGCCCCGTCCCTTTTTCTTGCCTTCCGTTGTTCTTCACTATTCCCAGTATTTATTATTATTGTTATTTTTAATTTTGGTTAAATCTCACCTTTTATTCTTCCTATTATTATTCTCCAAGAACCAAATCTCGCCACTCGCCCATAATAATAGACTTCTCTCTTGAGCAGAGTAACCCTAGATTTGCCGATTTGCTCCTTTTCTCCCCATTAGTTGGTTGAGAGAGATCTAGGGTTAGTTTTTTTTTTTTCCTCTGATCGAGATGGATATAGGAGACGATGGGGATGGCGATGAGAAGATGAACACTCCGGCGGCGGACGGCGGAGGGAGCGGCGGCGGCGGCGCTGGAGGAAGCGGCACCGATCGTCCTACAAAACGCATGATGAAGAGCCCTTATCAGCTGGAGGTGCTCGAGAAGACCTATGCCAGTACGTTAATTTCTCTTGTCTTTCTCTCTGTGTTTATTTTTTATTTTTTATGATAATTTAATTGGATCGACGTAGAAGAAATCTTTCTCGTATTTTCTCTTCAGATATGGATAGAATTAGATAACTTTGGGTCTTGCTCAATCTGATCAACTCACAGGTCCTTATATCCTATTTTCCTTTTTTTACCTTTTCTCAAATTAAAATTTTTGTCCTATGATATTACAGTGGAGCAATATCCTTCTGAATCCCTTCGAGCAGAGCTGTCAGCTAAAATTGGGTTGAGTGATCGACAGCTCCAAATGTGGTTCTGCCACCGTCGTCTGAAGGAGCGAAAAGTTCAACCCGGTTCTGGCAAACGGGCCCGCAAGGAGGAAGAACAGTTGCCTGTCATGGCGCCGCCTCCTGTTTTGCCTCCAGCTATCAGCCATGATACTCTGCCTGCTGCTGTACCAGTACCGATACGAGGGGCCCACAGAGCAGCCTCGGCTGTGCCGAGACTTGGTCCACAGCGGTACTATGAACCACCAATGATGGGACCACCAGTGCCAGCTCGTACGCCACTCACTGATGCAGGACTGCGAGCTATCAGATTTGTCGAGAGGCAACTTGGTGAACCCTTGAGGAGTGATGGGCCCATACTTGGAACTGATTTTGACCCATTACCTCCTGGCGCTTTTGGAGCACCGCTAGGTATCCTTCTATTTTATTTTCTGAACTGTAGGAGGCTTCAAATGGGGGTCTACAGGTCACATCTTTAAGTATGTAGGTTGGGCAGTTACATAATGGTGATAAAGCAATGTGATTATTTACTATTTCTTTCTTTGACCTCTCCTGTTTCAGTTATATTTTCGTTACATTTCTGTAAATTAATTTTACTTCACTTTATTTTTACTTTTTCTGCCCAGAGCAACGACCATATGAAGGAAAGTTGTTCATCAGGCAAGATCCAAAAACAATAAAGGTATAATTTTTAACACCTGATTTATTCTGTTAGTCACCATTTACCCATAAATGCACCAAACCTTTGAATAATAGAAAAAAATTATCATTTTTTTCCCAGACATCAGCCTTTTTGCCCAGCATGGAACCACCACTGTTAGGTCCTACCTCCTACAGTGGCAGCAAGAGAAAATCAAGCTCTAGTAGCTCTCATGGTGTGCACGCTCAGCCAAGGGCACCTCAAGAGTACCAGTTTTTGCCAGAGCAACCGACTGCAATACCTGAGGCTTACGAGCGGGCCCCACCACGTTCCCATATCTATGACTCTCCAATTCAAGCCCCAGGTGGATCTCAGTACTTGCACAGTAACGAATCTAGTGTTCCGAGCTATACATTTCAGGGCCACATGTCTGGTGGTGGTGTGCTGACCCCACCGACAAGGGCACAAGTGTTCACTACTCCAGTTTCTGTGGATTACGAGGCAGTTCATGCTGGTAGCTCCTCTCATGCAAGGACTGTCAGTGAGGGTACACTTGTGGTAACCCCAGCTACTGGATCGGAGAGCTCGTACCTTGCTGGATTATCTGATTCTATGCGCGTTGAGGAGGATGCTTCACGTGCAGATCGAAAGCGGAAGGTATGAAGCATATTGGACTTTTCAGATGTTCATTAATCCGTGGATTGAGTATGCATCCTGAAAAAGTTGGTTGTTGCTCGTTTGGTAAATCGAGTATGCCAGCATAGTGCTATTTGGAATAGTAATAGGAAAGGTGGTGGAACAGTGCTATTCGTAATTAGAAGTAAAATGGTGCCATTCTTGCACTATTGAATATTGTTTGGTAAAATGTTAGTTGGCAGAGTAGTATATTGCATGAAAATTTCATTTTACATGATAAATATTAATATAAATTAAAGCTAAACTAAAGGATATGCAAATCAAGATCAACTAAATAAATTACTAAAAAAACTCGACTATCTGATAATATGGATTTTTTGCATATAGATTTTTTTATATTTGAAGTTCAGACTCTCTTCTGTAGAATTTTCATTCGTTTAATCTATTTTTTATTAAATGAGAAAGAATATGGAAATCCATACATGAAGATTGTTTCACCAAAGTAAAAGTTTTTTTTTTTTTTATAATGGAAGATACTACCCATTATATTAAATTAGTGCCACTTGACTAATTTAAAGATTACTATTCTAAAATGGAGTATTATTTCACCCTTTTGGTGGAATGATAGAATAGTACTGATCTGATGCTATTCCACTGCTTCCATATTCTTATTATGCACGATACCAAATGAGCCCTTTTGTTGGGTGTGTAGGCTTTTCACACAATGTTTGATTCTTTTATAAGGTTTTTAGTAGTATTTGAATATTTTGTTTCTTCTGGGCAGCATGAAGAGTTAAAAATTGCAAAGGAAGTAGAAGCTCATGAGAAGAAAATAAGAAGAGAACTTGAGAAACAAGACATGCTGAAACGAAAGGTACTGACTTTCTTGATTTTCAACTCTTTTAAGATATTTTTTTCCCTTTCATGTAACTTATTAGAGAGATTTCACAAAAATTGAAGTACTTTTTATGCTCCAGTGACAAGATTAGTGTAACTGGTAAAACTCTTACATTACATCAACTCCTAGGTTCCATTATCCAAGTCCAATTGTCTGCATCTGTATGTTAAAGTTTGGGCACATTTTAAATATTTAATTTGTGTTGATAACAATGCAGAGAGACGAACAGAAGAGAAGGGAGGCGGAGAAACAAGACAGAGAGAGAAGGAAAGAGGAAGAAAGGCTACTGAGAGAGAAGCAGAGGGAAGAAGAGAGGTTTCAGCGCGAGCAGCGGAAGGAGATCGAGCGCAGAGAGAAGTTCATACAGAAAGAATCCCGAAGGGTGAGCATGTCTTATTCATCCGTCATTATCCTTTTTAATATATTCGTTCTTTTTTATAGTCAAATGAAAAGTGAGTTTAAAAAATTGGGAGGTAATGGAATTGAATGAAAGAAAATGGAGGCTATTGTTTTCCACCACCATGTGTGATTGGTTGCTCAGTCCTTTCATTTCCTTTGATTACATCCTGATTTGACGGATACAAGTAAATACACTCTTGGAGATTGAAGGTAATTATTGATTACCCCTTACCACCTTAATTTGAGTCTCCGCTAAAATTTACAACCAGGCAAGGTGACTTAATTAATTTATCTTCCCTTCCCTTCCCTTCCCTTCAATTCCTTTCACTATTCTCAACTTTATTTCTTAGTTAAATAAGAATCCGACTTAACACTACTTGGGGCTTGCAGGTGGAGAAACAAAGGCAGAAGGAAGAGATGCGCAGGGAGAAGGAGGCTGCTCGTCAGAAGGCTGCCACAGAAAGAGCCACTGCACGCAGAATTGCCAAGGAATACATGGAACTAATAGAAGATGAGCGATTAGAGCTCATGGAGCTTGCTGCGCATGCCAAGGGCTTCCCTTCCATGTTAGCTCTCGACACCGATACCTTGAATGACCTTGACTCCTTCAGGAAGTTGTTGACTAACTTCCCTCCCGACTCAGTAAAGCTAAAGCGCCCTTTTGCTACTTTACCCTGGATAAATTCTGAGGAAAATGTTGGCAACCTTTTCATGGTACTATTTTTCATGTTCAACTTTCCCATTGCATATTGCATTCTTTGTTTTTAAGTTTGTCATTGATCTTGATGCTGATTTTTTCTTTTGCCTTGTGCTTTTGTATTGCATAACAATGTTCATGCATGTGTTTTGTTATTCAGGTTTGGAAGTTCTTGATGACCTTTGCTGACGTGCTGGGCCTTTGGCCATTCAATCTTGACGAGTTTATCCAGGACCTTCATGATTATGTATGATTTTTTTATTATTATTATGCTCTGTAACCATGTCCATTAGTTATGGCACAGTGATAACATGAAAAGTCCTCTTCTAAAATTTAACATCGAGTATCTCAACAATATTATGATAATGTATATTTGTAACAGGGATCAAGGCGCCTTGGAGAAGTTCATGTATCGATATTAAGACTAATTCTCAAGGATATTGAGGAAGTTGCAAGGGCCCCAGCTGTCTCGTCTGGAGTTAATCAGAGCTCGGCTGTCAACCCTGGAGGTGGCCATTTGCAGATTGTTGAGATGGTACCTCTGATCTACATTTATCTAAAAAACTAGTCAAATAAAACTAAAAAATATAATGTTGTTTACTTTGTAAATTCATTATAGGTTTCCTATCTCCATTTTGTGCTTTCCTTTTGGTTTCTTACCAGTGATTTTTGCTTCCAGGCACTTCTGTGGGGTTTTAACATACGCAACTGGCAGCGACACTTGAATAATCTAACATGGCCGGAGGTATTGCGGCAGGTTGCTATTGCTGCTGGGTTTGGGCCCAGATTTAAAAAGAAAAATGTGGAGGACATCTACTACCGTGACGACAATGATGTATGTTCATTTCTTCATATAAAACCCTCGAAATCTCCTCTTACTTGCAGAATATCAATCTCTATCATTTAAGGTTACTCTCAAAGCAAAAATTTTAAGTGCTGGATTGTTCGAGCTCAGTATTGTTTATAGTATATTGTATTCCCATCCGTGGACGAGGAGGATCCGTCTCTTGGTTTAGAGGGGACTAACTTAGAAGAGCACTTACAAATGATGGAAGAGATCAGGGCCATTGATGAGGCAGGAGGTCTTCTTCCTTCTTCTCTTCTGACTCATATAACACTGACTCTAGTCCACATTCACAAAGTCTCTCTAGTGCTTCTCATTGCTCTCGTTGCAGGAGTTGATTACTGTATGCTTGCTTACAAATGTGTTGTGTCTTAGACTTTTATCTCTAATACCTAGCACTTCTCATTGCTCTATATGCTGATTAATACTTTAGCTATATGATTCCAGGCTTGTCTGATGCCTGATGACAATGTAATCCTCTTAACTTCTCTTTTGTTGGTTGGTACATAAGTGTACCAAATAACATTGTAAAAAATAATTTGGTTTCATTATGAAACAGGTGGGCTTTCACCACTATTGTAAAAAAAAAAATAGTATATTGTATTTGCAAGAATTCTTGGGGTCATTTGTTGTAAAAGGGAAAAAAAAACAAGCATAAGCAAAAACAATCATAAATTGGATTAGGCTTTACATTACCTCTACAGTAGATATCGAGTACCTTTGCTTCTTAGCAATATAAGTAATGTTTATCGTGTTCTCCATTTTTGTCAGGGGCAAGATGGTGAGGATGTAATTTCTACCCTTCGTGATGGTTCAGCAGCAGAGCATGCTGTGGCACTGATGAGAGAACGGGGGTACAGCCACAGACGTAAGCGCCATCGGCTAACTCCTGGAACTGTCAAGTTTGCGGCCTTTCATGTTCTTTCTCTTGAGGGGAGTCGTGGTTTGACAATCCTTGAAGTAGCTGACAAGATTCAGGTATTTTTAACATAGGCAACCCGCTTCCATATGCACAGCTTTATATTTTCTTGGTATCTGCTTCTAAGGCAAAATATTATCCAATTCATACAGAAATCTGGCCTAAGGGATTTAACAACAAGCAAGACGCCTGAAGCGTCTATAGCAGCAGCACTGTCGAGGGACACTAAGCTATTTGAGCGTACAGCACCTTCAACCTACTGCGTACGTACCCCATACAGGAAAGATCCAGAAACAGCAGAGGAGGTGCTCTCGACTGCCCTAGAGAAGATTAAAGCATTTCAAAATGCGGCTAAGGATGCAGAGGATCAGGATGATGTTGTTGAGGCTGAGGCTGAGGCTGAGGCTGAGGCTGAGGCTGAGGTTGAGGTTGATGCAGATGCTGATGCTGATGCTGATGTGGACGATGTTGAGAGAGATGAGGATTCCGACTGTGATGATGATGCTGATGAACCTGATGGCAATGGTGTCGATAGTAGTTCTAAATCGGGTGATGGTAATGCCCTTGCATTACCTGAGGCAAACAGTACAGGTATTCTTGTTAATGCAATATTGTTGGTTGCTTATGGAAGTTGGCATTAATAATTCTTCACGTATCAGAAAATTCTCTGTTATGTATATTATATATGTATGCATGCATCTAACTACATATATTAGAATGTAGGCAACAATCTTCAAATTCAAGTAACAAAGCTCTAAACTAAGTTTAAAGGCTTTATTTTAGGCTTATGGATTGTTCACCTGCTATGTTTCAAACTATCTCCAATGTTGTTGGATTTCTGGAAATTTTCAGCTGAACTTTTGATGACGTTTGGTCAAACTATAACCATTTTTAACATGGAACAGGTACAGCTCCACTAGCAAGTCCATTGGAATGTACAAAAGGTTCTGAGGTGGTTTCTGAAGAGAAATCAAACATAATAGATGGTGTTTCTATCTCTTCACCTGCTGTGGTGACACCTAATGGGCATATAGATGTGGGAACTGGCGGTGCGGAAGAATTTGAGATCGATGAGAGCATTCCTGTTGAGCCATGGGTCCAGGGTCTTGATGAGGGTGACTATTGCTATCTTACTGTTGAGGAACGCCTTAACGCCCTTGTTGCCTTGATTGGCATTGTCATCCGAGGCAATTCCATCCGTAACATCCTCGAGGTTTCAAACTAGTATTCTTTACAAATTTGTTCATTCTACATTTAGTATTTAATTTTTGTGCTGCTTCTAATTTTCTTAAGCTTTGCAGATGGTCCCAAGGTGTATACTTATTGCTCAACTAATCCTCAATTTGACCTCGATATTATCCAAATTGGCGTCAGTTTACCCTGTTATTAAGTCCATAATTAAACAATAAGCAAATAAAACCCAAAATGGCTTTAGAGAGTATACACCAAATGCACTTCTACTATTTTGCCATTTTGAATCAGTAGATCCAATCGATGATACTTATATTTTCCTTCTTCAGGAACGCCTGGAGGCAGCAAATGCTTTGAAAAAACAAATGTGGGCTGAGGCACAACTTGACAAGAGGCGTTTGAGGGAGGAATATGCTACCAAAATTCAGTTCACTCCTTATGCTGGTGTTAAGCATGAAGAAGGCCAAGCTATTGATGGTACCCCAACTGGGGACAATCTAACAACACTTGTTCATAACAATATTGACACCTTAGTTGCTGTACCAAATCATGCGCCTGCAAACACTGATGAACCTGGCAATGTATCTGCTGAGAGGAGTGGATGTGTAGTGCAGGATACGACTCAAAACTTTGACGCGCTGGCCGTACACCAGTATGGGCATGCTGAGAAGACACGGTCTCAGATGAAGGCATACATTGCCTACAAAGCAGAGCAGCTGCATGTGTATAGGTCGCTACCTCTTGGGCAGGACAGGAGACGTAACCGATACTGGCAATTTTCGACTTCAGCTTCTCCTTATGATCCTTGCTCTGGGAGGATCTTTTTTGAATCAAGAGATAGCCAATGGAGGGTTATCGATTCTGAGGAGGTATCTATTTGTTCACTAGAAAACTATTGAATACTTTTCTTTTTCTTTTTAATCTATGTTTTATCTTTATTTATATATTTGACATTTTGTCTGATCGATTGATGTACATTTTTCTTGCATTTCCCTTTCTTGATGTTTCAATCTATTTTCAATTATATGAGGTTGAAGACCATTCTCTCCCCTTAAATTGGGAATCAAAGCAAATTGGGTTAATTTGGATATTGTTGCCTATTTCACACTTTTTTTCTCTCATTTTCCTCAAGGAAAGTTTGGTTTACCTAGTGGTTTCCTAATAAAACGCAGGTCTTTGATTCTCTCATGTCCTCACTTGACACACGTGGCATCCGTGAGTCGAACCTCCATTCTATGCTTCAAAGGATTGAGCCAACCTTCAAGCAAGCGAATAAGATATGGAGAGAAGCAATTGGCGAATCTGTGAAAACTGATTTAGGTCAAGGAATAGATTCAAGCCCAAACTCGAGTAACTATTTGGACAGCCCAAGAAGCAGCATGCTATCTAGCAGTTCTGATGCTATGGATGCTGCGCAAGTTTCTGACTCATTCAAAATCCAGATTGGTCGTACCAGTTCAGAAAGGCTGGATATCTCCAAACGGTATGGAGGATTTGTGCAGTGGTTATGGGCTGAGTGTTACAATGCCCGTGTGTTGTGTGCGGTACAGTATGGGAAGAAGCGGTGCTCTGAGCTTTTACAGGTATGTGAGATCTGCTACCGGACTTACCTGGCAGAAGACAATCACTGTCCTTCATGCCACGAGGACTTTAAGTCTTATATCAACTTTTCAGAGCATCTGTTAGAGTGTGAAGAGAATATGAGGGTCCCCAAGATTAAGGAAGTGCCAAATAAAACTACAATAGGAATGGAGCTTCTCAAGGCACAACTTGCTTTTGTTGAGGTATGTTTAAGGATCACTTTCATTTATTCTTCATTTTACCTATCTATTTTGCACATTAAACTTCAGTAAAAATACTATTAGAGTAACGTGTTTTATCGATTTTTATATTACTACTTGTTTAACTTTTTAAATTTTGTAGGTATCAGTTCCAGCTGAAGCACTTAAGCCCAATTGGACGGATAGTTATCGAAAATCATGGGGATTGAGGTTGAGCAATTCCTCTTCTCCCGAGGACGTGTTCCAGGTAATGTTTGCTCCTATTCTATTTTAATCCAAAGGGTCTGATTAAACCTGATTGTCATTATGCAAAAGCTAGAATGGAAATTAGGAATAATGATGGGTTGTTGTATTGTCAGTTATTGACTTTACTGGAGCGGGCAATTAATGAAGACTACTTAGCTTCTAACTTTGAGACCACTGCTGAGCTGCTCGAGGCTGCTGGGGTACCCAATGTTGTATCGTCTTCTGGATTGGTTACTGTGGTACCTTCAGTGCCCAACACTGTAGCAGCTGTTGCCTTTAGGCTCTATTACTTTGATGCCTCCATATCTTATATGCCCCTTCAAAAGACAGACTCTCAGAGGAATAGAGATGACAATGGGTTCATGGTTAGTTTTTATATTTGTGTTTTTCTTTGAAGTACTATTTGAGAAGGGTTCTTTGGTTACCAAGTTTCCCCTTGAATGGTAAAAGTGGAACCAGACCCTCCAACAAACATGGTACGTAACAGGTCAGTTCAAATCAGATGTAGATGTGCTGCAATGTATTTGGTCGTCAATTATTATAGCAAGGAGCTAGTTTGGTACTTCTATTTTGCACCTGAGACGGTTTATTGTCTCTAATCTATAATCAGTGATGGGGTTAAAGTTATGCAGATTATCTACCAGCCATAATGACCTTTTTGTTTGGTTCAGATCTTAAGAAGTATATATACCTGCAAATATTATCCTTCTTTGACTATTGTACTTTTTTTTTAAACCCCCATCTAATCCATTTTCCTTGTCTAGAATCTTCCACCCAGATATTCAGTTGTAAAGACGGTCAATGAGCTAGATGGGACACAATCTCTTGATCCACTAGATGGCCATAGATGGCTTGATTCCATTGGCAGTGGCCGCAGGGGCCGTGGGCGTGGACGGGGACGTGGCAGTGGTGCTATGACTGGCGGACGGGGCCGTGGCCGTGGTGGTCGTCCACCCAAACTAGTTGCTGGCCCATCTCGTGGGGCAGAGGATACAGATCGCAACCCTTACTTGAAGCCCAAGAGGAGTTACACAAGAAGGGGTGGTCGCCCACGTGGCGCCAGTAGCAGCAGTACTGCCAGAGGCCGCAGAAGGGGTCGCCGTAGCACGAGGCCTCGTCAGGGTGGTCGGGCTGGGGCCATCCCGAAAGAAAGCTTGCTTGGTAGGTTTAACATTATTAGTAACAGTAATAGCAAAATGGATACTCCTGGGGTGGATGTTTCTAGAAGCTCTGGAGAGGAGGAAGAGGAAAATTGGGGACTTCAGCCAAGAGAAAGGGATTATGTAGTTGAGGCTGAGAATGACAGTTCAGATGAAAATGGAGAGGAAAATGGAGAGATGTTGGCTGATGAGTATGTTGACAGTATGCCCCACCAGTATGCTGGGGAGTATATTGCTGGTGAAGCGATGGATGAGAGTGAAGAGGAAGAAGAGGACATTGATAATGATGATGATGATGCTGACGTTGAGGGCTATGCTGGTGGTATGCACTATGCCCATGCAAGGGAGGATAATGGTGCCGAGATGATGGATGAGGACGGCGTAGACGATAGTGATGCGGCTGGGGATGGGGATGATAATGTTGATGTTGATGATGAAGCTGATGAAGGTGATGATGGAGGGTACTCTGATTACAGTGATTAGGGAAAATTGAGATAAGATGTAGGATGTATCTTTTTCATTCTCTGGTTAATTTTTTTTTCGGGAGAGAAAGATAAAGAGGGTCCTGGTAGCCGTTGCCAAGGTTTGGGAGAGAGAGACAGAGAATGAGGAGAGCCATTTTTCTCTTTATTTTAGCGGAATTTGTTTAATGGTGGTTAGGCCTAGGGAGGCCAGCTTCTGGTCTATGTTTTATGGAATCTGGGAGTCTCTGGTGTGTGTAAAAAAATGCAGCGATTCAATTTTGTGTGTCCGGGGTCACAGATATTGAGGTTATCTGCGTTAAGCTATGTAATACTAATCATCCGTATATATTATATCTTGGATGTGGATTGAAATAGTTAGTTTAGCCAGCAGTCTTCGGTTTTACTTGTACTGAAACTTTCCTGTGTTGTCTAGTGATTCCACTGGGGAGGTGCTTGCTGTTGTGGTCAGCAGTCCTAGCAGCCTCCGAGGACTAATGCTGTTCTGCTTCAGGAGAGACGTACCGATCTCGTGTCACATAATTTCTGCAATGCACTGGAGGGTATTGACTGAACGGATAATGTTAAGAAAATTTTGAGTGAGCGGGTAATGTCAAGAAAATGTCTATACCTGTAGTTTATTAAATGGATAATGATCCATATATAATATATAACAAATTCATCTTCTCTAGTCGTCTTTATGGATTTTTTATGCACTTTAAAATACATTCACCAATTGTGTTAATGTACACTTTATTTGATATATATATATTTGGAGATGGGCTATGGTGCATTGCAATGCGGGTTTGTGCATTGCAATGCGGGTTTGTGCATTGGATCATAAATCTAAAATTCAAAATCCAAATGGCCGATCCAAACCGTTCATCTTGTTCTCCATATTAATATGTGCTTGGAGACCAAATTTTACATTTTTCTGAATTTTTTTACTATTTATTAAGTATTTTACAATATTGTTGATCCAACGGTGGCTGCTGATTTTACTGTTTTGTTAAGCCACCGTTGGATCAACAATTTTGTAAAATACTTAATAAATAGTAAAAAAATTCAGAAAAATATAAAATTTGGTCTCCAAGCACATATTAATATGGAGAACAAGATGAATGATTTGGATCGGTTATTTGGATTTTGAATTTTAGATTTATAGTCTAATGCAGAAATCCCTTCATGCATTGCAATGCACCATAGCCCATCTCTATATATTTGTATAGTCATAATTATTGATAGTTGTCACGCGATTTTGATCAAATAAAAATACGATTTGACAGCTGGCGATGGTTTTCTTATCTGTCAAACACGTAATTTAAAATCTTTAAATATTAATTTAACATTGTTCAATCTTCAATGTACATGAGGATTACACCTGTGTACACTCAAGCTATCACTTAAACGCACTCTTCTAAAAAAAAAAAAAAAAATTCCCCAAAAATAGATAATTTTTTTAAAAAAAAGATTAGAAACTACATAATATTCTAGATCAAATGCATCCTTAATAGGATATAAATATAAAAAAATTAGAATGATCATTTTAGTACCCGTGCTACAGTGTTGCGCTATAGTACCGCACTCCTATAGTAATCGTGCTACAGTACCCGCACTTAGAGAAATAATATATTATGGTCTCCACTAATTATATAGTCTCAACTAATTATTATTCTAAAATTACAGCAGCATCATTTCTCTATGGTCCCTACTAATTATATAATTTCTCTTTTACAATCTTCGCACTCGTTCTCGCGTCAACTTTTCTTTAACAAAAATGGTTGACTTTATAGGAATAAATACCTCAATGCATAGATATAAATACTTTTAGTACTTAAATATTAATGCTTTCAGTGTCATACGTAAAAAATACTTAGATATATATACCTTCGTAGTTATAAAATACTTTCAACGTCATATGTAAAAAATACTTAGATATGTATACCTTCGTAGTTATGAATACTTAGAAGATAAGATATTAATACTTAAAAAATATTAATATTTTGATGCGTGACTTGTTATGATTATCCTTTTTGGAGTTCTCCAATTATCCTCGCGTCAGCCTTCCTCTAAGAAAAATAGTTGATCTCATACGTATAAATATTTCAATGTATAAGTATAAATACTTTCAGTGTCATATGTAAAAAATATTTGCAAGTATAGGTATAAATACTTGTACGGCGAGGTATAAATACTTGCACAACGACGAGTCTAAAGGTACGTCGTCATGGATCTCATTTGAAAGAAAATATTACGTAGATATTAATAATATGGAAAAAAATTAAATTGTGAAAATTTTGCAGTCCCTGCAGGAAGTTATCTTTCTGCATTTGATTTTCGGTAGTTCCCCCGCGGGTACAGTGATGTGGGTACTATTATCTTCGCGCTATAGTACCCGCACAATAAATAATTGTTCACCTCATAGGTATAAATACTTTCGTACATAGGTATAAATACTTCCGTGCATAGATATTAATACTTTAGGAAAAAATTCGAATTGTGGAGCTTTTGCGATCCCCACATTTTTTCACATTTAATTTTCGGTGGCCTCCCCGCGGGTACAGTGCGGGTACTGTTATCAGCTTCTAAAAAATTAATTGACAGAAGGCATAAAGCGAATAATTAACTGATACGTTGTAACAAATTTGTGAAACTAAATTACAATATTTAGAGTAATGTTGGGGTATTCTTAAGCTCACCAAGCCTCTTCTGAACTTAATTTTAAAACTTATTAAATTGATTTCAAATGATAAATTCAAAATATTATAACCAATCTACTTTACGAAAATGTGTTTATATGCAAAATTATAAATTTCTAAATTAATTTTGTGTAAAGTTAAGTGATCAACAAATTTTTTTTTTATCATTTTTTATCGCTTGACTTTATACTAAATATTTTAAAATTTCTTCAATTTTACATAAAAATATACCACTCGTTAATTACATTGGTTTTAACCAAGGATTTAAATAGTGATTATCGCGTCATCGGAAAGACTAAAAAAAAAACTATTTGTAGCTACAGTAAAAGCTATCCTACATAGCGTTTTTTTATTTAAAAAATTATATTTTATATTTCTACTAATTATCAACATTATCTAAAGTTTCATAGAGTAATAATTAACACGAGATTGGTTAAGGAATTAGAATATTTATATTGAACATGTACAAAGTCCAAATTGCTATTCAAAATATCCCCAATAATATAATTAACTATCTATCTTTTTTTTTCATTCAAAATAACCTAAGCATCATAGCATAAACTATATATTTTTTCCTATTAAAAAAAACCTAAACATCATGAAATAAACTAACTTTTTCTATTTAAAAACAAAATCAATATAAACTTTGAAAAAATTGATCTTTAAAATTAATTTTCAATTTAGATCTTTATATAATGTAACATGGCGTGCGCTATAGCACGTAGCATTTAGCGTAGATAGTGGACCGCTATTACCACTACCGATTTTTTTATTTATATCCAAAAATTAAATCAAATTACAAAAAATAACCGAAGCACCGTTGAATTTCGAAAACTACCCAATCCGGTTACCCAGTAATCGGATTTTTTTTTTCCGGTTACCCAATTCCCGGAATTGAAAAAAATGTCCGGTTATTGGCTAACCGGAAATATGGTTTTGGTCCGGTTATCTAATAACCGGTTTCTTTTTTTTTTCTTTTTCTTTAAACTCATTTTTTTATAACCATATTTATATGTATATGTATATGTACCGAATTTTTTTATTAATATCCAAATTTTATATTAAATTTAAAAAAATATTCGAATCGGTTGGTGTTTTCGAAATCTACCCATTCCGGAAAAAAAATTTCCGGAATTAAACTCTATTTCCGGAAAAAAAATTTCGGAAACTTGGTTCTAACTCCGGAAATTTTTTTTCCGGATTTAGGATTTTTTTTTTTTTTGAATCCGGAAAAAAAAATTTTGGAGTTAGGAATTATTTTTTATTTTTTTATTTTTTGCATTAAAATATTAGAAATATTGAATATATTTCTTTGAAAATAGATAGAATACAATATAATTTGATTTATTAGAAAGACTGCACCAAATAACCCGGATCAATATTTTTCAGATCGGATTTTTCGCGGCTGTAAGAAAAATTAATATATTTCTTTATGTGTTATTGGAGAAAAATAAAAATAATTAGATTCTGAGTTATTGATCCCGGTTCAAAAGTCACTTCTAGGTAATCCAGAAAATATTGTGACCTTTCTAGTACATTTAATTTATAAAAAGTTGTATCTATTTTGAGAATTCTTTTTGAAAAACAATAATTAAATAAATTAAAGTTTTTGATTTTTTTCAAAAATAGATACAACTTTTTATAAATTAAATGTACTAGAAGGATCACAATATTTTCTGAATTACCTAGAAGTGACTTTTGAACCGGGATCAATAACTCAGAATCTAATTATTTTTATTTTTCTCCAATAACACATAAAGAAATATATTAATTTTTCTTACAGCCGCGAAAAATCCGATCTGAAAAATATTGATCCGGGTTATTTGTTGTAGTCTTTCTAATAAATCAAATTATATTGTATTCTATCTATTTTCAAAGAAATATATTCAATATTTCTAATATTTTAATACAAAAAATAAAAAAAAATAAAAAATTTCTGTTTTCAAAAAAAAAAAAAAAATTTCTAAATCCGGAAATTTTTTTTCCGGACTCAGCAAAAAAAAAAAAAAAAAAAAATCCTAAATCCGGGAATTTTTTTTCCGGAGTTAGAACCAAGTTTCCGGAAATTTTTTTTCCGGAAATAGAGTTTAATTCCGGAAATTTTTTTTCCGGAAAGGGTAGATTTCGAAAAAACCAACCGATTCGGATATTTTTTTAAATTTAATATAAAATTTGGATATTAATAAAAAATTCGGGTATATGTATATGTAATTTTAAATTTCAGATTTGATTTACAAATTGTTTTTGTGTAAATTTGATAAATCTAAATACGAATTTTATTTTATATGTATATGTGTATGTGTATGTGTATGTGTATGTATATGTGTATGTGTATGTGTATGTGTATGTGTATGTGTATGTATATGTATATGTATATGTATATGTATATGTATATGTATATGTATATGTATATGTATATGTATATGTATATGTATATGTATATGTATATGTATATGTATATGTATATGTATATGTATATGTATATGTATATGTATATGTATATGTATATTCACTGTGCAAAACTCCCACTGAAAATTATACATTTAATATATAATTTTAACAAACAAAAAAAAATTATAAAACAGATTTAAAAAAAAAATCCGTACAACTCATAATTAAAATTTCAGTGGCGCTAATATATATAATATATATAGTGTATATAGATTATATAGAATATTAATAAAAAAAATATTCGGACAGAATATATATAGAATATATATAGTGTACATTCAAAAAAAAATTATTCACTATACAAGAAACATTGAAACTATATAGACTAGAAAATTTATACAAGTCGTATATATAATATACAAGAATCAAGATGGTAACAAGAAAGTTATTCTAGTATAGTGGTTAGGGTACTTGGCTCCCACCCAAGTGACATGGGTTCAAGCCGCAAGCCGCAGTGGGAGCAAAAAAATTTCTCTTTTTTCGGAGTTCATGAGGAAGAAATGGACCAAGTTCATTTAACTTGAATCGGTGCGATAGATCTCTCCATTTCCTACAGTAATGGACACGTCCATTGCCGCCGTTTGAACTAGAAATGGATTCTGTACATAAAAATTGTGCACACCGATCATGAACCATCAAATCCGAAAAAATTAATAAATGGTTCTTTGAATGGTTGTGATTTATTTCGACCAAAAAATTGTCCAACCTAGTTGTATAAGATCCGTAAACAACTAAAAATGCATGATTTTGCTTTGCATCTCCCATTTCCACTATACAAGATTATTGTTTTGCAATGCATCTCCAAAAGATACATTTAAAAAATCTCCAAAACAATGAATCTCAATTAAATACGTTTTATAAAAATAAACATCGTATTTATATCTATCAAATTTACAAATAAAATTTGTAAATAAAATCTGAAAATTAATTTAAAAAAAAAATTGACCTCCATGATACAGAAAAAATAATTTTATAATTTCAAATTATGCGTTTTTTCTGAAACATGAAATTAATTTTCGGAACAATTCATGTTATTTTTTTTAAAAAAACCAGAATATAGTTATAAAAAAATATGGTTATAAACATATACATATACATATACATATACATATACATATAAATATGGTTATAAAAAAATGAGTTTAAAAAAAAAAAAGGTTATTGGATAACCGGACCAAAACCATATTTCTGGTTATCCAATAACTGGACATTTTTTCCAATTCCGGGAATTCGGTAACCGGAAAAAAAAAATCCGGTTACTGGGTAGTTTTTGAATTTCAACGGTGCTTCGGTTATTTTTTTGTAATTTGATTTAATTTTTCGATATAAATAAAAAAATCGGTACCACTATAACGGTCATAGCTGAAATAGCGCACTTTTATCCTATAGCTTAGCGTTCAAGGTCCTAAATCGCTATAACGTGCTATTTAGAACGCTGATTTTAACGATTTTGATTAGCCATTTTAAGCCAATCCAATAAATTTTAAAATTAAACTCATCTACTTAAAAACACTCTAATTCTACTCCAATATTTATAATGAATTTGTATACTAATTGATATATATAATAGACAAGTATACAGTACATGTATTCAATGGGGCAAAATTTGATTGGATTTACCTTAATAAGCACATGAACAATGACGCTGGGTACTAGTGCAGGTTTCACAATAATATTCCATATCGTTTACAGCCCTAATAACTATGCGCAGCTCTTTAAAATTGGTGCTCTAACTGTAAAATCAACAAATATAGAAAGGGTCTTCTGCCGGTGCAAAAACGACATCCTGTTACAGAAACACAGCCTACGTACGTTTCAAGTTCAAACTACGGATGCTCCAGCGATGATGAAAACGGATCATATGCTAGTGAGACCGTATTCTCTATTAAACGAACACTTCAAACAAAACCTAAATCTCATACCAAGTATGAAGTATATCCTTATTGTCAAGTAATCTTTTGGGTTTAACATCTATTAAACAACTACATATAAATTAACAGTTTTGTCATGTATCATTCAAAGAAATGAATCACTACCAAATATATAGATAATATCTATTTTTTTCAATTTGGTTACAGAAACATAGCGAGCAGAAAACTATTGACAGTTTTGGTGTTCGAAATGACCACATCAACAAAAAAACAAAGAATGCACTAGCTATTAATAATAAATTTATTCAAAATTCTTACACATCAACACAACTCTAGTATTACAAAAACTAATGAGAAAACACATCGTAATTGCAAACTGAATCTCACAACTAGAGATATAGACATCTGGAACTTCTTTTCCCTTTCTTTCTGATAACATCTGGAACTTCTTTTCCCATTCTTTCTTTCTGATAACACAGAAATCTGATATCTGTTACTGACCCAGTAACCTCTTGATGCCAGTTTTTTGGTCTGAAGTAAGCCGATTAGGGAACTTAATATCAAACTTGATCCTCAAATTACCCTTTTTGGTGGGATCCTTGGGTATGGGCATTCCCTCTCTAGGTACAACCTCCTCATAATCTGGACTAATAACTGCATTGACTGGTACAGTAAGGGTACGTCCATCCAATGTATTTATACGAGCAGTATAACCAGTGAGAGCTTCAGCAAGAGAAATCTTTTGTGTAGTGACAAGGTCATTACCGTCCCTTGTAAATACAGGATGGGGCTTTTCATCAATTATGAAGACTAGGTCGGCGGGGACAACATTTGGCTGCTCATTTCCTTTCTCCGGAAATGTGATTTTCGTGCCTTTTTTCCACCCTGGCTTGACCTCAATTGTCAGGATTTCTTCCACCGGCATGGTTTTCCTGAAAAGATGCAGATGTTTACATTGTTTAGCAACCAAAATACATCCATTTACACAGGCAAGAAAGAAAAAAATTTAATCCCTCATACTTGCAGTTAACTCCTGCAGTCTTTGCAGGCAACATACTTTCTGAACAAGAAGCTTAATTACTTGATTAAACATTTTGATAAGTTCATCTTGTGTTCAGGGTGGAATTAATAATAATTTTTAAGGTCAAAACTGTCAACTTCCAACAAGCATACAGTATCTAAATGTGTTAATATAAGACACTATATGAGAAAGGTTGGGGATCATCTAACAATAATGTAAGCATAAATTGCAAAATGGCCACCTACATTCCTCATTGGAACTACAAGTATGAAGCAAATAGAAATAAAAAAAGAAGAAGTCACACATACCCACTTGCATCAGCAATCTCTCTAGAGATCTTCATTTTCTTCGTAGTCCCCTTGTACAACTCCTCAAGGCTACACGGGAGTGTTCTCTCAATAGGCGGTGCTTTCATCTGCCTATTCATGTTCATGTGCATTGGTCCATCGGCCCCACTAAAAGCCGAGCTGAATAAGTCGTCCGCAAACAAGCCACCACCACTGGAGAACCTCATCCCAGTTGGACCACCTCTCATGCCGCTACCGCCCATGTTTGCAAACGGACTTGATGAGCCGAAAAATTCAGCGAATATGTCATTGGCATTTCTCGGGTTGAAATGGAAGGTGGTGGTGTGCCCATCTGCCCCACCTGGAAAGAACGAGGCCCCACCAGCGCCAGGTGGCGGCACCCCACCTGCGCCAGGTGGCGGCACCCCACCTTTAAGGCCCTCTTCACCGTATTGGTCATAAATTGCACGCTTCTGCGGGTCACTCAGCACCTGCCAGAAAGGAGAGGCATGTGTTATTAACCTTTTCACAGTTGGAATATGAAAAATATTACTTGAAACAACCAAAAAGGATTATTTACATACCCAGCCAAATTGCCGCAACACTCATGGCCAAATTGAAATTGGTTGTTTCTGGAATTTTATCAAGGGGCAATTTCCAATAGTAATTCATCCAAAACTCATTACAGAATTAATGTTTATTCTAAAAAAATATGAGGAGCTTACAATTCCAATCAGGATAACACATCAACACAGATTGAAACTGTAAGTAACCAACAATGAGTTGCTACTTCATTAAAATTATTACCAATACCAAAGCATATATTGGACAACCAGTAACATAACCCCAATTGACAAGATTGTTTATCATCTTCTTTTCTTTGTTTGAAAAGGAAGGCAAAGAGTACGAATCTAGTTTGCAAGAATTAGTAAAGGAAAATTATAAGAAAGCAAGCAAGAAAGAAAGATTACCTCATAAGCCTCAGAGATCTGCTTGAACTTGGCCTCGGCCTGAGATTTGTTATTGGGATTCTTGTCGGGATGCCATTTCATAGCCAATTTACGGTAGGCTTTCTTCAAATCATCGTCTGTTGCGTTTTTATCTACCTGCAAGGTCTTGTAATAATCCACCCCCATGCTTTTAGATCTATCTATTTACTTATCTACACCTCTGGTTTTTCTCCTTTCTTTCTTCTTTGCGTCTCGGTTCTCACTCTAAGGTTGCTTTGGTTGGTGTGTGTTTCGTTTTTGCAATGTGTTGCGAGGAGAGTGGGGCGGTAGATGCGCATACATAGAACCAAGAGAAAGGTCTGGAGAACAGGTAAGGATTTGCGAAGAGTCTAGTTGAGCTCCGAAAATTGTAGAAGTTTCCAGAAACCGGGTATATTTTCTTTGCTTGATTAGTTGATTTTCTGAGTATACATCCCGCATTTGCCTAAGGTTACAATCTTTGAATTTTGGATCGAGACCATCCGATTTGAATCTGTCGATTGAGATTGCTTTGCGATTCGAATTCATGTCTCGGAATACGTGCACTACTTCCAATAGATTATCTCGGATTTGAATCGGACGGTTCTGATTTAAAATTCAAAGATTGGGTTATTTCACGAATTCAGTGAAGTAACCCAATCTTTGGGTTTTAAATTGGGACCGTCTGATTTGAATCCGAATAATCTATTGAAAGTGGGCGCACGTCTCTTGAGACATGAATTCAAATCGCGAAGCAATCTCGATCGACATATTCGAATCGGACAGTCTCGATCCAAAACTACATATATTAAGTTACTTTAGGGGACCCGGACCCTTCACTGGATCTGAAGTTCTGAACTCAAGTTAGAAGGTCCAGGATTCCAGGCAGAAGCAAATGCTGATTTTCGAATTGTACCCCTTGCAGAACTTGAATGAATCCCTAATACAAGATGATTAAAATACTTCTCGACATAATTAATAAAATATCTGTAAACTGTAAGTTCTGCGAGTACCTTGTTTTTTTTTTTTTTTGCCAGTGAGTACTGCGAGTGTTACTTGGCCGTAAACTAGCACTCTATATAAATATTACTTAAGATGGTAATATTTTTATTTTTCTTTATTTATTGATTTTCTTTTTCTAGTAGAATCACTCAAGTCAATAATATTACCCACTTTAATAGTGAGGGAAATAAGAAATATTTTAAGCAACAAGATAAATGGCGAAGTTATATTGAAACGCAGATAGTCAATTGTCTACTCTTTAAATTTGAAAATCGAATATAGATTTATGAATAATTGGGTTGTTGTCTACTTATGTAGAAAATTTTGTAAGTCTTAGACAATCCAAAATATAAATTGATTAATTTACGATAGTTTCCAATCCGCTAGGTGTATTAATAATAATATTTTTAACTATCATTGATAAAATTCTTGACTACGTCTATGAACAAGATATATAAAAAGATCATTTCGAAGCAAATATTGTCATCTTGCAAAACACTATATTATTAAAGACTGATCATATTCATTCAGAAATTACTTGGTTTGATCCAGTCACCTCTCTCCTTCCCTTCCATCCTCTTAACTCTTCTGGGACATACCCTTAAGGCTGTGCTCCAAAACGCAGAGGGAAACCCCTCATTAAAGGGAAGGGAAGGAACGAGCGACGGAGGTAGCCAACCCTCCAAATAGTGTTTCTTACACCTCAAATCGGAGGGTACAGATCTGGCCAAAACAAAGCACGACAGTCTCCTCTCTCCCCCTCTGCACAGTACCGCCTACCTTCCGCTCCC
Organism: Carex rostrata; assembly: GCF_964058835.1. Lineage (NCBI taxonomy): Eukaryota > Viridiplantae > Streptophyta > Magnoliopsida > Poales > Cyperaceae > Carex > Carex rostrata. The sequence continues at coordinate 7,654,219 of NC_135926.1, forward strand.
TCTTCAGTTCTCTCCTTCTGGAACAGGGGAGGACCGTCGGTCAGATACGGTCTGGCGATCTCTTCCCCTCCGCACAGTATTTTTCTCCTCCCTTCACTCCTCGTACCTTTAATTGGAGCACGCCCTGAGAGAGATAGATAAGTATTAAACATAAAACAATTACATATGTAATTAATATAATTTAATTTTCAAACTCTCGTAAAGAGTAAAAACTAAAATGAGAACATTAGGAAAAAGTTTGTAAATATGAACGAACAATTAGAGCAAAATAAAATTTAAAATTAATCAATGTCAAATAGTGCTGACTGACACATATGTGACGTTTGGGTGACTTTGCGAAATATTTTAAGAATACGTATTTTGGGATTTTACAGGGCAATAAATGCTATTCAGCAGCCTTTAAACGCAAAGGCCGAAAGTAATATCCAAATAAATTAGAGGGCTGAGGATTTGGGCTTTGGGCCCATGTTTACCAAGTTGCACATTTACAAATTGGTCTGAATTGACAAAATACCACAAGTGTATTTTTGTGCGAAGAATAATAACGCGTTTAATAGTAAGTATTATGAATTTTGTCTACAAGATATGTCGCATTGAGCAATATCTGCATGTAGTTCTGATAAAGTAATTGCTAATATGTAATTACAAAAACTTGCTCATTTTTTTTTTTACCATAAGTTACAATAATAGATGAAGTAAACACTTAAAATATGATGAAAGCACACAATTAATTAATCCAGTTAGTTAAGCATTTCATTTGAATGCTACTTAGTTCCGTCACAATTTTTTTTTTCCGATGAATATGAACAGTTTTTCTACAGTCAATAATGTGCTTACACCGATCTCAACACGGAGAGAAGAATGCGGCGGTGACAACAATATGCATTCACAGTCACATATGATACAATCAAACTCCTATTAAATTGTATTTCAAATGGAATCAACAAGGACATCACAACAGCATAAAACAAATCCTCTTAATCGATAAATTAAAAACCGTGAATAAAACATGTCTACAAAAAAAATGCTGCAATAGAAGAACACGCCAAAATGTGAAAAATTTACATACATTAATTACTAAGAAGGGATATATCTAGCATGGGATGAGATCAATGAAGCACTCCACCACTTTGACTGGAGCCTGAATCAATTCCATTGCAAAGTTGGCCAACAGTGCAAAGCAAGCACAGCAGGGGCACAAACAGCTGAAAATGAACCTGTATAATGAACCAGCAAATTGAATTATTCTAATTTGCAATTTTCTTTGCACTGGGAAGATGTTTGGAATCATTTAATGCTAACAAAATAAAAAGAGATGCAGCTTATATTTAATTGACACTGAATTAGGCGAACAACCATAGTTGGCACATTTAAATATAACCAATGAGGAGATCTTTTTTTAGAAACCCTAAATAAATAAAAAATTATCAAACCAACTTGGTTACTTTGGTTGGTTTTTACAAAAACCATAAGAACTAAGATGTCATTTCAGTTCGAAATGTTTTTTTTTTTTGAACTGAGATGTCATTTTGGTCCAAGCCGTTTTTACATACTTCAATCAAAAAATAATGTAGTTGTTGGATAAAACTTGTGAAAACACCTCGGACCGAAATGACATCTCGATCCCGAAAAAAAAATATTTCGGACCGAAATAGCATCTCGGTTCTTATATTTTTTGTAAAAACCAAAGCAATCAATTTGGTTTGGTAATTTTTTATTTATTTATTTATGGTTTCTAAAAAAAAATTCCAATGATGGTATATAATTGAGCATGTTGTAGGATTTTATTTCTTATTTCTGAATATAGGAACTACATGCATGATGCATGTACCAATTTTGAATGATCAGAATCTCATACAGTAACAGAGGAGAATATAAAATTATAAATATATGATGCATGGGCAGAGGAGCTGATGCTATTTGAAAAGTTTTATCTGGTATACACATTGTACAATTTTCAATGGATTAGAGTGAGAGATAGAGAGAGAGAGGGTATACCCAATTAACCAGACGACAGTGCCGATGAGGGAGAGGATGAGGGAGAGAAGAGCAAAAGGCAGAGAAATCACAAAAGCTAAAGGTCTGCAATCTGCCATTGTTCAGAACTAAATCATTATTTTTCTTTTCAAAACCAATTATGCTCTGGTCCTCTCCATCAACCCCTCCGTGTCAACGGTCGCTGTAACCTTCCATTTCTATATTTAGCTTTTAGTTTGCATAGTTAGCGTGTTGCAGGCCCGGATTTATGTGTTTTTTTTTTTTTGTGGCAAAAAAATCCGTAAGCAGTTTCATTGAAACAAAATAGCTGTTACATAGATTTAGACAACAAGTGTCTGTGAAAAATACATAGTTAAACAAAACAAAAAAATACACAGGGGTATGTGCATCCTGTGAACGCAATGTGATCATCCTTGCTTGATGAGAGTGATAGGAGTCTTGCGATAGTGTTATCTGTACGCATATCATAGTCGAGAAAGAACTGAATCCAAACCAGACCGAGAACTGAATCGACTGGACCAAGACAATTACCCCTAAGTTGAATAGGCACTGAATCAAACCAGACTGAAAACTAAATCAACTAGTCCAGAACAGTCATCTCGAAACAGAAAAATAAGAAGAAGAAGCGAAAAACACAACAAAACACCACAAAACACCATTATCACAACAACTGACATTTATTTCTCTGAACAATTATTATAATATAAAGTAACTATATGTATAACTTGTTTCATCCACTCTTTCGTTGTCAAAGAGGGGAAGAAGAGCTCAAGAGAAGGTAAAAAAAAAAAGCGAACCGCTGATATTGGAGAATAAAAACCGGGTGTGAAGAGCAATGACTAGATCCACAAAGCGGAAGAACGAAAGAATGGCGCCCTTGGGCCGGATCTATGTTGGGGCAAGCCCTGATCGGTGTCCTCTCAAAATTCATAAAATATTTAATATAAAATATTGGATCTAGCTAGACTTGAATATCTAACAGGAAAACAAGCTGTAATGCAGGTCAAGAAAATTGAAATTGAGAATGCTAAATGAGATATTGTAGTATAATTTTATTTTATAAAGAGATTAAAAGGTATAATTATTTATAAAAAAATGTAACATATTTTTTTTAAATTAACAAAAAAAATGTAAAATATAAAGGATCAAATTGTTAATCTTTAATTCATAAAGGTGGTTTAACTATATGAATTTAGTTTTAGATCCGTTCGTGCTGTAATAAGAGGTCATAATGCTTACAAATTACCACCAAGGCAAAACAAGGGACAAGTATTCTCTCCAATATCGGGAAAGATTCTCTTTACATAAATAAACTTTCAACCGCTTTGAGATTCATATTAGCGCAGGGACAATATTATTGAGCTTTGTGATTCGTGCCAAATTAAAAAGAACGGTCAAGATCCAATCAGTACTCCTTATAAAACTACCTTAAATTTTGGAGAAGTGAAGAGGCTATTTTCCCAGAGAAAATCACAGCCTCACGTTCAATTAATCTCATCCATTGATAACTGTCTGATTTTATACCTTCTGTTTCTATGCAGCCTTATGTGTAGAAGCATAAAATTAATTATAAGAGTACCCGTTTCAATATAAAAAATGCTTCAACCATTGAGACTCGCCACATATTTTCATTTTTTTCCTCTGTTACTGTGCGTTCCGACTTCTTTCTCCTTCTCCGATGCGCGTCATTTTTTTCTCTTTTTTCGTTCCATGCGCTCCCTTTTTCATTCTCTCCTTCTTCGCGAAAACAAAAACAAGGCGTCGAGATGGAGGCGGCGCCATGTGCTGTGCATCGACCTCCCTCCTCCTCCTCCGCCGGCTTTACTTTCTCACCGACTTTCAGTTTCCTTAAAACGGAAAGAGAGAGACCTCGATCTGCTGCTTGTTTTCTGCGATCGCCTCACCGACTTTCTCTCTGCTTAAGAAATCAATCTCATGCTTTCTAAGAAAGAGAAGGAGGCTGGGTCAAGGAGCTGTGTAAGAATTGTTAACAGAAAGGAGGTTTATTTAACTGAATTTGCTTCAGAAAATGACTATTTAAGGTTGAAGAGAGTGCGAGGTCGACATTTCTGTTTTGATGCAGCATTTCTCGACTCAACTGGTAAAGAGGAGGTTTATGCTACCACGTAAGATTTTTGTTCTTGGTATCTTGCTTCTTTTTCTTTCCGTTGTTTTAGAGTCAGCTTTTGTGGCAATCTATTATAAGAATACAAGTTATATTCAAGTGAAATTGAGGTGAAGTTGTGATAGACATATTGAAGCTCATGGGATTTACAGTACGAAGTTATGGGAATAAGGGTTAAAATTGGGTGCTCTTTATAGTTAAGTTGTTATCTATAATTAGTGAAATTAAGGTAAAAATGTTATTTTTGTTGAGAAATTTAAGTAAAATTAAGGGTTATTCGTGGAGTGGCGGAGAATTTTGCAGCTGAAATATTGTATGATGTTTTATTTAGGAATTTCTAGGGTCTTGCACCAGAAACATTTTTTTTTCTTTTTCTTATTATTCTTAATTCATTATAATGCAGGACAGTAGCACTGGTGGAGCGGGTGCTGCAGGGTCAAAATGGCACAGTATTCTGCTATGGGGCTACAGGAGCTGGGAAGACGTACACTATGCTGGGTATAACGGATAACCCTCGGGTGATGGTTCTTGCTATCAAGGACCTCTTTGTGAAGATACGCCAACGCAGTCTCGACGAAGCCCACTCCGTCAGTCTCTCTTATTTGGAGGTGTATAATGAGACTGTCAGGGATTTATTGTCACCTGGCCGGCCTCTGGTACTTCGTGAGGATAAACAGGTAAGTTGGAACTTGGCACCATTTGATTATGCTTTCTTGACTGGTACATTATGCTACAAAACCTAACCTGCTTTCCAGGTACATTTTGTTAGCTATATGTTGTTTAACTGGTATATTCCTTGTTGTATATTCTGGAATCTGTGACTACTTATATACTGTTAAAAGAAGCATAGAAAATAGACAAACTTAGAATTACAATGTCGTGTCTGCAAATGGCTTGATCTTTTGGGGTTACTTGCATAATTAGAAGGAGATTCAACAAGTAGACATGTATAGTTATTTCTTCAGGGTGTTTATGCAAACTTGTTTTTTATTATTTCAGGGAATTGTTGCAGCTGGTCTCACTCAATATAGGGCGTTCTTGACTGATGAGGTTATTTATTATCCTAGCTTGTTGCTCTATTCAAAATATCTTAGAAAATCTTATAAAGATAGTGCATAGTGTAGTTTGTCTAACTAAACACCGCATCTGAAACAGGTGATTAGGTTGCTTCAGCAGGGCAACCAAAACCGTACCACCGAACCAACCCGAGTCAACGAGACCTCCTCACATTCTCATGCTACCTTATAGGTAATAATTACATGCATCTTACTGCCCCATATGAAATAAATGCCAGTACAACAATGATGCCATAATAATCTAATTTTTTTGGGAAATTTCATGTATACCCCTCAAAAACTCACAAATTTACCCAATTCAGTTGAGGATGGGGTGGTTTCTGAGTTACATGGAAAGAGTGTTACTACACCTTCAGCTTCTGTGGTGGCAACTGCTTGAAATTGTAAGTTTGTTTTTCATATACAACCGGCCCCAAAAGAATAAGAAAAAATATCTCATAACCCCCCTCATAAATGAGTCGTCCTCCTTTGAGATATCTCAAATTTTCAGTTTATCTAAAGTCGGGGCAACTTTATTTCTGTCTATTCGTAATGCATGGGGCCAGTATTATTTGTTCAGAGATTCGTGCAGAAAGTATTTAAACAGTTTGGATTTTTCACAGATCAACACAAAGTTGGAGATATCTCAGGAGATGTTAATTCCTCATAAATAGGGACTGTTTTGCCAATTAATTCCTTTAAACGTACCAGCATTCAGTCTGATTTCTCACATATTATGCGGTTAACTTGTGAGGTGTTGCTTAGGTAGTATTAGAATGAGAAAAAGGACAAAGGATTTTTTTCTCTTTATATTTGGTATTATGGTTTTTTGCTATGGTGCATTGAAAAGTGCCTGATAATTTTACACTTTCATGTACACGAGATAAGATATATTTAATTTTTTTAATTTTGTTTTTATAGGTTCCGCTGATCAAATCCTGCCCCCATGGGTTGAATAAAGTGGTTGATGCATTGCAACAAAAATTCACAAGCATTTTCAAGACACAACTGAGAAACAAAGTGTGTGAAACTTCAAGTTCATTGATAAATTGATTAAAAGTATTCAGTTTTATATTCATATGCTGACATAAATGCAGTCTTTTTCACTCATTTGGAGTTATCGGTGATGTTTTTCTTGGGAAAATTGATTTTATAGGTTAAAAGGATGTGTCTTAGATGCCCTTGGATTACCTGCTGTTACTACTCCATGTATCTTGATTATACATCGATACTATACTTTTATTGACCACATTAAATTTTACAGGTGCTAACAAAAGTAGAAATACCACTACAGCAGGGGTCGAAATAGGCATAAAAGAAAGGGTGCTCATCTCCATGGGTTTTTTTTTTTGCATTCCTAATGGATATTTTTTCTTGTTTTGTTTATTCAGGTGATTTGTGAAACAAATGTGAACTAATATATGGAGTGGAATGAGAAAAGAAAGAAATTGGAGAATTAGCAAAGGCAATGGAATGTTGTCCATTGCAAGCTGACACAGCAACATTAGAGAGGCTATCTCGAAAGTGTTGAAAATGAGGATATTAGTGTGTTGCTTTTACACTGACAACAAATCTTGGGATTATGTGGGGTTTACATACCCGCTATTTAAGGATTATGATAGCTTTTAAAAAAAATTTAGGAAATATTTTATATTTACAATCAAATATGTGTATTCAAAATAGATGTAAGTCTGCGGCCATTTAAATGCAAAAAAAAAGATCTTATGAACGTTTATAAGATCTCTCGTGATTTATTTGTAATGGGGTACAATTATCGATTTATGAGATTATAATTAGTTGAGACTATAATTACTGTGATTTGATAATATCAGTTCCCACTGCAACGTGGGCACTTGACTAGTAATTCTAAAAGATTCTACGCTACCAGAGATGATATGAATTCCAAAACAAGGGGGTTAAGATGGCTAAATGGTAAGGGCTAAGATTCCATCTAGATATATTTAAATCCAACTCTTCACACAGCTACCCCCTTAGAGTAGACTAATAAAAATCCGAAATTGGATTCATTGTAGTAACTTTTTTGTAATTTCGGGAAATGGGTATAATAATAGAAAGGTCCTCATTCTACTACATATCTCTTTACGGAGGGAAAAGTTATATCATTATTAATTTTTCATCATCTCACTAAAATGGAGACCATTTATGTTTTTAATTACGTTAGATCACAATTCGAATCGAATAATTATCAAAGCTGATATATTTGATCAAATAAATTTCTAAGTTTGAATGAATTTATATGCAATAATTTAAAAGCGTACTGTGTACATCATATTTTTCAATTTAAAAACTCATTGAGAAATACATTTACAAATGTGTGTAGTCGTCTTTTAAATCAACTTGAGATATATTTCAAAGTTAAATAATTACTTGAACTATCTGCTCTATATACTGTCATGTACGCTTGCATGTATTCATGTGCTAATTCAAAATACTTTATTTCATGCCATATTATACAAACAAATATAGTGAAAGCTAGAGCAGGGTTGAAATGTCTTCTCTTTTATGATCGTGCCTCACATTTTTGTTTTTATTTTCAAAGTTTAAACAGTGAATTTGATCCATTCAACATCAACATGTTTTTTTATATTAAAATACACTTGGATATCAAACTTTATATATTTTTTTAATTTATTTTATTATTTTTCAGATAGGTACAAAATTATTGTTTCAGAAGATTTTGTACATATCTAAATATTAGTAAAAAAAAATTTAGAAGACTATAAAATTTAGTTTGTAAGCATATTTTACTATAAAAATTATATTAAAAATAAAAATAAAGATGTGAGACATGATTGAGATATAAAAAACACGAGATATTTTAACCTTTCTCACAGTGGGGAAATACATTTACATGAGTCTATTTATATTATTAATAAATTAATCAATTGAAATGTTATTTAATCCTATAATTATCAAAACCAACAGACATAATCTGATATTACGATAAATTCATAAATTCGTATATTTATTTGACTGAAATAATTAAGATCCGTCATATATTACGCATTATTATTATTTTTTATTAGATGCATTCACGTACTTTACGTGCATATATTTGTGTTGTTAATTGATAACGGCCAATTTATATTCAAATACAAACCAAAACTAACATATATGCCCTAATTATTGAACCTGATAATTGTCTTCCAAATTTAATCTCCGGTTATAGTTCTCAATTCTTAACTACTTTTTATCAAGACTATCTTCTAGAAGATTACTAGTGCATTTAAAGTCTAGCGTGCAAATTTTTAAATCCAACATATTAAGTTTTTAAATCTAGCATACCAAGAAGAAAAAAAGATAAAAATGTTTGTAGTTTTAGATTTACAAATTTTCTCACATATCATTGGAAAAATAAATGAGATTAATGGAAGAAAAAAAAAAGAGTGGGCAAAAGTTTTTAAAAAGTTTAAAGTACAGTCTTTAAACCTAGCATATCAAATTTTTATGCATAACATATCAAGAAGAAGAAAAAACAGTGACACGAATATAACTCAAAAATGTTCATCATGAATTTAATTTAAAAGAGAAAATCGAATGAAAGACGTTCGTAGTTTTAAATTCACAAAATTTATCGCAGATCAACAAAAAAAATAAACAAGATTGATCAGAGGAAAAAAAAAAGACGTTCAAAGTGCAGTCTTTATACATAGCATATCAAGTTGTTGTACCTAATATATGAAGTCTTTAAATCTAGCATATCAAGTTTTTGTACATAACATATTAAGGAAAAAAAAAACATCAATACAAATATAACTCAAATATATATTATCATGGATCTAATTTGTAAAAGAAAATAGAGTAGAAGACGTTCGTATTTTTAGATTCGTAAAATTTCTCACAAATTATTAAACAAATAAACGAGATTGATCGGAGGAAATATAAAAGAGTGAGTGCAAGTTTTGAAAATTTTCAAAGTGTAATTTAACATAATATATGAGATCTTTAAATCTAGAACATGAAGTCTTTAAACCTAACATATAAATTTCTTATACATAGCATATTAAGAATAAGAGAAAATAATGACACAGGTATAACTCATAAGTATTTCATTATGGATCTCATTTGAAAAAGAAAATTGAGTTTAAATTCGTAAAATTTCTCACAAATCGTCTATTAAAAAATTAGATGTAATTAATCTGAGGAAAAAAAAATGAAAGCAAATGAAATGATTTTTTTAGTTTGGAGGGAATTGGGGGATGGAAGTGTGGGGCCAAACCTTGTCTTCCAATTATTTTCATGTATGAAAGAGTTATATTTATGTGCTAATTGAAAAAAATGTCAAATATTATGCAAAAAAAGGATATCTGATGGAATGAATTTACAACATGTATCTATTCTTAGTTTTATTATTTTGAAGCCCTGTTTTAAGTTCTATAACTCCAAAATCGATGGATATACTCCAAATATTATGAAAATTTAAAATTATCATTTATAGCTACATTTAAAGTTTAAAATTAAACAATTCCCCAGACCAACGTATACTGAAAATATTGTCAGTGCTAGCACATGAATTTTATGTTCTAATTCAAAGAGATAAATTTTGTTGCAGACATTTTAAACATGTCAGATTTGACACGGATTAGGTCACGAATGTCGAATCGGAATTAGGTACATTGGTCCTATACATCAGTTAGGTTTGATGTAAAGTTCCATCACTCAGAAAATCAGGTACATCTGTCCTATGCCATTTCCCATACGCGATTCACTAAAATCAGGTACATCGGACCTATGCCATTTCTGATTTCCCATACGCCCTATGAAACATGCCCCGTTGTTTCTGATTTGGTCCCACAAAATAATAGCCGTTTGCGAACCGAGATGTACACAGTTCATACAACCGGTCTGTATATAAACCAAACCGCGCAATTATTAAGAGCTGGGTCGCCGCCAAGTCTTGTACCCGCTTTCGTGCCACGTCAGCCACACGGACCCGGTCCAGACGTTGACACAACTCGATAAAAATCATATCATTTGCTCCTTCGACCTCTCTCTCTCTCACACATCCCCCCTCCTCTGAGCTTATCTCGTCTCTCTGATCGAGCAAAATCCCGATAAATCAAATAAAAATAGAACGTTGAAAATTTGAGGAGACGACCTCGCAAGAACGAGAAAGAGAAGGGATAGAGAAAATCTCAGAGAGCAATTGAAGAAAAAAGGCCCGGTTGAGTCAATTAATCGCAGTGAATCTATAACTTTTTCACTTAAATGGATTCGGATCTGTGGATCTCCCGCCTTGCGGCTGCGAAGAGACACTACGCCGCCCAGCTTCATAATAACTCTTTTCAATCTTCTGGTAATTTATTTCTATTTTGTATTAATTTTGTGTTTTGTATTATGAATTTTGTATCTTGGGATTGATTTTTGAAATTGGTGATAGATCGGGTTGGAATTGATGAGTTCGAGATGGAGGACGAGATCCGACCTGAATTACCATGCCCGTACTGCTATGAAGACCATGACGTCACATCGCTTTGTGCCCATCTCGAGGAGGAGCACCCCTTTGAATCGAGAGCTGCGGTGAGATGCACTCCTTCTCCGTGCATATTTTTTGACTCAATGAAAATATAGAAAATCTGGAAAGTTATCAGCAAGTAAGCCATAAATACCCCCCCAATTTGAGACCAATCTTTGTTTTGAAATGAAATGTTGCACACACTGTCTTGCTTTGGTTTTGAGGATCCAGCATTGGGTATCCAATGGTGATAGAATGTCTAGAAGAGAAACTCCTGCAAGGTTATAATAGAGTATCCATAACATATTCAATAATTACTTGGAAATTACTGTTTCGGACTTTTGGGTACTATTGCAATACCTGTTGGATTAAAGGTCTGCAGTTTATGTCCATTAAAGCATGATATAGTTCATGAGAAAGATTTTGTTTATATTTTTTGCTGCTGGCCCTTTTTTTATTAATTATCGCTTTTATTCTTTGGTGTTTGCTAAAGATCTTATTGGAATACATGTAGACTTGGCTCTTGTAAAGTTGGCTGCCCGTTAACTGAAATGTGTTTATTATTATGCTTCAGGCCTGTCCAGTATGCTCTGACAAGATAAATAGAGATATGTTGAACCATCTCACTATGCAACATGGCCACTTGTTCAAGGTACATCAATAATATTTTTTCACGAGTTTGCTAGGTTGCCGCGCACACAGACACACACAGATGCAGGGACACAGACACACACACAAACACAAATATATTTTCTTTCTCTGAGAAAAGATAGGCAAATTGCCTCTCTTAAGTTCACTTATTTACATTTTTTATCATATTTGCAACAAATAATAATATATAAATAAAATAAGAATCAAAATAAATTTTGGCAAGGACACAATTCTTTCCTACACTTCTGTTATTTCTTTTGATTCAAATCCTATTTGAACCTCCTATTGTCTGTGAAAGTTTGCATGTTCCTTTTGTTCCAACTCCTCCAGTCACAGATTGACTAAAGTGTTCTCGTACTTTGAATCTCTTAGTCCTTCTTTAATATATTAATTAAGCTACACAATACCATTCGCTTGTACCAAAATAGCGTTGATTATATAGCGAGATGCTTACCCTTCACATTCTATCATTTTACCAACTTCCTTCAACAGAATTTTGTTCGAGAAGTTACGTGAGTTTGAATGAAAGCAAGTGAAAATTTTATTTTTGAAGGACATTTGGTCTTCTAGGGGTGCTTCTTTTTATTTTGAACATTCCCTGCCATGAAATTATACAGGTTTTTAGCATATCAATCCCGATGTGCTTCTCACCCAAGTCGGATTTGTGTTCATTTTGAAGAGTTACCTGACTAACACTCTGAAATGTACTAGATTGTGCCAGTTCAAATTGTAATTATTTCAGTTAAAAGCAGTGAGGGTGCTTTCTTAGTGATGCTTAAATTGGCAAGTACCACAGGTGAGAGGAGAGTTTCATATTTGACTCATTGCACGAACCAATTCAAATGAAGGTTAAGGTTTAACTTTGGCCAACAAAGTAGTCAAGTCTTGTGAGAGTACTGACACTAAGTTTCCTTGACCATAGTTTAGTAGCTAGCGAAATACAAATTCCAAGCAGACAAAGAAGACTACTCTGGTAACAGAAATCAGTTGTAAAAAAAGAAAATCAACCAAGCTCTGTAACAAAAATAGCAAGAAGTGGTTCTGGACAAGAAACTTGGTTCCTACAGGAATTTAATACCAGTCACAGTATGGTCTGGATGGTTTTTGTTCCCACCTTAATCAAGGATTATAATTTTCTCTTTATGTCATAAGAACTCAACCAATAAAAAAAGAAGCTAAGAAGGCAGCATCAACAATAAAAGAAAAGAGGAAGGTCTGGTTTTGGTCCCCTGAACTACACGCAGTTTTACCAGGACAAGAACCTTCTTGTTTTTCTTCTTCTTAGAATTGGGTTTTAATTAGCTCCATAGCCATTGTTGTTCAATATTACCTTTTGCATCAGTTGACACTCAAATATTCTGTGACATTTATTGAGAGATGTCACATCTCATGTCAAAAAGTTGGTCACCACAACACTGATTTTTGTCTTTCTAAATTAGTCACTAAACTTCCCATTTGTTCCAATTGGATCACTTTTTTGCCTTTCCCTTCAAAAGAGTCAGTTGATTCATAATGTGGAGCTTGTTAACGTGGATTATCTTTTTGCTAACACAAAGCTTGTTTGCAAATGTGGATGTACATTTTTGCAACGTAGATAGTGATGTCGGGATTCCATGAGGTTTTTTTCTTTCAAATGGAGAGATGATGAAGTGACATTTTTCAAAAATTGAGTGGTAAAAAGGGGATGAATCAAAGTTCAACTACGACTAGCTTGTAACTGCAACTAAATCTTAGTAACCCCCCAAGAAGTTCATTTTATTAAATTTCCCAGAAGTGTCAGATGAGTATCACTAGATGCTGATTGACAGAAGAACTCAATGAAATCAATAACAAAAGTTTAGGGTGCTAATTGAGTTGTATACATTTTGGTTTTCTCAAAATACAAAGGATAGTAATAATAGTTCACTCTAGTAAGTCAGCATGTACAGTATCAATTAGGAGGGAATATCCTAAAACTCGTCATATTTTTTATATATTAACAGAACCGACGGAGGCTACGGCGTTTTGTTATCCCAAGCAGCCAGGCGATATCCTTACTGGGTCGAGATTTGCGAGAGGCACATCTACAGGTACTATTAGGTACTGGTGGTTTCAGCCGATCAAACAATCAGAATAGCAGCCAGAACAACGCACCTGTGAACATTGCATCAGATCCTCTTCTCTCTTCGTTGGTTCTGAATTTCCCCCCACCAGGGGATACTGATGATGGTTCAAAATCTTCTTCTACCCTTGGCATCGATGAATCTTTTGCAACTAAAGATGTGCCAACTCATACTTTGAAGTCAAGGTACTACTATTTGTTTTTTTTTTTTTTAATTTCTGTCCTTTATGGTATCTTGTCAGTTAGCCTTGGAGCAGAGATGAGATCAGTGGTCTTGGCACTACTGCAAAATTCGATATTTGGTATGTTTATGCCTAACTTGTCGATGGTCCCTGGTTGACTGAGATTTTATGGTAATAAATTTGGGAATTTCTTGTTATTATTTGCCAAATAGATGGAGCCTGTAGTACACAGTTTCTTGAGTTATTATTTATTTGAGTTTTACACATTTTTGTGAATATTAATTATGTAATTGTTCTATACTTTCCAGCTTTGATTCATCACTGTCATACGAGGAGAGAGAACATAGAAGGAAGCAGGCCAGTGTCAGGGCCACATTTGTGCAGGATCTACTTCTCTCGACACTTTTGTATGACTAGCTTGTGGTTTTTGGTCTTTCCAGAGCCATATACGCTTGAAACAGGCAAAATTTAGGAGGGGGGATTATTCTTCATGTGTCGAATTCTTCTTGTCCAATTAAAATAGTTCGAGTTGATTTGGCAATATGCATGTTGTTGTAACTTTTATGGGATATAATATTTTGGGCCTTTGGGAACTGTAACAGATGCTTTATACGCACCCTGGTTATTTAAGTCCTTTAGAGATGCTCACTTTGCTTAATAAGTTGTAACTAAAATCTAAAAAAGGTGAATTGTGATCAATCAAAGGAACATTTAGTTTAGACAAAGGTGCCAGGGCAGGTGGCAGATATATCAGATAGGATACCTGTTGACAGCTTGATAATACAATGATTTGAATAAAAAGTAAATGAAATGATAGAAGTACATTCATAGAAAGCCACGATTATTATCAAAACATACAAGAAATTTTAATATAAATGTAGTGAGGAATTACTATAAATGCGTGAGATTGAACGGAATAATAGAGGCATTCATAAATGCTTTTCAGAAAAATCTTGTGTGGGTTTAGTTGTGAACTTTTATTCAGATCAGGAAGCATCTCCATTGAAATATGCAAATACTTATGCTCCATGGGGTAAAATGAGCATTATATATCATACTCGGTATATAAATACATGCACTTCCCCTGTAAAGGGGGCCGGTACACTAGATTGCTGCAAATAATTGAAAGACAGTAGTCTGTAGCTCTAAATTCTGACTTGCTGTTGATTGTTGTTCTGGTAGCTTTGTGAAGTCTTTGTTTGTTGTTGTGTGGAACTTAGCCGGTAGGTTATGGAATCTATATCCTCCAAGATAACAGAATATTTTTATTTAGATTGGAATCATCCGATCAGAATTTTGACTAATCTGGTCCGAGGTGGAATGCTCAGGTACCTTAGGAGATACGAATTCGTAAGGTTATGTGATTTGGTAATGTCATTTTGTGATTTATTTTAAGACATGATACTGCGATTACATTACGAGTTGGTACCAGTTTTCCTTCTGCTCTAGTTTCAATATGAATGAAACTAGTGGGTTATCCTACTATTTTATGTTTAAAACAAAAAATTCCTAGTTTAAGTTAGAATGTTGTTCTCAGAATTAGTTGTCAAACCACTGGTCCTAGGACGCAAGTAATACAATTTTGACATTTAACACGTACTAATTAGTATTTTTCGACGCATTCCAAAGCGCTTCCTTCACTCTTTTCGTCCAAAGCGAAAAAAGCGAAAAAAGCGAAAAAGCGATGATTAATGAATCCTAGCCGCCCCTTCCTCCATTCCGTCCCGCCAACTCCTCCATTTCCAACACAGCAGTATCCTCTCCTTTCTCTCGTTTCTACTTTTTTAAACAAAGAGGAGAATGGGAGAGAGGAGAGGGAGCTGAGTTGACCAAAATCGAGAGCGGTATTCCCGGAGTTCAGAGCGTAGTCTACTCCTATCTCAACCGAAACATGACGGTGAATAGATTTGACCGTCGAAGCAAGGCAGTTTTCAGACAAAAGCAGATCCGATCGTGAAGAGAAATGGAGAATGAGGTAATAGAGTAATAAATGAGTTTAGATCTAAAAATGAAGATTATTTGACTCGTTGTAAATATTTTTATCAATGAAATCGTTAGAAGGCCTTTAAAACCACTTAATTTTTTACATTTAAAAACACTTAACTTCAAAAAAAAAAAAAACACGTACTGATCCACCATGACTGACTCATAACTAATGTGAGCAATATACATGGATCATTCAGATCACTGTTGGAACTAAATTTGAAATGTTTCACCCACAATTGAGGATCAGATGTTAGATAAATTCTTACGAGTGGTAAAATGTATGAATTTGCCCGTTCAAACTGTTGGGAATTTGAGTAGGATCAAGGGTTTCAATTAATAAATTTCTAACCGAATCAAGATCCACCTATAAAATTAAATTCAAAATAAATATTACTACTAGTTTGATGAAGCAGGGCAGCGGAAGCACTTCTCAGCTCTAGAAGAAACTCTTCCGTAATCTTCCTTCACCTTGTGTGTCCGATATACACGTCAATAGCAATTGTGTCTCTATCTGCATCCACACGAACAAGTTGAAAACCACCGTGAATTGATATACTAGCACCAACTTATGGCTCCATTTTATCTACCCTTTTATCTTCTTCTCATGGTTTATGGAAATTAGGGTTTTTACATGTATTCATATCATTTATATTAAACCCAAACTGCACTGTGCATATAAGTATATAGTTCGCAACCTTTTAGTCATAACCTTTCATTCAGCCGCAACTTTTCAGAATTAACTAAATATAAAGAGAGAATGGTTTAACCCTTATCTAATTTTAGAAATTCATATATAATTCGGCCTAAATAATTGCCCCGTAAGACACTTCTAACACAAATAGGGAACTTCTCTATTCATCCATACAAATTTAACATCTGATAGACTGATACCCTAACAGGAGGATATTATCTCCCTGATAGCCTCTATCAGGTTTTCAAACAAATATTTTAGAAATTCTCAGACTCGCATTTCATTTTATCCAAATTTTGAGGTAGCACTCTTTTTTACAAATCCACAGAAAATTCTGATTCTTGAAACTTTATCATGAAACACAAATATAATAAAATTCACATTTCTTAAATTACAAGTTTTGAAATTTCAATATTAAGTTTACCATTTTTAGAATTTTACTTATCATAATGTTGATCAAAATATAAATTGCAATCTCGAGAATTGTTCAATGAAATATTTGTTTATTTCAGTTCAATTTTTTTATAGATAAATTTTCATACAATAATGAACTTTTGAATATTGGAATTTGAATTCACAAAATTTGATTTTTTTTGTATTTTGTTTAATGAAGTTTTGAATTCCCACACTTCAAAATATTTATTTTTCATTTTTGCTTTTCTCTGGAAGCATTTATTCTTTTGCATTTGTTTTCAAAAGTACAATTTTAACGTGCTATTATTTTAAGACAGTTGTTTTAATTGAACATTTTTTTATTAAAAAAGAGGCATAAAGCCCATATCATTCCTGAAATGGCTAAATACAACTCTATCAAGCGACAGCTCCAATGCTAGAAAAAAAAACTAAAGATAGTGTTTCCCTTGTCTAAAAAAAACCCTACATATCTAAAGCAAATTTGCCTCATCAACACACGCCTCAAACTAGTTACTGACCATATCTAAACGGGCAAGTATCCTCTCCAATATGTGTAAAAGAGACCTTCACTTTTTTCGGTTTGAGATTTACTCCCAGCCACTTTAAAATTCGGGCTAGCCCACGGACAATATTATTTGGGCTTTGAGATTTGTGCAAAGCTAAAAGAACGGTCCGAATTCACTAATTCTAAAAGATTCACTTTTACGGTACTGGGGAGGATGTGGATTCATATCTAAACTGCACCTCTAACTGAAAGCATTTTTTTTTTTTTTTTTTTAAGTAAAGGTTAGAGGTCAAGTCACCCAACTATTTAATATCTTTGTTATTAAAACAAATGATTTCTCTCATCCGGATTTCGAACTCATAATCTCTCACATAGAGACCATATGTCTTTGCCACTAAATCAAAGACTAGTTCTCCAGACATGTTTTATTTGAACATAATGTTTCGGACAACTTAGGTTTCACTGCTTGAACATAATTCACAAGTTCAGATGGATTACGAGGATCCTACCTGATTAGATACCAGCAGACTTCCCCTCCTGTTTTTAAAATTTTCTTTTATTTATTTATTTATGAACACTCAAATCTTTGCATTCTGATATCATTAATTAAATGAATCTTTCCTGTTTTTCCAGATAGTGCGGTGCATAACACCACCCGTCTCATTCACAACTGAAACATCCTGTATCAAAGAAGAGAAACAAAAGGATGCCAAAGGAAGATCTCAATCACAGCTCCGACGACTTCATTGACTTAAAAGTCTTAAACCGGACTTCCGTGTTCGCCTTTCTCAATTTTTGTGGCACAAAAAATGAGCAAGAGAAAAGTGAATCCTTTTTTCAGTCCACTCACATCAATGACTATTATTTTTCTACCCTGACCCAATCCGAAACACACAACAAACAACAGCAAAAAGCACTATTCCAACAGGCCACCTAATTTACACGCCACATTCAAAACAAATTCTACAGAAGCTTCAACGATTGTTTGTTCAAGCAATCCTGAAACTTCATGAGGTTGAATCAGACTGACAATACCATTACAGTAAGAGTAGAACCTCCTCTCCTAACCAACAAATGGGGATGGGATAGCATTTTTTGGAATTTCATTTCAGTTGCTATAAGTTTTGGAATTTCTTTTTTGTTCGTTTGAAACCTGTAGGCACTTGTATTAAACAAAGGAAAGTACAGATACTGGTAATGATTACAGTAAGCTAGCTGACTAAGAGAAGAGTAAGCATGGCAGCTAAAAAACCAAAGCACAAAAACTGGAAAATTATTCTTTAGCAACAGCTAGAAAAAAAATGAAATTCCAAAGTTCTGGAATTACAGTTTAATTGATTTTATAGTTTATAAATTATCCCCCATGAAATTTGATTTTTACAAATTTAGCTTAGTTTAATTTTTCCAACTTTGGAATTTCATTTTTTTTCTTAAGTTTCAGATTTGGAATTTTTGTTTCAATTACACTTTCAGATTCAAATTCTTTAACACTCAAGTTATTTAAAAAATTTCCTTCAGATATTCTACAAATCATAACCAAAAAATATTAGCACATAGATCTTTTCAAGAAAAATTGAGAAAACAATAAAAATAATAACGGAAATTTACATTAATTATAATTATAATATTGAGGCAAAAGAAAAATGCAAATCTATTCACTATCTTTTAAAATAAATCAGAAAAACTGAAACAATGAAAGATGCACAGGGCTCATTACAAGAACTAATTTTACATCTCTATCAAAACAATTGTCAAAAAATAAAGCTAATTTATAAACTGCAGTGCATTACAAATAATATATAAAAAAAAACACTGTACAAACAAACCTGATCTGATCCTCTCGCAAAATCTTTTTCTGCAAAACCTAGAAATAAGTATTTGTAATATAGTTAATACCTGAAACTAGTATTTGTTTCATTTCACTCATAAATTTATATCTAATGAATTAAGGGAAATATCTACAACCATGACAACTAACGACAAATTTTGTCAAAATCAAAAGGTGATTTTATGTGTGTTCCTCATCATTTGAATGTGTTCCATCAAATGTGGAGCAACTTGAAAATCATATGGTTCCTGTTACAATATGGCCAAACAAAACATGAAAAAACCCAAAAACAATGGTTTGTTCCAGAAGTATAACATTGAGATTTTAAACCAAAATAGACAATATTGCCCTCCCATAGTTTCAGGCAAAGATGTTATGGATCATAATACATAGCCTACTAGCAAAAGAGGACAAAGAATCAGAAAAGTGACTGTAGTTCTTACCTCAAGTTGAGTTACTGGTTATGTGTCTTCTTGCCGCCATCTGTCTTCGTGACATTTTCTGTCTTCTTGCCAGTAAGAATACGGGAAATTTGGAGACCCCGACTGAAGGCTTCGTTGAAGAGAATCCTGGTCTGCATCTCGGGTATTCCAGGCAACCATGTCAACACAGCCAGTGGAGCAAAAACTACCAAACCAAGCAGGATATCATAAAACCGTGCAAAAGAACGCAAAGTATCCCACATGGATGTATGAACCAGGATTCGCTTAAACACCAGAAGTATGGATATGATACCCCAGCCGGTCGGGAAGAACGCCACCATGCTTGTAAATAGATCCACAAACTTGAAATTGGTGAACTCCAGGAGGGCCACAACAGCTGCTATGACCAAGATTACAGTGATGGCTTGTACCATACGGTAGTAAATGTGCTTCTTAGCTGCATACTTGTTTCTGGCATGAGACACTATCACAAACAACACCACAGCTGCCACAATGCATATCCACGACAACAAGTACACCAAGATACTCCTATTGTTGCTCGCAATGTGAAGTTGGTACACGATCCCAAACTGGAAGAAAAAGTACCGCAAATCAAGAATTATTTCGATCACCTTCCCCCATAGCCCAGTATTACGCAAGTGGTCAGTCTCTTCTTCCCACCACACTTCCCAGCTCTGCTCTGCCTTCACAGATATTCCGCCCTGGAACCAGATCCAATTCATAAATTCTTCAAAATCATTGTAAGTCTTCAGCCAGTCAAACCCAGATGGGTTGAAAATGAACGGCGAAAGAATCCAAGACACAACTAGAAACCAACTGGATATTGTCAGTGCAATGTAAACAAATGAATTTTTCGCGATTCCACTGTAGGATGCATAAATGATCAGGATCAACCCAATTTCTATACCCTTGATGAAGTGGCTGCGTGCATATAGCCGGTAATTATCAGCAAAGCTCTTGTGTTGCACCACAAAGCCGCGGCCAGTGGCACGGTATTTAGCGCCCCCATGAAGTATAGTTCGGCCATAGTAGTGTGCCTTGGTGCCCATGGAAAAGGAGTAGAACATCGAGGCAAGTTGGAGTTGCATTTTAATGAAGTCCCAGATTGCATTCAGAAACCCAAACTCAAGCGAGTTTTCAATAATCATGGGCAAGGCGGTGAAAATCCCTAGCTGAATAATAAACTGCTGGTTTAAAACTGTCACAAGGGCTGAATTGGTAGAGCTATCAGCATCTTTCCTGATGGAGCTCTCTAGTCCGCTTAGAGCTAGATATAACCGCCCCCAGACAAAGGCGTACACACACCATACAACTATCATGGTGTTGAAATAGAATCCAACAGTTGTGTAGAAGAAGGAGAGCATGCGAAAGAAGTCCAGCCTGTGACCCAACCGGTACACATCCCGGCTTAGTGTTTGCTCACCATTACCACTCGAAACTTTGGCCTCAAACATGGATACCTGGTTCAGACCTACATCACGCCCTTTACCAACCTGAATATACTCATGGTGTGTCACATTACCCCCACGCAGGGTACAGTTGAACCCTGCAAAGATATCCTCACTGATGTTGATAGTCTTTGAAGCTTTGCTGATTCCACCACGGGTTATAAACCACAACCGATCAAACACATCAGGGTGACCATAGTGCATTCTGATCTTCAACGGATTGGCCAAAACCCGCTGGCCCAGGGTTACAAAGCTCATTTCCTGTGCTGACATGAACCAGGCAAGGGACGAAACTGAACCTGTAAAAACGTGCTCACGAACCCCCAATAAAGTCGGCTTTCGCGTCCCATAGCGGCGGTTGTACTCTTCTAGAAGATTCCGAAGCTTAAGAGCCTCTTCGAAGTAGCTATCCTGGTTCATATCTATAGTCTGAACAGCATCACCCCTGGTGAATATCATGGCATGATTTTGATTCTCTGGCTTGCCTTCTCCAAGCACCAGCTTACCTGGGAGCTTGATCCGGTAAATTTCAACCTCCTTTTCCAGCTTCTGATCATACTTGACAAGCACCGAAAAGTATTCTGTCTCACTCCCAGCTCCTTTGTTCACCTCATCTACATATGCCACACGCAAAGCCTCATTGTTTTTCATCAAATACAGTATATCATCTGCGCGTGCGTCCTTCTTTGCCTTCTGGGACCCGTAAAGCTGACAAGCAACAACATATGTAAATTTCATGAGTGCGGTGCCAGACTCATGCCCCTTGAACAGCGCACTCACATCACTGTTCACTCGGCTTAGAGTCCCTGATGAAGCTGGTGACTGACCTATGCTGTTCCTGCCATGGCCACGGGAACTGCCATCCTGCCGCCTTGAACTGACTGACCCGAGTTCACGCCCATCCCTTATATCCATCTCATTGGCAGAGTCAAGAAAGGTAAGCATCTCCAGAGCCTTGTAGTAGTACATCATGCCTCGCACTGTACGGGATAGTGTCTGTCCCCTGTATGAGGCCCAGAGTCGCAGCTCTGGCAGCCCCTTGCCCGAGATCTCATCCTTTGCTATCCCTTGCCTTTTCATGCGCTCAAGGAAATTCGTCCATTCATCCGCATAAATCTTTTGTAAATAGAATAGTGTAGAGACCCCGTCTTCATTCTCAGAATGGAGCTGATCCTTCTTGTACATCACCTCCTCTTCATAATAAGGGGTTAGCACACTGAAAGCCATCATCTTCTCAACCTGCGGGGCCCGTGGCATGTTCATGAAAAGAGAGTTGGAGAAGAAGGTTATGCGCCGCCTGGCATCAATGTTTTTTGGAACATTACTCATGGAGTCCCTTGAGGTTAGGATAGTTTCCAGCCGCTTAACTTGCCGGTAGAACACGGCATTTTCTTCTCCAGGCAACTCCACCACATGTTCAAAGAAAAGCCGGCCCTCAGACGGTCTGGACGGTGCAAGCCCTGCCTGCTTTAGTTGATCCCTGGTCTTCTTCTCTGATGGGAAATCACGTATCAAGATATCGTACAAGTTCTGCATTTGGGTCACAACCTTTGTAAGGTCCTTTTTGGTGCTTGTAAGTTCTTTCAGAAGAACTTTCAGACTGTTGTGGATTTTGGGCAGCTCTGGCATGTTGTACTCCACTGTGAATTTTTCAGCCTTCATTGAATCCTCGAAATCAATAAATAGCTGAGACAGTATGGAATGCTCTTCAGTCTGTTCCTTCACAATAGTCAACAAGAGGTGCTTTGCACTGTAGTACGCCTCAATAACAGCACAACGACGGTACTCATTTTTGCAAATCTTTCTCCAAAGGCGTCGGTCAGGGCCCTTCAACTCCTTGGCTCGAGAGAGTGCTAGTGACAGCTCATTGCACAGGAGGATGCACGGCCACCGCACCACCCCAACATTCCACACATCAGGAGGTAATTCGAGGAGCAAGACTTCATGGTCGCTTAAGATATCTTCTTCACGGAATGTCGTGATTATCTTGTTCCATATTAGGGCAAACCGTCGGGCCTCCAACTAGCAAAAGTTAGTTCAAACAGATTCAGCAAATGTAGATTATACAATCAGGTATGACTAATAAAACATCAACAACCAAACTGGTACATAGAGCGTAAAGTTTTTATCTAGTTTCATATTAAGACAAACAAGCAGGCCTCCCCTTGTAACTTCAAACAGTATCAGAGGGAGATACAATCTATGGGGAAATCATAAGGCAGGAGTGATGCGATATCAACATCTGAACTGGTACATAGAGGGTAAACTCTTTATAATGTCCTAAAAAAAATACCAACAGAAGACATACTACAATGTCTTTATTAAGGTTAAATCCACCAACTAAATCAGGCTTGTTCAGCATGTGATTTAAACCATAAAAAAAGGCATACTATGCGGTGCATTTTGTAACATGAGCCACAGAAGACAAATTGTATATTGCTTATCATTCAAGTAATTGCAGATACAGGTACATATATGTGTATGGAAAACTCATTTTGGTAACTGATTGTTGTTTCGTTAGGTTCTACCAAAGGACACTTAAGTAAACTTTTGGTTTAATAATTGTTACATGTCACAGAGAGAGAACCTTTTTTTCAATTGTATATATCTAAAAAAAATAATTACTTCCAAACCTTGATTGTGAATATAACAAGTGATTTCTCTAATAATCTAATAGAGAATAAAATCTAACTTTAATACTCTCATGCCATAGACAATATTTAGATACTCCCTGCTATGACATATTCAACTATAAGGGGAAAAAAGGCCCTTTATGGATAACCTTAAAACCTTCATTATAACCACAGATAAACAGAGATACACAGAATAGTTTAACTAACCTGGTTGGCCTCTATTTTGCGGTACGGCCGGCCAAGCCCATAGCGTAGCTTAAGGCGTTGCCAGAAGTTATGGAACTTGACTCTCATCGTGCCATGCTCCTGGAAAAGCTGCTCCTCTGGCATAAGGTTAAACTGCATCGCACTTGCAAAAAACTGGAATCGCAACCTCAGCTGACGTGTGTCCCTTATCTCCCCCAGGTGAGAAAATAACCCCACCAATCCACCCGTAAATGACGAGAAAATTGCATACCAGATCTGAATATCCATGAGATATATAAGTATTACTGGTAGCCACAACAGCACGACCGCAAATCGGTTGCTTCTCCCAAAAAACTCGTGCCAAGTGTAATCTACATTTTTTAAATGGTACATGGCTTTGGTCGGGGCAACCATTGGCCGGATTTGGAGGAAGTAGCTGAAAGTAAATTTTACAGCCAAGAGACCAATCCAGAATAAAGAGTACTTCACATTGTCGATTGTGCCTTCCCTCAAGCCACGCCCCACAAATGAACGGCTCTGAAACCACCATGTCAGACCATAAAGTATCTTCCAGTTTGATTTCTCTAAGAAATTGCGAACCCAGGGGATTATGAATAAGGCGATGGCAAGTGCTTCAGGGAGCAGATAGACAACAGATGCATAGAGAAATGTGGTGACCCGCTTGTTCGCGGCACTAGACCACCTCTTGTCCCGGTCCTTCTGGTTCCAAATCTGCACATACAAAATCGAGAAAACCAGGGTCCAGCCAGCAGACACAATGCTCTTTAAAGCCATCCTAATCACCAGAAAAGGCCGCTCTCGAGAAATGAGGCCGTACTGGGTCCCAGCATCCAAGAGGGACTGGAAAAACCGCAGCCCGGCCCAAGTGATGAATCCAGTCAAACAGGTTACCTGTGTGTCCCGCACCTGTAGATTCTTCCAGGGAAGGGTCTGCCCATGCCATGCAACTATAATTGCCACTTGAAGGTACAGAATCAGCATGACCCATAACCGATCAAAGCTCCGATAAATGTTTAAAAATGACCGTTGCTCCACAAAACCAGTTTTACCAACTTTACCCTTGTGAAAAAACCCACGGGACAGATCTAGTGGCCACCCAAGCCGCTTAAAAACATCACTAGACCAGAAATACTCGTTTATATCATCGTAGTTCCGCCACTTGGAGTGTGGCTTAGTGCCTTTATTGCTTGATTCAGCCTCGGCCTTTACAACCTCATAGATCGGTATTACCACATTATGAAGGAAGGCATTCTCACCTGAGAAAGCCGGTCTTGCCGGCTGGCCAGTGTATTCGTCAGTGTAGCCATCCACTAGGCGGTTGAGATCCCTGGCCATGTGGTGAAAAATGTAACATAGACACTCTGGCATGAACCTCAGATTGGCGGCCTCACCCCAGATGAGGAGGTACAGCGCCGAGTAGAGGAGATCCCGTCTCGGGTCCCGATCAGTGGGCCAGAGATTGGGAGTAACACCTAAATAAGCACACCAGGAGCAGTAATTCTTCAAAAGCTTCTTGCGAAGCTTGCGGGCCACAGCTGACTCGAGGGAATCTATCTGGTCAGGCTGGGGTAAGCGCATCTGGTAATTTGCCAGAAGCAGGAGGATGTGCTCCCTCTGGTTTCTGACGTTGTCACGCTGGAATCCAAAGAAAGCGCTGAGCCAGTCAAGGAGGTCGGAATAGCGGTCCCAGGCGACGTCGGACGGCACAGGGAGGTCGCCGACGGTAAGTAGGGCAGCGGTGGCGGCCCGTACCTCGGCGAATCGGAGGGAGGGGTGGTCAGACAGGATGTCATTGATGGGAATGATATTGTACGGGGCGGGACCCGCCGAAGGAGGCGGGGCCGTCGGCGGTCGCGAGTGGTGACTCATCTGGGCATTTGAGTGGCTGATTAGAGAAGAGAGTAGAGCAGACGGGGAGTGGTGAGCCGGAGTTTGGGTTCCGGATCAGAGAAAGAGAGAGAAAGAGAGGGCTTTGCTGGATTTGAAATGGGGAGGAGCTGGAAGGGGTCCAGGGGGGAAGAAGCGGCAGTCGAAAAGGGCAGAAAATACCGAGATTTTGGAAGAATATAATAAAAGCATATATTAATGCATTAATTAATATAAATCCATTATTATGATTATTAATGCAATGAATAAGAAATTTCAAAGACGTGTTACATTTTCCTAATTTTAACAATGTTACCTTATTTCCATTACACTTCTTTTTATGACATTTTCAAAGACGTGTTACCTGATTTCGTTATTTTGATACATTTTTTGTGGAGTAAGCCGCTCGGAAAATGTTACCAGATGGGAAAATTAAATATACCGTCCAAATCAGTAAAGACTAAAGAAACAAAAAGGAACCTGATTAGGCAGATCGGAGGAAAGATAAATTCTAATATCAGTCCGCTCAGTGGTATACTGGTATTAAATTATCAACTTGCATTAAAGTTTTTTGAATGACCCTTGAAGTTTTGTATTTTACATAAATGGTAAATGCTTAATGTATGTTATCTGATTTAATGCATTGAGAAAATTTTGTTAACTACTTTTACATATGAGATTTGCATGTCGTTACAATGCCCATAAACTAATTTTTGTAAGAATCTCTCTTATATTTTTTACAGTTTCCTAATTGATGTGAACAATACGAAGTCTGTCAAATACAACATGCAGTTAAAATAACATTTTTCAAACAAAAGATTGCTACAATAGGCACAAATTTAATTAAATATATCATTGTACTAATAATTAAGCAGACGTGCATTTAAGTAAGAGCTATGGACAGTGGTCAAACTGTAGGATACGTGCATCATACCGTGAGATACGTGAGTTTTGCTCCTATCCGACATGCATGTTTTAATTAAATAAGGGGCGCGGCCCATTCCCTTCTATTTAGGCCCAGAAATTTTATGTATATGCTTCAATTATCTTCGGCTCAAAGGTTTTCTTATTAAATTTGCTTCAGCGTGATTCGATCTCCCGTTACTTTGTTGAATGACAAAAGGCTTTGCCACTGAACTACATGACTTTTTGTGATAAATGTTAGTATCTATCATATATAATATATACTTGAGGTTAATCCTTAGTTTTTTGTACAAATATGTTCAAGTTATGATTATTATTAATCTAAATATAATAATTAAATAATAAAAATAATATATATAATAGACGTATCGTATCTTAGATTTTTTAAAATTACCGTATCGCCGTATCCGTATCGTATCCGTATCCATGCAACATAGAGTAAGAGTTATCCGGGTTTATGTCCAATTCGGATAACTAACGTTGATATTATAGAATCTTATGGGGGCTTCGATGTAATTTACGCAGAGAAAATTTGAATCGGGAGGAGACAATTTGCGCGTTTCCGTTTTCTTCGTCTGACAATTAACCCTTGGGTTCAGATCGGATCCGTAAATTACTTCGATAGACCTGGGGCATAAACAAGTTTGTACACCTAAACCATATTATTCGTTCATAATCGAAGTTCGTAAACATAATTTCATTAATAATACTAAAGATATTACACAAATAATAAAAATAATAAAAAATCTTTTCCGCTTGTTCCTAACCATTAACATTAATTAATTTACCATAGCAAGAGTGAGAATTAATCTTTATCTTGCAGAAAATCAGATAGTGAATCTTGACAATTATCTCACAATGCAAAAAAACTTACTCTTTTGTGCATTTTAATGAGCGGTAAAAATATCGTTACAGGAATGTTTTTAGAATATGAAACTGTTGCAAATATACTTGCATTTTGATTTGATCTATACATGTTTGCAGATAAAATATTAACTTATCATTTATTTTTTTTAGATTTTAGGATATGATATTCTAATAGCGCGAGCCCGCGTTTTTCTGAGGAGAGACATATTTAAATTTTTAGAATAACATATAAAAAATATTGAAGTGTACAAAAATACTTTCATAAAAAAGTATCACAAAAAGAATTCCATTTATCTCACTGTCCGTTTACTTTGCTGCCTACTATTTTTATGTATAGTTATTTTTCTCATTATTGTATGATTTTTATCATAATATAAATAATAACAAATTTTAATTAGATTATATCGCACTTTTATATTCTCGTCAAAAATAAAAACATCCCAAAAAGATGGTCTGCCACACACAAAGTTCAATCTGTGACAGGTGAAAACAGAGTGGATACGAAGCGAATAGTGGTAAACCCATATTCATGGTTTTCTTTTCTTTTCTTTTTTCATTTTCCGAATACAAATACAGAGCGGATATCAAACAGATACATATATGGATCCGGATCAGATCGGATATTAATTAAAATAATATAAAAAATATTAAAATTTAAAATATTTATTCAATTATAATAGTGAATAACATAAATTTTTCATAATATATATTAAAATATATGGTATATATCTACTAATCGGATACGGATAATTGAAATGTAAAATTATATAAGTATCGTTATTCACGCGGATATACGAATATCAGATATCCACATTTAAATTTTCGAATATGAATAAAATACAAATCGGATATTATCCATACCGTTTTGACCCCTACTCTGTGACCTTAATTCCTCTTTTATCTGCAGTGCATTATTATTTTGCGAGCAGCAGCGGTAGGGGTGCAAACGGGTTGGATATTATCCGACCGTATCCGCATCCATATCCGAAAATTAGATACGGATATCCGATATCCGAACATCTGTGCGGATACGGATACGGATATGATTTTGAATTTTAATTATCCGTATCCGAATAGTAGATATATACTATATAGTTTATCATAAATTATGAAAATATTTATGTATATATCTACGGATATCCGCTATCCAATCCGTATCTGTAAGTATCCGTCTAATATCCAATCTGTATCCGTATCCGAAAATTAAAAGCGAATACGGATATGGTTTCACCACTATCCGATCCGTATCTGATCCGTTTGCACCCCTACTGCAGCGGCCAATATGTCTCTTGCTTTTATCCTCTCCGTGTACCTGTTTATTCCCTTTTTGGCGTTAGTCAATAGTCAAGGTTGGAGGGACCGTTTAGAAAAAAGCAAAGTCGGAGAAACCGTTGAGTCTTACCCATGAAGCATCCTAGAAAAAAAAAATCCAAGAGGAAAATTTGTGTTATATGCACCATAAATTTTTACTTGTATGTTTGCAAATTTTCACTAGCTGCCAAAAATTTAAGATCTGGTCGTGGAACGAAGTTTTTAAATTTTCTAAATATTTTTACCTTCTCCTCCGATTATAGTTTAGCAAATGATATTTAACAACGATGTTTATAACCAACTCAAATCAGTAATTAATTTCTATTACTAGCAAATTAATGGAATAACCACATGAGTCTCTTTTTGAGGTCTCACAAGAGCTTTTATATATCAAATATATATAATGTAATCCCTTATTAGGAAATCTTTGACGGTTCCATTCAATTTTCAATTTCAATGACTTGATACTAAATAAATTTGAAAAATTATAAATTTTGTATATAAACACACAACTAATGAAGCAGATCAATTTCAACGATTCACCGTTTAAAGTCATACTGATAGGTTTTGGAATTAGTAGTATATGAGCTAAAATGACACTAATAACATACTAACCGGATTCAGTATATTGTAACGATAGAATAAAGACATCATGAACAAATTATAAGAATATATTGTAAACCACAGTTAAATAATGAATGAAATTCACTGTAGATGTCCAGATGTTGAATCTTATGAAAAGAAAAAATAATTCAGATGAGCTGTGTCAATTGTACTCTTTTATTCAATTTGTATCATATTTCGGCTCTGATCTACAACTGGGACTATTTAGTTTCGAGATTGGTAAAAAATTACAAATATAATACTTTTTTATATGTTTACTTGAAAATTTTGTCTTTGAACTAGTAGCAAAGGTATAAATTTTTCACATGAAAGGTCATAGATTCAAAATTCACAAAGTAATTTTTTTTTTGTAATATACACATGGATTTGAAAGTCTGTTAAGTGGCTTGACCTCTAACTCATAATTTTAAAAAGAAAAAATATGTTTACTCAATTCGTATCATATTTGATAAAATAAGATTGGATAAAAATTATTGTTAACTTAACGGGTTAAATTATGAAAAACATTTATATCCAACCGTTTCGTATCCGTTGACACCCCAGGGGCAACACTACAAATTACTAGAAATTAATAAGTTGAAACATTGCTAATATTAATCTTTTTTACTTTTCTTTGTGATTTTTATTGATAGTGTCTGTTTGTTCTTTTTATTTTATTCTAAATAATGTAGTATTTAAAATCCGAGGTAATTGTCTTTTAAAGACGAGCCAAGGAAAAAAAGAGTATGAAAATGATTTTTTTTTTATTTCAATTAAACTGGTAAACGATTTATTAAATTAATAGAAATACATCATTTAAATATCTTGCCATTTATATAAAATAATTAATGTAAAAAAGAAATATCTCTGCAATGATAGTGTGTCCTTATCACTAGTGGAATAATATATACTTTTTCAACTCAATATGCTCATGGCCATTTAAGCATTTTTTGCCTTTAAAAATTTCACTCATGACCATATATATATATATATATATATATATATATATATATATATATATATATTTAGCAATTTACTTCCTATTCTTCTGTACTTATCTATTATAACAAGAATAAAATATTGAATAAACAAATTAACTTTGCATAGTAATAATAAATATATATTAGATAATGTTTTTCATGTGAGAGGTGCTATGTTAGAAATTTGGACGGCTTGACATTCAATCTCTTCTAAAAAATGACATACATTAATATGTAAAACTAAATTTTAGTCTTAAATAGGAGTTTCAATGGTACCTTTTTATTCGTTTATTCGGTCCGTACTGTATTCGATAAGATGGGTACGAGTAAGAATTTTTTTTCGTAAGCTTATCGGGTATGGATATGGGTAAAGATTTTTTTTTTTGTTATCTAAACGGGTAGGGTATGGGTAAAGTCTATTCCGTACCCATTATCCGATCGGGTAATTATAAAAAAAATTCTATATATTATATATATTAATGAGCAATGAAATTAATTCTCCAACTATTATTGATAGTTGTGTTAAAGACATAAATAAATTTCAGCAAATCTCAAAGTCTTTAAAACATGCATATATATTTATAAAATGAATGTGTGTTTTAATGTATTATAATAGCATTATTCATTATTTGCCCGCTATCGTTTTATTATCCGACAACTATAATGGATAAAAATAGAATATAAATAAAATAATTTGTAACGAATAAGAATAGAGTACAAATAAAGACAACTTAATAATAGATACAAATATAAAAATAATTACATCCAACCTTTACCGTTGACACCCCTAGCCATAAACATTGGGTCAACATGTTACTTACATTATGGGTTGTCAGAATTAACACGATACCACATGGACAATTTAAGAACTCCTAGTTATTTAACATAAAATAATTAGGTGATCTGCATTTGAGTAACTATACGTAGCTATAAATATTTGAGAGGTCAATTCCAGAGAGAAAAAAGAAAAAACGAAAAAAAGAGAATCCAGCAAACTTCAACTTGGGAAAATGACGGATGGTTATGCATGAAAAAAACATATGATGTAAGTCAAATGTTCATTTAAAAAAAAATAATGAGATTTTGACTGGCGGAAAGCGAAAAATGCGACGCAAGAAAAGGCTGCGAATTTTCCATTTTCGTTTAGCATTCATCTAGCGAGAATGTTATTCATTTTCTTCTGAAACCTCGGTATAATTTATTTATGAAAACTTATTGTATGGATTTGAATCACAGTTTAATATGCACACCTTGTAAATTATATTTGAAAATAACTTAATTCTTTTTGTTGACAAATTGTCCGTAGGCTGAAAATAACTAATTATGCAGCAAAGTTTTTACCATTTTTTATATATAAATATTCCAATATAGATTTAAAATTCACACATTAAGAAATAAAAAAAATTAGTTACCATCTTAATAATTTAAATTTTCAATCTTACCAATGAATAAAAAAAAAAAATCCAATATTACACACCCATATAGAAGAGCCTTGGGGCTCTAAGGACTCTACACAGACATTGTTTGTACATAATTATGATATGCGCAGACATTGTCTGCGTAAATCCTCCATGCTGTGTAGAAAAATGTTTGCTTGGAACTTTTTTGTTGTTTGAAAAATGGTAAATTCTCATTCTAAGGTGAACTCATATTACTCAAATATCAAAACATCTTTGGCACATTCATGTTTTTCAATGAAACATTAGTGCGTTATCGATGTTTTTGTAATAAGAGTAAGGCTACGCTACTTCGCGAATTAAACAGACTGTTTTAATTCGCGCTCATATCTCTAGTTTCAAAGTCCAAATAACCGATCCAAACAGTTAGATGTTTAATCTATATTAAAATGTGCTTGGAAACCAAATTTTACATTTTTTGGAATTTTTTTACTATTTATTAAGATGATTTGAAAATCGCTGTTTTTATTAAAATTCTGCACCATTAAAAAATAGTAATTTTCAAACCATCTTAATAAATAGTAAAAAAATTCTAAAAAATGTAAAATTTGGTCTCCAAGCACATTTTAATATAGATTAAACATATAACGGTTTGGATCGTCTATTTGGATTTTGAAACTAGAGATATGAGCGCGAATTAAAATAAACCGTTTAATTCGCGAAGTAGCGTAGCCTTACTCTTGTAATAATACAATCGATACCTTGTTACTAAATTTTAAACAACCATAACTTTGATAGAAAACTATGAATTGAAGTCATCAATGTTAGCGCACAAACCCAATTCGAAAGTTGAGATAGTCAAAAGTAAAAAAAAAAAATGTCGTTTACAATATTTCAGTTGAAGTTTCTGACCCCAGTAGTTATGTATATTTTTATTTCAAACAAAAACGGACTTTCATTAATTTAATTTCACAATAACCTTCATCCTAAAATAAATACTATTTTTTATTTTTATTTTCTAACTGCATGTCTGTTATTTTATACCTAAAAAAACTCTCCACACAGACATTGTCTCAGAATTTTAAAATAGAAACGATCATATTTTTTTGTACCAACACTGTCTTAGAATTACCAATAAAAAAAGAAAACAAATAAAAAATAGCTCCACGCAGACAATCGTGCATGATAACATTGAAATTTTTCAGAAATTGAAGATAAGGTTAAAATTTTAAAATAATTCTAAAAAAAGTTTGGGATTGAGAAACAGACATAGAAAAGGTTCTATAACTATGATTTTATCGTTTGTGCTAATTTTCTATCCATTAGTATGTAATATTAATTTCCAAATGTCTATTTCTTTTTTCTCTTTCCGCGAAATAACATGTGTTTTAAAAAGTCTCAAGTCCGCTGTCATTATTGTGATTTGTAAATGGATCTAGATGCCATTTGAGTCAACGGTAGATGACCCGAAAACCTCTCCACGACTCCACTTAATAAATTAGTTCGTGGGGTTTCGTGCCCGCGATCCAATGGCATCAAATACTAATCTCGCATCTACGATAGCGGATTGAGACATTTTTAAAGCAACCATGTCATGAATGCAACTTGTTAAAAATGTAAGAGCAGCTATGCTCGAATATTTAAGTTGTTTTTGGTCAAAACATTAATATTTCCTATTTTATTTGGCGGGCATTGAATTAAAAAAAAAATGGTAGGTTGGATTGTAATTTTTCATGCCTATTTTTACGGGTACAAGTAAATAAATTGAACTCAGTAGTAAAATTATGCAAGTATTGTAATATCACACGATGAATGTGCACACATGAACTCAAGATTATTGCTTCTTGTTTTTTTTCTTCTTGCAAATCAGATTAAAGCAAACTGTACTTAATTCAGTTTGTTTCGTCGCACTTTTCAGTTCGATTGATAGATTTATATGTTCGGTTCAGTCTATATTTTGCAAATAAGAAACTTTAATTCGACTAGCTTTAATTCAATTTACCAAACTAATCGTCAAACCAATCCGACCGACCCAATTAAAAAATTGCATATGTTGGTTATTTATGAATTCAATTTTGATCAATCCAACAAAGAAATTTAGATACAAATTTGTAAAAAGTATACAGAGTAAAACCCCATCCAATTGTTTTACAACACTTTCCATCAAAAAAATTGTTCATATATAATGATAATTCGTAGTCATATTATTTATAATTAAAATTTGCTTTATGTTTGTAGACTGTCTTATATTTCTTTTTGTGTTTTATTAATTGGAACTTACTGTTACCTATTTTTTTAAATGAAGTTCGCCATACACGCAAAATTTGTCATTCTGAAAAATTCAAATTGCTTAATATTTATCTTATGATTTGTTAGACACAGTTAAAATTTTATAACTCGACTATAGCGAATTAGTTTGACTATCTAGACAAAATCTCTTTTTCAGATTTTACAATACGCTGATGTTAGTCTCTAATTGTTTGTCATAAAAAAAAAGCATTTGGACAAATATTTACCTCATGTTAATGTCGGTCGAGATGTAATATTGTTAAATTGGAAATCATTGTTAAAGAACCTTTTGTTAGTTTTATTTTATTACATGGCCTATGTTATTACTGTGCACCAATTTCATTTAAAGAAATTAACGAAAAGGCATTTGAATTTTTGATGAAAAAATTCAGATTGCTATTAATAATTATAATGGTCCCAAATGTTGACTCATAATATATAAAAAAACCCCTTCTCTATTTGGATAGATGCCATTTCAAAAAAAAAAAAAAAAGTGTTTTTGCCCATTTAATTTCTGAAAACGACTCTCTCTCTCTACTGATTTGAGGAGATATTATTCTGAAAGGGTTTTGTCCATTTTGAAAATGAGAAGTAAAGAAAACGCTGAGGGTCTCCATCATCAGATCTGAGAAAAACTGTTGAAGATCAGTACTAACGCTTATGTCTAAAGATGTCTTCAATTCAGAACTGTAAGATTTAGATTCCTTTACTATTTTATTTTGAATTTATAGATTCTGGATTTCTTGTATTTTAATTGTAAAACACTTCATGATTTATTAAGTCTATCACCTTTTGCAGGCTATTTCTCAATGTGTGAATTTTAAATCATATATCCAATTTTTACGAGGCAATTATATCACATTCTTCAGTAGTTTTTACATCGTCATATTTAGTGTAATTTATTCAAGACAACACGAACATATAATTTGAGCATAAGTTTATTTCCCTGACTATTTCCTCATTAATTTGAACTTCTTTACACATCAAAATCGTCTAGTGAAACTATACTACTTTACAAAACGCACATCCTCTGTACTATAACGCTCTCTTCATTTGAATTTTTAAAATAGTTGATTTCAACTATTCAATATGATATTCATATGAAAATGTACTTAAAGATTAAATTTTATATATTTAGTAATTATTTTAAAGATTAAATTCTATATATTTAGTAAAATTTTTTTTTCTAAAATAAGTAGAAAATCATCTAATTTAAAAATTTTAAACTATCCAAAAGTAGTGATTTTTTAGAACAATATTTAGTGACTAAGACAATACCCTTTTATATAAGGTCGCAAGTACCACTAGGGGCGGAACTATAAAAGAGTATGGCTAATATAACATCAGTGTCATTTCAGTCAATATAATATCAACTTCAAAACCTATCAAATCGAGTTCAAATGGTGAATCCAAACCGTTCAAACCGATCTACTTCATTAGTTGTGCATTTATATGTAAAATTTATAAGTTTTTTTAGTTTATTTGGTATCAACTCAAGTGGTCAAATGTGTGAGTTTTAAAGTTAATTTAATACATTCATTTTTCAATTTTTTTAACTGATACTAAAATAACTCGAAAATATAAAAAGTTTTCATGTAAATGCATCACTCATAAAGTAAATTAGTTTGAATGGTTTGGATTCACCATTTCAACTCGATTTGATAGGTTTTGGAGTTGGTGTTATATAAATTGAAATGACACTGATGTTATATTAGCCATACTCACTATAAAATTTGAATAGGAGGGGCTAATCTATAAAATGTAATATGTGAAAAAGACAAAAAAAAGTGTGTTTAGTGAGAATTGAAACTATGACCTTACACATATCAACTAGAGCACAAACCACTAGATTACCAATACACTTTTGTTATTTTATGAGGGAGGACTAGACTGTATAAAAGTTTAAAAAAATTCAAAATTTCAACTAAATTTTAATATATATAATTACTAATTTTAAAATTACAGAGTAACTTAGTACTCCTAACATACACGTAAATCCGCAACTGAGTACCACAGACTCACTCCAAAATCGTCCATCAAATATATTTTGTTTTTTTGGGGCCATGCTCTTAAAACGAGGAAATGGTTTCCCAGCCTAGCAAAATAGCGGGCCTCATTTACCGGCTTTAATAATTTATTTTACCGAAGATGATCCAATATAAAGCCCAAATGCAATGTTTAGTCCTGTTCTTTGTGGATCGAGATCTGATACCTTAAAATTTAAAAAATATCCCAGTGGGCCAGTTGCAAACTACTTGTTGCATTTTTCAAAATGTAAAAGGTGGTGGTTGCATTAATTTTTTCTTATTATTTTGATTCAAACACGTAGGTAACATTGATTGACTAAGATTCATCAGTACATAATAATAATAATAATTCAGAAACACAAAAGGAAAATTACAAAAAAAATAAAGAGGTTCGTAGTACATATTGATCAGGAACCAGAGATTTAAATGTTGAAAGCATACCCTGTTGCTCTGCACTAAATTTCATAAATTGGGTTTGCATAAATTGAAATAAACGGAGTTGATCTGCATGTCTATCCTCAGCTCCAATAGCGTGCATGGCAACAGGTCAACCCACAGAAACTTGACCAGTTTCTCTCGCCAACTGATTCAGTCTCCGGTAATATCCCTTCCACACCACACCACACCACACCACACCACACCACACCACACCAACCCAATAATTCAGTCTCCGGTAATATCCCTTCCACGCCACACCAACCCAATATATATATATATATAATATTAATAAAAGATCGTTGACGGTGACTCATGATCTAGCCTCGCAAATTGCATAGTTGTGTATTTAAGCTTTGGGAGGGCATTCTTTTTAAAAGCAAGGTACCTCGCCACTTCCATTAACTACTAATGGCCAAAATATTTTTCTATGTTATCCTTATACAACTATACTTTTTCTTGCAAAACTCGAAAGCACAAGCACAATTCAGTCTCAACAAAGGATCTTCTCTGAAAGTAGAGCGCCATGATCAACCCTTCCTTGTCTCAGAAGGCCAAACCTTTTATTGTGGGTTCTACTCAGTCGGTAAAAATGCTTTCACATTTTCTATTTGGTTTGCCACCAATTCAATTAATAAAACTGTAGTTTGGACCGCAAACCGTGACTCACCAGTTAATGGCTATGGGTCTAAAGTATCGTTTCAACGTGACGGTAATTTGGTTATAAGAGATGTTAATGGATCCGTGGTGTGGTCCACCTCCACGAACTCCTTAGACGCATCAACCATCTCGCTTCTCAACACCGGCAATCTTGTAATAAATAACACAAAAGGTAACACTGTGTGGCAAAGTTTTGGTTCGCCCACAGATACACTGTTACCGTACCAATCTCTTACAAAAGGAAATAAGGTCATTTCAGCAATGGCGAAAGGTGAAGTCAGTTCAGGCTATTATAGCCTCTATTTTGATAGTGATAATGTGTTGAAGCTTATATATGATGGGCCAGTGATCTCTAGCATATATTGGCCGAATCCTGGTATTACTGCCTTTCAAAATGGCCGAACAACCTATAATAGCAGTAAGCTAGCAGTACTAGATGAAACGGGACTATTTATTTCTAGTGATGGTTTTACTGTATCGGCTAGTGACCTAGGAGAATCTAGTATTAGGCGATTAACACTAGATTCTGATGGCAATCTAAGAATGTATAGTTTAAACAAGTCTCATGGGAGTTGGGATGTATCATGGGAGGCTTTACCCAAGCCATGTGATATCCATGGTTTGTGTGGTCAGAACGGGATATGCCAGTTTTCGCCATCGCAAGGTATAACATGCTCATGTTTACCTGGTTATGAGATGAATAACCGGAACAATTGGAATGAAGGGTGTAAACCTAAGTTTACTTATAGTTGCAATGCAACAAAGTCTCATTTTGTAGAGTTTCCACAAGTTGACTTTTATGGATTTGATATATCATCTAGCCAGCAAATTTCATTTGATGATTGCGTAAAGCTATGCTTACAGAATTGCACCTGCATAGGTTTTGGCTATCGATTAACAGGTACAGGTGTTTGTTATCCGAAAAATGCACTTTTTAATGGATTTAACTCGACCAATTTTCCGGGACGCTTCTACCTTAGAGTTCCAATAGATTCAAATGATTTGATTTTCAACTCTCATGACAATCTAGATTGTTCTAAAGTTATACCTCATAATGTGGTAGGGTCACCAAGCATGTTTGGAACAAGTAAAAATAATACAAATTGGTCATACATATTCATATTTATTGCTGTATTTGGTGCATTGGAGACTATTATTTTGGTGATTGGATGGTGGTACCTTTTGAGAGATCGAGAAATGCCCAAGTCGATGGAAGAAGGTTATAAGATGATATTAAGCCAATTTAGGCAATTTACATACAGAGAACTGAAGGAGGCGACGGGAAACTTCAAAGAAGAGATTGGAAGAGGTTCTTCTGGGGTTGTCTATCGGGGAGTTTTGGATGATAAGAGAGTCGTAGCGGTAAAAAAGCTAAATGATGTAATACAAGAGGAAGAAGAGTTTTGGGCCGAGGTGAATGTGATTGGTCGTATCAATCACATAAATTTGGTTCGAATGTTCGGCCTCTGCTCTGAACGAAAACATCGACTTCTCATTTATGAGCACATGGAAAATCGGTCGCTTGACAAGTTCCTTTTTGAAAATGATATGAAACTTCAATGGAGACAGAGGTTCAAAATTGCATTGGGTGCCGCCAAAGGGCTCGCATATCTCCACCATGAGTGCTTAGAATGGATCATACATTGTGATGTGAAACCTGAGAATATCCTCTTGGCAAGGGATTTTGAGCCAAAGATCTCAGATTTTGGACTTGCTAAGTTATCTAAGAGAGACGGACCAGGTTTTAATACCTCAGAGATGAGAGGTACGATGGGGTACATGGCACCCGAATGGGCACTACATCTACCCATAACATCAAAAGTTGATGTTTATAGCTACGGAGTTGTGCTACTAGAGATCATTACTGGTAAACGGATATCGGTTTGGGTGACCGATGACGGAGAAGGTCGAATAAGGAGTATTGCTGAGGAAGTGAGACGTGTTTTGGGAGGTGGGGATGAATCAGTGATAGCGAGTATAGTGGATGTTGGATTGCAGGGCCAGTTCAACAAGGAACAACTGGTTATCATGCTAAGTGTAGCTACATCCTGTCTTGAAGAAGAGAGAAATAAGAGACCGACCATGGATGAAGTTGTTAAGAATCTCATAGCATTTGATGAGACGGATGACTCCAGCTAAAATTCTGATTTGTAAAAGAAGTGGCAAGTTCTGTAATTTACCATTTATTGTAATTGTAATTACATTGTAAAGTCGAGTTTGATAAGAAAATAAAAGGGTGCACTGTTCATGTGTGCTTCTACAAGTGGAAGTTTGTTTTCATCTTTAGTTCTCATTAATTACAATTAACTTGTAGCACTAGCTTAGTTCTCATGCATGATTAATTGATGCATCCTGAGTAGTTTTATATATATAGTTTTGACATCTAGCTAGTGCGTGGCACCAAACTAAGAATCTCGTTTGGTGGGTCAAATAAAATGACAACAACAATTTAGTTTACAAAAAAAATGACAAAACATCAAGATTACTAAAAAAGTACTCGTTATATCAACTAAGCTATTGAAGACAAAACAACAAGCTGCACCAAAATATATCACAATATAATCCCAAATTTTACATATACCAAAATATAACCCCACAGTTAAGTAGCATTACAAAAGGATCTAATTAATTACGACCTAATCAATCTTCAATTTTGTGCCATGTTTCAAGCTTTGTACTAGCAATAACGTACAATTC
Source organism: Carex rostrata (assembly GCF_964058835.1). Taxonomy (NCBI): domain Eukaryota; kingdom Viridiplantae; phylum Streptophyta; class Magnoliopsida; order Poales; family Cyperaceae; genus Carex; species Carex rostrata. Next base: position 7,694,018 of record NC_135926.1, read on the forward strand.
TAAATTAAGGGCCTCTGAAATCATCAACAATCTTCGTGGCCTTCATGCGAAGATAATCATATCTATGAAAATAAAACTAAAATAAATATGTGATAACAAGTACATACAAATTAGAGAAATATAAGCATAAAATGCACAACACATATTACCACTCAGTGTCAGATAGCTTCGACAGATCTCATATCAATTTGATTTTTCTTCAAACCTTGATTCGCCTCTTTGGTCCACCTTGGCAACACATAACGATATAGAAGGTGCATCCCAAGGGTTCTGCATGACCGTTATATATAGAATGTGAACATAGCCGGCCTTAAAATTCAAACCCCTTGCAATTGCAAATACTTCGTTGTTGGCTTTGTTCACTCCTCAAACGAAATCATGCTACTTAAGGGCATCAAATGACAATATTCGTGCAACGTCCATTAATTCTTCCTATATTAAGTCAGTACGGTACAGCTTTCAGGTTTAAAGAATGAATGAAACATGGAGTTGGTATCAATGCGCATTTTTAGTTAACTTGTTTATTTTTGTCTTTATATATTATAATTTATTCAAAGATATTGGCTAACCTATATCTCTATTCAAGTTCCTAAAATAGATTTTACATTCTTTTAAAAAAATCTTGTATCAGTACTTTACTGAATATACTTATGCACATCAAAATAGAAAATGTGCATCACTTCTTTTGGTATTTTACTGAAAATTATGTTTCAGTAAATTTATTCCGTGCACCCTCAAACTCAGAAAGTTAGGTTTAATTAACCCTCATGTACCAACTACGATATCGGTACCAGATATTCACTATTGAGAGAGAGACATAATTTCAAATTTGACCTCTGCTGGTAAATCAGCAAGTCTGGACTGATACAAGGATCAAACTATAAAAATGATTATACTAGCATGTAGAGCATTAAAAAATACACATAATTGACACAAATTTCAATTTATTTGGATTTTTCTACAATTAGTTATGAATTTATAAAGTTCAGCTTTTGAAAAAACTTTAAACATCCATAACTTTGGCTAGGAAAGTCGGATTTGCGAGTATGACCACTTTTCAGAAAGGGGAGACGAGACAGATCCGAATTTTACCGGGGATAACCCCCGAGCATTCAAAGCATCAGAATTGCAAAAAAACGTCGTTTAGTGCCTCAAAATTCAGTTTAAGTTTTTATTCAACGGTAGACATACAACGATCGGTATTTTGTTTAGTATAATTTAGGTTTTTGTAGTGTAATTATTAATTGTAGAATTTTTTAGTTTGCGTGTAGAGTAATTTAGCTTTTTGCATGTAGTATAAATTAATTGTTGAATGATTTAATTTTTTAGTGGAATTTAAGTTTATGTAGTGTAATTATTAATTGTAGAATTTTTTAGTTTGCATATAGAGTAAATAAGCTTTTTGCATGTAGTATAAATCAATTGTTGAATGATTTAATTTTTTTAGTGTAATTGTAGAATAATGTAGAGTAATAGAATGAATGTTAATATTTAATTGGGTTTGCATATCATGCATGTTAATATTTATTTGGAGGGAAAATAAGGGTATTTTAAAAAAAAAATATGGAGACCGAGTAGCCTATTCGGTCTCCCCTTTGTGGGATTTTCTCTGGCTGCATTCACGAAAACCTGGAAAATAAGGCAAGACCGAATCCCCAATTCGGTCTAGAAAAAAAATAAAATTTGGAGATCGAATTGGAGATTCGGTCCTTATGATTTTTGTAAAAAAGAAGAAGTAATCATGTTGCTTTGTTAAAATTAATTTAATTAATTATGGTTTATAAAAAAATTTCGAGATCAAGGTCCTCTTTCTTTTATTTTCTTTTTTTTTTAGAAAAAATAGGGGTTTAGAATCTAGCCCCAAGTTTCTCTTTCCCAATATGAAGCACAAATACAGTGTCTGGTCCCATTCCTTTTTGGATCAAGGTCACTGTCGCGTGTCAAGTCGTAGTCTGAGTGTGGAAGAAGACAAACTACGTGTTGAAAAAATTGTAACGTAAAAGATGGTTGCATTCAAAATAATATATTTTCAGTAACATCCCTTTCTCATCGGACCATTAACGATACTGATTTCCGTGTTCGCTACTCTCGTAGACTTGAAATGCGAAATATATATGGCACATGATTGCTTCAAATAACCCAATTTCTAGGTAATATCCCTTTCACACCTTCCCACTTAATAATTTACATTTTCTTGTTCGCTAGAAAGTCACGTTGACGGATAGACTTAACTACTGGTCTCGTAAATCGAAATAGCACGTTGTGTATTTAAAGCGAAGTACCTCTTCACTCCACTCATAATAAGAGCTCCATCTAGATCTAATAACTACTAATGGCTTATATGTTCTTCTCTGTTATTAGGGGTGTCAATGGGTACGGTACGGATCGGGTAGAGACATTTTCATACCCATACCCATTAAAATTGACCTTACCCATACCCTACCCATACCCATTAAAAATTGATCTTACCCTACCCTACTCTTACCCGTTAATATTATCGGGTAACGAAACGGTAGCGGGTGAATAATGGATAATACTAGTATAATAATTAGTTTTATTATATTTTACAAATTAAACATCAAAAACTCATTCATTTTAACACATATATAATTGCATTTCTAATAAAAAATAAAATAAATGTGCAATCAATTCCAACTAAATTATTTTTTATAAAAAATAAAAATTCAAAAACACGAATATACATTTAAGTGGGTTGAAAATTGAATTAAATATACATTTAAGTGGGTTGAAAATTGAATTGAATATATATTTGAATTTTATAATTATCCTATAGGGTAAATGGTACGAAATAGTCATTACCCATACCCTTACCCATTTATTTAACGAAAAAAAATTCTTACCCATACCCATACCCAATAAGCTAACGAAAAAAAAACCTTACCCATACCCGCCTTATCGAATACGATACGGGTCGGGTAAACGGCTAAAAAGGTACCATTGACACCCCTATCTGTTATCCTAATGCAACTGCTCTTTTCCTTACACAACACAAAAGCACAAGCACAATTCAGTCTAAACAAAGGATCTTATCTGGAAGTCGAGCGCCATGATCAAACCTTCCTTGTAAGAGCAGCTATGCTTGAATATTTAGTTAAGTTGTTTCTAACTAAATGAATTGTTTTTGGTCAAAACATTAACATTTCCTATTTTATTTGGCGGGGATTGAATTAAAAATATGGTAGGTTGGATGTAATTCTCTATGTCTATTTTACGGGTACAAGTAAATAAATTGAACTCAATAGTAATATTATGCAAGTATTGTAATATATTTTTTTTGAAAGCTTGATAACAACTATCAAGATTATCTCCATTCTTATATTATACACGTAGTTGTCCTGATCCGTCAACGGCTGAGTTTGAAAGATGAACTTTCAAATTGAATATCATGAGTCCTTCAATCGCATAATCCATCTTCTTTTGATTAAATACATCTATTTTATGTGTAAAAGTTTAAATTTAGTTAAAAACAAACTCACCGCAAGAACTGCTACATGATTCGTCACTATTAAAATTGAATATATCCCTAGCAATTCATTTCCTTATTTTCTTTTACAAATATCTCCAATTGTTGCAATTAAATTATTTCTTTATTTCTAGGTTTCCTCCATTTCATTTCTCCTCTTCCTCCATAGTTTTATTATACACGTAATTGTCCTGATCCGTCAACGGCTGAGTTTGAAAGATGAACTTTCAAATTGAATATCATGAGTCCTTCAATCGCATAATCCATCTTCTTTTGATTAAATACATCTATTTTATGTGTAGAAGTTTAAATTTAGTTAAAAACAAACTCACCGCAAAAACTGCTACATGATTCGTCACTATTAAATTGAATATATCCCTAGCAATTCATTTCCTTATTTTTTTTTACAAATATCTCCAATTGTTGCAATTAAATTATTTCTTTATTTCTAGGTTTCCTCCATTTCATTTCTCCTCTTCCTCCATAGTTTCGACAATGAAATTGGAAACTATCATATCTTTTTGGATTTTGTTCAGGCCTACTATATCTTTGTGAATAGATGAATAACATATATTGTGCTAATGGAAACAATCATATATTTCCAATATGAATATATATGCAGAGAAAAATACTTATTTGAACCATTTAATCATATTTTTTCCAATTTTTTTTATTTACATATTATTTCTCCTCTAAATCGTTTAATAGCATGTCTTGTTTGTGAAAATTAGATATTAAATCGCAATGATACTTCAAGATTTTTTTTATATTATATTTGATTTTTTTTTCATTTGTTGTTTTTTTTTTATTGTTATTTATTATTTGAATATCTATTTTTTCTCATTTGTGTCTTCTATTTTTATTTAAATATATATATATATATATATTTTAATTTTGTGTGAATGTCAAACAAAAATGTCTGTTTATATTCTATTCACTATAATAATATATTCCCGTTGCAACGCACGGGCACGATACTAGTATTAATAAATGTGTTTACAAACGAGCATTGTAATATCACACGATGAATGTGCACACATGAACTCAAGATTATTGTTCTATGAGACTTAGATAATGTTGATATTTAGTACAAATATATGATATAATTTTTATAAAAATAAGAAAACGCTATGTAGCATAGCTTTCGCTATAGCGACGCTATTCGCTATAGTTTTTTTTGTAGACTTCCCGCTATAATGCGATGAACGCTATTTAGAACCTTGGTTATAAGACAAGATGGAGTTGTAACAAAATTGATTAAGAGAAAAAAATTCTAAGACTGTGGTTATTTAAAAATTGAGAGTTTAATTGAACTAGATCTGCTCACGACTTTGCACTTTCTACGAAGCTATTAAAAAAACAAACAAAAAAAATTGTTTGTCATAAGAAAAAATCACGTGAACAAATATTTACCTCATTCTAACGTAGGTCGAGATGTAATATTGTTAAATTGTAAATCATCGTTGAAGAACCTTTTCCAGGCTATTTCTCAATATATGAGTGAGTTTTAAATAGCAATCTAATTTTTACGAGGCAATTATATCACCTTTTTTTTAATTATTTTTATATTGTCACATTTAGTGTAATTTATTCAAGACAAGACGAACATATAGTTTGAGCACAAGTTTATTTTCCTGGCTATTCTCTCATTTGTTATTTTCCTGGCTATTCTCTCATTTGTACTATAGAATTATATATCTGCACTGCTGCATGGGGCAGCCGTAGGGGTGTTCAAACGGTTCAGTTTAATCAGTTTTGGACTGAACCAAATTAGTTCGGTTTAAACGGTTCGGTTATTTCGGTTTATTGGATCGGTTCGGTTGGCTTTTCAAAACCGAATTATAACTTCGGTTTGAAAAATTTCAAAACCAAAATAACCGAACCGACCGAACTTTCATATAATATGAATTTGATCGGAACCACCCCGGTTTATTTTTTAATACTCCGGTTTATTTCTTAATCAATTGCTTTAAATACTTGGTTTATTTCTAAATATCTTAGTTTATTTCTTAATACTCCGGTTTATTCTTAATATACTTTGGTTTATTATAAATCAATTGTTTTAAATAAAAAAATTAATATATTTATGTTTGAACCGAACAAACCAAAATAAAACTTCAGTTCGGTTCGTTTCGGTTGCAATACTAATTCGGTTCGGTTCGGTTCTATTTTTAAAATCGAATTATAACTTTGGTTTGCCAAGTTCAGTTTGGTTTCAACCGAACCGAACCGATGAACACCTCTAGGCAGCCGGCAAAGGCACTAGTTCTATGAAATGATACGAGTTCGATTCTGTATTGAGCAGAATTGAGGTGTTGTGTTGTGTTTAGGATTTAGGATATATTTATTTTTAAAATTTAAAAAGATGATATGGAACATTCAACATAATTCTCATGGTGTTGTTCAGCAAGACTTTTTTAAGCCTCTTTAAACTAAATGAGTATTTTTTAACTTTCTTAATCTCTCTTAATCATGCCGAACACCAATTTCTTAGCACAATTTAAGATCACCTCCTTTAGTTTTCTTTTGTCCGGTTCTTAATTCTCTACGAGGGTCTTATGGTACCTCCACCCTTTCCTTTTAACTATCACCTACGAATTAAGACAACCAAACATTGATTTCTTAAGACTCTTTAAGACTTCATTCTAGTGCAGATTAAGAGGTGTTGCTGAACAACCTCCATACGAAATTGTATTTGAAAATCAAATTCTACATATTTAGAATATTTTTACTTTTTTTTTCTAAATAATAGAAAATCATCTAATTTATTTTTTTTGAACCATAAGAAGTAGTAATTTTCAACCTATTTAAAAATGAGTTAAATTATTCTAAAAAACATAAAAATCTAGTCTCCAACTATATTTTCATATAAAAATTATATAAGCGGTTGGAATTGAATGTTTGTACTTCAACAATATAAATATGAATTACTGATCCGCCATTACAAATTATCGTAGCCTCACTCCAAAATCGTCTATGAGTCTATCAAATATATCTCTGGGGTTTAAATAAAAAGAAATATTTTTGGGGCCAAGCTCTTAAAACAAGGAAATGGCTTCCCAGCCTAGCAAAACAGAGTCCGTATCTCCCCAAGTAACTGAGGTGCAATTGAAACAAATGGATGGTCCAGATTAATTTTATTCAGGCCAAACTCAATCCGGTGGCTGTTGAAGCTGTAGGGTGTCTGCTTTAAGATTCGTGCCAAGTGAATGAACGATCCAGATTCACCACGTGCACCTCAGGTACCTGAGGTGATGCGGATTCAGCAAAACAGCGGGCCTCAATTACCGGCTTTAATAATTTATTTTACCGATGATGATCCAATATATAAAGCCCAAATGCAATGTTCGGTCCTCTTCTTTGTGGATCGAGATCGGATACCGTCAAAATTTAAAAATATCCCAGGGGGCCAGTTGCAAACTACCAGTTGCAAATTTTAAATTTGCAACTGACTCACTGGGATTTTTTAAAATTTTGATTTTTTTAAAGGTGGCTGCATTATTATTATTATTATTATTATTATTATTATTAATTCAAACAAGTTGGTAACATTGATTAAATAATATTCATCAGTACATAATTCAGAAACACAAAAGGAAAATAACAAAAGAAATAAAGAGGTTTCGTAGTACATATCAGGAACCAAAGATTTAAATGTTGAAAGCATATCATGTTGCTCTGCACTAAATTTCATAAATTAATTGGGTTGGCATAAATTGGAGTTGAGCTGCATGTCTATCCCCAGCTCCACTAGCGTTCATGGCAGCATGTAACAAACCACAGAAAACTTGGCCAGTTTTTCTAGCCAACTGATTCAGCTTCCGGTAATATCCCTTTCACACCAATCCAATAATTCAGTTTCCATGTAGGATTCCCTTCCACGCCACACCCACCCAATATATAATATTAATAAAAGATCGTTGGCGGCGGTGACTCATGATCTAGCCTCGCAAATTGCATAGTTGTGTATTTAAGCTTTGGGAGGGCGTTTTTTTTAGAGCAAGCTAACTCTCCATTTCCCTTAACTAGTAATGGCCAAAATATTCTTCTATGTTATCCTTATACAACTATACTTTTTCTTGCAAAACTCGAAAGCACAAGCACAATTCACTCTCAACAAAGGATCTTCTCTGAAAGCAGAGCGCCATGATCAACCCTTCCTTGTCTCAGAAGACCAAACCTTTTATTGTGGGTTCTACTCGGTCGGTAAAAATGCTTTCACCTTTTCTATTTGGTTTGCTACCAATTCAATTAATAAAACTGTAGTTTGGACCGCAAACCGTGACTCACCAGTTAATGGCTATTGGTCTAAAGTATCGTTTCAACGTGACGGTAATTTGGTTATAAGAGATGTTAATGGATCCGTGGTGTGGTCCACCTCCACGAACTCCTTAGACGCATCAACCATCTCGCTTCTCAACACCGGCAATCTTGTGATAAATAATACAAAAGGTAACACTGTGTGGGAAAGTTTTGGTTCGCCCACAGATACACTGTTACCGTACCAATCTCTTACAAAAGGAAAGAAGGTCATTTCGGCAATGGCGAAAGGTGAAGTCAGTTCAGGCTATTATAGCCTCTATTTTGATAGTGATAATGTGTTGAAGCTTATATATGATGGGCCAGTGATCTCTAGCATATATTGGCCGAATCCTGGTATTACTGCCTTTCAAAATGGCCGAACAACCTATAATAGCAGTAAGCTAGCGGTACTAGATGAAACGGGACTATTTATTTCTAGTGATGGTTTTACTGTATCGGCTAGTGACTTAGGAGAATCTAGTATTAGGCGATTAACACTAGATTCTGATGGCAATCTAAGAATGTATAGTTTAAACAAGTCTCATGGGAGTTGGGATGTATCATGGGAGGCTTTACCCAAGCCATGTGATATCCATGGTTTGTGTGGTCAGAACGGGGTATGCCAGTTTTCACCATCGCAAGGTATAACATGCTCATGTTTACCTGGTTATGAGATGAATAACCGGAACAACTGGAATGAAGGGTGTAAACCTAAGTTTACTTATAGTTGCAATGCAACAAAGTATCATTTTGTAGAGTTTCCACAAGTTGACTTTTATGGATTTGATATATCATCTAGCCAGCAAATTTCATTTGATGATTGCGTAAAGCTATGCTTACAGAATTGCACCTGCATAGGTTTTGGCTATCGATTAACAGGTACAGGCGTTTGTTATCCCAAAAATGCACTTTTTAATGGATTTAACTCGACCAATTTTCCGGGACGCTTCTACCTTAGAGTTCCAATAGATTCAAATGATTTGATTTTCAACTCTCATGACAATCTAGATTGTTCTAATGTTACACCTCATAATGTGGTAGGGTCACCAAGCATGTTTGGAACAAGTAAAAATAATACAAATTGGTCATACATATTCATATTTATTGCCGTATTTGGTGCATTGGAGACTATTCTTTTGGTGATTGGATGGTGGTACCTTTTGAGAGATCGAGAAATGCCCAAGTCAATGGAAGAAGGTTATAAGATGATATTAAGCCAATTTAGGCAATTTACATACAGAGAACTGAAGGAGGCGACGGGAAACTTCAAAGAAGAGATTGGAAGAGGTTCTTCTGGGGTTGTCTATCGGGGAGTTTTGGATGATAAGAGAGTCGTAGCGGTAAAAAAGTTAAATGATGTAATACAAGAGGAAGAAGAGTTTTGGGCCGAGGTGAATGTGATTGGTCGTATCAATCACATAAATTTGGTTCGAATGTTCGGCCTCTGCTCTGAACGAAAACATCGACTTCTCATTTATGAGCACATGGAAAATCGGTCGCTTGACAAGTTCCTTTTTGAAAATGACATGAAACTTCAATGGAGACAGAGGTTCAAAATTGCATTGGGTGCCGCCAAAGGGCTCGCATATCTCCACCATGAGTGCTTAGAATGGATCATACATTGTGATGTGAAACCTGAGAATATCCTCTTGGCAAGGGATTTTGAGCCAAAGATCTCAGATTTTGGACTTGCTAAGTTATCTAAGAGAGACGGACCAGGGTTTAATACCTCAGAGATGAGAGGTACGATGGGGTACATGGCACCCGAATGGGCACTACAGCTACCCATAACATCAAAAGTTGATGTTTATAGCTACGGAGTTGTGCTACTAGAGATCATTACTGGTAAACGGATATCGGTTTGGGTGACCGATGATGGAGAAGGTCGAATAAGGAGTATTGCTGAGGAAGTGAGACGTGTTTTGGGAGGTGGGGATGAATCAGTGATAGCGAGTATGGTGGATGTTGGATTGCAGGGCCAGTTCAACAAGGAACAACTGGTTATCATGCTAAGTGTAGCTACATCCTGTCTTGAAGAAGAGAGAAATAAGAGACCGACCATGGATGAAGTTGTTAAGAATCTCATAGCATTTGATGAGACGGATGACTCCAGCTAAAATTCTGATTTGTAAAAGAAGTGGCAAGTTCTGTAATTTACCATTTATTGTTATTGTAATTACATTGTAAAGTCGAGTTTGATAAGGAAATAAAAAGGTTCAGTGTGCATGTGTGCTTCCACAAATGGAAGTTTGTTTTCATCTTTAGTTCTCATTATAAATAACTTTGTAGCACTAGCTTAGTCGTCATGCGTGATTGATGAATGCTAGTGTGTTTGCACCAAACTAAGAATCTTGTTTGATGGGTCAAATAAAAAATGCAGAGCAAAATTAACGTACGTAAACTTTTTTCTTATTTCTTTTCCTAGACTTACGAGGCCAGCTATGAAAAATTGAAAATGATATCGTTTGTGTAAGTCGATAAGATAGCTTTTATCTAAATAGTTGGTGTATTGGAATTCGCAAGCATTACATGATCTGTAAGAGTTAGTGATTGTACATATAAAAATAAAATATGAAGGTTTCGTATATTGACAGGAATTAAATATCGATCTAACGATCATCGATACGCAGATACAAACAAGCTTTAATAAGATTTCTGCTCACTTACGAAATTGTTCCGAGAATATATACGTACTCTCCATCTTTTTTTATTTCTTTTGAAGTAGGAGAAAGTTTTTCTTCAGTAACAGTGTTATTCGGATATTAGATCGAACAATCCATGTATTTTCTTAAAACCTACTTTGGAGGAGGGAGGACTGGAAAAAATAATTTAAAAGAAAATATTCTTTTACCACATCAACAATTTCACAATTATCCATCAATTACCATCACTATTGATGCAATCTTTTATAATTTAACAAATTGCAGAATTATTTGCTTAGAAATTATTTGAAAGTACCACATAAGTTTTTCTTATCAATTTTAAAAAAATGAGGTAACATAGTTGGCTAGAAAAAAGTTCTATGATTATTCATTATCCAAAGGTTGAGAGTTCAACCCCCCCTCGCGACTTCGTAGCCTGAAATGTTTTCAATTTTTTTTTCCTTATCAGTTATAAAACAATGTTTACAAATACTTAATTATGTGGTACTTTAAAACAAATGACTAATTAAATAATTTTGATAAATTATGTACTCTGCATCTATGCAACTCAAATTACTAATATCACATCAACATTTATAATTTTTTAAAAATAAAATAGAGATGCTAGGAAATAATCTAAAATCTATAACGTAATTAATGACAAATTTAGTATTTTGATGCGCGTTTGAAACGGTAAATTATATATGCTCAAATTTATATTTATATACAGGTTATTTTTTCAATGTATTTAATTTATATACAAAGTGGTAGAACTTGTTATGATTCCAAAGAATCCGGTTTTGCCTGAATCAGATTTGTCATTACTGCTTACAAATTATGATATATTCAAATAAAAAACTTCCATGCTACATATTCAAATTAAAGGTTTCCATGCTACCACTCAAACAAAAGGCTACATACTACGCAGACTTTCAATCTTTCATGCCACGATTTAAACCAAAAGCTTCAGGTAGGAGGGTCATATCCATACCTATTAAAATTAATCTTATCCACACTCTATTTGTATCCATTAAAAATTAATCTTACTTTATTCTATCTTTATCCATTAATATTATCGGGTAACAAAATGGTAGTTAGTAAATAACGGATAATACTAATATATATAATAATTAATTTTATTATATTTTACAAATTATATTTTATGTAATAAGATAACCATTTAAATTGCTTTTTCACTTATTATAAATTTTTATTGCAAATTTTGAAATTTGAAAAAAAAATTGAGTCCAAAAAGGCAAGAAAAAAAAGAGGAAAAGAAAAATATAACAAAGATACAAATTTCATGTGCTGGAATAGAAATACGTAGTTTTGGGCACTGAAATAGAAGAGTACTAAATCTAAGTACACTGAAAATTAATTTGAATATATATAATTTAAAATTTTATAATTACCTAAGGTAACGGGATACACAAATTCTAGTTAAATACGTTCACCTTGATATATATTGACCCGTCTCAATATATAGCGATAGGTCAAACCTCATGTTCCAGAATTCAGACCCTGGCTTCATGTTACAAAGTGGACCGGCGGTCAAGATAGTATGCTGATAAAGATTTGGTTGGATAATTCCCACAATCAAATAATAATTAAGCTCTCCAGTGCCCAATCAAACATCCAGTCTTTAAAAGATATACTTAGGACTATATTTTGGTGAGGTTAATTCTGATCATTAGAGATAGATTCTCATTTTTACATATCAGAAGTGTTTCTCACTGATGTAATGGTTTTGGTTTTGTCCTACGGATATTAATTGTAACATGCAAAAAACAAAGAGAGACTATTTTATTTAGCAATTTAGTTACCATCTATTCTTTTGTTTTTAAAATTGTAATGTTAATAAAAAAAAATGTGTTAATATCTTAGCCCTGAGAGAATGTTATTCATTTTTTTCCAAGACCTTAGTATAATTTAGAGAAAATTGTGAAAATACCACTTCAAAACTTTCAAATTGTGAAAATGCCTCTCGAACTTAGAAATTGGGAAGATGCCACTTTAAACTTAGTTAATTTATAAATTTGCCATTTATACTGTATTAGTTTTGTTAAAAAAAATTAAAAAAATTAGGACTAAAATACCCTTCTCAGAAAAACATCTGAACCGTGCTCTTCTTTTTCTTTCTGAAGGCACGAACGCTAGCCTCAATTGCCTCCTACTTGGAAGGCAGCCACTCCGCCACTTCCGCCTCAACAGCCAATCGTTGTTGCTTCTTGTTTAATCGCTGGTTTTGGTACGTTTTCCATCTCTGTCTCTCTGCTCTCGTTTTCTTATTTGTAGTATTGTAGCTTTAACAACCTTTTTGTGTAATAATTAAATGATTCCACTTATCTTATGCTCACTCTTATTTTGCCTAATGATGTTAAGGATTTGCTTCAGAATTTAGATGAGCAGGACAATTCAGAGGAGAACAATTTAGATGAGCAGGAAACCTAGTGAAATAGTTGATTTGCAAAGTTGTTGTTTCCAGTTTTTGCTATGTTGTCATTTTTGTGGACTTATTTGCGAAAGTGTAATAGTTGGTTGTCAGACTTGTGTACTTTATTTTGAATAGTTAGCTATTATAAGGTTTTATTTTGTTGCATGCTATTCCGGAAAATTTGTAAGCCTCTCTCTAGTGTTGATGCTATGCCTCTCTCTAGTGCGAACTGGATCTGGTTTTCATGCACATCATTTGGAGCAAGCACTGTTCTCCCTTTGTTGTTCAGTTTGTCTTGTGGGAACCTTAGACTGTGCTCCACAATTTATATTAGAGGGGAAGGGGAGGGGATGGGAGGGAAGGGGTGAGAAGAGAAGGGGACGGAAGGGAAGCATTTTAATTCATTTACTTGCTTCAATAGTTCATAGAAAGAAAGAAAGGTTACGATGTAACTTTTGATTTTAACTTTTATTTGATCAACTATGACTATTTTATCCCCATAGCAATCTATGTAGATTGGTTCATGTAAATTAATTGTAAGTCTGTAACAGTATTAAAATTCTCAAGACAGGTCAAGGAGCAAGACCAAGCGAATAGCAACCCAAATTAAAATAATGCTTAATCAAGATACAGAGGGAAATAGCAAAACAAAATATAAAAAATGTGAGTTTTTTTTTTATTATTTTTATTTGAAACCCGTAGGTGATTTGTATTCTACCCAAAGTTTACTGGTACATACTTGTTGAAATGGAAATTTAACATGAATTTAAAATCTAAAATCTACCAGAGTAAAAAACTATGAAAGGAAATAAAACAACTAGATCCTAATTAATCCAGAATTACAGATATTCGAGCTTCTCTTTATGCTTGTAAATCTTGCACTAGTTCTGATGATGACCATTCAAAGTAGATGTTGTTGATCATACCACCAATGCCTAGTCTTTCACATGAGGCTTGTTCGACTATTTCATTTATGTGTACTCCTCATCTTCTTGCATTGTTTGCTAGTTTGTGTGAATCTTGAACTGCCTCACGCATGACATGTTTCAGCGATAACTATGCAAAGTAAAACCTAAGTTATAACTCAAACAAAACAAGTCTGACAACAACATTTACATTTTTGCAAATAAGTCCACAAAAGTAACAAAATATCAAAAAACTTAAAGCCAGCATCTAATAAAATAAGCAAACTGTCAATTTTTGAAGTTGTTCAATTAGCAAACTTTTACCAATATTAGGTTCATCCATATGCTTCCTAGAATAATCAACCCAAATACAAGGGAGCCGATTAAAAAACCGAGAAATTAAAAAACAAGTTGAATCAAGTGCAATTATTAAGATGGTTGTCACTGCTAAGTACCCCATTAAACTACATTTTTTTTTCCATTTCACTATTTTTGCTAATTAATATAAAGTTTGGACTTGAAAACATTCAAAAAATGAGAATAGTGAAATTTAACGGACAACCATGTACCAGTACTAGTATCATGTACCAAGTTGCTCTCCTCTATTGTTTCTTTGCTCATCATCTAAGAACAAGATAAGATTATTAAGTCATTGTTATCAGAAAACATAAATTAAAACAAGAAAAAAAGGCCGAATTATTGAGCATTTTTGTTATATTCCAAAATTTTAAAACGTGATTAATTTCTAAATTAATCTTTACACTTAAATAAAATTTCTAAATTAAATTAATGATCGATCAGATTATCTGATAAATTAAAACGAATCTGAAATTTTGAAATATAAATGAAATATAAAATTTTGTATATTAAAACTTATTATAGACCGTAAAATAGATTTATAAGTATCCGCGAAAATAACATTTAGAAAAGAAAAATAAGACAAAATAAAATAATAAGATTTCAAATGAATAAATAAATGAATAACGCTCTAAGTTGTAGAATAATATACAAATTTTTCGTACTAATAAATTTATATAAAGTTACAAAAAAATTCGTTAATAAATAAAATATGAAACATGAATAGATAACTATATATGAGGAGGGTTCAAATGCACCCAAATTTTTGTGCACCCAAGTGCACCCTATTCTTTTTCTCTATTTTCAAAGGTCAAATAGTCAATCCGAACCGTTAGATACGATATTTATATTAAGATGTGCTTGGAGACCAAATTTTATATTTTTTGAATTTTTTTTTACTATTTATTAAGCCACTTTGAAAAATCGCTGATTCAATGGTCCAGAAAATGTAAAATCAGCAATTTTCAAAGTGGCTTAATAAATAGTAAAAAAATTCCAAAAAATGTAAAATTTGGTCTCCATGTACATCATAATATATAGATCGCATCTAACGGTTCGGATTGACTATTCAGACTTTGAAAACAGAGAAAAAGGATTTGAAAGATAGGGTGCATTTGGGTGCACAAAAATTTGGGTGCATTTGAACCCTCCTCTAAGAATATACACACACACATTAATATCAAATTATTCAAATCGTAAAATTTAGTAAAATAAATCTTCGTAATATTATTAGGACATTATAATAATTTAGGAATTTCTATTCCAAATTTTGAGAGAAACATATTTTTTAACTGATCGATCAAGCTAATTAAAATTCTGAAAATTTGTAAACCCTTGATCTTAAATTTGCACGAATCCTGAAGCTATCTCATGCTTTGATTTTTGAATCCAATTGAAAATAGGGAATTAACCAAAATGAATAAAATTTTGGTTCCATGCATACATCCCTCCATTTCGTGAAGCCCCACCCCAAACAACGCCCCCTCTTCTCCTCCGCCATTTCCTTCCCTTAGGGGTGCAAACGGATCGGATACGGATCGGATAGTGGTAAAACCATATCCGTATTCTTTTTTATTTTTTGGATACAGATATGGATCAGATATTAGACGGATACGGATCGAATATTAACCGAATATAGATACAGATATTCGCTTTTTATAATAGTGAATAACATAATTTTTTTTATAATTCATATTAAATTATATAATATATATCTACTATTCGGATACGGATAATTAAAATTCAAAACCATATCTGTATCTGTATCCGTACGGATGTTCGGATATCAGATATCCATTTTAAATTTTCAAATACGGAGTCGGATACGGTCAGATAATATCCAACCCATTTGCACTCCTACCTTCCCTCCCGTGAAACCCTAAACAGATCCCTCTCTTCTCTCTATGAAACACGGCCCCCACTGCCAAGACCCCCTTTCACTCTCTCGTTCCTTCAAGGAGAAGGATCCGGATTTGATTTCCCCACTCTCTCTTTCTCGCGATGTCCCGTCGAATGTCAGAGCACTCACGCCAAATTTATTGCGAAATGGCAAAAGTTGCCGCTGTCTTTCCGTTGTCAGTCGGCTTTACTAGCTGACCCTGTTGCGTGTGGTTTCTCTTTTTTTTTGGTATATAAATCCTCTTCTCTTCTCTTTTGCTGGTTCTCTCTCTCTCTCTCTCTTTTGCCTCTCTCATGTGTTGAGAAAAACCCCTCTTTTTTGAATTCAATTTTCTGATATGATTGTGAATCTTGTGTTGTTGGCTGTTCTTGAGGCATTTTTAAACCAAACATTTCAATTGTTGCGAATAATCGATTTAGATGGCCGAGACATGAGCCGTGCTTGGAACCGGCTATTTTTCATCTCCATCTCTTTCCTTGCTTAATTTGGGTAATTTTTGAAATGCTCGTTTATTTGATCGGATTTTTCCTCATCGGGTTTTCTAGGTTAAAATTCACCTTTGCTCGGGTTGTTGATTTTCCCGGAAAAGTGTGCTAACTTGTGGCTTGTGCCTTGTTTGAGTCCCTGTTTTGCTGGCTATGCTGCCTTGCTCTCTGACTTGCCTCCCTTGTTCTGTTGACTGTTTTGTCTTGCTTGTTTGCTGCTTTGTTGTGTCTGGTTGGCTGTTATGTCTTTGATAAGTATAAGTTATATACACATTCGATCTACATTTTATCATAAAAGCAATACCAAATATCATGTATTTTGAATAAAAAAGTGATTAAAATACACCTAGAATCAAGTTACTGCGGTTGTTTAGCTTTAAAATGCAGGAAAAGATTAAAAATGAAGAAAAAGACTCCCAGTGCGGATGCACTCAGCACTTAGCCAAATTTCCAGCATCGCAGTGCCTCAGAAGAAAAAGTCTGAGTGTAATGCGTTCGCACTCATTTTCCAGTGTGGGTCATCCATCCGCACTTAAGACTTGGTCGATTTCAGGAACTTTAGAACAACACAGAAAATCATCCAGTGTGGGTGATCCACCCGCACTAAAATCTAGTGAGGACGCACTAAGGTTATTTGCGCAGAAATTACAGGAAGTTAAATAAGAAAAGTTGGATCCAGTGCGGGTCAGCCATCTGCACTCACCATCAGTGCAGACACACTGGACCCGCAGACATCCAAAATTACATGTTTTCAACACGGTTTCTATTTTTAGCGCACCAAGGACGTGTTTTGACAGCCAAATGTGGACAAGGCAATCTAGGAAACAATCCAAATATAGCACCCACTAACTCCACTTCCTACCCTCTTAATTGGGCATAGCCCTTGGCTATAAAATAGGAGGTCATTCCCATTCAAACACACAACTCTCATCTTTCTTTCTCACCCTTGGTGCATGTCTATTTCCATAAAATATAGTGATAAATCTGTAACAATTATCAGAGTTCCAGAGGCTTTTCTATGAAGGAGAAGGAGAAGATCTTCCCAAGATTTCGGCAAGATTGAGGTTTTTAATTTGATAAAGGGTGTAATCATTTCTTTATTCTATTTCTTCTTATTTTTGCCAATTTTTGTAATGGATCTCTCCAAGAGAGAGTAGATATCTCTCTAAGGGTCTAGGTCAATGCATGAACTTGTATAATTCTATTTTATTTGGATATTTGTTTTTTGTTATGATTGTTTTATGAGATTTGATTGTTAATTTCTGTGAATTATCATTTGTGTTAATTACATAATTAGTGCTTGAATTGTAGTTATCTCGTTTTGGATTCAAAAGAACCAAAATTGACTAGGATCAATATGACAGTACCAAATTATGAATGTAAATACCCTAGGTTTGGATTATGATCTAACCAATTTGTAATCTAAGCCGGAACTACATAAATTAAGGTTAGGGACTTGGTGAATGACCTAACCGTGAGGTCAAACCCTAATTAGGACATCTCAAATCTAATCGGATATTGGTATAATGGACTTAATCGTGAAGTACCAATATTTGAGGAGATGAGAGACTAACAAGAGCTTATGGTCTAGGTAGCTAGGGTGAAGGACCTAACCGTGAAATTCGAATTACTTATGCACGTTATTAATTCACGGAAGTGACCGTTAATGACATATTAGGTTAGAAACCTCATCAAATCATAAATGAACTTAAACAAATACCGAATAGATGAAATTATCAAGGGATTGTAGACCGAATACCCCTAGATCTCCTAAACTTGAAAGCAAACCAATATTTATTTTCTTTGTTTTATTTTCATCTATTGTTTAAATCTCATTTCTTTCGGATATTGAACCCAAACTTAGGACTATTAGAACAAACCCCCCAATTTACTTTATTTGCACTTTACTTTCTTTTATTTTCTGAAATTTATTTGACAAAGTCTAAGCTAAGTATTTAACATACTCCCTGTGGTTCGACACCTAAATACTACAAGGGTAGATTGTGCGCTTGCAACTAACATTTCTCTGAGTGTTGAGGTTAATAAATTTAAATGCATAAAGAGTATAAAATAATCACAATTCCATATCTCCAAAATACTCATCAGTCTTGCTTGTTGACTGTTCTGCTTTGTCTGATTTGTGGTTTTTGCCTTGCTGATTGCTGTGTTACTTGGGTAATGCTGGTACCAGTGGTACCAGCCCAGTGGAGCCACTAGTACATGCATTTGAACTGACAGGGGCCCTTTTTGTAAATAAAAATAATATAGGGGCCTTATTGCATAAAATAGACCCTTGGTACTAAATAAATAGATGTGAGGATCTTTTTGTAAAAGTGATATTAAAAATGGGCTTGGCCCATTTTGTGTGATGGGTTCGGCTGAAAATTGTTTGGGCTTAGGTCTTTTATAAAAAGAAATAAATTAATATGACATTTGTGAATAAATTGGAAAAAGGTTTGGGCTTTTATTTATGGGCTTGACAGTTGGCAGATCTGAAATAAAAATAATATAAAACACCTAACCTATTTAAATAAAAATTTGGCGTTACAAGTTGTAAATTAAAAACATAATTGTATATAAGCTGTTAATTATTTAGAATAATACAATAACAAACGTATTATTATATTACGTACATTAAAATACAACTATTTAGACTAAATGTGTTCATAAATTAAAATTGGTAGAAAATGTCATGAATAAACTAGTATGTGAATAACATATGTAATATCAAACTAGTATGTGAATAATATATGTAATATCGGATACTAAGTTTTTAGTAATTTAAATAAATGCAATTAATATATCTAATTTACTATAATTATAATATAACTTTTCTATATACTTTGCATATGCTAAACGAGTACCTAATATAGTGATATGTGAAAGGTATATTCCATCGACATACATGTGCAACTCGAATGCATGGTTTAATTAATGTTTGCCTAAATAACACTTTTATTAAATTAAGCAAATGACGCATCATAAATTATTACTAACCATACCTTTAAGCATACGTTCCGATAAGTAAAATGCTTAAATATATATTTTTGAACTTAGATTCGAAACGACGAATAAAGGGTAAATTAGATTAGTTATAAAATAACGAATTATGCGACTTAGAAATAATTAATTGAAAACACGTAAATTAGAATAAGGATTCGTTTTTGAAATTTTATAATAGAATTACACATCTTGAATATAAAGTAACTAAACTATACTAAAATAAATGTGAAATTAGTAATAATTATACAAGTAATATATTTTAGTAAAATATATACTAAGATTAGGAATTTTAAATTATAATTTAGCTTTCGAAACCGAATTTCAAACGACCAAGTTATTTATAGCTCATTCAAAATAAATCAAAGTAGATAAGTAATTAGGATATGTTAATTGAGTAGAACCCGTTTAATTTACTGAAATTCACGAATAATTATTTTTTTTGCAAATAATTCGACATTAGAATTTTTACAAGCAAGTTATCTTCAAATTAAAAGATTAAATTTCCCATTATTTTAAAATCAAAATAGATTAATTTAGTTCAAAATGAATGATCAAATTCTGTAATATCCCAAAAATTTGAATTATTATTATTTATAGTTATAAAACTTTTGCAAAATATAATAAAGATTATATATTTTTTTTGGTAGGATTTCGTAAAAATATAAACATGACATATATTTTCTTTATAAAAAAATTCAACCGAATTAGGACATTTGAAATATTTTTTTATAATATTTGTTCGCTTACAAAAGTATGCTACAAAGTTTCAGGTACAGCTAACTGTACCAGTTTAAAACCTTGAGTTACTCTCGATTAAGGCTGCAAGTGCACAGCCCTGCTCGTATAGTAAAATCAGGTATCGATCCTCAGGGACGGTACAATTCGAGTTCTAAATTCTTACTTATCCTAGTTAGGTACTAGAAGTGTGAAAAGTTGAGTTTGGTTTGTTTATATTTCCTAATTTCGAGTGTCAATTCTATTAACAGTAAATGAAAGCAATTAAAGGTTTTGGTTTTGAACAATGATAAAAGGCGCTCCCAGGATTTCAGGTTTCATCCCAAACTTTGCCTTCTCTGGACCTATCATGCGACTCGCATCATCTCTGATGCGACCCGTATGATGCGACTCGCATCATCTCTGATGCGGGTCGCATGGCCCTCAAGCAGAGCTGACATGTGTTCGTATCTAAGTTGATTTCTTGTGCGAGGCTTCAACCTGTAGCTCTCACCTACTGGTATCTAACCTAAATTGATTGTCTGGTTTGCTAGAAGTATCCACAACCTTTCGATAATGGAAGGTTCACCTCTCGGCTACTATTGATCTTAGATCTACTTCAAATACTCAATCACAATTGCAAGAAACATCAAGGTCAAATTACTAGAAGAGATGCTATAGACATCTAACAGTAGACAATCAAGAATCAATCAAGCAATCAAAATCAAGCAATCAATGAATACTCAAACAAAGAATCACACAAGTTCAAACTTAGATCAAAACAACATGCAACTCAAAGACAAGGTTTAGAGACTACATCCTAACCCTAGGAACTAGGGATCTACTCAAGCATGGTAAAAGAAAGCATAAAAGAGAGAGAGAATAGGCAGATCATGATGAAGCTCGAAGATTCAAAGTGGATTGGAGAGGATCTTGCAATCTTCTCTTCTTCTCCTCTTCTTCAAGCAAGCTCCAATCTCTTTCTTCTCTCTTGATCTCTGCTCTCTAAGTGATCTGGAATGTAAAGGGGAAAAAGCTCTCGAAATTATGGCATAGGACCTCCTTATATAGGCAACGGATCTGACTTGAAGCTTATCGGGTTGAATTTGAATTGGGCGGCAACAGTTGATGCGACTCGTATCAGGTGGATGCGACTCGCACACTAGTGGAAAATATGGAATCAGGATCGGTTATATACACATATCAGTAACGGAATCCAACCGATCCTGATGAAGGCGATACTGATACTATCAGGATCGGTTTTATATTTTTTAAAGAACCGTTCCAAATAGAAACTAATAGGATCGGTTTTTTCATAAAACCGATCTTAATAGTAGTTATCTAGATCCGTTTTAGAATACGAACCGCTCCAGATAGGAACTATTAAGATCAGTTTTAATATAAAAACCGTTCTTGATAATATTTTCGAATATTTTTTTTTATTAAAAATTTCATATCTAGATCAGTTTTTGAATAAAAACCGATCCAGATAGGAACTATTAAGATCAGTTTTTATATAAAAACCGTTCTTGATAATATTTTCGAATATTTTTTTTTATTAAAAATTTCATATCTAGATCAGTTTTTGAATAAAAACCGATCCAGATAGGAACTATTAAGATCAGTTTTTATATAAAAACCGTTCTTGATAATATTTTCGAATATTTTTTTTTATTAAAAATTTCATATCTAGATCAGTTTTTGAATAAAAACCGATCCAGAAAGGAACTATTAAGATCAGTTTTTATATAAAAACCGTTCTTGATAATATTTTCGAATATTTTCTTTTATTAAAAATTTCATATCTAGATCAGTTTTTGAATAAAAACCGATCCAGATAGGAACTATTAAGATCAGTTTTTATATAAAAACCGTTCTTGATAATATTTTCGAATATTTTTTTTTATTAAAAATTTCATATCTAGATCAGTTTTTAAATAAAAACCGATCCAGATACGAACTATCAAGATCAGTTTTTATATAAAACCGATCCTGATACTTTTTTTTTTGTTGGAATGAGGATCTGAAATCTGGATCGGTTTTTAAAAAAATAACCGATCATAATAGTAGTAATCTGGATCGGTTGTTTAAAATAACCGATCCTGATGTTTTATTGAAGCTAAATAAAATATTTTTATTTATTTGACCAGCTTCCATATATATTTTGCTGGCCAGCATCCTAAATATATTTTTTTTTGCACAGTAAGAAACAATAATCAAATATCATATACACATCATAAATTAAATATCATACACATCTTAAATTATTACAAAAAATTCATGTTCATACAAAGTTTTGTGAAGCATTACATATTATAACAAGAAATTTAAATCCAAAAAAAATTAATTAACAAACATACAAGTGACTAATTGAGCTATTTCTTCAATTAACACACATTTATGCAATTAATGTAAAGCACAACAATAAAAAAATCAATAATTACCTCTTTTGCAATCACATCACTTGAGATTAAAAAAGATCCTAAAAATAAAAACAAATGTAACAATTAGATGGAAAAACATTTTACAATAAAAAATACAAAAAAAATGTGTTTTTAAAGCATAATAATGAGAAAATTATATAAAGTTAATACCGTAATAGTTGATCGGCCGAGCCGGAGGTGCGAGAGGCTCGGCTTTGAGAGGAAGAGACGGAGAGAAAGAGAGAGAGAGACACGGAGGAGAGGGAGAGACGGAGACAGAGAGAGAGACACAAAGAGTACAGAGGGAGAGACGGAGACAGTGAGAGAGACGCTAAGTTGAAAATGAGAGGCGCGGAATGAAAATAAGAAGAACCCTAAGCAGGTTATATAGGGAGTTATCATTAGGATCGGTTGTTTATAAAAAACCGATCCTAATAGTATCAGGATCGGTTTTTTATAAAAAACCGATCCTAATACTAATTTTTTTTGGCGGGACTAACTTTGAAAAAAATAGTATCAGGATCGGTTTTTTATATAAAAACCGATCTTGATAAATTTTTTTTTCAAAATGGGTTCTGCAAAAAAAAAAAAAAAAAATCAGGATCGGTTTTTTATAAAAAACCGATCCAGATACTATCAGGAACGATTTTATTGCTAAAAACCGTTCTTGATAATTTTTTTTTTTTTTTTTTTTTTTTTTTGCTGCAGAACCAACTTTGAAAAAAAATAGTATCAGGATCGGTTTTTTATAAAAAACCGATCCTGATACTATATATAAGAAAGATCACTGCGGTAAACCCCACTCATATTGATGGTCTATCAACCATCAAACGGCTACCATTTATTTTCTTTTCTGTTGGTAATGCATGTACACAGATAAATATTAAGAAAAATGTGAAAAATATCAAATTTATTTATTTGTGTTTGTATGGCCAAATCAACTCTACTATGATCAATTTTGTACAATTTTATTATTATTAATGGCATCAAATTGTTAAATGGAATGCAGACCGTTCATTTCTGCATGATCATCCAACGGTGGGTCTGTAATTAAATGACATGTAATAATTTTTAAAATGATCAAGATATAACATGGAACATTAATAACGTAAAAGTGCCGAAGGCCCGACAACTGTAAGTTTTGATCCAACGTAAATTATTTACGGCCGTGCGATGTTGCTATATTGTTTTGCTTTGATGAACTAGTACACGAATCCCGAATTGTATCAAATTTTATAATGGTGAAATTAATATGACATTCTTTCATTTTAACGGTTCCGATCGACCAAATGCTAATATTCGTATTCGTTCCTTCACAACCCCACACAACAAGGGTTCAAGTCCTATGTATATTATTATATGGCACAAGTCATTGATGCATCATGCATGATTGTATAAAAAAATTCAATAGTCAAAATGACTTCAAAATGAAATATCAATGTCAAATAACTAATTATATTATCACATAAATTTTAATAATATAAATTACATTAATTTTCATCAAAAAAAATTTATAATTGAACCATATGCCATATACAACAACCATATATATATTCTATTAATCACCACACTAATTACATATACAACAACCATATAATTGAACCATATGCCATATACAAAAAAATAGTATTAGAATTGGTTATTTGAAATAACTGATTCTAATACTATTTTATTTTCAAAGTTGTTCTTAAAAAAAAAAAAAAAAAAAAAAAAAAAAAATTATCAAGAACGGTTTTTAGCAATAAAACCGTTCCTGATAGTATCTGGATCGGTTTTATTGCTAAAAACCGATCCTGATGCTATTTTCTGATATATATTTCATTTGTTAGATGTATTTAAGTTATCTGAGAAATATATATATAACCAGAGATTATTTAAAAAAAATAAACAACTTGTTTGTGTTTGTATAATTGTTTGTTTAATTATTTATTTGTTATTTATAAATTAATACCATAAAATTAATTGCTTAATTGATGTCATGAACAAATGGAAACGAATTCATATTACCTGAGATAACAAAATATATATGGTTAGACCAAGACCATATTGATTCGAATTTGATCAGACGGTTCATATATAGGATGTACATAGGGAATGAAATATCTTTAATTTGACCTCTTTAAAGAAATTAATTCAATTATAAACCTCTTTAAAAAAAAAAAAGTACTTGAAAGCTGGCCAGGTTTTACCATGCTACCTTAAAAAAAAAAAAAAAAAAAAAAAAAAAAAAAAAAAAAATTATCAAGAACGGTTTTTAGCAATAAAACCGTTCCTGATAGTATCTGGATCGGTTTTATTGCTAAAAACCGATTCAGATGCTATTTTCTGATATATTTTAATTTGTTAGATGTATTTAAGTTATCTGGATCGGTTATTATGTATAGACCCGATCCAGATGCAATTTTATGATATATTTCAATTAATAAGATTTATTTGAGATATTTTAATTATCAGGATCGGTTTTTGTTGGAAACGGATCCTGATACTATCAGGATCGGTTTTTACTAAAAACTGATCCAAATGATTGAACTATTAGGATCGGTTCTAAAATAAAACCGATCCTGATAGTATCAGGATCCGTTTCCACAAAAAACCGATCCTAATAATAATAAACTAGGATCAGTTGTTACTAAAAACCGATCTGAATAGTTTTTAGGATCGGTTTTTTTAAATAAACTGATCCAGATACTTATTAGGATCGGGTGTCCATATAACCGATCCAGATAGGCCGATCCTGATTTCTGTTTTTCCACTAGTGGCATCATCTGGTCTTCAAGTGAGGAGTGAGGGTCGCATCGCAGGTCGCTTTGGGCTTTGATGCGACTCGCATCAGGCGGATGCGACTCGCATCAGATCTTCCTGAAGTCTGCCATTTGCTTGCTTTTACCCGATTTCGCCTGATTCCTGCAAAGTAAGAACCAAAACATAGCAGTACCACATTCTATGGATATTCAATGTAAAAGACACTATTTGTTTGTTCAAAACATAGATTTTTGTATGGAAACAAGTCGAAATAATAGGTTTAATAATGTGATATCAATATTTTATAAAGTTAAAGACTAATATGAATTTATAATATCTAATTAAACCATTCAACAAATTTCTTATTATATAACCGTCTGTTAGAGGAAAGATTAATTGAAGAGACGCAAACCTCTGATTTCATTTAATAAATATCTTAAATCTACGGTTTCGGAGCAATTTTGTTTCGACTCTTAATAAACCTCTTCAATTAATTAAGGCACCGTTACGATTTAGACCTTTGTTATATATACATATTAAAGTAACATAATCGATAGAGTACGTCGGTTCTTTTCTCTCCCTATTTTATATTCAAGACACTTTCGTCTTCTTTCTCTCTGTTTGATATCCGAGTAAAAAAAAAATGAAAAAGAAAGAAAGAAACTGACACAAATATTGATTATCAATTTTCAATTCGAATTCTGACATTAGTGATTCTGATTTCTAATTCCGAAGATGTCGCTATCAGATAACTGGATTTCTCTATAACTGTGTTTTCGTTTTGTATAGTTAATTTGGATATTGGTATTGCATATTGAATTATGATGACATATTTAACGGAATAACGGATCTGAGGTTGGAATTTGATATGTGATTGTAGCATCTCACTATTGGATGAATTTCTCAGTGGGTTGGCGGCCTTCCAATGTTGGATGGATTTCCCATTGGATTGGCGGATTCAAAGAATTGTGTTATGACATTGTGGAAATCGTCTGTGACAGGGATTACATATATGTGAATATGATGTGACTGGTTTTATGAATAATCTAGACTGATGTGCTATTGCTGGTTAAATATGCGTGCATAATTAGATGTGTATTTGTGTGGATTAATCCGGCCTATTTGATGTGCAAAAGTAAAGATCAGGGAGGCTTGGGGGTTTTAGACCTCAAGCTTATGAATAAGGCCCTTCTGGCTAAATGGTGGTATCGGTTTCTAGATAATTCTGTTTCTGGTAGATGAAAAAATATTTTGCATAGTAAATATGGAACTAGAACCACTCCTTCTTTTTGTTCACCTTTTTTGCGATCAATCCTAAAAGATCATGTGGTTATCAATTTAGGACTAAATAAAGAAATATGTAACAGTAAAACTTCTTTTTGGTTAGATAAATGGTGTAGTGAACATACCTTAAAAAATCAATTTCCAAACCTTTTTTCTATTGTTACTGATAGGTTTATTTCTGTAGCCGAGGCATTTTCTACTTCTCATTTAAGTCTGTCTTTTCAAAGGCAAATAACTGGTATTTATAGGGATGAATTGATTACCTTGCAACACAAGTTTCAACATTTTACTTTGTCTTCTCATTTGGAAGATAGATTGATATGGCGATGGTCACAAGATGATCAGTTCACTGTTCATTCTTTTTATAAATTGTTAGAATATGGGGGTATTCCAAATTCTGAATATGATACCATTTGGAAATCTCACATCCCTTTAAAAATCAAAATCTTTCTTTGGCTCGTCCGACGTGATAAAATTCTTACTAAGGTTAACTTGGCAAAAAAAGGTTGGCCAGGACATCTTACTTGTGTATTTTGTGACCAACATGAGAGTGCTGACCATTTATTTATACATTGTTCATATGTACGCTTGATATGGAATTGGATTGCCACATACAATTCATTCCACTTTACCTATAATTCTTTAGATGATTTATGGTTACTTGATGCTTCTATTCCCTTAAATGATAGACTCCTTGTAGAATTGTTAATGGGAGCTATCTTATGGAATGTATGGTTAGAAATAAATAGAGTTATTTTTAATGATAATACTACTCTCATTTCTGCTAAATCATTAGGGTTTAAGATAATCTCTTTAGCTACTTTTTGGTGTAAGTCTAGCTCTGATAATTCATACTTAAAATTAAGTCTAATGCTTCCATGTGATGTTAAGGACCTTCCAGATCAGATACTGGAGGAGGAAGAGGAATCCAGCCAAGCTCTTGGAGCTGGCAACCCCCCAGATCATATGTCTGGAGACGAGATGTCGGATGAGGATCTACTGGATTACTAGTCTCCTAGGATATGATTGCTTTTTGAGACTTTTATTTTGCTTAGTATTCATTTTGTTTCCATTTTAGCTTTTGATGTAGTACTATCTCTCCTTGTATGCCTTTATGTTTATTGATCGTGACTTGATGTAAGACTTTTCATATTTGATTTTGGTACCTATTTTAGGTACCATATCAGGTATGCTTTGATTTCTATGAAATCGGTGGTAATACCACTATTTTTCAAAAAAAAATCCGGCCTATTTGATTGATTGTTAAATTAAGCCAATTATAGAGAAGCGCATCGTTAAATAGCCGGTTATTGAGCTTTGTAGCTGACTTTCTTTTGTTATTTTATTTTCTTTTCTGTTGGCGACGTAGGTTGATGGGCCAAGGAAATGTGTGAAGATCCTTATATAATCGCGCTCCAGATGGTAAAAATCTGAGGTGCGACATATGGTATCAGAGCATTCGTTCTTCGGACTGTGTTTGGGTCCTTGTTTCATTTGTTATGAATTTTCTATCTCAAATCTGATTTGTTAGTAATTAATTTGATTAACTGTCTTCACTAATTTGAATAAATCTAAATAGATCTCTGGATTTTAATTTAAAATCTGATATTATAAAAAAAATCTCTAAACTATGATAGTCTGATATGATTATATCAATTTCGAATTTCATACTAAAAATCTATCTTATAAAATTAATATGATTAGTTATATATATATATTTTCTTATTCCTCCATTTATTTATCTGATTTAATTTTATAAAATTATCAATTTAGACGTAACTCGATTCTCGATTTACATGTAAAATGATTTGGTTCAAGTTCATTATCCATTTCTCCGATTGATCAGTATCTGATAAATTCAATTTGATTAGTGTCCATTTTGTCTTGTTCAATTTGAGTATCATCTGTTTAAATTTTGAAGACAAAATTCTTTTGAAGGAAAGAATGTAATATTCCAAAAAAATTGAATTATTATTATTTATAGTTATAAAACTTTTGCAAAATATAATAAAGATTATATATTTTTTTTTGTAACATTTCGTAAAAATGTAAATATGACATATATTTTCTTTATAAAAAAATTCAACCGAATTAGGACATTTGAAATATCTTTTTATAATATTTTATAAAGTTAAAGACTAATATGAATTTATAATATCTAATTAAACCATTCAACAAATTTCTTATTATATAACCGTCCCTTAGAGGAAAGATTAATTGAAGAGACGCAAACCTCTGATTTCAAATCTGTTACCTATAATGAAGGTTGCCATACCCACAAATTTGTTTGTTTGAAAAAAAAAAAAATCAGATTTGATAATTTTCATCTTATGATTTGATCACAGTTGAAATTTTATAACTCCACTATAGCGAATTAGATTGATTATTTAGACAAAATCTATTTTTACAGATTTAGCAATGTCATGTCATTGTTGTTCAAAAAAACATGCTGAATATTAATTAGTATATAATTGTTTGTAATAAAAAAAAATCATTTGAACATAAATTTACCTCATTCTAATGTAGGCCGAGATGAAATCTTGTTAAATTGGAAATTAGCAAAAACTACAAAAAAAAAAAAAAAATCAATGTTAAAGACCTTTTTCCTTGCTATTTCACAAATGTGTGAATTTTACATCTAAATCCAACTCTTACGAGGTAATGACATCATCTTCAATAGTTCATACATTGTCATATTTTGTGGAATTCATTCAAGACAAGGCGAACGTATATCATGAGTACAACCTTATTTCCCCGGCTATTTCCCCATCTAATTTTTTTACATATCATAAACGTCCATCAAATATATTTCTGGGGCCATGCTCTTAAAAGGATAAAATGGTTCCCCAGCCGAGCAAAACAGCGGGCTTATGAGCTTTAATTGGGGGAGATCAAGTTCCTCTTTCTTTTATTTATTTAATTTTTTAGAAAAAAAATAGGGGTTTAGAATCTAGCCCCAAGTTTCTCTTTCCCAAAAAAAAAAATACTTTTATATTGGTTGAAATTGTGTTCCGCCATCGGATTTTAAACCGTTGCTTATCGCTCCGATAGAAAATGTACACACCTATGCTATCGGTTAAAAATAGATGTTGTTAATCAATATACCATTGGCAACGCACGTTCGGCCATCGGGTTTGACGAACTCAATGCCATCGCTTTTGTTTCACCACCGACAACAAATGTGATTAATGCTGTCTACTGAATTTCAATAGCCGATAGCAATAGTGTCTTGCACCATCTATTTTATTTGTGTTGGCATTGGCAAATCCTAGTTTCTTAGCAGGTTATTAATTTCTGGAACGATGGTGATGTATATGTAATTATTATTATTTTTTATTATTAATTCCTGTATTACGGACTAGCCTAGCTATTTTTAAAACACAACTAGCAAAGTAACAATAAACTTGCATGCGCTCATCCCATATCCATCTTTGAATCAACAATTAATATATACATATACAAGTACTCCAACATATAATATATATCAATCCATGCCACAAACAATATATAAAAAGAGTTTACAATAATTATTAACCAACAAGCGCTAACAATATCACACATATAACCAATAAGCACATCAATAGTTCATTGTACCAGAAAACTAACTGCTCTTATCACACAATTATTAAAATCAACAACAAATTAAGTGTTTGAACACAAGAATCCGAAAACAATAACTGTTTTAAACCACATACAACAAATTATCAAATCCCCCTACCGCCAGTACCTGCACGTCAATTAAATTGATGATAATTTCAAGAAGAACTTACACCATTGGATACAGATGTCATATAATTCGTGTTCTTTGTACAACATAAGAACTTAAATCTGAAGGATGATAGAAACAGGTGATTGACAAACTTTTGAAAAAGAATGTGCATAATTTTTTATGAACGTCTCCATGTTCTTCATTACATAATACCTGGACTCTCATAAATTGCTTTGTGTGGGGGGCTCTTATCAAATGTGTATTGTTTAAAACCAGATCTAATTAGTAGTGCAATTGAAACTTCAAATAAGTTGTAAGGAAATACTCAATTAAAATATTTCTTACCTGAAATATTATGACCTCCAGCACTCTTCTTCCCGGTGTGTGCCGACCTCTCCGGAATGTATGACTTAAAAGCTCTAAAATTATTAAAGGTCAGTATACGATACATATCTAGAAGTAGGCAATAAGAAGTACTTTGTATTTTAAATTATATATATTTTTCTTATTGCTGTAATACATGAATAATGTCAAACTCCCGATTATTATTATTATACACCGAGTCCAGCAAGTAGGCAACATTCTGTCTTGGAATAATAGCAAAAAGCCTTCAACGTCCCCTACAATTTAAGTAATAAAATAAGATTCTTATTCTGTTAAAAATAAACAATAAATATGAGTATAATTAGCAGTTTACTCATCTTTGTGGCATGGTAAGAATATAAGATTGTAAACTATCTTATATTTTTCTATTTGTGTTTTATTAATTGGAACTTACTGTTACATATTTTTATTTTAATGAAGTACATCATACACACAAAATTCGTCATTCTAAAAAGATAAGATTGGAGCCTCTACTAAGTCTTTCAATAAAAAAAAAAATTGGACAAATTTTTTTAATGAGAAGGTTGTGGAGATTGGATAATTTTTATCTCAATATTTGTTAGTCACGGTTGAAAATTTTATAACTTTTCTTTTTTAATTTCAAAGTCCTTGGGCAGAAAATTTTATAACTTGACTATAACGAATTAGATTGACTATCTAAACAAAACGTAACGTTCAGATTTAGCAATGTCAAGATACATATATATGCTGAATATTATTTTTTCGAGTAAAAACAATATATGCTGAATATTGGTCTCTAATTGTTTGTCTTTTTTGAAAACTTTAGGAGAGAGTAGCACTAGTGGAAAATATGGAATCAGGATCGGTTATAAACACATATCAGTATCGGAATCCAACCGATCCTGATGAAGGCGATACTGATACTATCAGGATCGGTTTTATATTTTTTAAACAACCGATCCAAATAGAAACTATTAGGATCGGTTTTTAATAAAACTGATCTTAATAGTTGTTATCTAGATCGGTTTTTGAGTAATAACCGATCCAGATACGTACTATCAAGATCGGTTTTTATGTAAAACCGATCCTGATAGTTTTTTTGTATTTTTTTTTATTAAAAAAACACATCTAGATCGGTTTTTTAATAATAACCGATCCAGATACGAACTATCAAGATCGGTTTTTATGTAAAACCGATCCTGATAGTTTTTTTGTATTCTTTTTTTATTTAAAAAAACACATCTAGATCGGTTTTTTAATAATAACCGATCCAGATACATACTATCAAGATCGGTTTTTATGTAAAACCGATCCTGATAGTTTTTTTGTATTTTTTTTTATTAAAAAAAACACATCTAGATCGGTTTTTTAATTAATAACCGATCCAGATACGTACTATCAAGATCGGTTTTTATGTAAAACCGATCCTGATAGTTTATTTGAATTTTTTTTTTATTAAAATTTACATATCTAGATCGGTTGTTTAATAATAACCGATCCAGATACGTACTATCAAGATCGGTTTTTATGTAAAACCGATCCTGATAGTTTTTTTGAATTATTTTTTTATTAAAAATTACATATCTAGATCGGTTTTTTAATAATAACCGATCCAGATGTTTGGTTGAATGTAAAAAATAGAATTTTAATTATTTGGCCAGCTTCCATTTATATATATATGCTGGCCCAATTAAAATGCTACCGATACAAATCACAGATTGATAAATATATATATGCATACAAATCACAAATAGATATCAAACACATCCTACAAATTAAGTTTACGTATCATAAATTATGTTTACACATACAAATCACGTACAAATCCTAAATTAAATATCATAGACATACACATCCTACAGATTAAGTTTACACATCCTAAATTGTTGTACTTCATGTCTACTGTACCTCTTTCAGGAAAATTTGAACCCACATTTTTCGTAAGTTGCTCAAGCGTTGTACAGTATGTTTGGCGGGAATATCCTACATTTTTTAAAAGATAGAAGAGCATGCACAATTAATTGTGTATTTTATTATATTTGAAGCAACAATGCTTAATTACTTTTTGAAAATATATAAATGCATACCTTTAAGTTCGGAAAAGTATATATGTGTTCGTTTATTATGTCTTGCATGAGCAACATGACATAATATGCACATTCCCAGCCGTCTGGTTGTTGTGGGCACTACATAATAAGTTTGAAAAAATTGAAATGTATGTTAATGAGCATACAAATGGCTTTAAGGTTATATAATCACAATTTTTGTCTTATAATCATATATCTCAATAGAAACTATTACCTTTCAATCGTTATGAATCGTCAAAGAAGTCTCCATTACCCTGTTGAAGACACTGTTGAAATATGAACACATTGAACAATCAGTACTTACGAGAGATATTTAAAATGATAAATGATAAAATAATAAAAAAATCTAATGCATTCTAAACAAACGTAAAATTTAGGATGTCACTTACTCCTCGACCGCAGCAGTGATCATTAGCATTTTTTTACTTTTCTTATCGGAATCGTACACGTACAATGCACTTTCTCT
Source organism: Carex rostrata (assembly GCF_964058835.1). Classification (NCBI taxonomy): domain Eukaryota; kingdom Viridiplantae; phylum Streptophyta; class Magnoliopsida; order Poales; family Cyperaceae; genus Carex; species Carex rostrata. Next base: position 7,727,300 of record NC_135926.1, read on the forward strand.
TGGCATAAGCACGGTCAATACCCAATGATTGCTGCATGTTAGGTTTGTAGAATGTCATATTATATAATTTTTATATTTTGACATAAATATAATAAAATTAGAATATATATATAACACTAACATGTGGTGATAGGGTATAAATATCAATCTCTTGTCCCGATTTCCGTTGAGTGCTTGCCCTATGTATTGAAGTACACCTCCTCGATCATCACTTAGCATGGTGGCATTCGTCCGCTGGGGGTCCATGAAACCAACCTGCACATCGGGAAATTCCTCCTTGATGTATTTGTGCCAATACCTAAAAAAAAGAAGGCATACAGGTGTTCTCAAATTTGTTTTATTTGAATTGAAGGTACTAAATTCTATAATTATTACGAATATTAACTCACAGCATCCACATCTGAATGATTGGTCCAGTGAGCCACTCCCGTGGTGCAAGCAAGGCCGCATAATCATCTGCATAAACAGATATGGAGTCTGCTGAACAAAAAAGATCAAGTGGCGGATCGATTTTGAATGGACTGCCATCTAGCTCCGCAAATCGATCACGCAGATGCTTGAATGTTCGTCCTAGCTTGTCAAAGTTGATACCATCAAACGCCTTGCAGTGACTCGTTGCTTTCCCACCTAAAGGAAGATGTACCTCTTCGCGTGGTTCCTGCAAAATTTCGTAATAAATTGAAATAAAATCCATAATGAACCATGACTCTGTCATATAGATACAAATTAAGAAGTAAACTTAGCAATAACATACCTCATCTGAACCTGTCAATATCATGGGCATCGGCCATGCAGTGAAACTGCCGAGGACCGATCCAAGGGTTAACTGCTCACCATTTGGTACAGGTAAGGGGAGCTCTAGGAAGTCCACATCTTTAACACCATCCACCGTTACTCTTGCATGGTCGGGCGGCATCGGCCTGTTGTGAATTGTTCCACCGGGTGCAACTGGAACATGAATTGTCCCCATGGCCACCACAATAGTATTCTCACCTACTTTTGCCATGAGTTTGCAGCTGAGTTCTGCCTCCTGTACAAGTATATGTATTTACTCGAATAAAATCCGAATATATATGAAACTAAGGCATATGCCAACTGATTTAAATCTGAATTTGCATTACCTCAGTAAACTCGGAAAGATCGGTATATGGTTTGACTGACTGGCAGCTGCTCTGAAGGACCGTTGGGGTAAACGTCTTTTCTTGTTGGCCCATCGTCTCCCGAACCAAAATTGCAAGTTCAGATTTCATTTGTTCGGTTATTTCTTGCCGTAATCTCTCCTCTATTCCTCTTACTCTCTCCTCCACTCTTTGATCCACTCTTGCGTTAATTTCTTCTTCTGATGTCTTCGAGGTACGTGTCCTCCTTATCCGGCCCTTCCCGAATGTTTGTGAGTGTGGAATGAGACCTCCCACTCCTCTCACCCTCCCAGGATGTTCCGTATTTGGCAGAGATTTTCCTAGAACATCCTCGTATCGTACCACCGCCAACTGGCCTTGTTTGAAAGCCGCTTCTTGTTCTTCCTGAAATGATAACATGCATGTTACAACATAATAATTTAAAGTTGAATTTCAATTAATAACAATATCTAAACCCTCACAATTCTGTTGATGACCGGTATGTATGTTTCTGGATAAAAGAGTTCCTTGGTCTCGTCTGAGAGCTTCTGTCTGGCTAGTTTCCATGTGACGTGCCTATGCTCAACAGACAAATCAACAAGCTCATCTGGTGTCAATACAGTACTAGTTGACCATTGGGAAGACGGATCACTAGATGCTTTCTCATCTGCAATCGCCTGCATAGCATCTTTAAGTCTTTTTTGGAAACCTTCACCACTGTAACCTCTGGATCCCAAGAAATGCGGATACTTGTTGTGGGTCTGGTTCTCCTTCCCAATCTGGCTGACAGCCTTCAATTTCAACAAATAAATAATTGGCCTTAATTATAAATAAATTTGAATTCTAGATTAGAGATAAGATAGGTGGTTCCTAGAAATAAACATACATCAAATTCCGCTGTCATTCGGTACTTGACAAATTCTTCCCAATCTTTTTCTTCAATCTGGAGCTTACCAAAATCGGGCGTCTCACCCTCGCGCCACACTCTAGTCAACTCAGTTCTGAACTTCCGGAGACAAGTAGCCATTTTCTGATAATAATATTTCTTCACTTCTACTTTTTCGGGTAATTTCCAGCTCACCTACCAAACAAATAGAAATTAGGGTTTGTAGTTAAACTAATCAAATTCTTTTTAATGAAATTAGTACCATGTTATCTACCTTAAGTATTTCCCATATTTTTTGCTTGTACTCATCTGGAACATCTTTCCATAGTTGGAACCTTATAGGAATAGTCCTTCTTACCAATATCCCAAAATCCGTTGCAAAACTCGTTGTCTCTCGAGTGCCTATGTCGGTTTCCAATCCCCGGAGATTATTCCCGTCATTATCACCGGTATGGTAATCCTGATGCTCAGTACCAGTACCTATGCCGGTTGACAAACTCTCACCGTGCCATAACCAACACTTATATCCTTGCTTGAATCCACGACGGATTAAATGGTTCTTCACTTGGGTCGGGTTGGAAAATTTTTGACCATTGTTACAATCACGACAAGGACACGACATGAGTGCACTCCCTTTGCTCGCCATATCTTCCATAGCAACTCTGATAAATTCCTCGACACCTGTCATATATTCATCAGATAGACGTGATGCTTCGTACATCCAACTGCGGTCCATCTGCAATTATAATAAAACACAATTAATTAAGAACAAGGTTGGGGTACTCAATTCTGTTCACAATAGGGCTTACATAGGGCCGGGTTACCATCCTATCCCACTCTTTGAATACTTTGTCTCAGTAGTGACCACATGTTAGTCGTGTTTTAGCATTTAAGAAAATTTCGGCAGCATTTCCCCTTAGTTCCCCGAGTACTCGGGGAACTAAGGGGAAATGCTGCCGAAATTTTCTTAAATGCTAAAACACGACTAACATGTGACCACATCCTAAATGAGACAAATTATTCAAAGAGCAGTCCCAAAATGGGGACTATTCAAAATTAATCCCTAATGGATTAATTTTGAACGGGTATCATGACCTAAAGGCATTAATCATGCGGTTGTGGCTCATAATACAATACTCTAGCTAAATATCTAATATAAATACATCTACGTACGTACTCTAGCTATCAAAATACACATTCATGCATGCACAAAACTAATTAAACATGAGTTATTTGCATGTTGTACTTACAACATTTTTAGATGCCGTACCGAGTGAGATGAAGATCACTGCACCAAATCTCTCAACAATAGCCAATCTACAAAATTAATCCGGAAAATCGAAACCTAATTAAGAGATGTACATATAGCATATATCCTACAAGTTGAAATAAAAAAAAATGCTCATATAGCATATATATAGCAAACTCAAAAGCGTGTGCATGCAAATCTTGAAATAAGAAGAGGTATTCAAACTTGTAAAGAAAATCTCAACATATAAAGAATATATAGGTCATATATAGCTAATATATTTCCTCATAAATTAGACATATAGCATGTGCATCCAAATATCCGCATTTAAAGGAAAACTTGAAATGATAAGAGGTATTCAAACTTAAAAGCTTGTGGAACCAATAAAAGAGCTAAATCAAAATTTATAAGGTTTAGATTTTGAGCGAGGATCATAACCCACTTGTATAGGCCGGATTTAGGGTTTAGGGTTTAGGGTTTAGTGCTCCATTAGTATCAAATTTGAGAAAAGAGATGACCAAAATGTACCTGAGAAAAAGAGCTGAGATAGCTGAGTATTAGCAGGGCGAAATAGCTGTTGCGTTAATTAAGAGAGGCGAGACCTAGGAAGAGAGACGAGTTTCTGACAAAAATCGAACTGAATTCAGCCTTATATGCACTATTAGGATCAGTTGTTAGAAATAAAACCGATCCTGATACTATCAGGATCGGTTCTTATAAAAACTGATCCTAATAGTTGACTATTAGGATCGGTTTTATTTAAGAACTGATCCTGATAGGTTCTGGATAATTTGTAAAATTTATAACATTAACATCTGGATCGGTTTTATGCATTATAACCGATCCAGATATCTTCTGGATCGGTTTTAGGCACTATAACCGATCCAGATACCTTCTGGATCGGTTTTATTCATTATAACCGATCCAGATACCTTCTGGATCGGTTTTATTCATTATAACCGATCCAGATAGTATCTGGATCGGTTATTATCAACAAAACCGATCCTAATAAAAATTCAGCAATTGTTCTTTATGAAAAAAATAATAGATATTTTTTTTAAGAAACTAGAAAGATATAATTTTTTTTAATTCCATAGAATAAACATATGAACCAAGAGGTGTACGGTCGTGATAATACAATCACAATGCAAAGGAATTCGCCAGTCATTTCCATTAAGGACTGGAAGAGGGGACAAGTGGGTGGTTCTTCCCTTTTGGTGCCAGTAGGATTTACCGAGAGAAATATGAAGATACATACTTTAATAAAAAAAAAGTTGTGTAAAAAGTTAGTTGAAGGATCATCAAAGAAAGGGGAAGAGATGGATGAAGGATCTTCGGAGTCAGATGAAGAACCAAATGAATAGTCAGACTGAAAAATGTTGATTATTTGAATTTTGGATGACTGTAGCTCTGAAAAAGGTTGATTCTTTGAATATACTTACATTCCATTTGTATAACTAATATGTTTATTCAAGGAATAAAAAAATAATTACCTTTCTAATTTATTAAAAAATATGTATTACTATCAGGATCGGTTCTAACCAAAAACCGATCCTAATAGTTGGAACTATTAGGATCAGTTTTTAGTTAGAACCGATCCTGATACTATCAGGATCTGTTTTTAATAAAAACCGATCCAAATGATTAAACTATCAGGATCAGTTCCCACAAAAAACCGATCCTAATAGTAATAAATTAGGATCAGTTATTATGAAAAACCGATCTAAATAGTTTTTAGGATCGGTTTTGTTAAATAAACCGATCCAGATACTTATTAGGATCGGTTGTCCCATATAACCGATCCAGATAGGCCGATCCTGATTCCAGTTTTTTCACTAGTGTAGAGACTGTGAAGTCGTGAGGGTGAATTGAACTTTTAACCTTTGAGTAACCAACAGTTTTAGAACTTCTCTTCTAACCAACTGTCATACCTTCCCTTTCTCATCCCTAATTGTTTGTCATATGACGAGATGGAGTGGTTGCAAAATTGATTAAGAAAAAACAAATTCTAAAACTGTGGTTATCTAAAAATTAAGAGTTTGAACTCCACTCACGACTTTGCACTTTCTGCGAAGCTATTAAAAAAAAATTTGTCATAAGAAAAAATCACCTGAACAAATATTTACCTCATTCTAATGTAGGTCGAGATGTAATAATATTGTTAAATTGGAAATCATCGTTGAAGAACCTTTTCCAGGCTATTTCTCAATGGATGAGTTTTAAATCGTAATCTAATTTTTACGAGGCAATTATATCACTTATTTTAATTACTTTTATATTGTCATATTTAGTGTAATTTATTCAAGACAGGAAGAGCATATAGTTTGAGCACAAGTTTATTTCCCTGGCTATTCTCTCATTTGAACATTTTACACATCAAAATCGTTGAGTGAGGTTACGTTACTTTGTAATAAAGCGTACATCATCGTCCGTACTATAGGATTATATATCTGCACTGGGGCCAGCCGGTAAAGACACTAGTCCTCCTATGAAATGATACGAGTTGATTCTGTATGGAGCAGAATTGAGGTGTTGTGTTGTGTTTAGGATTTAGAATTTGGGATATTTTTGTTTTCAAAATTTAAAAAAATGATATGAATCATCAAGAAAGTTCAGCAAAAACTTCTTTAAATCTCTTTAAAACTAAAGGAGCATTCTTTAACTTTCTTAACCTCTTAATCATGCTGAATACTAGTTTCTTAGCATAGATTTAGATCACATCCTTTAGTTTTCTTTTGCCTAGATCTTAATTCTGTGAGGGTCTTAAGATACCTCTACTCCTTTCTTTTAGCTACCACTTACGTATTAAGACAACCAAACATCGGTTTCTTAGGACTCTTTAAGATTTAATCCTAGTATAGATTAGGAGGTGTTGCTGAATAGTCTCCATACGAAAATGTATTTGAAAATCAAATTCTGCATATTTATAATATTTTTACTTTTTTCTAAATAAATAAAAAATTATCTAATTAAAATTTTTTGAACCATAAAAAGTAGTAATTTTTCAACCTATTTAAAAAATGAATAAAAATATTCTTAAAAAAAGGATAAAATCTAGTCTCCAACTATATTTTTATATAAAATTATATAAGCGGTTCAGATGGACTGTTTGTACTTGAACAATATAAATAGGGAAAATTTCCTCCATGCCACTCCAAAATTTGGAAAATACCAAATTGCCACCTCAAAACTCAAAATTTCTTATTTGCCACTCTAAAATCATCAAATTTACCAAATTGTCACATTTATACATCTAATATACTTATTTGATTAAAATAATTCAGAAAAGTGTTGTATAAAAAATGTATTTTCATATTTCCCATTTTACCCTTCAAGAACACAGATAAAATTAAAAATGGAGGCCTCCACTGATGCACTTCATCCCTTTGCCTCCACTGACGTACTTCATCCCCTTCCCTTCATCCCTTCGCCTCTCTTAATTTCTCTCGTCGCTCTCCACTGACGCACCTCCGTCGCTCTCCACTGACGCACCTCTCGTCGCTCTCCTCCGTCGCTCTCCACTGTCTCCTCTCTTAAGGTAAATACCTCTTTCAATAATGTCTGTCTCCTTTCTCCTCTCTATTCGGCACTGATAATGTTGCTAGTAATTGGATCAAATTGATCCTTAATCACTCATAATTGATAGCATTAAACTACTGAATTTATAGCATTAAACCCCTGAATTTTCACTCAAAATTGACAAGACTTGAAACTGGGCATCCGATTTATCAAGAAACAAGAACTATGGAAGGTTAGAGTTGGTGCTTTTGAATCTCTGTAGGACTATACCTCACAATTTAACGTAAGCACCACCCAATTAATCTATTTGTATATATTAGCAAGGACCTCATGTTTAGAGCAATGAAATGAAATAAGTGAAAAAAATAATCATTATGAATAGGAGTCTGTTACTGCTTTATGGGTATACTTGTCAAAGTAAAATGAGTACACTACATTTTGTTTGTTTGTAAGTTAATTTGTCGTGAAAATCTTTCATTTGTTGCTTATATTTTCTATTGTATTGCCATTGATTTGCAGAGAGGCCGTCATCATAAGGTATGATTGCTTGCATAAGGGATAATTTCTTAACAGAATTGCTTTGGCTGACTATCTTGCAAAGAAGGGGCGACTTGGAGAATGGATCTACAAAGGGTTCTCGTACCCAAATTTTAAATGAAAAGCATAACTTAGTTGTTAGGGATTTACGTAGCTGTGTGTGTGTTTTTTTTTCTAAATACTGGTACGAGGAATGTATGTAGCTGTGTGTTTGAAAAACTGGTACGAGTGATGTATGTAGCCCGTTTCATTACAGACTTGTGTCTTTTATGGTTGTCAGTTGTTTTGATGAACTTCTTTTATTTCTCTTGTTATGATTTAGGTTGACTATTATTTGACTCTGTAATTGATTGCCATATAAATACTGGTATGCTACTTATTGTAGTTTATATTTCAAGGTTTTTAAGGTCTTTTTATTAAGATTTGTTGGTAATTTGTAAAGGGTGAAGATGGTGTTTCATGTGGTAATGAAACCTGTAATGTCATGCATAGTGACAACTCAATGATTCGGGAAAGGTTCGGCGAGGTCAAAAATTTGTGATTAGAGAATAATTCGGATATAATTTGAAAATAATTCATTTTTGTACAAAACAAATAATATATTAAAATACTGAAGTTGTAAAAAGCAAAAAAATGAGATTGTTTTATTCATTTTAATTTTTTTGTTAGTGTAAAAGTAGAAAATTTAACATAACCATGTTTATTTAGTTCTACTCTATGAATTCTATTAATTTTATGACTTAGTTTAATTCCCATCAAATTCTATATGCATTGCTTTATTTCACTTTTTTTTTATTCACCGACACATTTATCAGTTTTGCAAATTTTTGTGATTTTCACCATCTTGAACCGGTACAGGGCTGTCAAGGTATTGGTGCATTGGTACAATTACTCTCACATCAAGATTTTTAAATTGCTCAAAACAGTTGAACTTAAAAGGGAAGCTGAAACAAATAGTAAAAGGAAAGCAAGATGTTCAACGAAACAAAGTGGAATGCCTTAATTTTATAATTGAAAAAAAAAAAGATGAAGCTTCAATCCTCCAGCTGCAAGTTGTCTCCCTCTTTCCGTACCAGCAATCGCATGTAGCAGTATGGTACACTCCATGTTCTTCATCTCCGTACCAGTAATGTACCAGTATTGTTGTTTGCCTCCTCTAGGTGCAGACTAGAATCCTCCCCCACTCGTTTCAAGGTTCACTAGTACCCGATTGGTACTGCTTGGTACTGGAAGGGGACTGGAAGGGGACTGGAAGGGGAGAAAGAGGCTTGGTTCGCTCTCTCTGAGCTTGGTTCGCTCTTTCACAAGCAACCTGGTCGGCGACGGAGAGCGATGGAGGTGCGTCACTGGAGAGCGACGAGAGAAATTAAGAGAGGCGAAGGGATGAAGTACATCAGTGGAGGCCTCCATTTCTAATTTTATCTGTGTTCTTGAAGGGTAAAATGGGAAATATGAAAATACGTTTTTTATACAACACTTTTCAGAATTATTTTAATCAAATAAGTATATTAGATGTATAAATGTGGCAATTTGGTAAATTTGATGATTTTAGGGTGGCAAATAAGAAAATTTGAGTTTTGGGGTGGCAATTTGGTATTTTTCAAGTTTTGGAGTGGCATGGAGGAAATTTTCCCATATAAATATGAATTACTGATTCGCCCTTTACAAATTATTGTAGCTAGAGGTTTGCTAAACCCCTAACGGGTGGAGCCCGTTTTGCCCGGCCCGTACCCGTTACCCGTGGTACCCGTACCCGTTGCCCGGGTACAAACGGGTAGACGGGTAGACGGGTACGGGTAATAAACGGACCGGACACCCCTATTTTGAAATAAACCCATTGTACCCGTACCCGTCTACCCGCCAACCCGTACCCGCCTACCCGTACCCCTATACCCGCCTACCCGTACCCGTACCCCTTTACCCGTACCCGTATCCCTTTACCCGGTTGCCCGTACCCGTTACCCGTTACCCGTACCCGTTATCCGTTACCCGTACCCGATCCGTACCGCAAAATTCAAATTTTTTTGAATTTTCCGCCGGTTCAAGACGGGGCCCGGGCCAGGTCAAATCAAACCCGGCCGGACCCACCCGGGTCACCTCAACCGGTGGTTTTTTTTTTTTTTTTTTTTTTTTTTTTTAATTTCAAATTTTAATCCCTCTCCAATTTTTTTCTTTAAATACACCCCTCTAATCCTCTTCCTCTCCACACTCAAATTTTCAATCTCTCAAACTCAATCTCAAATTCTCATTTTTCATTATTCTAAATTTTTAAATTTATTGTTTGAAAAACATATGGTTGTAATTTAATTCATTTTACAAATACGCAAACGGAATTAGAGGTTCGCTAAACCCGTGACGAAATTACGAAGGTATCGAAATTACAAAGTTGTGCACCTCCCGCAAGATTTCTCCGCGAAATTTAAAGGTTAGATTTATTTTATGTTAGATTAATTTATTTTTGTAGAGTAATTTAAAATTTCATATTAGATTAATTAATTTTTGTAGAGTAATTTATTGTTGTAGATAAATGTATAATTTAAATTGAATGTTAGATTTAGTTTATGTTAGATTTGTTACATTTATTTAATTTATGTTAGATTTGTTAGATTTATTGAATGTTACATTTATTTAATTTATGTTAGATTTATTAGATGTGATTATGTGAACTTGTGAAATAATTAGATTTATTTTGAATATGTTAGATTTTATTTTTGAAATTCGGATTTATTTTTAATAGGTTAAAAAAATATGTTAGATTCATTTTTGTGAATATGTGAAATATTTTGAATATGTTAGATTTATTTTATGTTAGATTAATTGATTTTTGTAGAGTAATTTAAAATTTCATATTAGATTTATTGTTGTAGATAAATGTATAATTTAAATTGAATGTTAGATTTACTTTATGTTAGATTTGTTACATTTATTTAATTTATGTTAGATTTATTAGATGTGATTATGTGAACTTGTGAAATAATTAGATTTATTTTGAATATGTTAGATTTTATTTTTGAAATTCGGATTTATTTTTTATAGGTTAAAAAAATATGTTAGATTCATTTTTGTGAATATGTGAAATATTTTGAATATGTTAGATTTATTTTTGAAAATGATAGATTTATTTTGAATAAGTTATATTTTTTGAATATGTTAAGTAATTGTATTTATTTTTGAATATGTTAGATTTTTTTTAAAATAGATTAGATTTTATTTTTGTTTTTTCCGGATTTTTTTAATTTTATTTTTTTCTGTTTTTTTTAAAAGAAGTTGTATTTGAAATTCATTATATAACTAGGTTAGATTTATTTGTTGAATATGGTAAGTAATTGTATTTATTTTTGAATATGTTATATTTATTTTTAAATAGATTATATTTTTTTTCTGTTTTTTCCAGATTTTTTTAATTTTATTTTTTTCTGTTTTTTTTAAAAATAAGTTGTATTTGAAATTCATTTTATAACTAGGTTAGATTTATTTGTTGAATATGGTAAGTAATTGTATTTATTTTTGAATATGTTATATTTATTTTTAAATAGATTATATTTTTTTCTGTTTTTTTTTCTGTTTTTTCCAGATTTTTTTAATTTTATTTTTTTCTGTTTTTTTTAAAAGAAGTTGTATTTGAAATTCATTATATAACTAGGTTAGATTTATTTGTTGAATATGGTAAGTAATTGTATTTATTTTTGAATATGTTATATTTATTTTTAAATAGATTATATTTTTTTTTCTGTTTTTTCCAGATTTTTTTAATTTTATTTTTTTCTGTTTTTTTTTAAAATAAGTTGTATTTGAAATTCATTTTATAACTAGGTTAGATTTATTTGTTGAATATGGTAAGTAATTGTATTTATTTTTGAATATGTTATATTTATTTTTAAATAGATTATATTTTTTTCTGTTTTTTTTTCTGTTTTTTCCAGATTTTTTTAATTTTATTTTTTTCTGTTTTTTTTAAAAGAAGTTGTATTTGAAATTCATTATATAACTAGGTTAGATTTATTTGTTGAATATGGTAAGTAATTGTATTTATTTTTGAATATGTTATATTTATTTTTAAATAGATTATATTTTTTTTTCTGTTTTTTCCAGATTTTTTTAATTTTATTTTTTTCTGTTTTTTTTTAAAATAAGTTGTATTTGAAATTCATTTTATAACTAGGTTAGATTTATTTGTTGAATATGGTAAGTAATTGTATTTATTTTTGAATATGTTATATTTATTTTTAAATAGATTATATTTTTTTCTGTTTTTTCCGGATTTTTTTAATTTTATTTTTTTCTGTTTTTTTTTAAAAGAAGTTGTATTTGAAATTCATTATATAACTAGGTTAGATTTATTTGTTGAATATGGTAAGTAATTGTATTTATTTTTGAATATGTTATATTTATTTTTAAATAGTATATTTTTTTCTGTTTTTTCCAGATTTTTTTAATTTTATTTTTTTCGGTTTTTTTTTAAAAGAAATTGTATTTGAAATTCATTATATAACTAGGTTAGATTTATTTGTTGAATATGGTAAGTAATTGTATTTATTTTTGAATATGTTATATTTATTTTCAAATAGATTATATTTTTTTTCTGTTTTTTTTTTTAAATAAGTTGTATTTGAAATTCATTATATAACTAGGTTAGATTTATTTGTTGAATATGGTAAGTAATAAACCTTATTTTTGTGAATAGGTTTACATTTTTTAAAAATGTCATCTCATCGTGATTCGGTGCAAGAAGATATCGCGAGAATGTCGGCCGATATTTTTGGTCCCGAAATACCAACTACAAATTATCCACAAGATTATCCACAAGGACCACAACCTTATTTTGATAGTTCCTCTCAAATGCCGCCACCTAATTATCCACAACCTCCCCAAAATTATCAAAGAAGAGACCAAATGCTACAAACAAATTATCAACTCAACCCCCAAACGGGTGCACCGTATTATACTTCAAATGATCCAAACATATTCATTCCACAAGAATCACATCAACTACCACCACCGTATGCATATGGAGGCACTTCTTCTGTTGCATCGTCGAGTCAACTCAACCCCCCTATTTCAGGTACTCCTTCGACAAGTGTCACTGAAATTCAAGAAGAAACTCTCGCTCCTCCTCCGCCAATTGTCCCCCGCCCCCCACAACAACCAGCAGCAAAGAAGGCTAGAAGACCTCCCGAATACAACCAATATTGGTTTGAATGGTATGATGTGACCAAAGATGACGACGGTTACATGAAAACTCTTTATTGTAAGGTAGACCATTGCAAGAAACCTTATTTTGTTTATAGACCAAAGATGACGACGGTTACAGCAAAGTGTGCTTGTCATATACTTAACCTCGTCGTGAAGGCGGGACTTAAAACAGAAGCCATAAAATTATTGATAATTAAATTTAAGGATGCCCTCAACCACATTGTTTCAAACCATGAAAGAAGACAAGAGTTTGCGAAGTTGTGCGTAACCTATCGAGTAAGCAAGTTGAAAGTACCTTGGGATATAGATACCCGTTGGAACTCAACTTATAGGATGTTGAACCGATGCCTTCCTTACAAAGCTGTCATAGGGGAGTTTTTGAGGGGATCCACCCCTGAGGGAATGCAATTGGAACCCACCGGCAGGGAATGGGACCAACTAGAAAGGCTTACAGCATTTCTAGGAACCTTTTTTGAAGCAACCGTCAAACTATCCTGCTCGTATTCACCGACGGCATTTGAGTTGTTGGGGCAAATCTATCAAATTTCCAAGATTTATCGTAATTTGGAACAAGCAGAAACTCACGATAAATCTCTCACACCGATTGTAGAGGCCATGAAACTAAAATTTCTAAAATATTGGGAAGATGTACCCCTCTTGGCCATTATTGCAAGTTGCCTCAACCCGGCATACAAGAAATATTACACGATAAAAATGGTTGAAGCGTACAAAGATAATCTACATTTAGTCGCAACCGGGGTCGAGGCATACGTGGATGCGAAGTTCGCTGAGATGTTTAACATATACAACTCAAGAATTAGTGGCAACCAGAACCCCTCTTTGTCCCGGGCTGGTCCTAGGTATGAATAAATATACATTATGCTTTTAATCTTTATTATTTATAATATCTACATTATTTGTCCACTAATTTTTTTTTATTTTTTAATAGTTCCACTTTCAGGAGCACTAGCAGTAGTGGATTGTTAGCAGATTTTCAATCAGATGGCGAACCGCACGCATCCACAAACGAGTTAGTGAGCTATTTGAATATGCGCAACGAAAATGAAAACGTTGACATCATGACGTGGTGGAAGAGGAATCAAAGGTCTTATCCAACACTGGCGATGATGGCCCGCGACGTCTTTGCCGTACCCGTGTCAACCGTCCCTTCAGAAAGTTGTTTTAGTTCGGCGAACAGGATCCTCTCCGACAAACGTAGTAAATTGGGTCCACATGTTTTTGAAAGACTTGTGTGCTTGAAAGATTGGATTAATGCTGACGAGCGCAACCAACATCAAGCTCAAGAATCATCTTCTGCAGCTGATACTGAAGAAAGCGTTACCGAGCCTCAGCCTCAACCTAATTCAGATTCAGACGGTGCGGAAGAAAACGAACAATGGTATATGAATCCAAACTACTAGATAGGTAGTGTCGGTATAATTTTCTAACCTCTTTTAATATTTATGGTTATTTTAAAAATTATAATTTCTAAACATTTCAATTAGTTTTTAAATTATTCATTTTAAAGAACAATTACTAACAAAAAAAAAAGTTAGAACTCCGCCTATGTTATTTTACATAGCCGGTCCCAAGCCCGGAATAAAGGAGGAGGGTAACTTTTATTTTTTAATCTATTGTTTTCAAATTATTCATAATTATTTTTAATGTAATAAATTAATTTAAGATATTATTATTTATATTTTATTGTTTTAATTATAATGAGAATTTGAAAATAAAATAAAATGACTTGCTTAAAGAAATAAATAAATAGATTTGTACTTAGCCGTATAAATATACAAATTTTCGTACGAATAATTTTTATATATAAGGTACAAATTTTATTCATTTATAAATTATAAAGACGCGAGTTGATAATTTCATGTATATATATACTCTATTTGATATCGAACTATTCATATTATAAAAATTGAATTATAAACACGTAATAATATTTATACGACACTGTAAAAAAAACAGAAAAAAAATATTTAAACAAAACAGAAAAAAAAAACAGAAACAAAGACAGAAAAAAAAAAAACGGAAAAACAAAACAGAAAAAAAAAAAAAAAAAAAAAACTGACAAAAAAAACAGACAAAAACCGGAAAGAAAAACAGAAAAAAAAAACGGAAAAAAAAACGGAAAGAAAAACAGAAAAAAAAAGGAAAAAACAGAAAAAAAAAAAAAAAAAACCGGGCGGACCGGACCCGTACCCGGATACCCGGACCCGTACCCGCGGTACCCGTACCCGTCAACCCGCAACGGGTACGGGTAATAAACGGACCGGATATATGTTTTGGGAGTTTTACCCGTCTACCCGTTACGGGTTTTACCCGTACCCGTTGTACCCCTTTACCCGTCCTACCCGTTACCCGTAACGGGTTACCCGGAACGGGTCACGGGTAACCCGTTAGCAATTGTCTAATTGTAGCCTCACTCCAAAATCGTCTGAGTCTATCAAATACTAGGCGCTAGCTAGATGAAAGAAGAGAAACGAAGCTTTCGTATCGGGAAACACGCGTCAATAGAAGGACGAAAAGAGGAGAGAGACGTAGAGAAATTTAGACGGAATTTGAACACGTGTCAATAGAAAGAGATATAAACAATTAGTCGTTAGATTTCAATCCAACGGATGAAAATTGAAAAATTGCTGTAGGTGAACAGTAACTCACATCCAAAATCAAATTCTTCATATTTATAATATTTTTACTTTTTTCTAAATAAATAAAAAATCATCTAATTAAAATTTTTTGAACCATAAAAAAAGTAGTAATTTTTCAACCTATTTAAAAAATGAGTAAAAATATTCTAAAATAAAGGATAAAATCTACTCTCCAACTATATTTTCATATAAAATTATATAAACAGTTCAGATGGACTGTTTGTACTTTAACAATATAAATATGAATTACTGATTCGCCCTTTACAAATTATCGTAGCCTCACTCCAAAATCGTCTGAGTCTATCAAATACTAGGCGCTAGCTAGATGAAAGAAGAGAAACGAAGCTTTCGTATCGGGAAACACGCGTCAATAGAAGGACGAAAAGAGGAGAGAGACGTAGAGAAATTTAGATGAGATTTGAACACGTGTCAATAGAAAAAGACATAAACAATTAGTCGTTAGATTTCAATCCAACAGATGAAAATTGAAAAATTACTGTAGGTGAACAGTAACTCACATCCAAAATTAATACTATAAGATAGATATCTCTGGGGTTTAAATCGAGGAAATGGTTCCCCAGCCTAGCAAAAACAACGGGCCTCATTTATCAGCTTTAACAATTTATTTTACCGAGGATGATCCAATATATAAAGCCCAAATTCAACGTTCGGTCCTCTTCTTTGTGGATCGAGATCTGATACCGTCAAAATTTAAAAATATCCCAGGGGGCCAGTTGCAAACTATCTGTTGCAAATTTTAAAATGTAAAAGTTTTAAAATTTGTACAAGCCCACTGAGATATTTTTAAATTTTGATTTTCTTTTAAAGGTGGTTGCATTATTTTAATTTTTTTTTAATTCAAACAAGTAGGTAACATTGATTAAATAATATTCATCAGTACATAATAATAATAATAATAATAATAATAATAATAATAATAATAATTCAGAAACACAAAAGGGAAATAACAAAAGAAATAAAGAGGTTTCGTAGTACATATCAGGAACCAAAGATTTAAATTTTGAAAGCATAGCCTCTTGCTCTGCACTAAATTTCATAAATTGGGTTTGCATAAATTGAAATAAACGGAGTTAATCTGCATGTCTATCCTCAGCTCCAGTAGCGTGCATGGCAACAGGTAACAACCCACATAAAACTTGACCAGTTTTTCTCGCCAACTGATTCAGTAGTTTTCTCCTCAAAAAAAAAAAAAAAAGATTCAGTAGTTTTAGGCGGTGTTCAGAACCGGACCGGCCGGTTTGGTCCAAAAAAACCGGAACCGGTCACCTGTCTGGTCTGGTTCTTTTGAATTATCATCTATGTAAATGAATCGGTTAAAACCGATTAAACCGGCCGGTTATCATTATAATTTTGCTGGACTGAACCGTGTAAAACCGCGGTTCAAATCAAATTTGATAAATCTTCGTCTCTCACTCTTCTGATTTCACGCGTCTTCCTTTTTTCGCTAAGTTTTCATTTCCTGCATTTTTCTTCACACACTAAGATGTAAACAAATGACAAATGGGCTCTCCTTTCTCCTTCAAGTTGGTTTTCTCCTTCTAATTTCTTATATCTACTGTGGTGTATTATACAGTGGCTCAATCTCATTCAAAGTCTAGGCTTGAAACGAAATCAACAAAGAATCTGCATCAAATACTGTATGTAATCTCATTTAATCATTTAATTTGAATTTGTAAAATATGCACTTGAAAAGCTTGAATTTTTGAGATGATTTTATTCAATAGATGAATGCATTAAAGGTGTTTGATGAAATCCTCAGACCAAAATAAGATTTTAGATGAGGGTGAAGTTGTCAATAATTGTGCATTTGTGTGTGAGTGTCTAATAATAAGTCTATATATGTGCTTGAAAGATGAATCTGATAGCCACTTATTGTAGCCATGGTACCAGTTATAGCATCTGATGCCTCTTTGAAACACCAGTAACAAAACCAGTTAAGCATTAGTTATTTAGTTTTCAATTGTCTCAGTTAGGTTCTTATAATATTTAAAAGCCTCACACTTCAAACAAATCACTGTCATTATAAACTGCGAGTGTGCCTTGTTAAAATATTGGTACATCTGTTCATTTGCCCCCTTCATTTCTAAACCGTAATTTGAAATCATCATTTCTTACATTATTGTTTAGAATGCAGATGGTGATTCTGCGAGCACTGCCTTTCAAAATCGTTCTGTGATACCTCCATATAATTTTTAAAATTGCTCTAACCCAATTGTATTGGTCAGTATAAAAAGGTACATACCAGTATCAAGGTCCTTATATTTTGATCAAGCAAAAAGCATTGAATGCTTTGCTTATGAATTTGCACTTTATCAATGGCCTTATTAGTTTTACCCACTAAATTTTCGTTAAATTCAAATTACAGAATCTCAATGTAAAGAGGGATTTATATTACATAAGAAGCACTATCTGGAAATTTGTTCGAGTTCACTGGTACATATACAAAACCATCAAATCCATGACCAATAGTTTGAGCTTAAGGTTTCTCAAGAGCATATGCAAACAATAAAAGCATGAATTTAGAAAATCCAGACACCTTAGAGAATGTGCTTTCCCTGATCAATTTACTGTCTATGTCCATCTCTGTCATCAAATTATTACTTGTCCTAGCAAGATTTAAACATAATTAATAACTCAATAATTTTCATACCGATCAATGTTGACCGATTTAGTTTAATAAGAGTTGGACTTCATGTATGTAAGATAATTTTGAATTGATATTTTCTTATTCATTTGGTTAAAATTAAATAGAAAACTTCTTTTGTCAGAAAATATTACATCTTGTTTACTAAGGTGCTTGAAGATAAAATGGAACCCTTACATATTAGACACTCAAAAGTATTTAATGCAACATCTTTCTTTTTGTAACTATTTATGTTTTGCCAGTAACAAAATGACAAACTGATAAGATATTTGTGCGAATGATTACAAAGGTGAAATGTGATATGTTATGATGCTTAATTAAAACAATGATATTATCTTATTCTCAAGTTATCTAACTAAGACATGACTTTATAGATGAAGAAATGGTGCCAGTGAAATACTCCATCGAAGACACGTTACTAGGGCTGTCACTTGATGATCCAATTTGTCAGAGATTTATTAGTTCCAATGGAATATGTGAGCTATCTTCTCTCAATATGGAATCTGTGTAATTTGGCGCCAGGTATATATTGGAGCAGGCACACAGAGTGAATGAGAGAAAGAAGAGAGATATATAATGTGTTATTCTAGGGGCACCGCTAATTTAGCTCAAAAACTGAAAATAAATGCGATTAAAAGTAAATAGATGAGTTTAGAGAAATTGACACGCGGGATGATAACGGAGTTCGGCAAAACAAAGGCCTACGTCTCCGGGGCGTCGCAACCTCTTTCTAGGTGCGCCTTTCTATTACCCAATATGAAAGGATTACAATTGTGAACCGTGAGCCCTTACAAAACGGGAAGTCACGGCCAACGAGAGATGAGCGCCGGCGAGCCCTTACAACCAAGGGAAGTCACATGAGCAACTCGAGGTTTGAGCCGGCGAGCCCTTACAAACAAGGGAAGTCACACAAGCTACTCAAGAACAAGAGAAACACTCAATAGATCACTCTAACCTAATCTAATTAGAGATTAGTGAAGTGGGTTTGAGGTTGTTTGAGATTGATTGAGAGATATTGAAGTTTTAAGCTCAATCAACAATGGTGGAACCAAGCTCACAGAAAATCACCTCTTTTGCAATTAGGGACGGCTAGGGTTGAGTGGGGAAGAGACCCCACTACTCTATTTATAGAGACAGCTCCAGAAAGAGCAAATTGAGCTAAAACGTTACAACGTTTTACCTTATAATGCGATTTTAGGTTTTCAATTTTCTGACAGCTCAGCTAATCGATCCAAAACGTTACAACGGTTGTAAAACGTTACATAACGTTTTGTTCTGTAAAATCTTGATCAAAAACAGGAATTGTTTGAAGGCTGAATTTAATTAAAACGTTACATAACGTTTTAAAACGTTACAGAAAACGTTATAACTTTTTAAAACGTTACAACACAATTTCTAAAACGTTACAGAAAACGTTGTAACTTTTTAAAACATTACAGCATAATTTCTAAAACATTACAGAAAACGTTGTAACTTTTTAAAATGTTACAGCATATTTTTTTGATTCCTTTGCCTTTGATGAAGTTGTTTCACAGCGTTTTCTTAAGGTATAATCATTATAACGTTTTACAAACGTTACCAACGTTTTTATCCTGTTGAAACAACATCAAAAACACTTTACCAAGTTTAGATTTTATAATTTACATTCTTGATAAGTTGAAACAACATCAAAAACACTTTACCAAGTTTAGATTTTACAATTTACATTCTTGATAAGTCTTCATGATTTCTTCAGTTCAAGTATTCCATATTGCAATTCCATTTGACTTAAACCTGCATAATTATAAAATAGAAGAAATCGTAAAATTCAATAGTTGTATGTTTTTGCAAATTAGTCAAATAGACTAAAAAGATTATTGCTAGAACAACATAATGATCATGTTTTATTAAATGATATTGTTTAGTAAATTTTAAGTGTGTTTATTATTTTATTGTTTTGAGTAAATATGTGAGTTTCTATCATTTTAAAGGGTAAATGCATCATTACAAACTTTTGAGGAAGGCATATGTAATATTGAAGTTTTTTGAGAGGATACATGAAATTCCCCCTAAGTTATATATGTTTTAAAAAACCAGTAATTGAACCGGTTGAATCACCGGTCCGATCAGTGAACCGTTGAATCGAAACTTTAGCGGATTGATATATGATCCGGTTATGATAACATTGATTTTAGGTATCGAATTTTTTTTTCTTACTATCTCATTAAATCAGAATTAAATGAATTCTACCTGATTAATCAGATTTCAGATTCCACCACAAACTCGGACTGAATATGCGAACAGATCCCTAATTCGTACGCGTATTAGGTCTGTGGACCGACCCATTTGTTTACTGGACCTGTGCACGCATCCGTGCACGTATTGGATCAACACTGACCCGTTCACAAACTGAGTTGGAGTATGGATTGGTGCGCGCACTCACTACGTGGATGGAACCTTTATTTATTTATTATAATATATAATATTTAACCTGAGGGATGTGATTTGGCGGCATATATGCACACTATTTATATATTTCAATATTGAGTTTGGCTAGTATAACATCAGTGTCATTTCAACCTATATAACACCAACTTTAAAATCTATCAAATCAACTTCAAACGGTGAATTCAAACCGTTCAAACTGATCTACTTCATTAGTTAAAATTTATAACTTTTCAAATTTATTTAGTATTAAGTCAAGTGGTCAAATGTGTGAGTTTTTAAGTTAATTTTAATACATTATTTTTTCAATATTTTTACCACTTGATTTGATACTAAAATAGCTCGAAAATATAAAAAAATTGTATGTAAACACATCACTCATAATGTAAAACGGTTTGAACGGTTTGGATTAGTCATTCGAAGTCGATTTGATAGGTTTTAGAGTTGGTGTTATATAGGCTAAAATGACACTGATGTTATGCTGGTCAAACTCTTCAATATTATAAGCTCAGCTTGGATCCTCTGTGGCGAATAAATGTTTCCATAACTTGTGGCCAGTTCCAAAAACCCTCATATCTCTATATAAATTTTTCCTGTCAGGAATAGGCTACATGGAAAGCAGATCTTTACTGGTATACTAAATCTAGAGTCTTGCTGGGTTGAGTAAATGTGTTAGGATATTAAGTTTCTTTTTTTTTTAATGTATTATAATATTTTGTTTAATATATTTTATAGGATGCATCTCTGACTAGAGCTGTCAAAAAAGCTCGCGGCTCGTGGCTCGCTAACAGCTCACTCAGTAGTGGACCGAGTTGTTAACGAGCCAGCTTGGCCCAGGCTCGAGCCAAAATAAACGAGCTGAGCCAGGGGTCAGCTCAGACCTGGCCAGCTTGGCTCGTTAAGCTATAGTGGATTTAGAGTTTAGTCCCGTATAATTTTAAGTCCAGTCCCATTTTCAAAGGCGCAATTATGCAAAATTGATGTATTTTCAGTTTGGGAAGAAAGGATATGGGCTTTAGTTGCTTGAAGTTGTGCCTGCTGGACGATTTTTAAAATTTTTTGAATGGGCTTTCTTATTATTTTTTTTTTTAATTTGTATAATAGCAGGTCAATAAAGCCCAGCGAGCCAGCTCGTCAGCTCGCGAGCTAGCTCGGGCTGGCTTGTCACAAGCTGAGCCAGGGGTTTTGGCTCGGGTGACCTAGATTCAGCTCGCTCGGTCCAGACTCAGGCCAAAATAAACGAGCTGAGCTAAGGCCCAGCTCAGCTCGAGCCAGCTCGTTTACAGCCCTATCTCTGACTTGCATGATGATTGACAACGTGTCAACTTTCAAGCTAAGAGTTCAAACTTCAAAGTTTCAATTTTCAGAGTGATGTCCTTTCAAACTATCAATTTTGTAACTTCAATTTTAGTGCGCGTCGTGATATAGGCGTTCCTAATTAACACGAACGCTGATTAGGGATGTGAAACGGGTCGGTGCGTCAACCCAGTACGTGTACAGATGCGTGTGCAAGCTCAGTAAGCAAATGGATCGGTCTGCAGGTCCAATATCTGTACGGATTGAATGATATTTATTTTATTTTAATTTAATGGGTGGTAAGAAAAAAAATTTCGGTTTTAGGTATTATCCCCGTCCGCACCACCCCAATAATTCAGTTTCCAAGTAAGATTCCCTTCCACGCCACACCAACCCAATATATAATATATAATATTAATAAAAAAGATCGTTGACGGTGACTCATGATCTAGCCTCGCAAATTGCATAGTTGTGTATTTAAGCTTTGGGAGGGCATTTTTTTTAGAAGCAAGGTACCCCTCCACATCCCTTAACTAGTAATGGCCAAAATATTCTTCTATGTTATCCTTGTACAACTATACTTTTTCTTGCAAAACTCGAAAGCACAAGCACAATTCAGTCTCAACAAAGGATCTTCTCTGAAAGTAGAGCGCCATGATCAACCCTTCCTTGTCTCAGAAGACCAAACCTTTTATTGTGGGTTCTACTCGGTCGGTAAAAATGCTTTCACCTTTTCTATTTGGTTTGCCACCAATTCAATTAATAAAACTGTAGTTTGGACCGCAAACCGTGACTCACCAGTTAATGGCTATGGGTCTAAAGTATCGTTTCAACGTGACGGTAATTTGGTTATAAGAGATGTTAATGGATCTGTGGTGTGGTCCACCTCCACGAACTCCTTAGACGCATCAACCATCTCACTCCTCAACACCGGCAATCTTGTAATAAATAATACAAGAGGTAACACTGTGTGGCAAAGTTTTGGTTCGCCCACAGATACACTGTTACCATACCAACCTCTTACAAAAGGAAAGAAGGTCATTTCGGCAATGGCGAAAGGTGAAGTCAGTTCAGGCTATTATAGCCTCTATTTTGATAATGATAATGTGTTGAAGCTTATATATGATGGGCCAGTGATCTCTAGCATATATTGGCCGAATCCTGGTAATAATCCCTTTCAAAATGGCCGAACAACCTATAATAGCAGTAAGCTAGCGGTACTAGATGAAACAGGAGTATTTATTTCTAGTGATGGTTTTACTGTATCGGCTAGTGACTTAGGAGAATCTAGTATGAGACGATTAACACTAGATTCTGATGGCAATCTAAGAATGTATAGTTTAAACAAGTCTCATGGGAGTTGGGACGCATCATGGGAGGCTTTACCCAAGCCATGTGATATCCATGGTTTGTGTGGTCAGAACGGGATATGCCAATACTCGCCATCGCAAGGTATAACATGTTCATGTTTACCTGGTTATGAGATGAATAACCGGAACAACTGGAATGAAGGGTGTAAACCTAAGTTTACTTATAGTTGCAATGCAACAAAGTCTCATTTTGTAGAGTTTCCACAAGTTGACTTTTATGGATTTGATATATCATCTAGCCAGCAAATTTCATTTGATGATTGCGTAAAACTATGCTTACAGAATTGCACCTGCACAGGTTTTGGCTATCGATTAACAGGCACAGGCGCCTGTTATCCGAAAAATGTACTTTTTAATGGATATAACTCGACCAATTTTCCGGGACACTTCTACCTTAGAGTTCCAATAGATTCAAATGATTTGATTTTCAAATCTCATGGCAATTTAGATTGTTCTAAAGTTACACCTCATAATGTGGTAGGGTCACCAAGCATGTTTGGAACAAGTCGAAATAATACAAAATGGTTATATATATTCATATTTGTTGCGGTTTTTGGTGCATTGGAGACTATTCTTTTGGTGATTGGATGGTGGTACCTTTTGAGAGATCGAGAAGTGCCCAAGTCGATGGAAGAAGGTTATAAGATGATATTAAGCCAATTTAGGCAATTTACATATAGAGAACTGAAGGAGGCGACGGGAAACTTCAAAGAAGAGATTGGAAGAGGTTCTTCTGGGGTTGTCTATCGGGGAGTTTTGGATGATAGGAGAGTCGTAGCGGTAAAAAAGTTAAATGATGTAATACAAGAGGAAGAAGAGTTTTGGGCCGAGGTGGATGTGATTGGTCGTATCAATCACATAAATTTGGTTCGAATGTTCGGCCTCTGCTCTGAACGAAAAAATCGACTTCTCATTACTGGTAAACGGAGTTGTGCTACTAGAGATCATTACTGGTAAACGAATATCGGCTTGGGTAACAGATGATGGAGAAGGTCGAATGAGGAGTATTGCTGAGGAAGTGAGACGTGTTTTGGGAGGTGGGGATGAATCAGTGATAGCGAGTATAGTGGATGTTGGATTGCAGGACCAGTTCAACAAGGAACAACTGGTTATCATGCTAAGTGTAGCTACATCTTGTCTTGAAGAAGAGAGAAATAAGAGACCGACTATGGATGAAGTTGTCAAGAATCTCATAGCATTTGATGAGACGGATGACTCCCGCTAAATTCTGAATTGTAAAAGAAGTGACAACTTATGTAATTTACTATTTATTATTATTGCAATTACATTGTAAAGTAGAGTTTGATAAGGAAATAAAAAGGTGCACCGTGCATGCATGTGTGCTTCTACAAGTGGAAGTTTGTTTTCATCTTTAGTTCTCATTACAATTAACTTGTAGCACTAGCTTAGTCCTCATGCATGATTGATGCATCCTGAGTAGTTATATATATATAGTTTTGACACCTAGCTAGTGGGTTGCACCAAACTAAGAATCTCGTTTGGTGGGTTAAATAAAAAATGCAGAGCAAAATTAACGTACGTAAACTTTTTTCTTATTTCTTTTCCTAGACTTACGAGGCAATGAAAAATTGAAAATGATACTGTTTGTGTACGTCGATAAGATAGCTTTTATCTAAATAGTTGGTGTATTGGAATTCGCAAGCATTACATGATCTGTAAGAGTTGTAGTGATTCTATATATATAAAAATAAAATATGAAGGTTTCGTGTATTGACAGGAATCAAATATCGATCTAACGATGATCGATCGATACGCAGATACAAACAAGCTTTAATAAGATTTCTGCTCACTTACGAAATTGTTCTGAGAATACGTACTCTCCACAATCCATGTATTTTCTTAAAACCTACTTTGGAGGTGGGAGGACTGGAAAAAATAATTTAAAATAAAATATTCTTTTACCACATCAACAATTTAACAATCATTTATATATCAATTACCATCACTATTGATGCAATCTTTTATAATTTAACAAATTGCAAAATTATTTGCTTAGAAATTATTTGAAAGTATCACATAAGGTTTTCTTATCAATTCAGAAAAAAAAGATAGCATAGTTGGCTTGGAAAAAGTTCTATGATTATCGGTTATCCAAAAGTCAAGAGTTCAATCTCCCTCATGACTTCGTAGGTTGAAAGGTTTTCAATTTTTTTGTCTTATCAATTATAAATTATTGAAATGTTTCGAGATGTGTGTATAGAAAAATTCTTCAAAAGAGTTTCTTTGAGATTTATTTTCGAAAAAAATTCGACGACTAAATTCGAAAAAGTAGAGATTTTAGAATTACTGTTCACTCATGCATAATTGCAGCAGATTTATTTCCCCGTCTCAATATATAGCGATTGGTCAAACCTCATGTTCCAGAATCCAGACCCTGGCTTCACGTTACAAAGTAGACCGGCAGTCAAGATAGTATGCTGATAAATATTTGGTTGCATAATTCCCACAATCAGATAATAATTAAGCTCTCCAGTGCCCAATCAAACATCCAGTCTTTAAAAGATATACTTAATTAGGACTATATTTTGGTGAGGTTAATTCTGATCATCTCATTTTTACATATCAGAAGTGTTTCTCACTAATGTAATGGGTTTGGTTTTTGCCTATGGATATTGTACCATGCAAAAAAAAGACTATATTTTATTTAGCAATTTAATTACCATCTATTCTTTTGTTTTTAAAATTGTAATGTTAATAAAAAAATTGTGTTAATATCTTAGCCCTGCGAGAATGTTATATATTCACTTTCTTCCAAAACCTTAGTATAATTTATTGAGTAGAAGTAGCATCTTTTTAACTTCACAAAGTTTTTGAATCCAAACCGTTCAAACCTATCTACTTCACTAGCAATGCGAATCGCTCAACGTGATATCTATATTAAAATCATTGTTTTAGATGGTCTAGAAGAATTTGAAAAAAATGACTTTGTACATATCTAAAATAATAATAAAAAGTTTCGGAAAAAATGTAAAATTTTGTCTTTAAGCACATATTAGTATGGAGAACATGTTGAGTGCTTGAGATCGATTGTTGGATTTTGAAATCGCAAAAATTGTCTCGTTATAGCTTAGATTGAAATTATAACATTATGATATGAGTTGGACTGTTATTATTCAAGTAATTAATGTAAAATGTTGTTATTTTAATTAAAACTTACTTTATGTTTGTATGCTATCTTATATTTTCTATTTGTATTTTTTTAATTATAACTCACTGTTACCTATTTTTTTTTTTTTAATGAAGGTTGCCATGCATACCCACAAATTTGTTTGTTTGGAAAAAAAATAAATCAGATTTGATAATATTCGTCTTATGATTTGATCACTGTTGAAGTTTTATGACTCCACTATAGCGAATTAGATTGACTATTTAGACAAAATCTATTTTTTCAGATTTAGCAATGTCATGTCATTGTTGTTCGAAAACACATGCTGAATATATATTAGTCTATAATTGTTTGTAATAAAAAAAAAACATTTGAACATAAATTTACCTCATTCTAATGTAGACTGAGATGAAATATCTCGTTAAATTGGAAATTAGCAAAAACTACAAGAAATCATTGTTAAAGAACCTTTTCGGATATCCTAAAATATAGCAGCACCTTTTTGAGGCACTATTATTAGTTTTTTTATTAATTTCTATTTTTTTTGCAAGGACAATGTGGGATTGTGGGAACCAACTGATTCAATTTGAGCTCCTTCTAACTACGGCAACTTATATATATATATATATTTTTTTTTTGAGAAAAAACCCGTAGGTATTTTATAGTTATTGTGATAGCCGGTATATTTGGTGTTATAACATTCTTTTCTTACTGGAGGGCATATTCTGAGATTTTTGAGGTTTGGAAGACCTTTAGAGGAAGAAGAGATCTCTCATGTTGCCATGTTGCAAGAAGTCAAATTCCATTGGCTGATTATCTGGCAAAGAAAGGGAGAGTAGAGAGATGGGACCATCTGGGGTTTACTTATCCTTTATTCCCAACCTAGACTGGTCACAATTGTAAGGGGGGTTGTTTTATTTTTCAAAACAAATTGCCTTCATGGCATGTAACTGAAATGAGACCCCCTGTAATCTGTTTTGTGCAATACAAGCCTACGGGCAATTATCCATAAAAAAAAACAAATTCTTTTCTTTAAGCATATAGTGTCTCAGTCAAATAATCCAGTCCAAATTTTATTAAGCACCAGAATACATTGGGTACTAGCATAATGTGACTAAACAAGATTGTAAAAAGACTGATTTATTATTCTTTTATTATAATGTTTGAGGAACAATTGCGATCCTAAGCTATTATACAGTGAAACATGAATATGTGTATTATATACTTGTCTTAATATTAAATTTAATGCTTCAAGGTAAAGAAAAGAACTTTACAAACTTAAAACTTATTGTTAAATGGTTGTCCTGCTGATCCATTTATGATTATGTTTCTTGGATTTTGTATGAGAATGGTTAACTGTTATACATTAAAAATGCATCATCTTATATAAGAATTGTTTTTTATTCTCTTATAATATGTTTCCGTTGCAACGCACGAGCACGATACTAGACGATACTAGTATATGTTTGCCTATTACAAAGACCTAATTAACATTTATGTTTTCAATCAAATGTTTCATTTTATATAACTCAATTAAATATTGCTTGCTGTTGTGATTTAATTTTGTTAAATATTCAAAGAGGCATCTCAAATAAACAGAAACATTTATGTCTCTAGGAACTAAACTTTTTCAACGGTGGTCTCATGGAAACAATATGTCTAACAATAAAATAATATAAACTGAATTAATAAAATATTTCCAAGGATATTGTGCTCCAGCATTTTCATGAGCCTCACTAGAAAATAATATAAACTGAATTAACAAAATATTTCCAAGGGCATCGTGCTCCAGCATTTCCATGAGTCTCACTAGAAAATAATATAAACTGAATTAACAAAATATTTCCAAGGGCATCGTGCTCCAGCATTTCCATGAGCCTCACTATAAAATAATATAAACAGATTTCCCAAAACATTTCCAAGGGTAGTCTCATGGAAATAACCTATTTTATTTCCATACGCTGGGGGTGAGGTATTTCCATGGACTCTCAATAAAATATACTATTTTTCTGTTTTGCGGGTCATGGGTCATGCAAAAGTATTTTCAATGGTGGATAAGAAACATTTTCAATGGCAGACATGGGGGATTTCCATGTGCTATCATTTCCATAGGCCTGCCGTTGGAAATTGTTAAATGTGTCAGCAAATTCGATTTTATTTCCAAGGGCCCTTCCTCCCCTTGGAAATAACATATGATGCCCATGGAAAAAGCAGAAATTCTAATTGTCGTTGTAAAAAACGTTCATTTAGGCCGATTAGTCGTTGGTGATGATTAAACCGTCTTGAATTTTTTCGACTAATCGACCGAGTATTCCAAATTATGGCCGATTATTTCTGATTATTTCCGATTAATTGCTTGGCGGTAGCTTGTCCGTCCGACAACCGCATACTGTTATTTACAACAATGATTTACACTACAGCGAGCCTACGACCATTATACCAAAAACAAATCTTTTTTTAAACGGATATGGCTGAGTTTATTTCTGTGCTTCACTAGTGGAAAAACAGGAATCAGGATCGGTTATATACACATATCAGTATCGGAATCCAACCGATCCTGATGAAGGCGATACTGATACTATCAGGATCGGTTTTATATTTTTCAAGAACCGATCCAAATAGAAACTATTAGGATCGGTTTTTTAATAAAACCGATCTTAATAGTTGTTATCTAGATCAGTTTTTGACTAAGAACCGATCCCGATACGTACTATCAAGATCGATTTTTATATAAGAACCGATCTTGATAGTATTTTCGAATTTTTTTTTTAAATTACATAACAACCGATCCTGATACGTACTATCAAGATCGGTTTTATATTAAAACCGATCTTGATTGTATTTCAGATCATAATTCCAAAAAAATCATAATTCCAAAAAAAAAAAAAAAAAATTTAGGATCGGTTTTTATTTAAAAACCGATCCTAAAAGTTTTTTTTTTTTTTTTAATTATGATCTGATAAAAAAAAAAAACTTTTAGGATCGGTTTTTATTTAAAAACCGATCCTAAAAGTTTTTTTTTTTTTTTTAGAATTAGGATCGGTTATTTTAAACAACCGATCCTAATAGTAGTAATCTGGATCGGTTGTTTAAAATAACCGATCCTGATGTTTTATTGAAGCTAAAAAAAATATTTTTATTTATTTGACCAGCTTCCATATATATTTTGCTGGCCAGCATCCTAAATTTTTTTTTGTTGCACAGTAAGAAGCAATAATCAATTAAATATCATATACACATTCTAAATTAATTATCATACACATCTTAAACTATTACAAAAAATTCATGTACTTCATAAAAAGTTTTGTGAAGCATTACATGTTATAACAAGAAATTTAAATCAAAAAAAAATTAATTAACAAACATACAATTGACTAATTGGGCTATTTCTTCAATTAACACACATTTATACAATATACACATTTATGCAATTAATGTAAAGCACAACAATAAAAAAATCAATAATTACCTCTTTTGCAATCACATCACTTGAGATTAAAAAAAACCCTAAAAACAAAAACAAAGGTAACAATTAGATGGAAAAATATTTTCCAATAAAAAATACAAAAAAATGTGTTTTAAAAGTATAATAATGAGAAAATTAGATAAAGCTAATACCATGATAGTTGATCGGCCGGATGATTAAGTAACTTGAGAGAGATGTCCTCAAAACTGTAAAATAATATACAAACACCATTAATTAATTTTTGAAACAATAAAAAAAATTAAAAACTGGCACAATTGAGCCGGAGGTGCAAAAGGCTCGGATTTGAGAGGAAGAGACGGAGAGAAAGAGAGAGAGAGACACGGAGGAGACGGAGAGACGGAGACAGAGAGAGAGAGACAGAGTACTGAGGATTTGAGAGGGAGATACGGAGACAGAGACGCTAAATTGAAAATGAGAGGCGCGGAATAAAAATAAGAAGAACCCTAGCTAAGCTGGTTATATAGGAAGTTATCATTAGGATCGGTTGTTTATAAAGAACCGATCCTAATAGTATCAGGATCGGTTTTTATAAAAAAACCGATCCTGATACAATTTTTTTTTCAAAATTGGTTTTGCAAAAAAAAAAAAAAAAAAAATCAGGGTCGGTTTTTTATAAAAAACCGATCCTAATACTATCAGGATCGGTTTTTTTATAAAAAACTGACCCTGATTTTTTTTTTTTTTTTTTTTTTTTTTGCAGAACCAATTTTGAAAATAAAAATTGTATCAGGATCGGTTTTATTGCTAAAAACCGATCCTGATAGTATCTGGATCGGTTTTTAGCAATAAAACCGATCCTGATAGTATCTGGATCGGTTTTTAGCAATAAAACCGATCCTGATAGTATCTGGATCGGTTTTTAGCAATAAAACCGATCCAGATAGTATTTTTCTTTTATTTGGAAAATCTTTTCATATGGTTATGTTTAAATAAATATAAAAAATTACATATTAGAAATATAAGTTAATTATTTAATAGAAATTTTATTTAATTTTCAAATTCTACTTAAATAATATTAAACAGCAGATAGGTACTATTTGACATTGAAATTTTTACTGTTCATGCAATAAATTACTGGGATTTTTTATATTTCTGAATTTCCTACTTTTCATTTAAGAAATTATGATATTGTGCTATCTTTTTGGTATAACAGGTTTATACACAAGTCGATTCTGGTACCAAGACAGTAGCAGACATATTTCATAAATTCAAGTCAAAGCAATTAATCTTAGGCAAGATTCTATGTATTGTATACTCAGTTATGTAATCTTTTTGTATACGGATCATGTAACTTACAGATTTATTTTTAAGGTCAAGCAAGGTTTTCAACATAATTATATGGTTTATGTTCCTAAGTTTTTTACTCTCTTTTCAAAATAATTATTCTCAAAAATACTAACTGAACTATTTTATCTTTACGAAAGCACAGCTTCTGATGAGACCTTTGGGAGCAACTGACAGTATATATTATGCTCTGTGTGTATATATTATGCTGTGTGTGTACATATTTTTAATCAATTGGATTCCCATTTGTGATTCTAAAATTATGAAAAATTGCTAAATAACTTTTAATATTTATGCTTTAAATATGTAATAAATTTATATTGCAAAACTCTAACAAATACATGAAATATTATATATTTTTTTTCTAACATGAATTAAGAGCGCATTGAGTGTGTCTGTTGATATTATAATTAATTTGAATAATATTGGAAGAAATCAAACAATTATGATGATAATTTGAAACATAAAACAACCCTTTTATTCATCAGAAAACAAGACCGGTGCAACATACACTTTATTTTAGAGCTAAATAGCTCTGAACCGAAAAGCAAGCACCAAACCCGAGAAAAACAAAACGCAAAATAAACAAAACAAGATAAGGAAAACGACCATACAACTGCGCATGCAATTCACAGACACATAAACACCGTGTTGAAAGAGCAGCACCATATTTGTATTTTGTGTGGTTGCCTGACTTCCATTCTAGACCATTTCTGGTTTCCCTATTGCACGATAGAATACGTGGATAAAAAGCTCCAGTATACGTCTAGTACCATCTACGCTTAGATCTGTGCCAGATAGAATGCCTTGTGCACGATAGAATGCCTTTTTAGCAATAAAACCGATCCAGATAGTTTTTTTCTTTTATTTGGAAATTTTTTTCATATGGTTATGTTTAAATAAATATAAAAATTACATATTAGAAATATAAGTTAATTATTTAATAGAAATTTTATTTAATTTTCAAATTCTACTTAAATAATATTAAACAGCAGATAGGTACTATTTGACATTGATATTTCATTAATGTAATTTTGATGAAAATTAATGTAATTTATATTATTAAAATTTATGTGATAATATAATTAATTATTTGACATTGATATTTCATTTTGAAGTCATTTTGACTATTGAATTTTTTATACAATCATGCATGATGCATCAATGACTTGTGCCATATAATAATATACATAGGACTTGAACCCTTGTTGTGTGGGGTTGTGAAGGAACGAATACGAACATTAGCATTTGGTCGATCGGAACCGTTAAAATGAAAGAATGTCATATTAATTTCACCATTATAAAATTTGATACAATTCGGGATTCATTTACTAGTTCATCAAAGCAAAACAATATAGAAACATCGCACGGCCGTAAATAGTTTACGTTGGATCTTAATATTATTTAAGTAGAATTTGAAAATTAAATAAAATTTCTATTAAATAATTAACTTATATTTCTAATATGTAATTTTTTATATTTATTTAAACATAACCATATGAAAAGATTTTCCAAATAAAAGAAAAAAAACTATCTGGATCAGTTTTATTGCTACAAACCGATCCAGATACTATCAGGATCGGTTTTATTGCTAAAAACCGATCCTGATACAATTTTTTTTTTCAAAATTGGTTCTGCAAAAAAAAAAAAAAAAAAAAAAAAAAAATCAGGGTCGGTTTTTTATAAAAAACCGACCCTGATTTATTTATTTTATTTTATTTTTTTTTTTTTTGCAGAACCGATTTTGAAAAAAAAAATTGTATCAGGATCGGTTTTTTTATAAAACCGATCCTGATAGTATCAGGATCAATTGTTATAAACAACCGATCCTAATAGTTAAACTATTAGCATCGGTTGTTTAGAACAACTGATCCTGATAGTATGATAGTATCAGGATCGGTTTTATAAAAAACCGATCTTGATAGTTCACAAATTAGGATCGGTTGACTAAAAAACCCGATCTAACTAGTTTTTAGGATCGGTTTTGTTCAGAAAACCGATCCAGATAGGTATTAGTATCGGTTGTTTCATATAACCGATCCAGATAGGCCGATCCTGATTCATGTTTTTCCACTAGTGCTTAGTCCTGACTAAATATCGGACTATATCGCATTGAAATTAATTTTGATAATTAATTATTCACTGTATTATTGTTAGTGAAACTATGTGCATACACAGATGTACGGTTGCAGAAGATCGCGGAGCTGCCAGTCAAATTCGCTATTTCTTCGTTTGATAAAATGTTGACAAGCAAATTCACATGATGGGATGAAGAGATGTACATATTGAAAATGGGTGGCTTGAGTTTGCTAAATTGTTAATTTGTTAGGATTGCATGCAGATTAGGCAACTAGAGATGAAGACAAACAAGTTATTTTCAACAAGTTCTAAATTATTTTTTTCCTTCTTTTAGATAGATAATTGATCTGTGGAATAGACCTCTAATGTGGTCTTTCTTGATGTCGTTGTCTTTCATTGTATGCTTGGTAGTAGTCATTGTCATGCATTATGTTAATGCTTTTTTCCTATTACGTAAACATGACATTAGCTCTCTTCTATCTATCAGACACCAATTAGTTTTTTTTTTTAATTAATTAATTTATTTATGAATTTGACAATACTATGATCGAATTCCATCTTTCTTTATCCTTTGTGCGCCTTCTCTAAATGAGATTTTCTTTTCCTCGGGCTTTATTTCTTTGCTTAAACTTTTTGCCAAGGCTATTTTGATCAACTTTGACGTTCATAAATTAATTGTATAATTTTTAAGGAGGGAGGAGAATGGTTTGGCCTATAAAAAACGTTCGTTTAGGCCGATTAGTCGTTGGCAATGATCAAAACATTATGAATTTTTTCGACTAATTAATCGACTGAGTATTTCTGATTAAGGCCGATTATATCCGATTATTCTCGATTAATCGCTTGGTGGTACCTTGTCTGTCCGACAACCGCATATTGTTATCTACAATACTAATATACACTACAGCGAGCCTACGACCATTATACCAAAGAAAAAAAATCTTTGTTTAGACGGATATGGCTAAGTTTATTTCGGTGCTTAGTCTTGACTAAAATATTGGATTATATATATTGTATTGAAATTTATTTTGATAGTCAAAGAACTCTTTCAGAAATCAGTGGCTAAACATATATGGCTAAGTTTATTTTGGTGCTTAGTCTTGACTAAAATATTGGACTATATCGTATTGAAATTAATTTTGATTGTCAAAGAACTCTTTTAGAAATTAGCGGGCTAGCGGGGTAAAGAAAAGAATATTTAAAAAAAAAAAAAAACTTAATGTATTTTCCATTAATTCCCCTTTCTTCCTGTCACATTGTTACGACTTCACATCCAGTCCAATACCTGATAAGGGAATCTTTTACAATTACTAGATCTGGATCGTTCTTTTTAACTTGGCACGAATCTCAAAGTCTAGTAATAGTGCCCCTTATCTAGAGGATGCGGCCTCTTTTACTGGAGGTCTTATCTAGGGGATGCGGCTCCCCCTTTTTTTTTTTCAAATGAGGGTTTTTAATTGTTTGAGATTTTGTTATTTGTTATATTTTAATTGTTTTGGTTTTTATTATGTTTTATTTGTTTTGGTTTTTAAAAATAACAACAAAGTGGGATTTATTTTATTTTTAAATGTTGTTTTGTTGGAAAAAAAATGAAGCAATCATAAATAGAAGAATATCATGCTAATGTTATCATGATTACAATAAAAGTACGTCTAACTAACATGAAATAAATAATATTCTTGAAAATGCCTCGTGAAAAAAAAATCCAATACAACTAAAAATGTATTTACCTCATCAAATAATAAAAACCCAAACAAATAAAAAACCTCATATGAAAAAAAAAGTGGGGTCGCATCCCCTAGGTACGACCGTGGTAGATTTGAAATTTCCTAAAAACAATAATTTTTTTTTTTAGAAAATGGTATATTTAAAAATTTCAGGTATTGAAATGTACCACTTACCAACATCTTTTCAGATTGTATATTTCGAACGAACCAGGTTTAGCTTGAATTTGGTTTGAATTAATTTCGAACTATTTTGAATTAATTTTTTGACAAACTTTTTCAAATCAAACTCGAATCGAATCACAAACTATGAATTTTTTGTGCAGTCCTAATCACGGGCTTGCTTATTGGCAAACATCACGGGCTAAGCTTTCAATAATTGATTTTTTTTTGTTTTCCTGTCTTTTTTATAGAGCGGCTGTGCAGCTTGTGTTAGAATATTTTACTTTATCATTCTTTATCATTTCATGAAAGAGAGTCTATGATGCTAACATAGCATCATAGTCTTCATAATTTTTTTTTTCCGAATAACGACATCAATAAATAATTATTAAATCTATTGCAGCATCATAGTCTTCATAAAAATATTCTTTAGAATAACGGCATCAATAAATCATTATTAAATAATGCAATAGTTTGATAAGTAAAAATTTAGTATACTGATTTTAGAATAGTTAATTTTGATAAGCAATGCATAGGCATTTTTGTGCATTTTGATAAGCAATGCATAGGCATTTTTGTTCTCCATATTAATACGTACTTGGAGGCCAAATTTTACATTTTTTTAGATTTTTTTTACTATTTATTAAGCCACTTTGAAAATCGCTGATCCAATGGTCCCTTTTGATTTAACTGTTATCGTTGGATCAGCGATTTTCAAAGTGGCTTAATAAATAGTAAAAAAATTCTAAAAAATGTAAAATTTGGTCTCCAAGCACATATTAATATGGAGAACAAGATGAACGGTTTGGATCGGTCTTTTGGACTTTGAATCGGTGATTTATGGTCCAATACATAAAATTACCTATGCATTGCAATGTACCATAGCCCATCACTCTCTCTCTCTCTCTCTGTATATATATATAGAGGTTAGCTAAGATCAAAGTGGTAGTTCCTGAGCTTTGGTGCTACCAATTCGTTTTTTAATTTTTAAAATTCAAAATGTCGATCCGAACCGTTCAAGTTGTTCTCTATATTAAATTGTGCTTAGAGACCAAATTTTACATTTTTCTGAATTTTTTTACTATTTATTAGGCCACTTTGAAAATCGCTGATCCAACGGTGGCTTAACAAAACAGTAAAATCAGAAGCCACCATTGGATCAGCTATTTTCAAAGTGGCTTAATAAATAGTAAAAAAATTCAGAAAAATGTAAAATTTGGTCTCCAAACACAATTTAATATGGAGAACAACTTGAACGGTTCGGATCGACGTTTTGAACTTTGAAAATTGAAAAACGAATTGATAGCACCAAAGCTCAGGAACTACTAGCCAACCTCTATATATATATATATATATATATATATATATATATATATATATATATATATGAGGTGGGCTACGGTGAGTTGCGAAGTAAAACGCGTTTCTACTTCACGCCGTATTTTTATTTTGAAAGTCCAAACGACCGATCTGAACTGTTAGATGTTTAATCCATATTGAAATGTGCTTGGAGACCAAATTTTACATTTTTTGGAATTTTTTTACTATTTATTAAGCATTTTTGAAAACTGCTGTTTTGCTGTGAACAGTAAAAAACAGTAAAATTTTCTGGACCATCAGATCAGCGGCATTCAAAATTGCTTAATAAATAGTAAAAAAATTCCAAAAAATGTAAAATTTGGTCTCCAAGTACATTTCAATATGGAGGACAAGATGAACGGTTCGGATCGACGTTTTGAACTTTAAAATCGCAAAATATAAGCGTGAAGTAAAATAGTCGCTTATCGCGTTTATCGCGTCATAGCGGGAAGCTAAAAAACAAGCTATAGCGAAAGCTATGCTACAAAGTGTTTTTTTATTTTTATAAAAATTATATCATATATTTGTACTAAATATTAACATTATCTAAGTCTTATAAAGAATAAATAACATCAAATTGATTAAAAAATTATAATATTTGTATTGAACCAATACAAAGTCCAAATTGAGTGTAACATCATGTTAAATCAAAATACTATATATATAACTGTCTTATTATAAAAAAAATATCATCTCTTCTTCTATGCGATCAAGACATAAATAAATAAAAATTAATAATGATAATAATATAACATGTTTCTTTTAAATAACTACCAATAACTCACACCCTTGATTAGCCACCTTTCAGATATAACCGTTCCCCTATATTTTTTTAAGCACCCTTTCAAATCCCTGTTCCTTATAAATATTATCCCGATGCATCCCTTTTAATTAAAACCATAAACCTTCCATTTAAATTCTGTCGTTCCTATTTTGTCTCAAAAACTACTCCCATCTCTCAATGTTTTAATTGAAAAGTAAATTAGCAATGAAGCCTTGCTAAAAATCAAAGAGGAATACCCTTTTCAATTCTCTGCCCGCTGCCGCACTATCTAAATTAAGGTACCCTAAATTATGATATTTTTTTTATAAGTTGATGCATGCATTTCATCGATTAGGATATGATAATAGAGATGTCGATTCGAATCAAGTATTGTTCATAAATTGTAGAGATTTATGATTGTATTCATTTAAATTATAATCTGAAACTTTTCTAGTTTACAATAATTTCTTCAGTTATTCTAAAACTGTTCTCTTGATTTTTTTTATTCAATTGATGATATACAGATCGTCATATAGTTTGTTATAACTTAGAACAGGATGTATATTTTGTTGGGTTTGACAACTCTAAATAGTTATTGTCTAAATTAATTAATAGTTCTTATTAGTATTTTAATTATTTCGAATCCGCTTTCTTTATTGGAATGATATAAATAAATCACTTTGATCTATGTATGTACATGTATATATCTTCTTAAAAATAGTACCCCCTGTTCTTGTAGAGTTGATATGTTAAATTATATTATGATATTAGAATTTCAAACTTCCTATATATTTAATTGGATTTATAAAAACGATCAAGGTGGCAGAAGCAAAATCATTGATCTTATTTTGATCTTATTTTATTTTAATCCTTTCATTCTCGTTATACTAAAACAGAGGTTAGATTTCAAATTATTTTAACCGAATTTAAAATTGTCAGAGTTTTTAATAATAAATAATATATAACATCTAATATATGGGATTTTATCGAAATAGTCAAATCTAAAACATTGACAGTTGGCCTAGATGGTAAATTAAGGTGAATGACATATAACATTAAGGTTTTTAGAAATGAACATTTAATTCAAACAGCGTTAATTAAAATATATGTCTATGTTTTAGATTCGAAGTTTAAAGATTTAAACAACTTAAGAGACGATCAAGAATTCACTTCGACATCAGGTACGGGTTTCCTGGACATTGTCAAATTGTTACTTATCGTTTTGTTTGCATTTATTTATTTATGGAATTATGCATGTTGAATCGAACGATCCTTTTTGTTTTGTTTAGAATACTAGGATAAGATTATTCGATTGCTCAACGGAATTTTAAGATGTGTAGATATTTGTGTGATTAAACGAAACAAACGTGGAAAGTAACGAATAAGTTAAAGGAAAGGGGCCAATATGCGTTGAACGCATGTTGGAATGTATACATTGGGTCTAGTGTCCGACTGGACCCCTCGTTAACGTGGCGTTAGTTGGACTTTCCGTCACGGGTCAATATCTTGCGGTGGTTCGAGTCCCCGTTGAGTGAGACAGTTGATCTAGTGGTGGTTCGAGTCCCCCTAGTGAGACGCCAATATCTGGGGTGGTTCGAGTCCCCTTGGTGAGGCAAAGAAGATCTAGCGGTGGTTCGAGTCCCCGTCTAGTGTCACGGCCAAGATCTAGTGGGGTTTGAGTCCCCCTGGTGAGGCAGTTAAAAACATGAAAGATAACTAAAGAAGTGTATGTGTGCTTGTGTGTGTGTGTGCCCGCGTGTTACATTCCGAAATTTTAAAACTTGATTAAAATTTATAAATCGATCATCTGACTTAAATAAAAAGTTTAATTATTTTAACGATCGTTCAGAAATTTTCTGACCGACTAAAACGAAACTAAAATTTCAAAATATAAATGAATCATAAAATTAGGTACATTAAAATTTAGAGGGTTAAAACATAAAATAAATAGTTGTATTGAGTTCTAATTAGGAGAATAAATATACAAAATTATTGTACCAATAAGATTAATATAAAACTTACGAATTTCATTCAATTATGAATTTTAGATATTTGATTTGATATATATATATATATATATATATATATATATATTGTTTGATAACGCATTATTTAGATTTTAAATTGACAAATAAAGGTCCGAAATATACATACGAAATTAATTGCAAAATTTTATGAAACTTCGACTCGATTTTACAAAGTAAATGAACCATGAATCATTTAAATGGAACTATATTGAAAATGCATATATTTGTGAACCCTTGGATCTAATCTAGCACCAATCTCAAAGCAGCCCAAATAAACTCTCTTTCTCTCCTCTCCCTCTACCCGTGACAGAACACACCCCCCCTCTGTTTTCTCTTCTACGCCGAACCAAGAGGGGCTCCACCCCCTCTTCCCTCCTCCGTCGCCGGCGAGCCGCCCACCAGCCGCCACCCCCACTCTCTCCTCTTTCTCTCACCGTGAGCCCCACCAGCACCGCCCCCACCTCTCTCTTTTCCCGCCTCTCTTCCCCACCCGTCAAAACCCTAACCCGCGCCCTTGCTCACTGACCCGCGGCCCCACCAGAAAACCCTTCCTTTCTTCTCTCTCTAAACCATGGACCTCCTCTCTCGATTGATCCCTCTCGGTTTTTCACCTTTTTCCGCTGATTTGGTAAGGATCCGAAAACCTATAATTTGGGGGTTTTCGTTGTTGCTTGCGGGTGCTAATCGGGTGTCTCTTGGTGCTAAGGTGGTGGTTGGAGACACTAAATCTGTGGTAGTTGATTCAATTGTGGTGGCCACAAGGCACGGCGAAACCCTCGGAACATGCCACTTTCTTTCGACATTTTCTCTTGCGGTTAATTTCTAAAATTCGTGAATTGTGTGTTTTGATGAATTGATTAATGTCGTAGGATGTGAATTTGTTAAGTTTCGAGTACGGGTTGTTGATTTTCCCGACTCGATCGAATTGCTCGAATAAATTAAGTATAAGGGGTTATATTGCAAAATGATTTTTTTTTTTAATGGTCGGAATGGTAAAATATATGACCATAGTGATTGTATGAATTAAAGGGAATTGTAGTTAGGATTTTGTAAAGGGAATTATAGTTAATTACACCTTTGCTCGGGTTGTTGATTTTCCCGGTAAATGGTGCTGATTTTGTGTGTGTACCAGTCCTTGACTTGACAGAGACCAAAAATGTAAATAAAGTAAATTGAAGGTTGTTTTGTGCAAAATACAAGCCTTGGGAATTTTTATAAAAAAAATAAGGGGTATGAATTATAAAATATAAGGCCTATGTGAGTTGTATAAAAATAAGGGACCAATTTGTAAGATGTAAATTGTTTGAGGCTATGGCCGGCCATGCATGTGAAGTATTATAATTTGAGCCATATGTGAAATTAAATAATTGTGAAGAGGACTTGAAGAGGACTTGAATTGGAATAAAATAATTGATACGTCCAATGGACCAAAGTGTAATAAGGTGAAAGTTTATATAAGGGCCGACCATATACATATAATTTGGAATTGGACTTGAATTAAAATGATTATAAATGAGCCGAAAGGTATAAAAGAACTGACGAATTGAAAGACGGCTTTTGGAATTTAAGTTTTGAGAATGTAACCGAACTAAACCAAGTAATCGTATAATATAGGTGTAGGCTCAGTCGAGCCAGATTTCGCGAGGCAATTCGAGACGCCTGATCTTTAAATTAAGCGGTACGCTTGTCATAATAAGGTGCGGGATTCTTGGACTTGTTTGATACTTTATTTTCAGGAATTAAACTGTTTATTCGTTTGTCATGTTGAATGATTAATTGTTGCATATTTTGGAATTCATGTTGCATATTAATTCTTGCATAAATGAGAATGATTTGAATTGTTCGGTTAAGGTTATTTGGCATGTTGGTATGGTTATTATTTGATTAGTTCTATTAATTGTTCTTGATGTGAATGAATCTGCCAGACCGACCTGTTTAGGTGGCTGGATAAGGTGACGGTGACCTATCTGTTGACCTGTGTTTACGAATTTGCCAGGCTGACCTGTTTAGGTGGCTGGATAAGGTGACGCTGCTGACTTATGCGTTGACCTGTTAGAATTTGCCAGACCGACCTGTTTAGGTGGCTGGATAAGGTGACGCTGCTGACTTATGCGTTGACCTGTTAGAATTTGCCAGACCGACCTGTTTAGGTGGCTGGATAAGGTAACGCTGCTGACTTATGCGTTGACCTGTTATGATTTTGCGAGACTGACCTGTATGTGTGGCTTTGATATATATTTGCTTGAGATTTAGCAAAGTTGACATGTATAGGTAACTTTGATTCCATGTGATTGCATTTGTCAAGTTGACCTGTATTGGTGACTTGTAACCGGACCTTAGGAAATGGTTAAGCCAAACAGCAATTGCAGATGGGTGTCTGATAAAGGGTCCAGCTTGGTTGGCCATCTTTAGGCGTCTGTAACCCTACAGATGTGGGTTTGATAATGGTCCAGCTCGAAAGAACATCTGTAGTTGCTACAAGCCCTAATGAACTGAGTTATGAATCGAGTTAAGCCAAATATATTTTGTGTTTTGAAACTCATCTTGGAAATTCCGTAAACTGTGTTTCAGGTTGATTAACTGTCGTCGAGCATTGGCATTCTGTTATTTATGATTATATATATCTGTTTGAACTGTTATTGTTGGGTTTCATTGTTGAATATAGAGTTTGATTGCAAGTCCAATAATCTAAACTGTGGCAAATTTCGCACTGAGAATTTATTCTCACCCCCTCTCCCCGATTATTTTCAGGTTCATTACGCGGAGACAGCAAATGAGGATACTGGCAATGCATATAAAAGATCCACTGCCTTGCGTGTATATGTGACACTAGATTTATACACGCGGCAGCCTGTCAGACCCCGGTGGATTTGGGGTGTGACACCGCGTGTGTGTTTTAAATATTCATTAGTAAGATCGCACGTAAGGATATAATTTTAATATCCTGTTTGTGTTAATAAGTGAATTTGACAAATTCCGGGACTGGAACTAAATCCCGTACTGAGAGACTGTTCGATCTCTCACCCGTTCCACTTTTATGTGGGTTCCAGGAAATGACGAGGCCGACATGGAGCACGAATAAGAGGGATGAGGATCTGGAGGTCAACGAGTAGATGACTCGAGTATCTTTTTATTTTCTTTTTAGTTAAACTCTAGTTCTCTCTTTAAAAGTGGATACATTGACTAACATGACAATTATCGGTTTGTTTGCCATGGTTGTCTTGATCTTATGTTGAATGTGTATTATGTACTCAAATTAATTGTAGTGTTGGAAGACTTGATTGACTTTCAAATGTTGCATGAATATTTATTATTGATAATGTATGTGATGTGCACACGCCTTACGTGTAAATACGTGGCGGGTTGTCTCGGGGTGTGACATTGAGACTCAAAATATCTATAAGTCATATGTTCATTTTGAAAGTCCAAACAACCAATCCGAACCGTTAGATGTGATCTCTATATTGAAATGTGCTTGGAGACCAAATTTTATATTTTTTGGAATTTTTTTACTATTTATTAAGCCACTTTGAAAATCTGAAAATCCGGGTGAACAGTAAAAACTGTAAAAATTTCTGGACCACCGGATCAGCGATTTTCAAAATGACTTAATAAATAGTAAACAAATTTAAAAAAAATGTAAAATTTGAGCGGTTCGGATCGGTTGTTTGGATTTTCAAAATGGCTAAAATGTACTATGGAGCACCAAACGCGTATACTCCGCGTCTCACCCAAGCCCATCTCTCTCTCTCTCTCTCTATATATATATATATATCTATATATATATATATATATATATATTGAGTGACTAATGTGCATTCGAATGTATATGGACCGAAATACATACGGTCCACATTCGACTTTTCAAAATCTAAACGGTCGATCCGAACCGTTCATCTTGTTCTCCATATTAATATGTGCTTGGAGACCAAATTTTATATTTTTCTGAATATTTTTACTATTTATTAAGTATTTTACAAAATTTTTGATCCAACGGTGGCTTAACAAAACAGTAAAATCAGCAGCCACCGTTGGATCAACAATTTTGTAAAATACTTAATAAATAGTAAACAAATTCAGAAAAATGTAAAATTTGGTCTCCAAGCACATATTAATATGGAGAACAAGATGAAGGGTTCGGATCGACCGTTTGGATTTTGAAAAGTTGAATTTGGACCGTGTGTATTTCGGGTCATATACATTTGAATGCACATTAGTCACTCTCTCTCTCTCTATATATATATTAATATGTTCTTGGAGACCAAATTTACATTTTTCTGAATTTTTTTACTATTTATTAAGTATTTTACAAAATTGTTGATCCAATGGTGGCTGCTAATTTTACTGTTTTGTGCAGCTACTGTTGGATCAACAATTTTGTAAAATACTTAATAAATAGTAAAAAAAATTCAGAAAAATGTAAAATTTGGTCTCCAAGCACATATTAATATGGAGAACAAGATGAATGGTTTGGATCGACCGTTTGGATTTTGAAAAGTCAAATTTGAACCGTATGTATTTTGGGCCATATACACTCGAATGCACATTAGTCACTCTCTCTCTCTCTCTATATATATATATATATAGAGGTTGGCTAAGATCAAAGTGGTAGTTCCTGAGCTTTGGTGCTACCAATTCGTTTTTCAATTTTCAAAGTTCAAAATGTCGATCCGAACCGTTCAAGTTGTTCTCCATATTAAATTGTGCTTGGAGACCAAATTTTATATTTTTCTGATTTATTTTACTATTTATTAAGCCACTTTGAAAATCGTTGATCCAACGGTGGCTTAACAAAACAGTAAAATCAGAAGCCACCATTGGATCAGCTGTTTTCAAAGTGGCTTAATAAATAGTAAAAAAATTCAGAAAAATGTAAAATTTGGTCTCCAAGCACAATTTAATATGGAGAACAATTTGAACGGTTCGGATCGACGTTTTAAACTTTAAAAATTAAAAAACGAATTGGTAGCACCAAAGCTCAGGAACTACCACTTTGATCTTAGCCAACCTCTATATATATATATATATAGAGAGTTAGGCTGGGGTGCTATGG
Organism: Carex rostrata; assembly: GCF_964058835.1. Classification (NCBI taxonomy): domain Eukaryota; kingdom Viridiplantae; phylum Streptophyta; class Magnoliopsida; order Poales; family Cyperaceae; genus Carex; species Carex rostrata. The sequence continues at coordinate 7,771,282 of NC_135926.1, forward strand.
ATAGCATAGCGGCCTCTATGCTACGGCTCAATATTCGAGTTTTCAAAATCCAAACGGTCGATCCGAACCGTTCATCTTATTCTCCATATTAATATCTGCTTGGAGACCAAATTTTATAATTTTCTGAATTTTTTACTATTTATTAAGCCACTTTGAAAATCGCTAATCCAACGGTTTTACTGTTTTGTGCAGCCACCGTTGGATCAACAATTTTGTAAAATACTTAATAAATAGTAAAAAAAATTCAGAAAAATGTAAAATTTGGTCTCCAAGCAGATATTAATATGGAGAATAAGATGAACGGTTCAGATCGACCGTTTGGATTTTGAAAACTCGAATATTGAACCGTAGCATAGAGGCCACTATGCTATCCATAGCACCCCAGCCTAACTCTATATATATATATATATAATTTCTTATATCTTAATGAGGATTGAATTATTATTTATTTCCAACTGTCCAACTGGCAACTACTCTTGATCTTGGAAAATAAAATTTATTAAATTTTCTAACTTGAACAATTGACCATTTATGTAGATGTGTTAATCATAATTCACAATTAAAGCACTTTAATAATTGATCATCTTACTTTTATTTGCATGCCTGTTTTTTTTTTAATTAAAGAACAAAGATATTTGTGTTTTGATAAAAAATAATTTAGTTGGAATTAATTTTCATATTAGTAATGTGGTTATATATGTGACAAATAAATGTGTCTTAGCTAGTGTTTTATTTAATAAATAATAGAAAATAATTATTATACAAGTATTAACCATTATTTACCCGCTACCGTTTCGTTATTCGACAACTACAATGCATAAGGGTAGGGTCCGGTAAGGCAATTTGTAACGGGTAAGGGTAAGGTACAGGTAAAGATAATTTGTGACGGACACGGGTATGAAAATGCTTTCACCCGATCCTTACCGTACCCGTTGACACCCCTAATTAAAACTGATTAAATAAACTTGTAGATGATTAATTAGGGTCAAGCTCAAGTCCAGGAATAATTAATATATATATAGGTAATTAATCTTGCTTGAAGTTAATTAAATTAGCTCATATGCTGGCGACATAATTTATGTATTGGCTGATTGATCACCTAGTTCAACCCGGGATGGCCATATATACATTTCGATTTGATTTCTAAAATCTAAAAGTATTTTCATGACACTTGTACGTACAACAATTACAGATGTTGATATGATAATTGTAATTTCAATTACATAAATATAAAATAATTTTTGATTAAAGATATTACATCATATTGTAATTACAATTATAATTAAGAATATAAAACTTAAAAATTGCAAAATTATTAAACAATATGCTTCATGCGAGTAGTTCGGCTTCATACAACGCACAAACAATATGTTGTTTTTATTCTATAGTTCATGTGGACAGGCTCGGCTCAGGCACTAGAATCCAAGGGGGGCAAAAAATAGTTTTTATATATTAAAAAAAATTTAATATGTATATATTAAAAGATGAGGGATCCATTTATACTCTTTTATAATGATACCGAATTATACTCTACATTTTCCAAAATGCCCTCGGTTCAAATTCAATTAATATCCATATAATTATTTTGAACAATTATATTTCTTGCGGTTGTTGTTTCGGTAACTTTTATACGTGTCGTGCACGTTTATAAATTAACCGTTTGTTTCTGCTTGTCATCTTATATGAAATTTATAATTTAATTATAACACATATAATTAATTATAATCAACTAAATATTAATTATAATCAATAATATTGTCCGATTAGCTCCTATACGGTGTCACCCAATAGGATCTATGTTATGTTGGTAAATAGAATTAAAACTGTTTTAGCTTCTATAATCATAAGAGGCATTTGACATCTGCATTATGACCATCCAATTACACTGATGATGCTGTACTATACAATACCACGATCCAGTAAATTATTTTACTTGTGTTAATTCTTTCGAGATAGGTATGCGTCATCCTTATAAACTTAATCTTTTCTTGATATTGAGCAGATTATCAAATATAATTACTCTTGCAATTATATCACTAGCAGATAATCTTATTTTACCAAGGGGCCCAGTGATGTTATAACTCATATAGAGATACGAGGGACAATAGTACTTTTGGTAAACCATCACTACCTCAGCTAAGCTATGTGTACCGAAGAGTTACCGTTATGACTGCGTTTTACCGACAGCGTTAGATAACAATCACACATACACATCTCTTAGTAGGAAAGATGAATACCTCATACTTTAGAACTTAACATTGAATGAAAACATTAATGACATGAACACAATTCCATTCAATGTTTCATTTGGGGTCTGTCAAATACCATGTTCCTGGAACATGTATCTATGTGATTAAAATGACATCTTTTGTCAAATGATTTGTAAAACTTAACCATCTTTTAATCCACATACTAACCTTGTAATGGTTAATTAGTGTTCCTGCTAATTACCTCGGTTAGAGACTTTTAAGAATATATATCATCTATATTATGAAGTTTCACAATTTCAGTTATTGATTCTAGTCAGTAAAAGAAATGATTCATAAATGCAATAATACTCAAGACAACAAAATGACAATTTATTAATCATTCAATTCATGAATAAAGTTTTATATGATAACTTATAGATTATTACAAACTAACAAATATATATATCCAAAAATCACCCGGCCTAGAACGGATTCGTAGAGGATTACCCTCTGAGATTAAATCACATCCGATTTGAAATTCAAGTTAGCTGAGGGGACAGTATTATTGAGCTTTAAGATTCGTACCAAGTTAAAAAGAACGGTCCAGATCTACTAATTGTAAAAGATTATGAGAGAATGTAAATTCGTCTGGAACTAGTGTGGGAAAAATGGCACGGCGGAGCTGGCTCCATCACGGAACAGCACGGCACGTGTTACTATTCCGTGCAGTGACTCATGTGTCGTGTGCCATGACCACCTCTTAACAATTTGGTCATGGCACGGGAAAGATCCAGTCACGACACAGCACGTAATCACGCGAGTCGCGTGTAATTAGGACTGTTAGGTCTTAATCAAATGATGAATCTTGAAGAAACTAACTTAAATTATGAAAAAATAGTTAAACGTGAGAAACGTGACCAGTTATATATGTTTGGACACGGCACATGACCAATCGCGTGCCGTGACCACTCCTTGACATTTTAATTACGGCACGGCACGGGTCACTGTTCACTTAGTCAAGACATGATATGGCACGAGACCAAAGTCACGGCGTGTTAATCACAGCACGGCATGGCACGTTACATTTTTTTCACTCTACCTGCAACTTCTGTTATGAAACTGACACAAATTTCGTCGTGTACTGACTGCTGAGAGGCTGATACCAGAGTATTAGGGGTGTCAATGACACCCGTTTACCCTACCCGTATCGTATTCGATAAGACGGGTATGGCTAAGGTTTTTTTTTCGTTAGTTTATTGGGTATGGGTATGGGTAAAGATTTGTTTTTTCGTTAGATAAACGGGTATGGGTACGGGTAAAGGTTATTTCGTACCCTGTTCGCACAGAATATATGCTACAAAGTTTCTGTATAGCAAGCTATACCTTTTAAACCTTTGTTATACTCTGTCAAATCAGACAGCAAGTGTACTATCCTATCGATGAGTATGCTCAGGTATCGATCCACAGGGACGGAAAAAAACGACCGGACTTATCCTCAAATCACTTAAGATTCTAGAAGTGAGAGAAATTGGTTTGGTTTAGTTCTAACAATTCTACTGATTTATGACAAGTTTAAAAGACAATAAAAGAGAATTGAAGTTGTTTTCAATTGATAAAAAGACGTTTCCAGGGTTCAGATTTCATTTCTGTTCAGCCCCGAGGCATACGGCCCGTACAGATTCCCATACGGTCCGTATGGGACCCCAAGTTGATGTTTCAGCTACTGTTTTCTGTGTTGATACTAATGTTTAGGGTTTCTATCGATCAGATCTAGATACCTAATCTCAAATTTCACATTTTGGCCTAGTACCCGATTACCGGACTCAAATACTTCCCTCTTAGATGTGTTAAACCTCAACTTTCGCATTTTGGCCTAATTTATCTAAGTTACTTGTCGGTTTACTAAAAGTATCCAAGGACTTTCGCCTCAAGGAAAGTTTCACCTTTCGGGTACTCCTTGGTTTCACCCTACTTCATATACTTTATTCGGTTGGATTAAAAATCATAGACTTGGCTCCTAACACTTAGATATGCGCATTCATCTAACGAGATGACTAATCAATTCAAGCAAGCACAAATAAAGCAATCAAAATACTACACAACAAGGTAAAAACGAAGCATTCAACACAAAACCCAAGTGGCATACAAACAAAGCCAAACTAGAAACTACATCTTAGCCCTAAAAACAAAGTAAATTAGCTACTCATGTTCACAAGATAACACAAATAACAAGAGATGAAAGAGTTTATGACAAAACAGTGGAAAATCCGAAGATCCGTTGCAAACTCGCGTTTTTCACCTCTCTTCCTCTTCTCCTCCTCTTGTCTTTTGCTCCAAGAAAGGTTGTCCAAGTTCCAGTTCAATCTCCCCTTTTTTTGGTGTGGAATCTCTCCTTTAATGCCCCAGATCACGTCCCCAGAGGCTTTCATTTCAGATTCCACCTGGATTTTTCGAATTAGCGTCGTACGGTCCGTACGGGATCCCGTACGGACTGTATGCCTGTGCCTTGACTTGGAGACTTTGTGCCTCTGTTGTGGAACCTTCTGTGTGGTTGGGCAGATCTCATACGGTCCGTACAGAATGTCACATGGGCCGTATGAAAAGTAGTCAGATCTAGTTTTTTGCTCTTTTTCCTGCAAAATACCAAACAAAGCATAACAGTACCACATTTCATCGAAATACAAGTAAAAAGTCCACATTTATAAGCTTTAAAGCACAGGTTTCAGTGTAAATCAGGGCCGTAATTTAGATATAATATGGAGATATCATACCCGTTGGGTAATGGGTAATTATATGAAATATATTATATATAAATATATCAATATTATATCCAATTTATTTATTTTTCTTCTTTTCATATTGTTGTATGCCTGTATCAACGCTAGAGACATATATATCAACGAATTCATTTCCTTGTTTTCTTCCTTATTCATCGTTATTGCCTTTTTCTCAATTCTACAAATAAAAATATTCCAAGTTTCAAAGAAAATATATCCTCACCTTATTTTCTGGCAATAATGTATTGTTTGGTCTAAATAAGTAATGCATTAATGTCAGCTCAGGTGTTAGCGTCTGAATTTTGCATTACATGTCAACTTTCTCAAGATTATACTATGAATATATATATTTAATAATTGAATGAGATGGAATGAAATGTTAGAAGAAAGAATGTAACAAATGACAAAATTGACCATATGCTGTCCGAACCATTATATTGGTATTTTCGTTATTCGCCCACTACCGTTTCGTTACCCGTTAATCATAACGGGTATGGGTAGGGTAGGGTAAGACAAATTCTTAACGGGTATGGGTAGGGTATGGGTAAAATCAATTCTTAGTGGTTATGGGTATGAAAATGGTTTCACCCTGTCCGTATCGTACCCATTGACACCCCTACAGAGTATGGAGCTGATTGGAGCCTCCGTATCTATAGTCCAAAGTCAAAATAATTACGTCCCTTCTGGGAAAGATGCTGAAATTGTTATCATAGGAAAATAAAAATGGAAGAAAAAAAAAATTGTTGCATTCTAAAATTGCCCATTTCGGCTGGTATGTTCCTTTCAGGCTTTCACAACGGTTGGGTTTCCCTCCAGTAATATAGATTTGATTAGACCTCTTTAATTATATTTTGAATCGGAGGATGTCGATGTAAAGTTGATGTTTGACATAGGTATGCTTCAAGGTTCATCTCAATCATCCAGTCCGAAATAGACGGTTCAGATATGTCTAAAAAGTTTCAATGATATTAGTACCATTAGAGAGACCAAGTACCATTAAGAGCCCGATTTCAGTCCGTTATCATGGGAAATATAATATTCATATTCATTCTATTGGACTTCTGCACTAAACTGTCAGATTTGATCTCTCAAACATATATTTATACAATCTACTGATACACTGGTCCAACCGAATTTTATTAGTAACAGTTAGAATTTTCTTTGAAAATTTGGTGGGCACCATCTGTCAATATGACATGACAGATTTTCGCACAAAATCTGTGACAGATCAGGATTTGGATTGGAACACCTGGAAATGGGTGTGATCCTAACTGAAGCACATAGTCAACTCCTCTTACCTCTATTATAAAAGCACATTATGTCTTGAATTATTACACATATATATTCATCTCTCTCTCTCTCTTTCTCTCTCAGACACGCTTACATACATTTTAGCTATCAATGTCAAATTCATTTTTCTTTCTACTCCTCGTTCAATTCTTTTCTCTCTTACACAACTCCTACGCAAAACCACAATCCAGTCTCAGCAAACATTTTTCTCAGCGAGTAGAGCACCATGACCAACCCTTTCTTGTCTCACAAGATCAAACCTTTTCTTGTGGTTTCTACTCTGCCGGTACAAATGCCTTCGTCTTCTCCATTTGGTTTACCAATTCAATCAACAAAACCATAGTGTGGACTGCAAACCGAGACTCGCCAGTTAATGGGCACGGGTCTGAAATGTCATTTCGACATGGTAATTTGGTTTTAAAGGATGTTAATGGATCGACTGTGTGGTCGACTTCGCTGACCTCTTCAGGTGAATTAACCATCTCCCTCCTTAACACTGGCAATCTTGTAATAAAAAGCCGTGATATAACCATATGGCAAACTTTTGATTCCCCTACAGATACACTCCTACCAAACCAACCTTTGTCAAAAGGAACTATGGTCATCTCGGCTTTGGAGAGAGGTGGAATCAGTTCAGGTTATTATTGGTTCTTATTTGATAATGATAATGTGCTGAAACTTATATATAATGGGCCAGAGATCTCTAGTATATATTGGCCAAATCCTGCTGCCCCTAACGTGTTTGCCAGTGGACGTACCATCTATAACAGCACAAGATTAGCAGTACTAAACGGAACAGGTAGCCTAATTTCTAGTGATGGCTTATCTGTATTTGCTAGTGATTTCGGCCCCGGTATTAGACGGAGATTAACTGTTGATTATGATGGCAACCTAAGAATTTATAGTTTGAACACATCAGACGGAACATGGGTGGTTACATGGGAGGCTATGCAGCAGCCATGTAATGTGCATGGGTTATGTGGCCAAAATGCAATATGTGAGTATTTACCGGGCCTGACGTGCTCTTGCCTACCCGGTCACGAGATGATTGACCCAAGCAATTTGAATAGAGGTTGTCGACCTACATATAGTTTTAGTTGCAATCAAACAGAATCTCGGTTTGTAGAAGTCCCAAAAGTCGACTTCTATGGGTTTGATCTATTGTATAATACCAAAGGCATTTCATTTCATGATTGCAAGCTTCTCTGCTTGCGAAATTGCACTTGCACAGGTTTTAGCTACAGGTTAGATGGTGAGGGAATTTGTTACCCAAAAGCTACACTTTTTAACGGAAACAAGGTATCGAGTTTCCCTGGTAATTTTTATCTTAGACTCCCAACTGATTCCAATAACTCAATTTTAGACACTCGTTCTGGTCTCAATTGTACCAACAGTAGTTCTGAGATCGTCATAGGGTCATCAAGCATGTTTGATACAAGTCGAAACGGTCTACAATGGACATATGTATTTGTTTTTGCTGCAGTTTTGGGTGCACTAGAGATAATTTTAGCTGTGATCGGATGGTGGTACCTCTTCAAGGACACCGACGTACCAAAATCAGTTGAAGAAGGGTATAAGATGATATCAAGCCAATTTAGGCGGTTTACATATAGAGAATTAAAGGAGGTGACAGGCAAATTCAAGGAAGAAATCGGAAGAGGTTTTTCTGGGGTTGTTTATAGGGGGGTTTTGGATGACAAGAGAGTAGTGGCTGTGAAAAAACTAACTGATGTCACACAAAGCGAAGAGGAATTTTGGGCAGAGGTGAGTGTGATTGGTAAAATTAACCACATGAATTTGGTTCGGATGTTTGGCTTTTGCTCTGAAAGTCGACAATATCTCGTGGTTTATGAATACATAAAAAACCGATCGCTTGACAAGCATCTTTTCGAGAGCAATATGACCCTCCAGTGGAGAGAGAGGATCAAAATTGCATTAGGCACTGCCAAGGGGCTCGCATATCTCCACCACGAGTGCTTTGAATGGATCATACATTGTGATGTGAAGCCTGAGAACATTCTCTTAACAAGTGATTTTGAGCCGAAGATTGCAGATTTCGGGTTAGCTAAGTTGTTGAAGCGAGACGGGCCAGATTTCAACTTCTCTCACATGAGAGGTACAATCGGTTATATGGCCCCTGAATGGGCACTGAGTCTACCAATAACATCGAAAGTTGATGTGTATAGTTATGGGGTTGTGCTATTGGAAATAGTAACCGGTAGTCGAGTATCAGGTGGGATTTTAAATGATGGACAGGAGATGGGTTTAAGGAATTTTGCTGATGCTGTGAAGCAAGTTTTGGCGTATAGGGATGAATCAGCAATAACAGGTCTAGTAGATGTCAGATTGCAGGGACAGGTAGACCTTGAACAAGCGGCCACAATGCTACGTGTTGCCATGACTTGTCTCGAGGAAGAAGGAAATCAGAGACCAACTATGGATGAAGTAGTCAAGCATCTCTCTGTTTTTGCGGAGAGAGATGAACTTTCACTTGACTCATGGTAAAAATTTGCAGAGTTTGTGAAGGTGTCAACTTTTGTGTTTACAACTTGGTTGTTATTATGATTAAATTCTCATGTAAAATTTTAAGGAGTTGGATAATAGAAAAGATGTACTTTGTTATGCTCTATTATGGTTTTGCTTTTTGTCATATATGATTAATGTTTTTTCTTAAGAAGTTTTGAACTACTTTATCTTCTTATTTCAAATATCTTCCGGTACCTTAAAAAAAAAACCATTTTCAAAATATCTTCCGGCACCACTGGACCAGTGCAGTTCCTCTGCATGTTAATTAAGAACATGCAGAGCGACTAAGAACCACAATAAATTATGTTTTATATAAGACTATTAATCGGAGACCACAATAATTTATATATGGAATTAATAGGAATCCAAAACAAATGAGTTGAAGAAACTAATAAGAAGAACCACACTTTGGTTCGTCACGGGCTCACGGCATGATTTTCTAGATAGGTAGAAAATCACTTGATCTAAATGGTACAAAATTTTAAGATTAAGTGATTTTCTATCTATCTAAAAAAATAGTAAAAAAAATTCTAAAAATTGTAAAATTTTGTTACTCTATGCTACGTGTAGCACCGTAGCTAACTCCTATATATATATATATATATAATGGTTAGCTACTCTACTTTTATAAGCATATGAGGACATATGCTTATAATTCACTTTTGTATTTTCAATCTTCAAATAGTCGATCTGAAGAAACAAATTTGATATTTATGGACGTATGTTTGCAAGTAGTTTTTATTTCATGGTTTTAAACTATTTTGTATAAGAATCCACATGATACATGCAATTTTAATTTTGCTGTTATATCATCTTCCCGGTCTCTTCTACCCCCCCCCCCCTCCCCATATCAGTGTCTTTATTTATGTGTTTTTATCTCACAATTGTGTGAGCCAATGATGCCCATACGGACACCTGTTGAGAGAGAGAGAGAGAGAGAGAGAGAGAGAGGGAGAGGGTGAGGGAGAGGGTGAAGGAGAGGAAAGGATTTATTAATAAGGGTAAAATGGGTAATTTTAAAATTTAAAATGAGTAATAATATACAAGTAAATAAGTTAGGTAAATTTGTGAGTTTTTGAATATATACAATTTTAGATTTTATAATTACCTGCAAGATAACATGATACACAAATTCTAGTTAATTAACCACGTTCACCTCGATATGACCCGTCTCAATATATAGCGATTGGTCAAACCTCATGTTCCAGAATCCAAACCCTGGCTTCACGTTACAAATTAAGTGGACCGGCGGTCAAGATAGTATGCTGACAAAGATTTGGTTGGATAATTCCCACAATCAAATAATAATTAAGCTCTCCAGTGCCCAATCAAACATCCAGTCTTTAAAGGATATACTTAGGACTATATTTTGGTGAGGTTAATTCTGATCATTAGAGATAGATTCTCATTTTTACATATCTAGTGTTTCTCACTGATGTAATGCTTTTGGTTTTGGCCTACGGATATTGTACCATGCAAAAAAAAAAAAGACTATATTTTATTTAGCAATTTAATTAATTACCATATATTCTTTTGTTTTTAAAATTGTAATGTTAATAAAAAAAAATTAGGTTAAAATCTTAGCCCTTCGAGAATGGTATTCACTTTCTTCCAAAACCTTGGTATAATTTATTGAGTAGAAGTAGGATCTTTTTAAGCTCACAAAGTTTTTGAATCCAAACCGTTCAAACCTATACATCTACTTCATTAGCAATGCGAATCGCTCAACATGATATTATATTAAAATTACGTTTTAAAGACTGGATGTTTGGTGTGATAGCCGGCTATAACACCAATAAAATATTATTTGACTGACAAAAATTTGAACTCCTCCTAACTACTACAACTTTTATAGTTGTGATAGCCGGCATATTTGGTGTTATAACATTATTTTCTTTAAGGATATAGTGTCTCAGTCAAATAATTCAGTCCAAATTTTATTAAGCACCAGAATACATTGGGTACTAGCTTAATGTGACTAAACAAGTTGTAAAAAGGCTGACTTATTATTCTTTTATTATAATGTTTGAGGAACAATTGTGATCCTAAGCTATTATACATTGGAAACATGAATGTGTGTATTATATACTTGTCTTAATATTAAATTTAATGTTTCAAGGTAGAGAAAAGAACTTTACAAACTTAAAACTTATTGTTAAATGGTTTCCCTGCCGATCCATTTATGTTTATGTTTCTTGGATTTTGTATGAGAATGGTTAAATTGTTATACATTAAAAATGCGTCATCTTATATAAGAATTGTTTTTTATTCTCTTATAATATGTTTTCGTTGCAACACACGGGCACGATACTAGTATATGTTTGCCTACTACAAAGACCTAATTAACATTTATGTTTTCAATCAAATATTTCCTTTTATATAACTTAATTAAATATTGCTTGCTGTTGTGATTTAATTTTGTTAAATATTAAAAGGGGCATCTCAAATAAACAGAAACGTTTATGTTTCTAGGAACTAAACTTTTTCAATAGTGGTTTCATGGAAATAATATGTCTAACAATAAAATAATATAAACTGAATCAACAAAATATTTCCAAGGACATTGTGCTCTAGCATTTTCATAAGCCTCAATATAAAATAATATAAACTGAATCAACAAAATATTTTCAAGGACATTGTGCTACAGCATTTCCATGAGCCTCACTATAAAATAATATATACAGACTTACCAAAACATTTCCAAGGGTAGTCTCATGGAAATAATATGTCTCACTGCTTCCATTTTATTTCCATGCGCTGAGGGTGAGGTATTTTCATGAGCTCTCAATAAAATATAGTATTTGGTATGTTTAGCGGACCATGGGTCATGCAAAAGTATTTCCAAGGGTGGATAAGAAACATTTCCAATGGCAGACATGAGGGATTTCCATGCGCTACCATTTTCGTAGGCCTGGCGTTGAAAATTGTTAAATGTGTCAGCAAACCCGATTTTATTTCCAAGGGCCCTTCCTCCCCTTGGAAATAACATATATTGCTCATGAAAAAAGCGAAAATTCTAGCAGTGGTTGTAAAAAACGTTCATTTAGGCCGATTAGTTGTTGGCGATAATTAAACCGTCATGAATTTTTTCGACTAATCGACCGAGTATTCCCAATTATGGCTGATTATTTCCTATTATTCTCGATTAATTGCTTGGTGGTACCTTGTCCGTCCGACAACCGCATACTGTTATTTACAACAATGATGTACACTACAGCGAGCCTACGGCCATTATACCCAAAAAAAAAAAAAAATTTTTAGACGGATATGGCTAAGTTTATTTCTGTGCTTAGTCTTGACTAAATTATCAGACTATATCGTATTAAAATTAATTTTGATAGTCAAAGAACTCTTTCAGAAATCAGACGGTAAAAAGTTCAAAGTAATTACAGCCAGCGCTGCCACTCGTTACATGCATACACAGATGTATGGTTGTAGAAGATCGCGGAACCGCCAGTCAAATTCGCTATTTCTTCGTTTGATGAAATGTTGACAAGCAAATTCAAAGAAGGGAATGAAGAAAAACATATTGAAAATAAGTGGCTTGAGTTTGCTAGATTGTTAGGATTGCATGTAGACTAGGTAACGAACAAGTTATTTTCAACATGGTAAGTTCTAAATTAAGTTTTTCCTTCTTTTAGATAGATGATTGATCTGTGGAATAGATAAAATGTTGTTATTTTAATTAAAACTTACTTTATGTTTGTAGGCTATATTATATTTTCTGTTCGTATTTTTTTTAATTATAACTTACTGTTACCTTTTTCTTTTTTTTTTAAATGAAAGTTGGCATACCGGCCCACAAATTTGTTTGTTTGGAAAAAAAAATCAGATTTGATAATTTTCATCTTATGATTTGATCACAGTTGAAATTTTATGACTCCACTATAGCGAATTAGATTGACTATTTAGACAAAATCTATTTTTTCAGATTTAGCAATGTCATGTCATTGTTGTTCAAAGAAACATGCTGAATATTAGTCTATCATTGTTTTTAATAACAAAAAAAAAAACATTTGAACATAAATTTACAGCATTCTAATGTAGACCGAGATGAAATCTCGTTAAATTGGAAATTAGCAAAAACCACGAAAAAAATCATTGTTAAAGAACCTTTTCCTTGCTATTTCACAAATGTGTGAATTTTACATCTAAATCCAACTCTAACAAGGTAATGACATCACCTTCAATAGTTCATACATTGTCATATTTTGTGGAATTCATTCAAGACAAGACGAACGTATATCACAAGCACAAGTTTATTTCCGCGGCTATTTCCCCATCTAATTTTTTTACACATCAAAATCGTCAATCAAATATATTTCTGGGGCCTAAGTTCTTAAAATGATGAAATGGTTCCCCAGCCGAGCAAAACAGCGGGCATATATAATCTCTCTCTCTTTCTTTCTTTTTTAATTTAAAGGAAAAATAGGGGTCTAGAATCTAGCCCCAAGTTTCTCTTTATTATTATTTATTATTTTATTGAGGATAATCCAATATATGAAGCCCAAATACAATGTCTGGTCCCCTTGCTTTGCAAATATCATATGACCTTTGATTACTTCTCTAAGTTGTGATCAACGGTCCTTTTCAAATATCCTAAAATAAAGAAGCACCTTTTTGAGCTCCTTCTAATTACTGCAACTTTTATAGTTGTGATAGCCGGCATATTTGGTCTTGTAACATTCTTTTCTTTAAGCATATAGTGTTTCAGTCAAATAATTCAGTTCAAATTTTATTAAGCACCAGAATACATTGGGTACTAGCATAATGTGACTAAACAAGGCTGTAAAAAAACTGACTATTATTCTTTTATTATAATGTTTGAGGAATAATTGCGATCCTAAGTTATTATACAGTGGAAACATGAATGTGTGTATTATATACTTGTCTTAATATGAAATTTAATGCTTCAAGGTAAAGAAAATAACTTTACAAACTTAAAACTTATTGTTAAATGGTTGTTCTGCCGATCCATTTAAGATTATGTTTCTTAGATTTTGTATGAGAATGGTTAAACTGTTATACATTAAAAATGTGTCATCTTATATAAGAATTGTTTTTTATTCTTTTATAATATGTTTCCGTTGCAACGCACGGGCACGATACTAGTATACATTTGCCTACTACAAAGACCTAATTAACATTTATGTTTTCAATCAAATGTTTCCTTTAATATAAGTCAATTAAATATTGCTTGCTGTTATGATTTAATTTGTTAAATATTCAAAGGGGCATCTCAAATAAACATAAACCTTTGTCTCTAGGAACTAAACTTTTTAAACAGTGGTCTCATGGAAATAATATGTCTAACAATAAAATAATACAAACTGAATTAACAAAATATTTCCAAGGACATTGTGCTCCAGCCTTTCCATGAGCCTCACTATAAAATAATATGCCTCACTGCTTCCATTTTATTTCCATGCACTTGGAGTGAGGTATTTTCATGGGCTCTCAATAAAATATAGTATTAGGTCTGTTTAGCGGGTCATGAGTCATGCAAAAATATTTCCAAGGGTGCATGGATAAGAAACATTTCGAATGGTAGATATGGGAGATTTCCATGCGCTACCATTTCCATGGGCCTGTCGTTGGAAATTGTTAAATGTGTTAACAAATCCGATTTTATTTCCAAGGGTCCTTCCTCCCCTTGGAAAACGTTCATTTAGGTCGATTAGTCGTTGCCTCGTTGGCAATGATTAAACCGTCATGAATTTTTTCAACTAATCGACTAAGTATTCCCAATTATGGCTGATTATTTCCGATTATTTCCAATTAATTGCTTGGCGGTATCTTATCCGTCTGACAACCACATACTGTTATTTACAACAATGATGTACACTATAGTGAGCCTACAACCATTATACCCAAAAAACAAAAAAAAAACAAAAAAAATCTTTTTTTAGATAGATATGGCTAAGTTTATTTTTATGCTTAGTCTTGACTAAAATATTGGACTATATCATATTGAAATTAATTTTGATAGTCAAAGAACTCTTCCAGAAATCAGACGGTAAAAAGTTTAAAGTAATTATAGCGCTGCCACTCGTTAAATACACCATCTGTGCGGAAGCACGTCCGATGGTAGAAGGGCGATAGTAAACGTGTTTTTTTGTAGTAGTGTTAATAATTAATTATTCACAGTATTATTGTTAGCGAAACTATGTGCATACACAGATGTACGGTTGCAGAAGATCGCGGAACCACCAGCCAAATTCGCTATTTCTTCGTTTGATAAAATGTTGACTAGCAAATTCACAGGAGGGGATGAAGAGATGTACATATTGAAAATGGGTGGCTTGAGTTTGCTAAATTGTTAGGATTGCATGCAGACTAGGTGACTAGAGATGAAGACGAACAAGTATTTTCAACATGGCAAGTTCTAAATTATTTTTTTCCTACTTTTAGATAGATGATTGATCTGTGGAGTAGATCTCTAACGTGGTCTTTCTTGATGTCGTTGTCTTTTCTTGTAAGCTCGCTAGTAGTCATTGCCATGCATTATGTTAATACTTTTTTTCTTGTTACGTAAACATGACATTAGCTCTCTTCGATATATCAGACACCAATTATTTTTTTTATTATTTATTTATTTATGAATTTGACAATACTATAATCCAATCCCATCTTTCTTGATCCTTTATGCGCCTTCTCTAAATGAGATTTTCTTTTCCTCGGGCTTCATTTCTTTGCTTAAACTTTTTGCCAAGGCTATCTTGATCAACTTTTACTTTCATAATTTAATTGTATAGTTTTTAAGGAGGGAGGGGAATGGTTTGGACTATAAAAAACGTTCTTTTAGGCCGATTAGTCGTTGGCAATAATCAAACCGTTATAAATTTTTTCGACTAATCGACCGAGTATTTTTTATTAAGGCCGATTATTTTTTATTATTCTCGATTAATCGCTTGGTGGTACCTTGTCTGTTCGACAACCGCATATTGTTATTTACAACACTGATATACACTACAGCGAGCCTCCGATCATTATACAAAAAAAAAAAAATCTTTGTTTAGACGGATATGGCTAAGTTTATTTCGGTGCTTAGTCTTGACTAAAATATTGGACTATATATCGTATTGAAATTAATTTTGATAGTCAAAGAACTCTTTCATAAATCAGCAGCTAAACAGATGCCTAAGTTTATTTCGGTGCTAGTCTTGACTAAAATATTGGACTATATCGTATTGAAATTAATTTTGATAGTCAAAGAACTCTTTTAGAAATCACCGGGCTAGTGGGGTAAAGAGAACAATATTTTAAAAAAATAAATAAAACTTAATGTATGTTCTATTAATTTAGAAATTACAACAGATTCAGTAGGCAGATATGCAATTTGGTCGGTGGATGGAGGCGAGAAGAGAATTATGAAGACAATTTGAATTCGAACCTGTTTGGATAAAAAAATATGAACTCGATTTTTGCCTATCCCTGACTCAAATCCTGGCTATGCCACTCGTTACATACACCATCTGTGCGGAAACACATCCGATGATAGAGGGGCGATAGTAAATGTGTTTGTTTTTTTTTGTAGTAGTGTTTATAATTAATTATTCACAGTATTATTGTTAGGGGAAATTACATGCATGCATACACAGATGTATGGTTGTAGAAGATCGCGGAACCGCCAGTCAAATTCGCTATTTCTTCGTTTGATAAAATGTTGACAAGCAAATTCAAAGAAGGGAATGAAGAAAAACATATTGAAAATAAGTGGCTTGAGTTTGCTAGATTGTTAGGATTGCATGTAGACTAGGTAACGAACAAGTTATTTTCAACATGGTAAGTTCTAAATTAAGTTTTTCCTTCTTTTAGATAGATGATTGATCTGTGGAATAGATTTTTATAACGTGGTCTTTCTTGATGTCGTTGTCTTTTTTTGTAAGCTTGCTAGTAGTTATTGTCATGCATTATGTCAATACTTTTTTCTTGTTACGTAAACATGACATTAGCTCTCTTCTATAAATCAAACACCAATTAGTTTTTTTTTTCTTTTTTATGAATTTGACAATACTATGATCCAATCTCATCTTTCTTGATCCTTTATGCGCCTTCTCTAAATGAGTTTTTTCTTCCTCGGGCTTCATTTATTTGCTTAAACTTCTTGCCAAGGCGCCTATATTGATCAATATTTATGTTCATAAATGAATTGTATAATTTTTAAGGAGAAATGAGAATGGTTTGGCCCATAAATTGTCTAATCTGGCCAGAAATCATAGTGTTAATTATGTTGCTTTTTTCTTTCCTTTGTAAACTTTATGCTTGTAATGTATATACACCAGTGTTGTAAAAAAGTTCGTTTAGGCCGATTAATCATTGGCGATGATCAAACTGTTGTGAACTTTTTCTGACTAATCGATCGAGTATTCCCAATTATGGCCGATTATTTCTGATTATTCTCGATTAATCTCTTAGCGGTATCTTGTCCATCCGACAACTGCATATTGTTATTTATAACACTAGTGTACACTACAGCGAGCCTACAACCATTATATAAAAAAAAAAATCTTTGTTTAGACGGATATGGCTAAGCTTATTTCGGCGCTTAGTCTCGACTAAAATATTGAACTATATCGTATTGAAATTAATTTATTTGATAGTTAAAGAACTCTTCGAGAAATCAGCGGACCATCGGGGTAAAGAGAAGAATATTTTAAAAAATAAATAAAACTTAATGTATTTCTCATTAATTCATCTTTCTTCCTATCATATTGTTACCTTATGAAAATCTCCCAACCACACCTTTAAGAAAATCTCCCGGCTGCTTCGGAGAAAGAAAGAATTTTTGGCGATTAGGTCAACCGCCATCTCCCCTCCCTCCTTCCACTCAAAATTATCATTTTCGCCCCTTGTAGATCTCACTTCTAAAATAACACCTCCCCTCTCTCTCGGTACTATCTCCTTGAGCGAAGAGGAGAATGAGAGAGGGGATGAACCATCTCGGTCGGGGGATGACGATGAGTAGATCCAATCGTCGTTGGAGCACGATGGCGGTCGAAGAAGTGGATCCGATTGTGGAGCGAGAGGGTAGAGGTTAGTGCCGAGCGGAGCCGAATGGAGCCATGTGAGTTGTTGATAAGCATAAATTATATATATATTCGATCTAGTTTTTATGATGAAATAACACCAAATATCACGTATTTTGAATATAAAGTGAAAAAAATACATCTAGAATCAAGTTATTGCGTATGTTTGATTTTATTTTGTAGAAAATGAAGAAAAATGAAGAAAAACAAAGAAAAATGCCATAGTGCGGACGCATTGTACCACTATAGCAGAACGCATTGACTCGTGACTCCGTTTTGGGCATATGACAACTTTTCGGAAAGCTAGCGAAAAGATCTACAACATGAGAAACTAAAAAAAAAAATTTGGGAGCCAGTGTGGACGCACTCATCGCCAGTGCAGACGCAGTCAGTACTGAGACGAATTTTCAGCATCTCAACACTTCACAGAAAAAGTCCGAGCCTAATGCGGATTCACTCACCACTATTGCGGACGCACTGGACCCGTAGACAGCCAAAAATATGCATTTTTGACAGTTTTTCTATTTCTGGCACAACCAGGGACGCATTTTAAGAGCCAAATTTAGACTTAATAGTCTGAGAAACAATGCAAAGATAGCACCCACTAACCCCACATTCTAGCCTCTAAATTGGGCATGGTCATTAGCTATAAAAGAGGGGGTTCATTTTCATTCAAGGCATCTCTTCGCAATGATCAATCTCATCTCTGTCAATACTTAGCGTAAAATTTTGCAATCAAGAAAGCAATTCGAGGAAGAAGAAGAAGATTTCATGAAGAAGGCAAGCATTAATAAGGGTTCTTCATCTAGAGAAGGGTGTAATCTATTTCTCTATTTAATTTCTCTTTGTTTTAGCCAATCTTTTGTAATGAATTCTTTGTTGAATATTTGCATCTCCATGAGATGCTAGTTTTACTCTCTAAGGGTTTAGGTCACTACATGAACTTGTTTAATTTTATCCTATTTGGTTATTTGTTTTTATTATGATTGTTTTATGAGATTTGATTGTTAATTTCTGTAATTTATCATTTGTGTTGATTACATAGTTTAGTACTTGCAATCGATGTAGTTCTGTTTTGGATTCCAAAGAACTAAAGTAGTTAGGATGAGAGGAGAGTACCAAATCATGAACACAAATATCTTAGGATTTGGATTAGAAGCGACCGTACTTTGATATCCAAAACCAGAACTATAGAAATTAAAGGTTAAGGTTTTGTGAAGAACGACCGTGAAGTCAACCCTTACTCAGGACATTTAGATTGATTAAGTATTAATATGTATTTTATGTGCACGAGTGTTAAATATCCCTTTAGGATGGTGACAATGCCTAAAATTCGAGAAACATTAACCCACCGCACCAAAATACTTGTATCAATAATTAATTGAAATAAGCTAACAAGAGCTTAATGGGTCTAAATAGCTAGGATGAAGAACGATCGTAAATTCTAAAACTATCTAGGCACGTTATTAATTCACGACCGTGACTCTTTTTAACACTTTAGGTTAGAAACCTCATCAAATTATACATGAATTTAAACAAACCGAATAGATAAAATTAGCAAGGGATTGTAGACCGGATGCCCCTAGATCTTCCCAATTCTTGAAAGCAACCAAGATTCTCTTTTACTTTTTTTTTTTTTTTACTTTAGTTGTTACAACCTCTTCTTCCTTGGGTATTGAACTTGAACTTAGGATTGTTAGAACAAAATCCCCAATTTAATTTTACTTTCTTGCACAAATCTAAAACGAATCAATAGAGTTAAAGACTAGTATTTCCTTATTTTCCTGTGGATCGATACCCAAAGTACTACAATGATAGGTTGTGCGCTTGCAACTAACATTTCTTTGAGTATTTAGGTTTACAAATTTAAAAGTCTAAAGAGTATAAAAACAAGCATAAAATCATATACTTAAAATACTCATCAGTTGTTTAAATTAATTAGGGAAGAAATATATTTTTAAATCTTTGTTCAAATAGGAGTAGCGATTCCCCTCTGCCCAATTGATATGAATTGTTTTAGAAATTACAACCGATTCAATAGGTAGATATGCAATTTGGTAGGTGGACGGAGGTGAGAAGATAATTATGAAGACAATTTGAATTCGAACTCATTTAGAAAAAAAAAAAACCCAATTCCGATTTCTGCCTACCCCTGACTCAAATCCTGGCTACGCCACTAAGCGCTGTCATTCGTTACATATACCATATGTTCGGAAGTACATCCAATGATAGAGGGGCGATAGTAAATGTGTATTTTTTGTAGTAGTGTTTATAATTAGTTATTCACAGTATTATTGTTAGCAAAACTACGTGCATACACAGATGTACGGTTGTAGAAGATCGTGGAACTGCCTGTCAAATTCGTTATTTCTTCGTTTGATAAAATGTTGACAAGCAAATTCAAAGGAGGGAATGAAGAGATACATATTGAAAATGGGTGGCTTGAGTTTGCTAGATTGTTAGGATTGCATGCAGACTAGGTAACTAGAGATGAAGACGAACAAGTTATTTTCAACATGGTAAGTTCTAAATTAAGTTTTTCCTTCTTTTAAATAGATGATTGGTCTGTGGAATAGACTTTTATAACGTGGTCTTTCTTGATGTCGTTGTCTTTTCTTGTAAGCTTGCTAATAGGCCTGCTAATGGGTCGGGTCCAACCCAAAACCCAGCTCGACTCAATCAACATTCATTAAAGATCTAGCTCAGACTCGGCTAAAATATGAAGAAAATAGCCCGGCTCAACTCAGCCCATTCGCTCGGCTCGGCCCGAAATGAGCTCAGCCCGAAACTCGGCTTAAATGCAGAGATTTGGATCAAAAGCTGAAATCGCTGAACAGGCCTTTCATTCTCTGTTCATGACGTCAATAAATAATTTATGGGATCAGAATTTCGAATTTTTTTATGGGATCAGAATTTCATTACATTCCATATAATTTTCTATATCATTTATAAATAATTTTTTTTTTTGAAGAATAGTGGTATATACCACCGATTTTATTTGAAATCAAAGCATATCTGATTTAGTACCAAATTGGTACCAAAATCAAATATAACAAGTCCATACAGCTATTCAAAACAGTAAAAATAAAAGAAGACCAAGTTCACATAACAAGCCCACAACTAAGAAAAGCAAAACATAAGAATCTACTAAAAACATTTGAATGTGTATAAAGCTAAAGACTACATATCCAATAAATCTTCATCACTCTCATTTCTCCAGACATTGGAGATGGAGGGTTGCCAGCTCCAAAACTCTGCATATCCTCTGAACTGTCCACTTGGGAAATGGACATTAGAAGGTCCACTACTTGAGCCAATTCTGGACTTCTTACCTCTTCCTCTTGTATTTGATCTGGGAGATCCTTAACATCAGAAGGGAGCATTAGACTCAATTTTAAAAATGAATCATCTAATCGAGATTGACACCAAAAGCTAGCTAATGAAATAATTTTTTTTCCAATAGATTTAATCGGTAAAGGGTTAGCATCATTAAAACAAATTTTATTTCTTTCCAACCAAATGGTCCATAAAATGGATCCTCTAAGTAGCTCAACCAATAACCTATCATTTAAAGGAATGTATGCATCTAATACCCATAAATCCTCTAAAGACGCACAAGTAAATGTAAAGTTATTATGATTAGCAATCAAATTCCAAATTAATTTAATGTAAGAACAATGTATAAAAAGGTGTTCAGTATCTTCAGGTTGATCACAAAAAAACACAAGAAATATCACCTTGCCAACCTTTAATAGCTAAATTAATTTTAGTAAGGATTTTATCCCGTCTAACTAACCATAAGAATATGTTTATTTTCAAAGGGATATGCGATTTCCAAATAGAATTGTACTCCTTGTTAGGAATACCCCCATATTCAAGCCATTAATAAAAAGAATGTACAGTAAAATTATCATCCTTGGACCATCTCCAAATCAATCTATCTTCTAACTGATCAGACAAAGTGAAATGCTGAAATCTACATTGTAAAGCATGCCATTCTTCTAAACATACCCCAGTCAACTGTCTTTTGAAAGACAATTGAAGAGTAGAACTATTAAAAGCCTCTGCAACCGAAATAAATCTATGAGATACAATGGAAAACAAGTGCGGATATTGATGTTGTAAAGCATGCTCAGAACACCATCTATCTAACAAAAAAGAAGAAGTTTGACCATTACCTATTTCTTTGTTTAAACCTAAATTAATAACTGGAATATCCTTAAGAATAGATCTCCAGAAGGGAGAGCAAATTGTAGGAGTAGTTCTTGTCCCATATTTTCTTCTAATTATATCATTCCATTTACCATGTACTGTATTATCCAAGCTTCTAAATAGCGTTTATAGCGGTGTAGCGGGGAGACAAAAAAAAAAAGCTTTAGCGAATAGCGGAGCTATAGCGAAAGCTATTATAAATAGCGTTTTTTTATTTCAAAAATTATATTTTATATTTTTACTAATAGTAAAAAGAGTGATGCTTCTATGGACATAAGGGCCTATTTGTAAAATGAATATATTTTTATTTTCAAAGTTCAAACAGCCGATCCGAACCGTTCATCTTGTTCTCCATATTAATATATCTTTGGAGACCAAATTTTACATTTTTCTGAATTTATTTACTATTTATTAAGATGGGTATAAAAATATCAAATTCAGACCATTGAATTTTGTACCCATCTTAATAAATAGTAAAAAAAATCATAAAAATGTAAAATTTGGTCTCCAAGCACATATTAATATGGAGAACAAGATGAACGGTTCGGATCGAGTGTTTGAACTTTAAAAATAAAAATATGTTCATTTTACAAATAGGTCCTTATGTCCATTGAAGGCTTTGCCTAGTAAAAATGTCTCATCAAGAAAAAAAATATCAAATTAATTAAGAAGTTCTAATATTATTCATATTAAACCAATACAAAGTTCAAATTGTCATTCAAAATATCCCTAATTCAAAAACTATTGATATATTTTATATTCAAAATATACCACTACCATATATTAATGCATGATACAAAATTTAATTGATATAGCGGTATAGCCCGCACATGTTCCATTGTATTGATATAGCTTAATAAAGTAAAAAAAACAATCTAGATATTAAGGCCCATTAAAATTGCAAAATCATGTTTTCAGAAAAAAAAAATTGCAAAATCATAACCCATGTAGCATAGCGGACCGCTATTGCCGCTACGCGCTACGCGCTATAGCGGACTGCTATTACCGCTATAGCGGTCGTAGCTTGATTAGCGCAGTTTTAGCCCGTAGCTTAGCTTTCTGGGTCCAAAACCGCTATAGCGGCGCTATAGCTAACTATTTAGAAGTTTGGTATTATCTAAAAATCTAATCTACCATTTAGCCAATAAAGCTTTATTCATAAGTTTCAAATCTAAAATACCCAAACCACCTTGACATTTACTCTTACAAACTATCCTCCATTCCACTAAATGATTTCTTTTCCTTGTAGAATTACCCCATGCCACAAGAATTTTCTCCTAATCTTATCTATTTTATGTTTTATTTTAACTAGTAATCTATAAATAGAAAGCCAATATAAAGGAATAGCTGAAATGACAGAATTGAGAAGAGTAACTCTACCTCCTAAAGATAATAAGGAGCCATTCCAAGTTTGCAATTTTTTCTCAATCTTATCTATAAGAAGTTGCCAATCAATGTCTGTAAGAGACTTATTATTGATCGGGACACCTAAATAGGTAAGAGGTAAAGTAACTATCTTACAACCCAAAACAGAAGCTAAATCAGCACACTCTAAATCATTCAAATTTAATGGGTACATCTCACTTTTGTCATAATTAATCTTGAGACAGGAGACATTTTCAAATGCCAAAAGAAGCCATTTAATATTAGCTAAAATATGTCTATCAGCTTTAAGAAATAGTAAAATATGTCTATCAACATTACCTAAATTAGGAAAATTACCTAAACCCTCTATAAAACCCCCGTTTTGTGCTCTCAACAGAATCTTATTTAAAACATCGGTAACTAAAATAAAGAGAAAAGGGGACAAGGGACCCCCTTGTCTCACCCCTCTCTTACAGAAAAAGTATGGACCTAGAGTCCCATTCAGATTAACACAAGTTCGACTACCCTCTAAAGTTAATATAATCCAAGAAATAAATCTAGGACCAAAGCCTCGTAATTGCATAACCTCTATAAGAAAATCCTAATTAACATGGTCAAAAGCTTTTTCAAAATCTAACTTGAATAATACTCCTTTCTGTTTCGTAATTTTAATCTGATGCAATACCTCATGAGCACAAATTACATTGTCAAGAATAAATCTACCTTTAATATAAGCTGTTTGTGATAAATCAATGATGGAATCCATAACATTTGAAATCCTATCGGCAAGAAGTTTAGTAATAAGTTTATAACTACAATTAATTAAACTAATAGGTCTAAAATTTCGTACCGTAATGGCATCCTCTTTCTTGGGAAGTAAAGTTATTGATGCTAAATTAAATTTGGCTACATCCAACTCATGATTATAGAATGATGAAAATAAACGAAGTAAAGCATCCTTAAGAATGTCCCAAAAGGTCTGATAAAAAAGAAAAGACATGCCATCTGGACCAGGTGCCTTAGTTGGATTACATGCAAAAACTATTTTTTTAATTTCATCTAAAGTAAAAGGTGCCTCTAAAAAGCAGCATTGATCGAATGATAAATTAGGTGAATTTGACCATAAATCAGAATGCAAAGATATTAATCGTGGAACCGAAGTTCCCATGAGACTTTTATAATAATCCGTAATATGTTGCAAAATAATGGGCTGATCATATGACACAACCCCATCAATCTCTAAACAACAAATTGTGTTTTTCTTTTTCCTAGTCGAAGCTACTACATGAAAAAATTTCATATTAAGGTTGCCCTCTAGTAGCCACTTTAATCTAGATTGTTGGTGCCAATATTGTTCCTCTTCTAAATATATCTTATGTAAATCCTATTGGCAAAGTTTCCAATCATCTAAATTAAGATCAGTTAAACAATTATCCTCTAATTGTTGTTCATAAATCCCTAACTTATTTAAAAAATCAGATTTCATTCGTTTCTTTTCACCCCTTACATTTGAGTTCCAACCTCGTAATTTTCGTCGTAAAAATTGCATTCTCAATTTCCAACTTAAACCCAAATCAGATGTTAAAGGACACTCTTTTAACCAAGATGCAACTAAATCATAAAAGCCATCATATTCTAACCAAGATTTGTCAAAATGAATAATTTTGGAAGATGGAAAAATTATTGCCTGGGTATCTAAAATAATGGGATTATGATCAGAATATGCTCTGGGTAACGAATACAGTTTAGATAAACTAAATGAGCATTCCATGAAGTAGTACAAAAGACCCTATCTAATAATGCTTGAGAAGATGAATTTAAAGACCTAGCCCATGTAAATTTCCTATCGACTAAGGATAGTTCCATTAATTGGTTGTCCCTAATAAATCCATTAAAATGACTACTAAGAACATGATTAAAAGTTGGACCAGTCCTCTCATTTCTTCTTCGAATCATGTTAAAATCACCCATAATCAGCCATGCACTCATTCCTAAATTATTAACATCATTTAATTCATGAAGGAAAGATCTTCTAGAATCATAAGATAAAGGACCATATATAGTGGTGAAATGCCATTCAAAATTATCAGTCATATTTCTAAAATGCAAGGTAATAGAGTAATGTCTAATATCAGATCCAATCAATGTAAATAGAGAATTGTTAAATCCAAAAAGTAAACCCCCTGATGCACCATTAGAAGGTTTATAAACCCATTGACTAATAGAAGTACTCAAAGAAAGGAAAAATTGTTCATTAAAAACCTCCTTTTTAGTCTCTTGAATACACACTATATCTATCTTATTATCTCTAATTATATCACTCAAATATCGACACTTAACAGATGAATCTAATCCTCTAACATTCCACTCAAATATCGACACTTAACAGATGAACCTAATCCTCTAACATTCTAATTTAAAAACTTAACCATTTGAGATTACTAAACCCTTAAGTTGGCTAGAATCAGACAAAGCATCATTGCCTGACTCTATTGGTATTTGATGTTTGCTAATAACCAGAAGGGTAATCTGGCCTGTAGTTACACTATCATTAATGACGGAAACAAAACTAGACTTAGACAACAATCTCAAAGATTGAACTATCCTTAAACTTTCATCTAAAGTCCTTCCTAATTTAAACCCACTTACATTATACAAATTAACTAATTCCACATCCGATAACGCAGAAAAAGGAAATTGTTCTAAAAGAAAATGAGTACCTGTTTTGGCTTTAACCAGAGGTTTACCAATAGCTCGATCTTGAGTCACTTTAGCATCTCCAACCATCTGGTTTAGCTTAACCCGAAGACTATTCCTTGGTTCATCTTGTGAAGCAACAGCTTTACCCTTACGTTTCTTCTCCTTTTCTTGATGTAAAGCTATTTCCCAGGGATTTTGATGGTCCATTGAAGTGGAAACAGGAGAGGGAGGGACTGTATGCACTGTCCAAGGATCATGGTCCAGTACATTGCTAGCTGGAATGGTGTCTGAAACTGTTCTGCTCAGAAACACTCGTCAATTCTTGAAGGAAGTTCGGTGAAGTCCGTGGACTGGGAGATAGAGCAGCAGGTGTAGGAAGAATGGGTTGTGAAGTCGGTTGAATCTGCTGAGAAGGTGGCTGAATAGGCTGAGTAGGTGGCAGAATAGGCAGGTGGCTGAATAGGTTGAGAAGGTGGCTGAATAGGCGGAGAAGGTGGCTGATTAGGCTGAGTAGGTGGCTTAGTAAGCAGAAGGGTAGGGTGTAATTGAGTAGGATGCGGTAGGGGCGGCAATGGGGGTGGTAGCTGGATAGGAGGAAGCAACTGAGTAGGATGTGGTAATGGCGGCAATAGAGGTAGCAGGGGTTGCTGGATAGGAGCAGGTACAAGTGTGGAGGAAGAAGACGGCTGAAAATTTGGTGGTTGAGTGGCTCGTTGAAGCAAAGGTTGATGAGAGGGCTGGTTAGGAAGACTGGAAACCCCTTTCCAGACAGTCCAGCTGCGCTTCTTGACTTTGCCGTCACCTTCCACCACAAATTGAATCCAATGATATCTCAAGATACCATCTGGACCCGTAAACAACATCTTACGGCATGGAGGAATATCATATCATGCCGAAACCCCAATTTTTAACCACAAATACTTCATATTCGCTCGATCTTTGGACAATGGATCCACTTGAAGTATAGAACCCCCCAATTCACTGACCAAACGATCAAATTCTGATCCTTGTAACAGATGAGAAGGCAATCCATAAATCTTCACCCAAAAAGGTATCGGTTCCCAACCCCCATCGTGTTTAATCGGATCAAAAGCCTTAAGAGGAAATACCGTATCTCCCAAGAGAATTTGCTTCTCTTCCAGAGCTATCCTACGCCAATCTGGATTTGGCGGATATAGCAAAAAACTGTCATCCGTTAAGGGGACTGCTTGCCAGCTGAAGTCCTTGATTGGAAATCGATCCTTCAAACAGGAATTAATAAAAACCACCCCCTTGTGTGAAGAATCAGTGATGACAACCCCTCGATGCAAGAGAACATCAAAATCTCTAATGGATTGAGTACAAGCGAACCTCATAATCGGAAATGAACTCCCGATTTGCTTCATTGCATCAGTCAGGGCTGGCCGGGAGGTAGAAGAAAGCATCTTGAGTGCTGGACAGGAGTTAGATTGATGCCCCAGATTGTTATAGGCAAAACAAACTACCGCGTTGTGGCAAGAACTGGCAAGGTGCCCTGAATCACCACATCTGAAACACCCGAAAGAACCGGTCTTTGAAAGATTTTGAAGGGATCTAAGTTTGGAGTGGAGACGAGAAAAGGAGGAGAGGCGATCAGGAAGGGTCTGGTGAAATGTGATGGGGCCCGAGTGAGAAGAGGCAGGAGGTAGAGACCCAAGCGATGCAGCAATTAGGAACGATTTGGGAGCATCTCGCAGCGCCAGAGATCGCCAATGGGAGAATTTGTCGACTGGAGGCACTGAAGGGAGAGGAGATGGCCCATCTATATTCGGACCAAAAAGAAGAGGATCAAACGGCTACGTCGCTGGATGAGAAGAGAGAAGCGTAGAGAGATTGGAGACTGTTCGTTGGAGGTCTGCCAGTAACGAAGGGAGGGGAGTCTCCAGTAGTGCCATCGTAAAAGAAATTGGATTTCTTGAAAACCCGATCAGGCCCAAGGCCTGAATCTTGAAACACCGATCAAGCTCAGTCCAAGAGCTTTTTCGTTAACACCAAGCAGTTGACATCTTAAATAATTTATATAAATAAAAAATTCTGCTCCATGACATCAATAAAATTTGTCAACTCTTTCATTCTCTGTCCTACCATCAAATCCGATTCTCTCCATATTTAATTTTTTTTATCAGAGCATGACTTTGAAATAGTAAATATAATTGATTTGGTCCAAAAAAAACATATCAAATTGATTTGTTACATCCCAAAACAAACATATCATCATTTCATTTTTAAAAGTTTCAAAATAGACCGAAGATCTTACGAGCATGTCAAATTCGAACTCGGATCAAATATTACAGAATTAAAAGCATCACCTTCTCTAACCTAAGATGATCCAAAACAACAAACGACAACAAAATATTTGAAATCTTAAGCTAAAACAGAACATCAAATAGAATCAGACATTTAACTTTCTAAAGAACATGAACTTTTGCAAGTCAGTCCACAAAGTATAAAAAACTAAAGCTGCTCGAACCGTCATCTTTTTCAATTGCCAGGTGATTTTCTTTTTCAGAAGTAAAAATAAGCCAATTCTAGGCACATTATCTCAATGCTGATCTCCTAAACCTGCTTATTAGTACAAGAGGTTATTTGCAATTCTTTGTTGTTGTATATCCAGGGATACAACAATAATTATTTTTTTCATGAAACCATCATCAGAAACCGCTTGCATGAAATTCAAATATATGGCCATGTAAAAAGTAGCTAGAGATCATAACCTCAGCTTTAGTAGTTCCCTTACTCCCAGTTCATTTTATCCTAATCTCTGCCAATTTAATCCCAAACAATCTAGGAACTAACATACATGATACCTTGATATACGTTGCTATTTTATAACCATGACAGTGGTCCTACATTAATGTAGCCAAGCGAATCAAGACAATGAATCGTAGATCCAACAACTTTATATTCCTTCCAGAAGAAATTGAATAGAGAAAATTCTGAAAAAAGAAAAGAAAGAGAAATAGTGGACATGAACTGGTATACACCGAGGTATTACATTTGTTTCAATACTAACTCTTAGAAATTCTGAACTGAAATGATTGGAATTTAGGATATTCAGAACTGAAATGATTTCTATGAAAAATTCCAGATTATTGATGTCCTTTATACTGGTAATTCAAAATATATATTTGCATAACCATTATTTCAAAATATGGGAGCTAATAATTAGTATACACGGTTTCCAAAAGCTCATAAACTTTAATCAAAGTGTTTAACTTGCGAACCTTAATTGTCTATTTGATAGAAATGGAAAACACAAAATATATACAAACTTTATGCATTGAAATAACAGCTATACTAGATGTAAAAAAGATATCACCACCTGCAAGTGAACATAGGTTACTTGACAAATCTTGCGAGAATTAAAGACCTCCCATGGCTGCTTGTGAAATGCTTTATACGGACGAAAAGCTGCTTGAGGGGAGGTAAGATTCACAAATCCGTAGCCCACATTGCACTTGTTGCTAATTGAGACAAAAAAAAAGGTGCAATTTAAGAGGTAATCCTGAGTCAAGTTTATAGAAATGAAGAATAGTGAACAGACAACAAATAGATATCAGGTTTATATATTCTTCAATAATAATAAAATATCTCGTCAAACAAAAGTTAATAGCAAAGAATTGAACTGTCAGGACTAGAAGAAGAAGACTACATGAGTTTGGAATTTACTATTTTGGTGGCCAATGATTCGTTATTTATTACGCACAAAGCTTGCCAATATTATTCCATGAAACAATGTGTCAAACTGTCAACAAAGGTAATTATTATTCTATGTGAGGGTCGGATATTATATTACCAGTATTCTTTAAATTACCAGTATAAGCTGCTTGCCAATTTACTGTTAAAGTTAATTATTATTCTATGTGAGGGTCGGATATTATATTACCAGTATAAGCTGCTTACCAGTATAAGAACTGAGGTCATCATTTACTGTTAAAGTTACAATTTTCAGACAAATACAATTACCAGTATAAGAAAAAATTAATAAATCCCAAATATAGGCCACTGTGCTTAATGGGTTGCATTCAAATCAAGTAGAAAAAACTAAAATAGGAAAATCGAGGGCAACTTAGTGAGATACCAGTTGGAGAGAGAGAGAGAGTGAGCTCAGTGCGCGAGAGGGAGACGATGAGGAGGCTAGAAACTTGGGAATGAAGCAGAGGGAGACAGTGCATGGGACGCCGCGACAGGGAGAAGATGCGGCGAGATCGGCGAACTCGACAGGTAGGAGAACACGATTAGGGAGGAGCTCAACAGAGAGACTCAATGGGCGAGCTCAAAAGAGAAGAGAAGGAAGACTCAATGGGCGGCCCGGCTTGGATCAGATCGACCCGGTTAGGGAAACGCTTTTCAATTTCGAGTTCGAGCTGAGTTTGGACTCAACTAAAATTAAGCTCAGCTCAATTCGGCTCATTCAAGAGCGCAACTCAAAGCCCATGAGCTGGCCCGGATCGTTTAGCAGGCCTACTTGCTAGTAGTTATTGTCATGCATTAATGTCAATACTTTTTTCTTGTTACGTAAACATGACATTAGCTCTCTTCTATAAATCAAACACCAATTAGTTTTTTTTTTTCTTTTTTATGAATTTGACACTATGATCCAATCTCATCTTTCTTGATCCTTTATGCGCCTTCTCTAAATGAGTTTTTTCTTCCTCGGGCTTCATTTATTTGCTTAAACTTCTTGCCAAGGCGCCTATATTGATCAACTTTTATGTTCATAAATGGATTGTATAATTTTTAAGGAGAAATGAGAATGGTTTGGCCCATAAATTGTCTAATCTGGCCAGAAATCATAGTGTTAATTATGTTGCTTTTTTCTTTCCTTTGTAAACTTTATGCTTGTAATGTATATACACCAGTGTTG
Source organism: Carex rostrata (assembly GCF_964058835.1). Taxonomy (NCBI): domain Eukaryota; kingdom Viridiplantae; phylum Streptophyta; class Magnoliopsida; order Poales; family Cyperaceae; genus Carex; species Carex rostrata. The sequence continues at coordinate 7,802,255 of NC_135926.1, forward strand.
TAAAAAAGTTCGTTTAGGCCGATTAATCATTGGCGATGATCAAACTGTTGTGAACTTTTTCTGACTAATCGATCGAGTATTCCCAATTATGGCCGATTATTTCTGATTATTCTCGATTAATCTCCTAGCGGTATCTTGTCCATCCGACAACTGCATATTGTTATTTACAACACTAGTGTACACTACAGCGAGCCTACAACCATTATATCAAAAAAAAAAAATCTTTGTTTAGACGGATATGGCTAAGCTTATTTCGGCGCTTGGTCTCGACTAAAATATTGAACTATATCGTATTGAAATTAATTTATTTGATAGTTAAAGAACTCTTCGAGAAATCAGCGGACCATCGGGATAAAGAGAAGAATATTTTAAAAACTTAATGTATTTCCCATTAATTCCTCTTTCTTTCTATCATATTGTTACCTTCTGAAAATCTCCCAACCACACCTTTAAGAAAATCTCTCAGCCGCTTTGGAGAAAGAAAGAATTTTTAGCGATTAGGTCAGCTGCTATCTCCCCTCCCTCCCACTTCACCCCCACACCATCTCCTTCCACTCAAAATTATCATTTTTGCTCCTTGTAGATCTCAATTCTAATACAACACCTCCCCTCTCTCTTTGTACTACCTCCTTGAACGAAGAGAAGAATGAGAGAGGGGATGAACTAGCCGAGCGGAGACGATCGGAGCCAAAAATATGGTATGGTTGGAGTTCGGAGCGTAGAATGCCATCTCGGTCGGAGCATCACAGTGAGTAGATCCGGTCGTCGTCGGAGCGCGATGGCGGTCGAAGAAGTGGATCCGATTGTGGAGCGAGAGGGTAGAGGTTCATGCCGAGCGGAGCTGAATGGAGACGTGTGAGTTGTTTAATTTAATTAGGGAAGAAATATATTTTTAAATCTTTGTTCAATTAGGAGTAGCGATTCCCCTCTGCCCAATTGATATGAATTGTTTTAAAAATTACAAGTAATTATTTTAGTAATTTTGGTATCAATTAGTAATTTAGAAATTACAATAGATTCAATAGGCAGATATGCAATTTGGTACGTGGACGGAGGCGAGAAGAGAATTACGAAGACAATTTGAATTCAAACCCATTTAGAAAAAAAAAAACCAAACCCGATTTCTGCTTACACCTGATTCAAATCTTGGATACGCCACTGAGCGCTGTCACTCGTCACATACACCATCTGTGCGGAAGCACATCCGATGGTAGAGGGGCGATAGTAAATAATGTGTTTTTTTTATTGTAGTGGTGTTTATAATTAATTATTCACAGTATTATTGTTAGCGAAACTACGTGCATACACAAATGTACTGTTGTAGAAGATCGCGGAACCGCCAATCAAAATTCGCTACTTCTTCATTTGATAAAATGTTGACAAGCAAATTCAAAGGAGGGAATGAAGAGATACATATTGAAAATGGGTGGCTTGAGTTTGCTAGATTGTTAGGATATATTCCATGCTGACTAGGGTAACTAGAGATGAAGACGAACAAGTTATTTTCAACATGGTAAGTTCTAAATTAAGTTTTTCCTTCTTTTGGATAGATGATTGATCTGTGGAATAGACTTTTATAACGTGGTCTTTCTTGATGTCGTTGTCTTTTCTTGTAAGCTTGCTAGTAGTTATTGTCATGCATTATGTCAATACTTTTTTCTTGTTACGTAAACATGACATTAGCTCTCTTCTATAAATCAAACACCAATTAGTTTTTTTTTTCTTTTTTATGAATTTGACACTATGATCCAATCTCATCTTTCTTGATCCTTTATGCGCCTTCTCTAAATGAGTTTTTTCTTCCTCGGGCTTCATTTATTTGCTTAAACTTCTTGCCAAGGCGCCTTTATTGATCAACTTTTATGTTCATAAATGAATTGTATAATTTTTAAGGAGAAATGAGAATGGTTTGGCCCATAAATTGTCTAATCTGGCCAGAAATCATAGTGTTAATTATGTTGCTTTTTTCTTTCCTTTGTAAACTTTATGCTTGTAATGTATATACACCAGTGTTGTAAAAAAGTTCGTTTAGGCCGATTAATCATTGGCGATGATCAAACTGTTGTGAACTTTTTCTGACTAATCGATCGAGTATTCCCAATTATGGCCGATTATTTCTGATTATTCTCGATTAATCTCTTAGCGGTATCTTGTCCATCCGACAACTGCATATTGTTATTTACAACACTAGTGTACACTACAGCGAGCCTACAACCATTATATCAAAAAAAAAAAATCTTTGTTTAGACAGATATGGCTAAGCTTATTTCGGCGCTTGGTCTCGACTAAAATATTGAACTATATCGTATTGAAATTAATTTATTTGATAGTTAAAGAACTCTTCGAGAAATCAGCGGACCATCGGGATAAAGAGAAGAATATTTTAAAAACTTAATGTATTTCCCATTAATTCCTCTTTCTTTCTATCATATTGTTACCTTCTGAAAATCTCCCAACCACACATTTAAGAAAATCTCCCAGCCGCTTTGGAGAAAGAAAGAATTTTTAGCGATTAGGTCAGCCGCCATCTCCCCTCCCTCCCACTTCACCCCCACACCTAGGGCTGTCAAAAAAGCTCGCGGCTCGTGGCTAGCTCGTGGCTCGCCTCTAGCTCGCTCGCTAACAGCTCGTTCGGTAGTGGACCGAGCTGTTAACGAGCCAGCTTGGCTCAGGCTCGGGCCAAAATAAACGAGCTGAGCCAGCGGTCAGCTCGGACCGGGCCAGCTCGGCTCGTTAAGCTACAGTGAATTTAGGGTTTAGTCCCGTATAATTTTAAGTCCAGTTCCATTTTTAAAGACGCAATTATGCAAAATTGATGTATTTTCGGTTTGGGAAGAAATGATATGGCTTTAGTTGTTTGAAGATGTGCCTGCTGGACAATTTCTTAAATTTTTTTAATGAGATTTTTTATTTTTTTATTTTTGAATTTGTATAATAACAGCTCAATAAAGCCCAGCGAGCCAGCTCGGGCTGGCTTGTCAAAAGCTGAGCCAAAGATTTTGGCTCGGATGACCTAGGTCCAGCTCGCTCGGTTCTGGCTCGAGCCAAAATAAACGAGCTGAGCTAAGGCCCAGCTCGTTTACAGCCCTACCCACACCATCTCCTTCCACTCAAAATTATCATTTTTGCTCCTTGTAGATCTCAATTCTAATACATCACCTCCCCTCTCTCTTTGTACTACCTCCTTGAGCGAAGAGAAGAATGAGAGAGGGGATGAACCAGCCGAGCGGAGACGATCGGAGCCAAAAATATGGTATGGTTGGAGTTCGGAGCGTAGAATGCCATCTCGGTCGGAGCATCACAGTGAGTAGATCCGGTCGTCGTCGGAGCGCGATGGCGGTCGAAGAAGTGGATCCGATTGTGGAGCGAGAGGGTAGAGGTTCATGCCGAGCGGAGCTGAATGGAGACGTGTGAGTTGTTTAATTTAATTAGGGAAGAAATATATTTTTAAATTTTTGTTCAATTAGGAGTAGCGATTCCCCTCTGCCCAATTGATATGAATTGTTTTAAAAATTACAAGTAATTATTTTAGTAATTTTGGTATCAATTAGTAATTTAGAAATTACAATCGATTCAATAGGCAGATATGCAATTTGGTACGTGGACGGAGGCGAGAAGAGAATTACGAAGACAATTTGAATTCAAACCCATTTAGAAAAAAAAAAAAAACCCGATTTCTGCTTACACCTGATTCAAATCTTGGATACGCCACTGAGCGCTGTCACTCGTCACATACACCATCTGTGCGGAAGCACATCCGATGGTAGAGGGGCGATAGTAAATAATGTGTTTTTTTTATTGTAGTGGTGTTTATAATTAATTATTCACAGTATTATTGTTAGCGAAACTACGTGCATACACAAATGTACTGTTGTAGAAGATCGCGGAACCGCCAATCAAAATTCGCTACTTCTTCATTTGATAAAATGTTGACAAGCAAATTCAAAGGAGGGAATGAAGAGATACATATTGAAAATGGGTGGCTTGAGTTTGCTAGATTGTTAGGATATATTCCATGCTGACTAGGTAACTAGAGATGAAGACGAACAAGTTATTTTCAACATGGTAAGTTCTAAATTAAGTTTTTCCTTCTTTTGGATAGATGATTGATCTGTGGAATAGACTTTTATAACGTGGTCTTTCTTGATGTCGTTGTCTTTTCTTGTAAGCTTGCTAGTAGTTATTGTCATGCATTATGTCAATACTTTTTTCTTGTTACGTAAACATGACATTAGCTCTCTTCTATAAATCAAACACCAATTAGTTTTTTTTTTCTTTTTTATGAATTTGACACTATGATCCAATCTCATCTTTCTTGATCCTTTATGCGCCTTCTCTAAATGAGTTTTTTCTTCCTCGGGCTTCATTTATTTGCTTAAACTTCTTGCCAAGGCGCCTTTATTGATCAACTTTTATGTTCATAAATGAATTGTATAATTTTTAAGGAGAAATGAGAATGGTTTGGCCCATAAATTGTCTAATCTGGCCAGAAATCATAGTGTTAATTATGTTGCTTTTTTCTTTCCTTTGTAAACTTTATGCTTGTAATGTATATACACCAGTGTTGTAAAAAAGTTCGTTTAGGCCGATTAATCATTGGCGATGATCAAACTGTTGTGAACTTTTTCTGACTAATCGATCGAGTATTCCCAATTATGGCCGATTATTTCTGATTATTCTCGATTAATCTCTTAGCGGTATCTTGTCCATCCGACAACTGCATATTGTTATTTACAACACTAGTGTACACTACAGCGAGCCTACAACCATTATATCAAAAAAAAAAAATCTTTGTTTAGACGGATATGGCTAAGCTTATTTCGGCGCTTGGTCTCGACTAAAATATTGAACTATATCGTATTGAAATTAATTTATTTGATAGTTAAAGAACTCTTCGAGAAATCAGCGGACCATCGGGATAAAGAGAAGAATATTTTAAAAACTTAATGTATTTCCCATTAATTCCTCTTTCTTTCTATCATATTGTTACCTTCTGAAAATCTCCCAACCACACATTTAAGAAAATCTCCCAGCCGCTTTGGAGAAAGAAAGAATTTTTAGCGATTAGGTCAGCCGCCATCTCCCCTCCCTCCCACTTCACCCCCACACCTAGGGCTGTCAAAAAAGCTCGTGGCTCGCCTCTAGCTCGCTCGCTAACAGCTCGTTCGGTAGTGGACCGAGCTGTTAACGAGCCAGCTTGGCTCAGGCTCGGGCCAAAATAAACGAGCTGAGCCAGCGGTCAGCTCGGACCGGGCCAGCTCGGCTCGTTAAGCTACAGTGAATTTAGGGTTTAGTCCCGTATAATTTTAAGTCCAGTTCCATTTTTAAAGACGCAATTATGCAAAATTGATGTATTTTCGGTTTGGGAAGAAATGATATGGCTTTAGTTGTTTGAAGATGTGCCTGCTGGACAATTTCTTAAATTTTTTTAATGAGATTTTTTATTTTTTTATTTTTGAATTTGTATAATAACAGCTCAATAAAGCCCAGCGAGCCAGCTCGGGCTGGCTTGTCAAAAGCTGAGCCAAAGATTTTGGCTCGGATGACCTAGGTCCAGCTCGCTCGGTTCTGGCTCGAGCCAAAATAAACGAGCTGAGCTAAGGCCCAGCTCGTTTACAACCCTACCCACACCATCTCCTTCCACTCAAAATTATCATTTTTGCTCCTTGTAGATCTCAATTCTAATACATCACCTCCCCTCTCTCTTTGTACTACCTCCTTGAGCGAAGAGAAGAATGAGAGAGGGGATGAACCAGCCGAGCGGAGACGATCGGAGCCAAAAATATGGTATGGTTGGAGTTCGGAGCGTAGAATGCCATCTCGGTCGGAGCATCACAGTGAGTAGATCCGGTCGTCGTCGGAGCGCGATGGCGGTCGAAGAAGTGGATCCGATTGTGGAGCGAGAGGGTAGAGGTTCATGCCGAGCGGAGCTGAATGGAGACGTGTGAGTTGTTTAATTTAATTAGGGAAGAAATATATTTTTAAATTTTTGTTCAATTAGGAGTAGCGATTCCCCTCTGCCCAATTGATATGAATTGTTTTAAAAATTACAAGTAATTATTTTAGTAATTTTGGTATTAATTAGTAATTTAGAAATTACAATCGATTCAATAGGCAGATATGCAATTTGGTACGTGGACGGAGGCGAGAAGAGAATTACGAAGACAATTTGAATTCAAACCCGTTTAGAAAAAAAAAAAAAAAACCCGATTTCTGCTTACACCTGATTCAAATCTTGGATACGCCACTGAGCGCTGTCACTCGTTACATACACCATCTGTGCGGAAGCACATCCGATGGTAGAGGGGCGATAGTAAACAATGTGTTTTTTTTATTGTAGTGGTGTTTATAATTAATTATTCACAGTATTATTGTTAGCGAAACTACGTGCATACACAAATGTACTGTTGTAGAAGATCGCGGAACCGCCAATCAAAATTCGCTATTTCTTCATTTGATAAAATGTTGACAAGCAAATTCAAAGGAGGGAATGAAGAGATACATATTGAAAATGGGTGGCTTGAGTTTGCTAGATTGTTAGGATATATTGCATGCTGACTAGGTAACTAGAGATGAAGACGAACAAGTTATTTTCAACATGGTAAGTTCTAAATTAAGTTTTTCCTTCTTTTGGATAGATGATTGATCTGTGGAATAGACTTTTATAACGTGGTCCTTCTTGATGTCGTTGTCTTTTCTTGTAAGCTTGCTAGTAGTTATTGTCATGCATTATGTCAATACTTTTTTCTTGTTACGTAAACATGACATTAGCTCCCTTCTATAAATCAAACACCAATTAGTTTTTTTATTTTTTTTATTTTATGAATTTGACAATACTATGATCCAATCTCATCGTTCTTGATCATTTATGCGCCTTCTCTAAATGAGTTTTTTCTTCCCTCGGGCTTCATTTCTTGGCTTAAACTTTTTGCCAAGGCGCCTATCTTGATCAACTTTGACGTTCATAAATGAATTGTATAATTTTTAAGGAGAAATGAGAATGGTTTGGCCCATAAATTGTCTAATCTGGCCAGAAATCATAGTGTTAATTATGTTGGTTTTTTTCTTTCCTTTGTAAACTTTATGCTTGTAATGTATATACACCAGTGTTGTAAAAAACATTCGTTTAGGCCGATTAATCATTGGCGATGATCAAACTGTTATGAACTTTTTCTGACGAATTGATCGAGTATTCATTTCCGATTATGGACTATTATTTCGAATTATTCTCGATTAATCTCTTGGCAGTACCTTGTCCGTCCGACAACTGAATATTGTTATTTACAACACTAGTGTACACTACAGCGAGCCTACAACCATTATATCAAAAAAAAAAATCTTTGTTTAGACGGATATGGCTAAGTTTATTTCGGTGCCTACATTTTTTGGAATTTTTTTAGTATTTATTAAGATATGTACAAAATTATTGTTTCCAGACAATTTTGGACCATTGAAAAACAACAATTTTAAAAAATTCTAAATAAATAGTAAAACATTTCCAAAAAATGTAAAATTTGGTCTCCAAGTACATTTTAATATGGACATCATGTTGAACGGTTTGGATCGACTATTTGAATATTGAAATCAAAAAAATTACTTATAAAAATTATGGTGTCAAGATGTGTCATCATAAAATGATGTAATTAGATATATATATATATATATGTATATATATATATATATATATATATATATGTATATATATATATATATATATATATATATATATATATAGGCTGTGGCTAATTTGCTGCTGGCAGCATTTCTGCCGACGGTGCTGCCGCCTTTTTTTATTTTGTAATGTCCAAACAACAAATCCAAACCGTTAGATGTTTAATCTATATTATAATATACTTGGAGACCAAATTTTACATTTTTGGGAATTTTTCTACTATTTATTAAGTTGGTTTGAAAACCGCTGATTTCAATAAATTTCAGCAGCATTGAAATCAGCGGTTTTCAAACCAGCTTAATAAATAGTAAAAAAATTCCAAAAAATGTAAAATTTGGTCTCCAAGTAGATTATAATATAGATTAAACATCTAACGGTTTGGATTTGTTGTTTGGACATCACAAAATAAAAAAAAGGCGGCAGCACCTCCGGCTAAAATACTGCAGGCAGCAAATCAGCCGGACCCTATATATATATATATATATATATATATATATATATATATATATATATATATATATATATATATATATATATATATGGATGGGCAACGTTACTCCATGGAGTAAAATGAGTTGGTGCTCCACGCCGTCGTATTTTTATTTTGAAAATCCAAACGACTGATCCGAACAGTTAGATGTAATCTCCATATTGAAATGTGCTTGGAGACCAAATTTTATATTTTTTAGAATTTTCTTACTATTTATTAAGCATTTTTTAAAATTGCTGATCCGATGGTCTAGAAAATTTTACTGTTCACATCAAAACAGAAATTTTGAAAAATGCTTAATAAATAGTAGAAAATTTCCAAAAAAAAATGTAAAATTTGGTCTCCAAGCACATTTCAATATGGAGATCACATATAACGGTTCGGATCGGTCGTTTGGATTTTCAAAATAAAAATACGACGGCGTGGAGCACCAACTCATTTTACTCCATGGAGTAGCGTAGCCCATCCCTATATATATATATATATATGAGGAGGGATCCAATTACACCCTTTTTTGGTGACACCGAATTGTTGGGGTTTCGGGGTGCTAATCCAAAACCCCTTTTAGGCTTAAGGTGCGGAATGACCGTAGAACAAAAATTTCTACGGCCAACTTAAGCTCAGGATTAAACGGGGTATGTCAGGAAACTTTCCAAGGCGGTCCACCTTCAGTATTCCTTTGGCATCAAAACCCAATTTAATCCTTTTTACAGATCTACTCCATGATTGATTTCTAAAACTTTAATCTACTTACCAATTAAATAGATTAATATAGCATATTTATACCTTGTTTCCAAATCACAGTTGGAATGCAAACCGAGCGAGTAGAGCCTCACCAGGGAAGGAATCGACTCGGAGCATCAGACGTCTGATGCCTCTATCGGTTATCCACCAGGACTAACCGGAGAGCGGTTTGTTTCTTCTGCCAGAAATACCGTAAACCGCGGAATTCTGCAAAAACACTATTCACGGGGAAAAAGACGAAAACCCGTAAACACGAATTTTTGGTTGCTCAGTTTCATCAATATGCAAAACTGACATACCGCTAAATTCGATAAAACACTATTCATCAATCCCGTAAATATACTCCACAACAACCCGCAAGATTATACGTCAACTACGTATAACTTTCTTTTCTCAACCGAAACACTATTTGGGAGAGAAACCGAGAAAGAGAGAAAATACCGATCTGTTTCGACACGAAACCGGTACGAATGAATTAGCCAATTTCTCTCTACCCCTCCACCCCTATTTATAGTGTTTAGGGTCGGTTGCAAAAGACCAAAATGCCCTCCAAGTTCGGCCTATTTACAAGGTATGCCATTGACACCTCATCCTTTTATATGTGAAATGACCAAAATACCCCTTCCACACCCTTCCACACTCTTCTCCATGTTTCTACACATGCAAGGTGGCATAGGTGTGAAATGATCATTTTGCCCTTGTGGATAGGATTGATGACATGTCATCTGGATAGGATCAATGACATGTCATGCGGATAAGGACGAATCTGAAAAGACCCGAATGCCCTCGGCCCGAACACAAATAATATTCGTATAATTATTCTGAACAATTATATATATATTTTTCTTGCGGTTTGTTGTTTCGGTAATTTATACAACGTGTCCTGCACATTTATAAATTAACCGGTTAACTTTTATACAACGTGTCACACACGTTTATAAATTAACCAATGTTTTTGCTTGTTATTTTTACATAACATTTATAATTTAATTATAACACGTATAATTAATTATAACCATCTTACTATTGATCATAACCAATTTATAATCAATCACAATAAGATTCTCCGATTAACTCCTATATGGTGTGACTCAATAGGATCTGTGTTATGTTGGTAAATAGAGTTAAAACTGTTTTAACTTCTATAATCATGGGTGGCATCTGGCAACACATCATGACCATCCAATTACACAGATGATGCTGTACTGTACAATATCACGATCCAGTAAACAATTTACTTGTGTCTGTTCTTCTGTCTCATAGCTATCAGATCAGTTTCAAGGTAGATGTGTGTCATCCTTGCTAACTGAATCTTTTCTTGATCTTGAGCAAATTATCAAATATAATTACTCTTGTAATTATACTGCTAGCAGATAATCTTACTCTATCAAGGGGCCCAGTGATGCTATAGCTCGTATAGAGATAAGAGGGACAAATAGTATTCTTGGTAAACTATCACTTCCTCAGCTAAGCTATACATATGGAAAAGCTACCGTTATGACTGCTTTTTACGGACAGCGGTGGATAACAATCACACATACATATTTCTCAGTGGGAACGATAAATACCTCATACTGTAGAACGTGACACTAAATGAAAACATAAATGACACGAACACAATTCTATTTAATGTTTCATTCGGGGTCTGTCAAATACCATGTTTCTAAAACATGTATCTATGTGATTAAAATGACATCTCGTGTCAGGTGGTTTGTAAAACTTAACCCTCTTTTAATCCACATACTAACCTTATCGCGGTAATTAGTGTTCCTGCTAATTACCTTGGTCAGTGACCTTTTAAGAGTATATATCATCTATATTATGGAGTTTCACAATTTCAGTCATGAACTCGAAATGATCCATAAATTCAATAATACTCAAGGCAACAAAATGATATATAAATAAACATTCAATTCATGAACAAAGCTTTATGATAATTTATCGTATTATTGACTTCTAGATTATTACAAACTAACAATCTCCCACTTAAGCTAGGAGCCAATCATCGTAGGCCCTACTTATATACAAAATTCTATATTCTCTAAGATCTCGCAGATCCTGAGAAAATCTCACAGCCAATCTTCTATGTGTTCCAGACCCATAGAAGCATTAAGCATCTCGTGCTTGGCTTGAGGAAGAGATTTTGTGAGTGGATCAGCTGTGTTGCTGACTGTGTCAACTCTACTTATCTTTACATCACTTTTATATTAATTATATCTTTTATAATTAATTATAAGCATCTTATGATGTTTACGATCTCTCGTATTAGGTGATAACGTTGTAGACGAGAAACATATCCTTAGTTCTCCTCAAGAACTTAAGGATATTCTTTACAGCATTCCAGTGCTTTATGCCTGGATTAGCCTGATATCTACTCGTCATACTCAAAGCATACGAGATATCTGGGCGAGTGCACAACATGGCGCATATGATAGAGCCAATAGCCGAAGCGTATGGTACTCTACTCATAGTGCTTTGCTCATCAGTTGTCGAAAGACACTGAGTCTTGCTAAGTTGTGTACCATGATTCATTGGCAGGAATCTTCTCTTAGAATCCTGCATGCTGAACCGATTCAGCACTTTGTGAATGTACCTGCTTTGACTTAATCCTATAAGTCTCTTTGATCTACCTTGGTAGATCTTTATGCCTAGTATATAGACATCCTCGCCCAAGTCCTTCATCGAGAAAACTTTTCTTTAATGAAGAGTTGGCTAATTGTAATAGAAGAATATCGTTTCCTATTAAGAGTATGTCATCTACATATAAGATTAAGAAAGGGCGATGGCACTCCCACTAGTTTTTATGTACACATAAGATTTTTCTTCGCATCTGACGAAGTCAAGCTTTTTGACTTCTTCGCCAAATCGAAGATTCCAACTCCGTGATGCATGCTTCAATCCATAAATGGATTCAAGAAACTTGCATACATTCCCAGCATTCTCTGGATCTTCAAAACCCGTAGGCTGTGTCATGTACACATCCTCTTCTTAAATTTTCATTTAAGAATGCGGTTTTGACATCCATTTGCCATATTTCATCATCATGAAATACGGCAATTGCTAGGAGTATCCGAATTGACTTAAACATAGCCACGGGTGAAAAAGTTTCATCAATTCCCAGAATTTGTTTGAAACCTTTTCGCTACTAGCCGTGCTTTGTAAATAGTCATATTGTCATCCATGTCTGTTTTCCTTTTGAAAACCCACTTGTTAGCTATGGGTTTCACCCCATCAAGTGGTACAACTAGGTTCCAGACCGTGTTGTCATACATGGACTATATTTCGGATCTCATGGCCTCCAGCCATTTATCAGAGTTAGGCCTATCCATTGCTTCCGCATAGGTCAGAGGATCTTCAGTGTCAAAAACTGAGACCTCGTGCAGTCCCAAGTACCTCTCGGGTGCATGGACTGTTCTCGTTGACCTACGTAACACTTGTTCTTCAGGCTGTCAAACTTGATCCACAACTGTCTGCGGATCCAGTTCTACTTCAACTTGCATCGAAGTACTTGAGCTCGGGACTAGAACCTCATCCACAGCTACTTGTGGACTTGGTACTTCCAGATGCTCATCAGCCCAAAAATCAAGAGGTGGGTTAATCTGATCTAGTTCAGATATTGTATTGTGTGATGTATCTTGAATTTCTTCAAGTATTACATTACTCCCACTACTTCCTTTTGCAAGAAACTCGTTCTCCAAAAGTATACCATGACGAGCAACAACTAATTTGTTCTCGGACTGGTAATAGAAGTAATATCCTTTCGTTTCCTTAGGATACCCTACGAAAAAGCACTTGTCAGATTTGGGATCAAGTTTGTCAGACGTCTGGCGTTTGACAAATACTTCGCAACCCCATTTTTAAGATAAGACATATTTGGGATTTCCCAAATCATAACTCGTATGGAGTCTTTTCAACTGACTTGGATGGAACCATATTTATCGTTAGTGCGGCAGTATCTAGTGCGTGTCCCCAAAATGATTTTGGAAAGGTGGCGCTACTCATCATGGAACAAATCATGTCCAGCATAGTTTGTTTCATTTTCTTGGCAACACTGTAACATTGCGGTGTTCCTAGAGGTGTGAGTTGTGAGACTATCTCACATTCCTTTAAGTACGTTTTGAAAACCACAACTCAAGTATTCGCCTCCATGGTCCTACCGTAATGCCTTAAAACTTTTGTTCAGTTGATTTTCTACTTTAGTCTTAAATTCCTTGAACTCGTCAAAGGATTCAGACTTATGTCTCATGTAAGTCAATACTTTCATGAAACGTTTTGAGTCTTTTGTTATTGATGTTAAACACGGGGTTTTCCATTTCTAGCATATAAAGATCATTTAACAAGTAAGATGATCCATAATATGTCTCATTTTTATAAATAGAACATCTATTGTCCTTTATAACAAACGAGAAACCATTCATCTCTAAACACGAGATTGATATGATATTTCTAGAAATGGTAGGAACAAAATAGACATTTTCTAGTTCCAGAATAAACCCGCTAGGCAAGTACAATTCTATCCTACCGACTGTAACGGCTGCAACTTGTGCTCCGTTTCCAACTCGGAGTTGTACTTCCTTATTGCGTAACGTCCTCTTAGTGCGTGCATATTCGTGCAAATATGAGCACATGATCCGGTATCCAGTACCCAATCATTAAGAGAGGTCGCAACATTAATTTCAATAACATAAATACTTGAGACTGAGACTTTTGAGACATTCTCAAACTTCATATCTCCAAGATACTCCGGGCAGTTTCTCTTCCTGTGACCTTTGCTATTGCTAAAATAGCAGTCAGAGTTAGCAGAAACATTTATCTTGGGAGAGTTCGTTCCTGGAACCAACTTCCCCTTGCCTTTGTACTTAATAGCCATTTTTTCCTTTTGCTTTCTTGATCTTCCTCCCACCTTCTTGGATCATGAGGACATGAGAGCTATTCTCGATGTCTTTATCAGTGATCCTCAGCATCCCTTGGGGCTCCTGTAAGCTCTTATCCAACTCTTGCTTATGGGAGTTCACAATGAACTCCGAATAGCTGGGAGTAAATGAGTTCAGGATAACTTCCGTGGCCAACTCGTGGCTCCACGGACAGTTAAGCTTCTCCAGTTTCTCATCATCACTTGTCATACGAAGTGTGTGAGTACTGACAGAGCTGCTCTCTACTATTTAAGCAGGGACCTGTGTATTTAGGATATATTCCCTTTTCTCATGTATGCCTACCTTTTTGAGTAGGGAGCGTAAAGAGAAAGACGTTTATTTAGCCATATTTCTACAACGTTTAAAGTAAAGATTTTAGCTTTGTTCATGTAATGTTTTATTCCAATAATAAAACTCCCACTGCAAATTTGTTCTATTCCCGTTTGCAGTAGGACCAAGATCCATATTTTCACCAATAACCAAGGCAGTGTATGCATATCATGGCTATCAGTTATCTTAGGTAAGCAAACTTGCTAATCACATCTCTTTGTGATTCTTAGTTTCGTTAAAATATCACGTGTATTTAACGAAAACTTTGCCCCGAGCCTAAAACTCTTTTAGAAATCATCGGTAAGTAACCTCACTCTATTTTGTTTTGTTATGTCTCACATAACCCTCGACCACCAAAGGTAAAAGGCGATGCCTACTGAGTAGGTTTCAATCATACAACCAATGAACAATGATGTGAGGAGGATAGAGTGGGAAGGGCATACTACTTAATATTTAATGGGTTGGTGTTTATGCTTAACAGTGCTAGCAATATCCAAAGGGGTATGTCAGAAAGAACGACTAATGTTATTCTATTCGTATATTTATAGCGACCTCTTTCATATGCTTCATTAAGTAGTTGTGGAAAGGAAGTCTTGAATACCGAATGTGATCCTCATTTCTTTTCTTTAACTTATGTCAGAAAAATGACTAATGTGATTCTATTCGTATTTTTATAGCGACCTCTTTCATATGCTTCATTAAGCAGTCGTGGAAAGGAAGTCAAAAATATCGAATGTGATCCCCATTACTTTCTTTTCTCAGCATATGTTAGAAAGAATGACTAAATGTGATTCTATTCGTATCTTTATAGCGACCTCTTTCATATGCTTCATTAAGCAGTCGTGGAAAGGAAGTCTTGAATACGAAATGTGATCTCCATTAGTTTATGTTCTTATCAGTACCTCTTTGATACGCTTAGCTTTGTTAAGCAGTCAGTTCTTGTAACTGACTTTAGCTACCGTCTATCTTGTAGAGGTAGTTTATATGGATTCTTATAAAAAACGGTAAATCTAATCTATACGTTTTTATATGATAGCAGTAAATCTGATTTACCTATATATGTGACCGAGTCACGTATATTTCTTTCAGTTCGTAATGTTGACCTTGGTCAGCGTTACAGACACGTGAAAGTTGCTTGTCAGAAAAATACCGATTGTGATTCAATTCCTATCTTCCTCAAAGACCTCTTTCATATGCTTCAGTAAGCAGTCGTGGAAAGGTAGTCAGACAGAAAAAATAGTGAATATGATCGCATTTCCATTTTCTTAAAAAGACCTCTTTCATATGCTTCAGTAAGCAGTCGTGGAAAGGAAGTCAGAAAGAAAACAATGCCAAATGTGATCACAGATTCGTATTTTTCTTCAAAGAAAATTTTCTTTCACGGTTCCTTGGAAATACGGTAAATCTAGTTTTACCCATTTTCATTTTAAAGCAGAAAATCTAATTTACTCTAAGCTGTAAATCTAATTTACTTATATACGGGACCAAGTCGGGTATATAATCTATCAGTTACCAATTCTTTATTTTGCAGCTATGCTCAGTTCTTATTTTATACCATTTAAAGCACATAAACAATTTATATGTTTTAAAATCAGATATTCTTTTCGGTCCATAAAGCAATTTGGTAACGTGACAAAGTTCCTTTTGGGCCAGCCATTAGGACACGTGAAAGGGGCTCCCAGGAAAGATTGGGGTCACGAGGACCTCTTAGACTCAATCTTTCCTAGACAGAACCATCTCTTTCTTGTGTGGAAATGACAGCTCTTACTCAGGTACTTTATTGCTTCATCACATTCTTCGATGAACTTTACTTATCCGAAGGTTTTCGAAAAAGCAAAAACTTACACTAAATTTTGTCATTTCAAAAGCATAGAGTAATTTGGTAACGTGACAAAGTCCCATTTGGGCCAGCTATCAGGACACGTAAACGAGGGTTAGACGAAAAGTCGAGACTTTTCTTGTCATTAACCTTGTCGTTTACGGGTGGAGATTAGCAGTTCTTACTTGGGTACTTTATTGCTTCATCACATTCTTAGATATACTCAAACGCAGTTGAAAGTTTTGAAAACGAAAACATAAAGAAAGCATAAAATCCTATTTTATCTTTCTCGGTCGGAAAACCGATCCAAGAAATGTAAAAGTTTACATTTCATAAGAAAGCATAAAGAAAGCTTAAATCTAATTTAACTTTCTTAGTCGGTAGAACCGATCCAAGAAAATCTCATTTCTAATCGGTTTTGGACTTAAGCTGCAAATGTAAGAATTAAACTGATATGCGGTATATGCATCTAATTTTCATAAGTTATAACTTTTAGAAAACCAATCAGCGGGAAAGCCTTGTGCTCTGATACCACTGTTGGGGTTTCGGGGTGCCAATCCAAAACCCCTTTTAGGCTTAAGGTGCAGAATGACCGTAGAACAAAAATTTCTACGGCCAACTTAAGCTCAGGATTAAACGGGGTATGTCAGGAAACTTTCCAAGGCGATCCACCTTCAGTATTCCTTTTGCATCAAAACCCAATTTAATCCTTTTTACAGATCTACTCCATGATTGATTTCTAAAACATTAATCTACTTACCAATTAAATAGATTAATATAGCATATTTATACCTTGTTTTCAAATCACAGTTGGAATGCAGACCGAGCGAGTAGAGCCTCACCAGGGAAGGAATCGACTCGGAGCATCAGACGTCTGATGCCTCTATCGGTTATCCACCAGGACTAACCGGAGAGCGGTTTGTTTCTTCTGCCAGAAATACCGTAAACCGCGGAATTCTGCAAAAACACTATTCACAGGGAAAAAGACGAAAACCCGTAAACACGAATTTTCGGTTGCTCAGTTTCATCAATATGCAAAACTGACATACCGCTAAATTCGATAAAATACTATTCATCAATCCCGTAAATATACTCCACAACAACCCGCAAGATTATACGTCAACTACGTATAACTTTCTTTTCTCAACCGAAACACTATTTGGGAGAGAAACCGAGAAAGAGAGAAAATACCGATCTGTTTCGACACGAAACCGGTACGAATGAATTAGCCAATTTCTCTCTACCCCTCCACCCCTATTTATAGTGTTTAGGGTCGGTTGCAAAAGACCAAAATGCCCTCCAAGTTCGGCCTATTTACAAGGTATGCCATTGACACCTCATCCTTTTATATGTGAAATGACCAAAATACCCCTTCCACACCCTTCCACACTCTTCTCCATGTTTCTACACATGCAAGGTGGCATAGGTGTGAAATGACCATTTTGCCTTTGTGGATAGGATTGATGACATGTCATCTGGATAGGATCAATGACATGTCATGCGGATAAGGACGAATCTGAAAAGACCCGAATGCCCTCGGCCCGAACACAAATAATATTCGTATAATTATTCTGAACAATTATATATATATTTTTCTTGCGGTTTGTTGTTTCGGTAATTTATACAACGTGTCCTGCACATTTATAAATTAACCGGTTAACTTTTATACAACGTGTCACACACGTTTATAAATTAACCAATGTTTTTGCTTGTTATTTTTACATAACATTTATAATTTAATTATAACACGTATAATTAATTATAACCATCTTACTATTGATCATAACCAATTTATAATCAATCACAATAAGATTCTCCGATTAACTCCTATATGGTGTGACTCAATAGGATCTGTGTTATGTTGGTAAATAGAGTTAAAACTGTTTTAACTTCTATAATCATGGGTGGCATCTGGCAACACATCATGACCATCCAATTACACAGATGATGCTGTACTGTACAATATCACGATCCAGTAAACAATTTACTTGTGTCTGTTCTTCTGTCTCATAGCTATCAGATCAGTTTCAAGGTAGATGTGTGTCATCCTTGCTAACTGAATCTTTTCTTGATCTTGAGCAGATTATCAAATATAATTACTCTTGTAATTATACTGCTAGCAGATAATCTTACTCTATCAAGGGGCCCAGTGATGCTATAGCTCGTATAGAGATACGAGGGACAAATAGTATTCTTGGTAAACTATCACTTCCTCAGCTAAGCTATACATATGGAAAAGCTACCGTTATGACTGCTTTTTACGGACAGCGGTGGATAACAATCACACATACATATTTCTCAGTGGGAACGATAAATACCTCATACTGTAGAACGTGACACTAAATGAAAACATAAATGACACGAACACAATTCTATTTAATGTTTCATTCGGGGTCTGTCAAATACCATGTTTCTAAAACATGTATCTATGTGATTAAAATGACATCTCGTGTCAGGTGGTTTGTAAAACTTAACCCTCTTTTAATCCACATACTAACCTTATCGCGGTAATTAGTGTTCCTGCTAATTACCTTGGTCAGTGACCTTTTAAGAGTATATATCATCTATATTATGGAGTTTCACAATTTCAGTCATGAACTCGAAATGATCTATAAATTCAATAATACTCAAGGCAACAAAATGATATATAAATAAACATTCAATTCATGAACAAAGCTTTATGATAATTTATCGTATTATTGACTTCTAGATTATTACAAACTAACACGAATTACACTCTCAATTTCTAAATTTTCAAATTTCAAACAGTCGATCCAAATTGTTCAACGTAATGGATATGTTAAAATGTGCTTGCGGATCAAATTTTATATTTTTTGGAATTTTTTTACTATTTATTGGGTGCGTTTGGATGAAACAAAGAATAGCTCGGAATAGTTGCTAACCCAACATTTCGGAATAGCTACTAACCCAACATTTATAAGGAATAGCGGAATAGCAGCTAACCCGAGCTATTCCTTGTGTTGAGAATAGCTTTTTTTTCATCCAAACGTGAAAAACAAAGAATAGCTCGCTAGGAATAGCTGCTATTCCTGGGTTGGAGCTATTCCCGTGTCATCCAAACGTACCCTTAAATTTGACAAAATCGCTATATTCAGACCGTTGAATTTTTGTACCCATCTTAATAAATAGTAAAAAAATTCAAAAAAATGTAAAATTTGATCTGCAAGCACATTTTAATATATCCATCAAATTGAACGGTTTGGATCAACTGTTTGAACTTTGTAAACATATGGTGTAATTCGATATGCTAGCATGTTATGCATAGCATAGAGCCCCTCCATGCAACGCCTTGGATTTCGACTTTTCAAAATCCTAACGGTCGATCCGAACCGTTCATCTTGTTCTCCATATTAATATGTGTTTGGGAACCAAATTTTACATTTTTTGAAATTTTTTTACTATTTCTTTAGATTTATTGAAAATCGCTGTTTTTTTATGGTCCAGATTTGCTGAAAACAACGATTTTCAATAAATATAAAGAAATAGTAAAAAAATTCCAAAAAATGTAAAATTTGGTCCCCAAACACATATTAATATGGAGAACAAGATGAACGGTTCGGATCGACCATTAGGATTTTGAAAAGTCAAAATCCAAGGCGTTGCATGGATGGACTCTATGCTATGCATATCATGCTAGCATATTCCTATATTAATATCTGCTTGGAGACTAAATTTTACATTTTTCTGAATTTTTTTACTATTTATTAAGTATTTTACAAAATTGTTGATCCAACGGTGGCTGCACAAAACAGTAAAACCGTTGGATTAGCGATTTTCAAAGTGGCTTAATAAATAGTAAAAAAATTCAGAAAATTATAAAATTTGGTCTCCAAGCAGATATTAATATGGAGAATAAGATGAACGGTTCGGATCGACCGTTTGAATTTTGAAAACTTGAATATTGAGCCGTAGCATAGAGGCCACTATGCTATCCATAGCACCCCAGCCTAACTCTATATATATATATATAGAGAGAGAGAGAGAGATAAGCTAATGTGCTTTCGGTAGCATATGGGCCGAAATACACATGATCAAAATTTGAAATTTCAAAATCCAAAAAGTCGATCTGAACCATTTATCTTGTTCTCCATATTAATATGTGCTTGGAGACCAAATTTTACATTTTTCTGAATTTTTTTACTATTTATTAAGCCACTTTGAAAATCGTTGATCCAACGGTTTTACTGTTTTGTTAAGCCACCGTTGGATCAGCAATTTTCAAAGTGACTTAATAAATAGTAAAAAAATTCAGAAAATTATAAAATTTGGTCTTCAAGCAGATATTAATATGGAGAATAAGATGAACGGTTCGGATCGACCGTTTGGATTTTGAAAACTCGAATATATTGAGCCGTAGCATAGAGGCCACTATGCTATCCATAGCAACCCAGCCTAACTCTATATATATATATATATATATATATCAAATATTCAAATATTGTGAATCGTTCAACTTCAGAAAATATATATTGATGTAGGATCAGTAAAGGCTCCAATGGTCATGTCAATTAAGATGAGACAAATTTAAATATGACCGAGAATTAAAGATGGATACATCACGGGGCTGCAAACGAATTGAACTTATCTCAGTTTGAGTTTGGTATGAATTAATTTCGAACTAAATTTGGTTTGAAATAATTTTGAATTAAATTTTTTTACGGACTCAATTTTGAATTTTTACGAACTTTTTTATGACAAAGAAGAGTGATCGTAGTCGCTAAAAGCGAGAGGTGAAAGTCGTTTAGAATTTTAGAACTGAGAGCTAGGGTTACGACTTACGAGTTATGACTTATGGCTAGGCGGCCTTATGTTTTAATTTTAAGTCATCAGTGGAAGTCAACTGTTCGCGTTACTTTGAGATTCAAACTAGAATAGTTCGCGAATCTATTTCGAACGAACCAGGTTCAGTTTGAATTAATTTTGAACTATTTCGAATCGAATTTTTTACAAACTTTTTCGAATCAAACTCAAATCGAATCACAAACTAGAAATTTTTTGTGCAGCCCTAATCACGGGCTTGCTTATTGGCAAACATCACGGGCTAAGCTTTCAATAATTGAACTTTTTTCTCTGTCTTCATTATAGAATATTTGACTTTATCATTTCATGAAAGAGAGTCCATGATGCTATATGATGCTAACATAGCATCATAGTCTTGATAAAAACTATTTTTCCGAATAACGACATCAATAAATAATTATTAAATCTATTGCAGCATCATAGTCTTCATAAAAATATTCTTTCGAATAACGGCATCAATAAATCATTATTAAATAATGCAATAGTTTGATAAGTAAAAACTTAGTATACTGATTTTAGAATAGTT
Organism: Carex rostrata; assembly: GCF_964058835.1. NCBI lineage: Eukaryota > Viridiplantae > Streptophyta > Magnoliopsida > Poales > Cyperaceae > Carex > Carex rostrata. The sequence continues at coordinate 7,823,570 of NC_135926.1, forward strand.
AATTTTGATCCAGAGTCCATATTAACAACAACAATTTTTCCATTCCATATGTACAACATATGCAGCCGGGCAGCTTTTATGTTTGATTGCAAAATAAGAATAGCTGGAATAGTCAAATTAAAAATAATTATTGTTTGTCTTATTAAAATAGTCAAATCTCAAAATTCTTAGAAATAACATATTCTAATCAGATAAAAAATTTGAATTCACTATTCTAACTATTATAATCCAATCAAATATGAAATAGACTATCCCAAATAACATATTCTCAATCCAATTAAATATATCCGGAATTGTCTCGAAAGTAAAAAACATATCTAGCATGAAATGATTTAGCGTAGTCATATCAATATTAAAGTATTTAGTGTGGTTAAATCAGCATAATCAAAGAACCTAAAGATATAAGACAATGTGATGCAACACCATCCTTTATGATTCCTTATTTTAAATCAAGGTTCTAAATAGCGATTACAGTGGCATAGCGGGGAGATCAAAAAAACAAGCTATTGCGAATAGCGTAGCTATAGTGGAAGCTATCATACATAGCGATTTTTCATTTTCAAATTTTATGTTCTATATTTCTACTAATTATCAACATAATCAATATTAGAGAATTGATGTAACAACTAAATAACAACTAATTTAAGTCTATACTTTTTATCAATTACGCAAATAAAAAGAAAAAAAAAGATTTAAAAAGTAACATTATTTAGTAGTTCATATATACTTCATAGTATTACATATTATAACAGACAAAGAGCAATTAATTTTATATGATAAATGAAGTCAATATACATATTTAAATATTTTATATATTATAATAATAATAATCAAAATCAACTTTCAATTGAAACAGACGATAATAATTTTACAAATGAATACTATACGTATGAAGAGCAATCAAAATGAAGAATTAATATTTGAATATTTCTCAATATAGAATGATAAAACAAATCACAAATAAAAACACAAGCACATATTTTGGTTTAGCATACTTATCGTAGAAAACCATGTAGCATTAGAAATAAGAATAGAAGTATAAAAGCCCATATAAATTGCAAAAAAAAGCACATGTAGCATAGCAGTAGCTATAGCAGGTCGCGTATAGTGGTAATTGTGGTCAGCTATTATAGCTATAGCGGTCGTAGCTGAGTTAGCGCACTTTTATCGCATAGCTTAGCGTTTATGGTCTGGAAAAGCTATAGCGTTGCTATAGCTAGCTATTTAGAACACTGTTTTAAATAAAGATATTTTTTTTAGCAGTATTTTAAATAAAGATATTGATAATGGTTTATGAGATAAAGATATTGATAATATTATTTTGATTTTATTCCGTGCACGAGTTATATGTCTTTTTTTTCATTTTAATTTTTATTGTCTATAAAGTTGAAAAAACGCCATCAATATCTTTACGTACCCATTCTTTAGACCTCTCTATACCTTTTTGACACATGCCACTTGTTATTGTTGTCCATCCTTATTCTTAATTAGTGTGTTTAAGAAACTAATAATATTTTTTTGAGAGGAAAAAAAACTTATAATATTAATGACGAGGTTATGAGATCGAATCCCAACAAGTAAAGATTAATTGAACGAATTTCAAATGCATAATTATTGGTTAAATAAACTTGTAGATAATTAATTAGGGTCAAGCTCAAGTCCAACACGGAATAATTAATGGGCAATTAATCTTGATTGAAGTTAGCTCATATTCGGACGACATAATTTATTTATTGGCTGCTCGATCACTTAGTTCAACTCGGAATGGCCATATATACATTTCGATTTGATTTCTAAATTCACGCAAAAAAAATTTGATTTCTAAAATCTAAAAATATTTTCACGACACTTGTATACAACAATTACAAATGTTGATATGATAATTGTAATTTCAATTACATAAATATAAAATAATTGTTGTTTATAGATATCACATCGTATTGTAATTACAATTATAATTAATAATATAAAACTTAAAATTGCAAAATTATTAAACAATACGCTTCATGCAAGTAGTTTCGGCTTCATACAAATACAATGCACAGACAATATGTTGTTTTGATTCTATAGTTCATGCACAAACTCGGCACAAGCCTCAGAATCCAAAGGGGGCCAAAAATAGTTTGTATATATTAAAAATAAATAAAAATAAATAAAATATTAGAATTCAAATTTTGTATATATAAATAGTCTAAATTTTTTTTATAAATAAATATGATATATTAGTAGAGGAGGGATCCACTTACACTTTTTTTTAGTGACACTGAATTACACTCTATATTTTCAAAGTTTTCAAAGTCCAAATAGTCAATCCAAACCGTTCAAAATGATGGATATATTTAAATGTGCTTGCAGATCAAATTTTACATTTTTTTGAATTTTTTTAATATTTATTAAGTATTTTACAAAATCGTTGTTTTCAGAGTTCAGATCATTGAATTTTTATACCCATCTTAATAAATAGTAAAAAAATTTAAACTTTAAAAATGCATAATGTAATCTAGTGTCATCAAAAAAGAATGTAAGTGGATCCCTCTTCATATTAGTATATCAATAAAATAAATTGTATATACAAAGAACCCAAGTTTTTATCAAGTTCCGGACTCAAAATCTTCATAACTGGCCCTATCCATGCGCTACGCTGCGTGAAGTCAAAATTGGTATGTTAATATATATACCGAAAAATCACCTGGCCGGTAACGGATTCATAAAAGATTACCCTCACTTTATGGTTTGAGATTAAATCTCATCCGGTTTGAGATTCAGGCTAGCTCGGGAACAGTATTATTGAGCTTTGAGGTTCGTACCAAGTTAAAAAGAACAGTTCCGATCTACTAATTGTAGAAGATTCTGAGAAAGTGTGAATTCGCCTGGAATTTCTGTTGTGAAACTGACACAAATTATGTCGTGTACCAACTGCTGAGCTGCTGATACCAGAGTTTGGAGCTGATTGGACCTAGTCAATAGTCAAATTAATTACGTCCCTGATGCTGAAATTGTTATCATAGGAAATAAAAATGAAAAAAAAAAATTGTTGCATCCTAAAATTGCCCATTTCGGCTGGTATATTACGGTTGGGTTTCCCTCCAGTAATATAGATTTCATTAGTCCTCTTTAATTATATTTTGAATCGGAGGGTGTCCATGTAAAGTTGGTGTTTGACATAGGTATGTCTAAGAAGTTTATTAGTAATCATTCTATTGGACTTCTGCACTATTAATAATCATTCTATCGGCTGGAAGTTTGATCTCAATCATCCAGTTTGAAATAGACGGTTAAGATATGTCTAAGAAGTTTCAATGATATTAGTACCATTGGAGAGACCAAGAACCATTAAGAGTCTGATTTCAGTCCCTTATCATGGGAAATATAGTATTAATAATCATTCTATTGGACTTCTGCACTAATATTCATAATCATTCTATCGGACTCTTCTGCACTAACTGTCAGATTTGTCATGTATATGATCTCTCAAACATATATTTATACAATCTACTGATACACTGGTCCTACCGAATTTTATTAGTAACAGTTAGAATCTTCCTTGAAAATTTGGTGGGCACCATTTGTTAATTGACATGACAGATTTTCGCACAAAATCTGTGACATATCAGGATTTGGATTGGAACCCTGGAAATGGGTATGATCCTAACTAAAGCACATAGTCAAGTCCTCCTACCTCTATTATAAAAGCACATTATATCTTCAATTATTACACATATATATTCATCTCTCTCTCTTTCTCTCTCACACACGCGCACATACTTTTTAGCTATCAATGCCAAATTCATTTTTCTTTCTACTACTCATTCAATTCTTTTCTCTCCCACACAACTCCTACGCAAAACCACAATCCAGTCTAAGCAAACATTTTTCTCAGCGAGTAGAACACCATGACCAACCCTTTCTTGTCTCACAGGATCAAAACTTTTCTTGTGGTTTCTACTCTGCCGATACAAATGCCTTCGTCTTCTCCATTTGGTTCACCAATTCAATCAACAAAACCATAGTGTGGACTGCAAACCGAGACTCACCAGTTAATGGGCACGGGTCTGAAATGTCATTTCGACATGGTAATTTGGTTTTAAAGGATATTAACGGATCGACTGTGTGGTCAACCTTGCTGCTCTCTTCGGATGAATATACCATCTCCCTCCTTAACACCGGCAATCTTGTAATAAATAGCTATGGTATAACCATATGGCAAACTTTTGATTCCCCTACAGATACACTCCTACCAAACCAACCTTTGTCAAAAGGTACTAAGCTCATCTCGGCTTTGGAGAGAGGTGGAATCAGTTCAGGTTATTATTGGTTCTTATTTGATAATGATGATGTGCTGAAACTTATATATGATGGGCCAGAGACCTCTAGTATATATTGGCCGAATCCTGACAATAGTTTTTTTTTCAATGGACGTAATTACTATAACATCACAAGATTAGCAGTTCTAAACGAAACAGGTAGCCTAATTTCTAATGATGGCTTATCTGTATTTGCTAGTGATTTCGACCCCGGTATTAGACGGAGATTAACTGTTGATTATGATGGCAACCTAAGAATTTATAGTTTGAACACATCAGACGGAACATGGGAGGTTACTTGGGAGGCTATGCAGCAGCTGTGTAATGTGCACGGGTTATGTGGCCAAAATGCAATATGTGAGTATTCACCGGGCCTGATGTGCTCTTGCCTACCCAGTCACGAGATGAATGACCCAAGCAATTGGAATAGAGGTTGTCGACCTACATATAGCTTTAGTTGCAATCAAACAAAATCTCGGTTTGTAGAGGTCCCAAAAGTTGACTTCTATGGGTTTGATCTAGGGTATACCACTGGCATTTCATTTCATGATTGCAAGCTTCTCTGCTTGCAAAATTGCACTTGCATGGGTTTTAGCTACCGGTTAGATGGTGAGGGAGTTTGCTACCCAAAAGGTGTACTTTTTAATGGAAACAAGGTATCGAGTTTCCCTGGTAATTTTTATCTTAGACTCCCAACTGATTCCAATAACTCAATTCTAGACACTCGTTCTGGTCTAAATTGTACCAGTAGTTCTGAGGTCATAGGGAATTTTTTAGACACTCGAAACGGCCCACAATGGACATATGTATTTGTTTTTGTTGCAGTTTTGGGTGCACTAGAGATAATTTTATTTGTGATCGGATGGTGGTATCTCTTCATGAAGTACACCGATGTACCAAAATCAGTTGAAGAAGGGTATAAGATGATATCAAGCCAATTTAGGCGGTTTACATATAGAGAATTGAAGGAGGTGACAGGAAAATTCAAGGAAGAAATCGGAAGAGGTTTTTCTGGGGTTGTCTATAGGGGGGTTTTGGATGACAAGAGAGTAGTGGCTGTGAAAAAACTAACTGATGTCACACAAGGCGTGGAGGAATTTTGGGCAGAGGTGAGTGTGATTGGTAAAATTAACCACATGAATTTGGTTCGAATGTTTGGCTTTTGCTCTGAAAGCCGACAGTATCTCCTGGTATATGAATACATAAAAAACCAATCGCTTGACAAGCATCTTTTCAAGAGCAACATGACCCTCCAGTGGAGAGAGAGGCTCAAAATTGCATTAGGCACTGCCAAGGGGCTCGCATATCTCCACCACGAGTGCTTAGAATGGATCATACATTGTGATGTGAAGCCCGAGAACATTCTCTTAACAAGCGATTTTGAGCCGAAGATTGCGGATTTCGGGCTAGCTAAGCTGTCGAAGCGAGACGGGCCAGATTTCAACTTCTCTCACATGAGAGGTACAATCGGTTATATGGCCCCTGAATGGGCACTGAGTCTACCGATAACATCGAAAGTTGATGTGTATAGTTATGGGGTTATGCTATTGGAAATAGTAACCGGTAGTCGAGTATCAAGTGGGATTTTAAATGATGGACAAGAGATGGGTTTAAGGAATTTTGCTGATGCTGTGAAACAAGTTTTGACATGTGGGGATGAATCAGCGATAACAGGTCTAGTAGATGTCAGATTGCTGGGACAGTTCGACCTCGAACAAGCGGCTACAATGCTACGTGTTGCCATGACTTGTCTCGAGGAAGAAGGAAATCAGAGACCAACTATGGATGAAGTAGTCAAGCATCTCTCTGTTTTGGCGGAGTGCGATGAACTTTCACTTGGCTCATGGTAAAAATTTGCAGAGTTTGTGAAGGTGTCAACTTTTGTGTTTACAACTTGGTTGTTATTATGATTAAATTCTCATGTAAAATTTTAAGGAGTTGGATAATAGAAAAGATGTACTTTGTTATGCTCTATTATGGTTTTGCTTTTTGTCATATATGATTAATGTTTTTTCTTAAGAAGTTTTGAACTACTTCTTTATCTTCTTATTTCAAATATCTTCCGGTACCTTAAAAAAAAAAACTTCTTCAAAATATCTTCCGGCACCACTGCACCAGTGCAGTTCCTCTGCATGTTAATTAAGAAAATTCAGAGCGACTAAGAACCACAATAAATTATATTTTATAGAAGGCAATTAATCGGAGACCACAATAATTTATATATGGAATTAATAGGAATCCAAAACAAATGATTTGAAGAAACTAATAAGAAGAACCACACTTTGGTTCGTCACGGTCTCACGGCATGATTTTCTAGATAGGTAGAAAATCACTTGATCTAAATGGAACAAAATTTTCAGATTAAGTGATTTTCTACTTATCTAAAGAAAATAGTAAAAAAATTTTTTTTTAAATTATAAAATTTTGTTACTCTATGTTACGAGTTGCACCGTAGCTAACTCATATATATATATATATAGGAATATGCTAGCATGCTATGCATAGCATAGAGTCCCTCCATGCAACGCTTTGGATTTTGACTTTTCAAAATCCTAACGGTCGATCCGAACCCTGGCGGGGATACATAATTTCTAAGTTTTTGAGGGGTATACATGAAATTCCCTCTATATTTTATGTAATGAGATAACCATTGAAATTGCTTTTTCACTTATCATAATTTTTTTATTGTAAAATTTGAAATTTGAAAACAAAATTGAGTCAAAAGGCAAGAAATCGAAGAAGGAAAAAAAAAATATATTAACGATATAAACTTAATGTGTTGAAATAGAAATACACAGTTTAAGACATTGAAATAACAGAATCCAAACCCTGGCTTCACGTTACAAAGTGGACCGGCGGTCAAGATAGTATGCTGATAAAGATTTGGTTGGATAAATCCCACAATCAAATAATAATTAACCTCTCCAGTGCCCAATCAAACATCCAGTCTTTAAAAGATATACTTAGGACTATATTTTGGTGAGGTTAATTCTGATCATTAGAAATAGATTCTCATTTTTACATATCAGAAGTATTTCTCAGTGATGTAATGGTTTTGGTTTTGGCCTACGGATATTGTAACATGAAAAAAAAAAAGACTATATTTTATTTAGCAATTTAATTACCATCTATTCTTTTGTTTTAAAAATTGTAATGTTAATAAAAGATAATTGTGTTAATATCTTACCCCTGCGAGAATGTTATACACTTTCTTCCAAAACCTTAGTATAATTTATTGAGTAGAAGTAGGATCCTTTTAAGCTAACAAAGTCTTTAAATCAAAACCGTTGAAACCTATCTACTTCACTAGCAATGTGAATTACTCAACATGATATCTAAATTAAAATCATTGTTTTGGATGGTCTAAAATCATTTGAAAACAGCGACTTTGTACATATCTAAAATAATAATAAAAAGCTTGTCTTTAAGCACATTTTAATATGGAGACCATGTTGACCGCTTCAGATCGATTGTTGGACTTTGAAATCGCAAAAATTATTTTATAACATTATGACATTAGTTGAACTGTTATTACTTTGAAATCGATAGGTATAGCTTAGATTGAAATTATAACATTATGACATTAGTTGGACTGTTATTACTTTGAAATCGACTGGTATAGCTTAGATTGAAATTATAATATTATGACATTAATTAACTAGTACAAAAAACTCATTCACCGACCCTTAATCACTGACTGTTTTAAGCAAAGCATCAGTGTTGCTCATACTACACTGACTCTTTTATTAAATAACAGTCAGTGTTTGTTATCAACACTGACGGTTTTTCAAAAAACAGTCAGTGTTGGTGTTCAACACTGACTGTTTTTTGAAAAACAGTCACTGTTGATAATTTAGTGTAAGAATTCAGTTTTAAAGTATGAGATTCATCGTTTATCTATCTAAATAGCAATACTGTAAGAATCAAATTTTGAGTTAGTGTAAAATACAGCATCTTTTTGTGTGAAAGGTCATCAATTTAAATATTGGATGTGAAATCTTAATAAATAATGGAGTTTTGAAGACCAGACTCTATTTTTTTTCTAAAAAAAAAATCTAGCTAGCAATTAGATATAACCATTATTTAGCTTGTGATAATTTTGGTGAGTCAATAAAAAAATGTTTGTGGAGAATGAAAATTCATTGGTATCTTAGAAATTATTGCTCCAATTAAAAAGTTCAATTTGTCCATTTTTATTGAATAAATATGACATGTACCAAATTTAGCTCAATTAATAAAAAAAAATTAACTTTTCATCGAATAACATTTTTAAACGATTGACTTGTCATTTTTGTGTGAAATATATTATAACTGTTAGATGTAAGCAAGAACTATCCTTGAGTAAATGTAAACAAATGCAATGGTCATTGCAAAATATCGTTCGTACTTAAAAGTCAAATTATACATATTTTAATAAATAATGACTTTTAATTTTTCTTCTATAGATGATCAATTAAATTCAGAATTCACTGTAAATTTAGGATGCCCTGTCTAAATGATATATAGTATATATTTAAAAATTAAATTTCTTTCAATAAAAAAATATTTTTCAATATATCAAATGAATATAATATTAACTGTCCCTGAATACATGAAAAACAAATTCAAAGCTAATGGCAAAATACTTTTTTAATCATAAACTGGAGGGTTCAATTTTATAACTTAATTTTTAACTAAATTTAATTTATAACTTGTCATATAATAATTTAATTTTTACATTATTAAATTTATAAGTTAGTATAACAAATTACTGGAGGATTACAAACATTGACTGTTTTTATTATAAGTTAGTATAATAACTTGTCATGTCTCACACGTTTTTTATTTTTATAATTGACAAGTCAATTTCTTGATTGTCAAATATCAACAATATACCAAATGTCTGCTTTGAGATGTTGGCTGATATCTTCATATTATATCTAAATTACGATCCTGATTTACACTGAAACTTGTGCTTTAAAGCCTATAAATGTGGATTTTTTACTTTGAAATGTGGTACTGCTATGCTTTGTTTGGTATTTTGCAGGAGAAAGGGCGAAAAACTGGATCTGACTACTTTTCATACGGCCCGTATGACATTCTGTACGGACCGTACAAGATCTGCCCAACCACACAGAAGGTTCCACAACAGAGGCACAAAGTCTCCAAGTCAAAGCACAGGCATACAGTCTGTACCGGATCCCGTACGGACCGTACGACGCTAATTCGGAAAATCCAGCTGGAATCTAAAATGAGCATAATTTAAGGAGGCCGAAAAGGAAGCCTCTGGGGGCGTGATCTGGGGCATTAAAGGAGATATTCCACAGCAGAAAAAGGGGGATTTTTGGGATTGAACCTGGACAACTTTTCTTGGAGCAAAAAGAAGACAAGGAAAAGAGGAAGAGAAGTGAAAAACGCGAGTTTGCAACGGATCTTCGGATTTTCCACTGTTTTGTCATGAACTCTTTCTTTTCTTGTTATTTGTGTTATCTTGTGAACATGAGTAGCTAATTTACTTTGTTTCTAGGGCTAAGATGTAGTTTCTAGTTTGGCTTTGTTTGTATGCTACTTAGGTTTTGTGTTGAATGCTTTGTTTTTACCTTGTTGTGTAGTATTTTGATTGCTTTATTTGTGCTTGCTTGAATTGATTAGTCATCCCGTTAGATGAATGCGCACATCTAAGTGTTAGGAGCCAAGTCTATGACATTTAATCCAACCGAATAAAGTATATGAAGTAGGGTGAAACCAAGGAGTACCCGAAAGGTGAAACTTTCCTTGAGGCGAAAGTCCTTGGATACTTTTAGTAAACCGACAAGTAACTTAGATAAATTAGGCCAAAATGCGAAAGTTGAGGTTTAACGCATCTAAGAGGGAAATATTTGAGTCCGGTAATCGGGTACTGGGCCAAAATGCGAAAGTTGATATTAGGTATCTAGATCTGGTCGATAGAAACCCTAAACATTAGTATCAACGCAGAAAACAGTAGCTGCAACATCAACTCGGGGTCCCATACGGACCGTACGGGAATCTGTACGGACCGTATGCCTTGGGGCTGGACAGAAATGAAATCTGAACCCTGAAAATGCCTTTTTATCAATTGAAAACAACTTTAATTCCCTTTTATTGTCTTTTAAACTTGTCATAAATCAGTAGAATTGTTAGAACTAAACCAAACCAATTTCTCTCACTTCTAGAATCTTAAGTGATTTTAGGATAAGTCCGGTCGTTTTCTTCCGTCCCTGTGGATCAATACCTGAGCATACTCATCGATAGGATAGTACACTTGCTATCTGATTTGACAGAGTATAACAAAGATTTAAAAGGTATAGCTTGCTATACCGAAACTTTGTATCATATATTCTGTGCGAACATTGGCTTAAATTATTTTTATGACTGAAATAGCAATTTACAATTATAGTTGCTGAAATATATACCAACTATTTATATCTTAATTAATAATGTATCACCCAACAAACATGCATCTCAACACAAAGCAACTAAAGTTTAATTAGGATGATAGAATTGATTCATACAAAAAAAATATAGCATGAGACAAGTTTAAAAAAAACAGTCGGTGTTGGCAGCTAACACTGACTGTTTTTAGAAAAACAGTCGGTGTTGGCAACCGAATATTTTTTAATGAAAATTATATTAGTAATATTTATACAATAATTAATGTTATAACATGTTTATTGCTTAATTAAATGATTTTAACACATTATATTATATAGCATTACATGCATATTGCATATATGACTCACATCTTCTATGCATGAACATGAAACATAAACTCTTGTTTCGTGAATTAATGAAGACGCACGGAAATATGTCGTGCGTGGGTCGATTGGAACCGTTTAAATTACAAGTACAATTGTTTAATTGTTTAATTGTTTAAATTGTTTAAATTTCAATTATGTATATTTTTCATATTTTTGTTTGTTTCATTTTTTTCCTTAATTGTTTTTTTTTCAAACGGATATAAATTTACAAATCTAAATTTAGGTAATAAATTAGATTGAAAATAGTATGAAAAGAATTAAAGAACATTGCATTTATTTTCTTGTACCAAAATTTGATGAAATTTTATTTTCATTTACCTATCAATCAAGAGGATGAAATATTGAAACATCGAAGCGCTATAAACACTTCACGTTGGATTGAAGCTTAGACATGATCGAACTTCAAAAAATTTATTTTAGTTATGTTTAATATTTTCCTCTTGATCATTTAAAAACAACTTTGGAATTATTTCATTGAAAGTCGACCGTCCATTGCTCGTGTAAAAATAAACGGTCCACAAATATTTACACATATTGAAAGAGCAGATAATAATTAAATTCTATAAAATCAATAATTATAAGTATGATTTGTCCATGAAAGCTGTAAAAAGTTTGAAAATATTTTATTTTTATTTTTTTCCATATTATTTGTTGTACAAATTAGATTTACATATGTACAAATTCAACATAAATAAGCTAATATTGAATGTCCAAACTAATTTGTCGAAATTTTCTCTTATCCCATGAACTTTTGCAAAAAATATATCTCTTAAATAAAATTCAAAAAATATAATATAATTCTATATATACAAATTATTTTGCAAACTTTTTTATTTCTCTTCCTTGCAAAATTTTTAACCCTCTATCAAAAAAAATCACTGACGGTTTTTGAAAAAACAGTCAGTGTTGATGTTCAATACTGACTGTTTTTTCAAAAACCGTCAGTGTTGATAGCCAACACTGACTGTTTTTGAAAAACAGTCACTGTTAATAACCAACACTGACGGTTTTTGTAAAAACCGTTGGTGATTTTTATTTTTGTATGCCGCTGAAATTTTCGTTCCCGGTTTATATCTTTCGATTTTAGCCGCGAAGAACATTTCCATCTTCTTTGCGATAAACCCCTCCGTCTCTCTCACCTAGAAAAGCACCGATGTTCGATTTCTCCATCTCCTAGGAAAATCCTTAGCCGCATCTACCTTCTCTCGCCGAGACCAGCCTACCCCTTTCTCTCTATCGCTCTTCTTTCTCTCCGTTCCAGCCTACCCCTTTCTCTCTATCGCTCTTCTTTCTCTCCGTTAAATAATTTTTTTTTTTTGGGTCCGATTCCACTTCCTCCTCCCTTCTCCGCTGTCTTCCCTCTCTTTGGCCGGAGATGACGATAGGGGAACCAACACTGATCAATTTTAGTCCGATTCCACTTCCTCCTCCCTTTCTTTTTGCTGTACTTTTCGGCTTCAATTTTTGAGCTAGGGTTTTGACGGGAAGGTTCGGAAGCTAGAAATTATTCATGGCCGGCCTTGGTTCTGCACTGCTGCCTTGCTGTCTCTCGGCCCGCTCAGCCGGATTCAGGGTACTCTCTCTCTGTCCTTTGCCATCTCAGCCTTGGTACCAGCCCCTTCTTGCCCCTCTTTGCGATTTGCTCCTCTCGGGTAATTAAAAAGCACTCACTTTTATTGTTGCTTGTTGTCGATTTTATTTAGTACTATGATGTTTCGCGCGGGTTGTCATTTTTCCCCGCCGGAGTTGTAGAATTGTGGAAGTAATGATTGTAATTATGGTTCATGAGAAATACTTCATCAAGGACTAGATAACATAGTTATGCCTCAGTGAATACTGTTACTTCGATAAAATTGGGATCATATTGTTTTTGCAAGGATGAAATTCTGTTTTATGGTGCTAGGACAGCCCATATGTCCAAATTTATTGTTCTTTATACCAAAATTCTCAGGAGGATGCAACTATACCCTTGATTTATTTCATGTTTTTCTGTATTTTTTAGCCATGGTTTCTAATAACTTTTATAAGAGGAGAGTTTCAGCCCAGTACCAGTTTTTATTTGCTGATGACCTTTTTTGTAAAATTTGTACAGGGCAGACTACAATTCTGATTTGGGTGTTCTCGGTACCAAAAGTTTCAGTAAAGCACAATCTATATCCTCGAAAAGTTTCAAGAAATTAGAAGACCTAAATCTATTTTTAATTTGTAATTTTATAAAGGGCATATTCTGGGACAGCAAGGTTATTTACCAGTATATTCTGGGCTAGCAAGGGAACTTTACTCGGAGCCTCCTTATACTGAATATGTCTCTACGAGATGGTAAGTTCATTATTTTTGTTCACTAAATGCTTTAAAGTTTGACCCTTGAAATTCTACTGGTACCTCAAAAACCCCAAATGACCTTCTGTGACAGATCAGCCAGTGCAGGTTGATCAGGAGTCCAAACCAAAAATCCACATGAACAGTCAGATAGAGGACTCAAAAACACACACTTTAGACCCAAATTTTGCATTCATAGCATTTTTCTATGATTTACTAGCTATTTTTAAAGTTTGCTTTCTAAATCTCCAAAAAAATGTTGTTCTCTGCATCTTTTACCAATCTGCTCCTGCATTCAAGCATCTGTTAAAAATAGTTAGAAAATTACTAAAATCCTGAAACTTGGCAAGCATGTAGTTTAGACTTTCCTTTACATTTCTATAAAAAGAACAAAAAATTTGACTTTGTAGATTGTCTAGAATGAATTTTTAAAGATTGGCTGACAGCAGCTAAACTCAGATCTGGGTTGGTTTTCTTTCCATTGATCTATCTCGATCTTCTCTTCCTACTTTAAATTTGTTTCTTTTCAATTGCTAAAACAACATTGCTTATGTTCTTAATTTTGCTTAATGGGTGAGCTTGCATTAATTTGAGAATAATTTGCAGAGTGAGTTTGCATGGAGTGAATACACTTCTACGGTATATTGTCATACACTTTATCATTGTGATATTAAATTTAATGGCACAAATTCTAATTTTCACTAATTACTATCCATAGGTTGTACTAGGTGAAGTGGCAATGTGAGGTTGCTTACGTTGAATAGGCATCGTCAATTGAATGTCATCTCTTCTCGGGTGGTACTATCCTTTATATTAGTTATAGGTTGCAAGAAAGAGAAGCATTTTTTATTTAAGTCAAGTAAATAGATTTTTGATGGCAATTAACTTGGATAATTTGGTGTCTTTTGTGTGTTTTGTGGATATATGGCATGTAATTTGGATAATTTTTAATGGCAATTAACTTGTTTGGTGTCTTTTGTTTGTGATTGTGGCATATTAATTTTTTAATGTCAATAAATGTTGAATGGTAATTTATGGCTAGCAAAACAGAATCATGCCAACACAGAAAAACAGTCGGTGTTGGTGCTCAACACTGACGCTTTAAAAACAGTCAGTGTTTAACCCAACACTGACTGTTTTTAGAGCGTCAGTAAAAGATAACCTTCACTGGCGCTGGCTTTACTGACGTCGCAATAACAGTCGGTGTAAGAGTATTTGAACAGTCAGTGAAGGAGTTTTTTGTACTAGTGGTTGGACTGTTATTATCCAAGTAATGTACAATGTTGTTATTTTAATTAAAACTTACTTTATGTTTGCAGGCTATCTTATATTTTCTTGCCATACCCACAAATTTGTTTGTTTGGAAAAAAAAAATCAGATTTGATAATTTTCATCTTATGATTTGATCACAGTTGAAATTTTATAACTGCACTATAGCGAATTAGATTGATTATATAGAAAAAATCTATTTTTACCAATAATGTTCAAAAAAACATGCTGAATATTAGTCTATAATTGTTTGTAATAACAAAAAAAAAAACATCAATATATAGCGACTGCTCTTTTCCTAATGCAACTGCTCTTTTCCTAAGAGCTCCATCTAACTACTAAATACTAATGGCTTGTATGTTCTTCTTTGTTATCCTAATGCAACTGCTCTTTTCCTTACACAATACAAAAGCACAAGCACAATCCTATCTAAACAAAGGATCCTCTCTGGAAGTACGTCAAGTGCCATGTAAGATAACATGATGCACAAATTCTAGTTAACCACTTTCACCTCGATATTGACCCGTCTCAATATATAGCGATTGGTCAAACCTCATGTTCCAAAATCCAGACCCTGGCTTCACGTTACAAAGTAGACCGGCGGTCAAGATAGTATGCTGATAAAGATTTGGTTGGATAATTCCCGCAATCAAATAATAATTAAGCCCTCTAGTGCCCAATCAAACATCTAGTCTTTAAAAGATATACTTAATTATTAGGACTATATTTTGGTGAGGTTAATTCTGATCATTAGAAATAGATTCTCATTTTTACATATCAGAAGTGTTTCTCAGTGATGTAATGGTTTTGGTTTTGGCCTACGGATATTGTAACATGCAAATAAAAAAAAAGACTATATTTTATTTAGCAATTTATTTACCATCTATTCTTTTGTTTTTAAAATTGTAATGTTAATAAAAAAAATTGTGTTAATATCTTAGCCCTGCGAGAATGTTATTCACTTTCTTCCAAAATCTTAGTATAATTTATTGAGTATAAGTAGGATCTTTTTAAGCTCACAAAGTGTTTGAATCCAAACCGTTCAAACCTATTTCACTAGCAATGCGAATCGCTCAACATGATATCTAAATTAAAATCATTGTTTTGGATGGTCTAGAATAATTTGAAAACAATGACTTTGTATATATCTAAAATAATAATAAAAACTTTTGGAAAAAAATGTAAAATTTTGATTTTAAGCACATTTTAGTATGAAGATTATGTTGAGCGCTTCAGATCGATTGTTGGACTTTGCAATCGCAAAAATTGTCTTGTTATAGCTTAGATTGAAATTATAACATTATGACATTAGTTGGACTGTTATTATCCAAGTAATGTAAAATGTTGTTATTTTAATTAAAATTTACTTTATGTTTGTAGGCTATCTTATATTTTCTGTTTGTATTTTTTTTAATTATAACACACTGTTACCTTTTTTTTAATGAAGGTTGCTATACCCACAAATTTGTTTGTTTGGAAAAAAATAAATCAGATTTGATAATTTTCATCTTATGATTTGATCACAGTTGAAATTTTATGACTCCACTGTAGCGAATTAGATTGACTATTTAGACAAAATTTATTTTTTCAGATTTGGCAATGTCATGTTATTGTTGTTCAAAAAAACATGCTGAATATTAGTCTATAATTGTTTGTAATAACAAAAAAAAATTAATTTGAACATAAATTTACCTCATTCTAATGTAGACCGAGATGAAATCTCGTTAAATTGGAAATTAGCAAAGACTACAAAAAATCATTGTTAAAGAACCTTTTCCTTGCTATTTCACAAATGTGTGAATTTTACATCTAAATCCAACTCTTACAAGGCAATGACATCACCTTCAATAGTTCATACATTGTCATATTTTGTGGAATTTATTCAAGACAAGACGAACGTATATCACGAGCACAAGTTTATTTCCGCGGCTATTTCCCCATCTATTTTTTTACACATCAAAATCGTCAATCAAATATATTTCTGGGGCCAAGCTGTTAAAATGATGAAATGGTTCCCCAGCCGAGCAAAACAGCTGGCATAATCTCTCTCTCTTTTGTTTCTTTTTTAAAGAAAAAATAGGGGTCTAGAATCTAACCCCAAATTTCTCTTTATTATTATTTATTATTTTATTGAGGATAATCCAATATATGAAGCCCAAATACAATGTCTGGTCCTCTTTCTTTGCAGATCAAGGTCACTGTTGTGTGTCAAGTTGTAATACAATGTCTGGTCCTCTTGCTTTGCAAATTGATGACCATAAAATATGTATACTTTTGTCTAGGGTTTCATATCAATGATTTGATCAATTTTCATACATTTAGGCAAATTTAGTTTAATTTAGTTTAGAATTATATCAAGAATCAAGTTACTGCCGAAATCTATTTAAATTACAGGAAATGAAATTATAGATCTTCTCACAAGCTTTCCGAAAAGTGGTAGAACACTGAAAACGGAAATACGGATAATGAGTTATGCCTATTTGAAGTTTGGCTCACAGCATAAACTGAGGCAGGACGCGGGTCGCGTCAGTTGTGATGCGGGTCGCGCAGAAAGCCGACAGAGCAAATATGGAAATTCCAGCTTTCGACATCTTTTCGTATTTTGACTATATCTTGGACATACGAACTCCGTTTTAGGCAAATAAAAGCTTGCTGGAAAGAGGACAACGAGATCTACAATTCTATGAAGATTATAAATCAGAATTTATAATGTGAAAATCACAGAAATCATTTTAGAGAGGCATCAGCTGAAATTATTGCCATATTTCATGATATCTTGGTTGATTCACCTTCCATCCTTGGTTGCTTGCTCCCCAAGTCACAAAATAGCTATAAATAAGGGGGAGGCAGCAGGAGGAAGGGATATATCTCCTTTTGTGAAGCAATCTTTGGAGAGGAGACATATTCCTAGGGTTTGGACTTGATGGCTAGCTTGGAGACAAAGTCGAGAAGCAAAAAGACAAAAGTTTCTTCACGGATCTTCTTTGTTCTTCGGGTTTTGTCATGAACAATCTTTTCATAACTTGTTTTGCTTTATTTTTTATCATGTCTGAGTAGATTTCTTAGTTTCTAGGGTCATGATGTAGTCCGAAACTCTGTTTTTATATGCATGTTATTTGGATCTGAGTTGATATTTGTGTTTATTTGCTTGAGTATTATTTTTATTGCTTGGTTGAAATTGATTGAATGATTCTTGATTGTCTACTATTAGATGCTGTACACATCTTTCTAGTAATTTGACCTAGATGTTTCTCTCAACCAGACTAAGTATTTGAGGTAGGTCTTTAAAAGCCAAAGAGTAATCGAGAGGTGAAACTTTCCAATTATCGAAAGATAATGGATGCCTTTAGTAAACCTGACAAATAACTTAGGTTGAATACCTATAAACGAAAGTTTAGAGTTTGAAACTTAAGAATGTGAAATTGCATTTCCGTTACCAAGTTTATTAAGCCAACATACGAGAGTTGAGGTTTGGGAACATTAGGTATGGTCAGTAGAACCTCACACAAAGAAACAACAAAGAAACAGAGAGTATGTTGTATTATCCTTGAAGCCCACGCGAGCCGCATCATACCTGACGCGGGTCGCGTCACAAGGGTCGCTTCTGAAAGGAAGCGGGTCGCGTGGCTGGTGCTGAGAGGCAGAGTGGAAGATGAAATCAGAAACCCTGGAAACGCCTTTTACAATTGATAAAACCAAATTTTATTTTCTGTCATTTATTTCTCTCAATTGAACTTAGGAAATTAAACAAACCATATCAACATTTTTAAACTTCTAGTACCTAATTAATTTAAGTAGAGTCCAGTTTATATTTGAACCGTCCTGTGGATCGATACCTGATTTTACTATACGATAGGATTGTGTACTTGCAATCTTCATCGAAAGTATATTCAAGGTTTAAAAAGTACAGCTTGCTGTACTGAAACTTTGTAATACACTTTCGTGCGAACAAGTTTTTGGCACCGTTGCCGGGGACGGCATCATTTATTTTCTGGATTTTTGCTTAATTTATTTAATCTAGATTTTATCTTGTATCTTTTCTTTTTCATTTTCTTTTTTCTCAGGAAGCTATGAATCTGATTGACAGCATGGCCCAGAGCCAACAGTGGTCCGGCCGTGACAACACCCGAGCTGGAGGTGGCTGCCGATTTGAAGTTGATCAGATCACTGCTCTAACCGCCAAGCTGGATGCTATGCAGAAGAAAATCAAAAAGTTGAGTGTGAAGGCAGTTGTCAACCATCAACTACAGCTATGTGTCATGTGTGGAGACAGAGGGCACTCCTATGAGCATTGCCCACTGGAACAAAGGGAGAAGGAACCCGAGCATATCAGCTCTCTCAACCGAAACTTTTACCATGATGCTTCATTTGACAACTACCACCCATTCCAATACGATCCACCCGAGCCGTACATCGCTCCCGCTGTGAGCGACTTCATGCACGAGCAGGCGAAGATGAATCAGATGATGTTCGAGCAGATGCAAATAATCAGTGCCCAATTAGATGCTCGAAGCAAGATGATAAATATGCTAATGGCTCGCCAAGCTGCCTTTGCACAATCACTTTCTAGAAGACTTCCCAGTCAACCAGTACCCAACCCCAGAGGAGAGGTAGAAACGATCGAGTTGGAATCAGTCTATGCAGCAGATTTGAAAACAAATGATCTGGAGGAACTGGGACGCGGGCAGGATGAAGCAAACGCGGGCCGCGTGCCACAGTCTGAAGACCCAGAGGAACCGGGACGCGAGCCGGATGAACTTGACGCGGGTCGCGTTACACAGTCAGAAGGTTTGAAGAGTAAGCAAAGCGAGTCGGATGAAGCTGCTACGAGGTCTTCACGCGACCCGAGTGTACCTGACGCGGACCGCGTCAAAATCCAAATAGAGAGTCCGACCCCTGAACTCAAGCCTCTTCCAGTAAACTTCAGGTATGAGTTCCTAGATCCAGATAAAACTTGTCCTGTGATCTTAAATATGCAGATACAATTTTCTTATATTCACAAATACCATATGACCTTTGATCACTTCTCTAAGTTGTGATCAACGGTCCTTTTCGGATATCCTAAAATAAAGAAGCACCTTTTTGAGGCACTATTATTATTTTTTTATTAATTTCTCTTTTTTTCAAGGACAATGTGGGGAACCAACTAATTCAATTTGAGCTCCTTCAAACTACTGCAACTTTTATAGTTGTGATAGCCAGCATATTTGCTGTTACAACATTCTTTTCTTTAAGCATATAGTGTCTCAGTCAAATAATTAAGTCCAAATTTTATTAAGCACCAGAATACATTCGGTACTAACATAATGTGACTAAACAAAGTTGTAAAAAGACTGACTTATTATTCTTTTATTATAATGTTTGAAGAACAATTGCGATCCTAAGCTATTATACAGTGGAAACATGAATGTGTGTATTTACTTGTCTTAATATTAAATTTAATGCTTCAAGGTAAAGAAAAAAACTTTACAAACTTAAAACTTATTGTTAAACGGTTGTCCTGCCGATCCATTTATGATTATGTTTCTTGGATTTTGTATGAGAATGGTTAAACTGTTATACATTAAAAATGCGTCACCTTATAAAAGAATTGTTTTTTATTCTCTTATAATATGTTTCCGTTGCAACGCACGGGCACGATACTAGTATATGTTTGCTTACTATAAAGACCTAATTAACATTTATGTTTTCAATCAAATGTTTCCTTTTATATAACTCAATTAAATATTGCTTGTTGTTGTAATTTAATTTTGTTAAATATTCAAAGGGGCATCTCAAATAAATAGAAATGTGTAACATCCCGAAAATTTGAGTTATTATTATTATTGCTAAGAAGATATTTTTTTTATAATAAAATAAAGTTCTATGGCGTAATTAATAAAACATAAAATTTGAATATATATATAATTTCATTTTACCCATCTGATTATTTTGTTTAAAAATTTGTTTGGCTTCTTAAAATATTGTTTAGTTATTTATTATTATTTTTTTTTAATCTTATTACGGTTTGAGAAATACATTAACTGTTTATTCTTATATATATATTAATATTAATTTACACCCTTTCGCTGATGACACTTATATACTCTTTCTTTGACCACCTTTCGATCATTAAGTAATATTTACAAAGTTAAAATTATAATTTACAATTAGATATACATTAACTGACATCCTTTCGTTGTAATTAGATGTGCATTAACCGATCATAACCGCCCCTTTTAATAAATTCCTTGCCGTAAACCCTGTTTTGCCCCAAACCAAATATCCCTTTAAATTTTCTCCATTCATTGCCATGCCTCTCTCTCTCGCACCCCAAAAGAAAAAGGAAAAGAAAACCGAAAATAAAAGAAAGAAAGAAATAAACAGAACTTATCATCACAATTATTTTGATATTCGATTTCAATATCCGATTCGAATTCTGACTACGCCGCCGTGATTCTAATATGTCGTTGCGATTCGATTTGGAATTCTGAGTATCTCGTTATCAAGTAACCGGACTTCTCTATAACTGTGTTTTCGTTTTGTATGGTTGATTTGAATATTGGTATTGCATATTGAATTATGATGACATATTTAACGGGATAGCGGGTCTGAGGTTGGAATTTGAAATGTGATTGTAGCCTCTCATTGTTGGATGGATTTCCCAGTGGGTTGGCGGTCTTCCAATGTTGGATGGATTTCCCATTGGATTGGCGAATTAAAGGAATTGTGTTATGAGAATGTGGGAATCGCCTGTGACAGGGATTACACGTGTGTGAATATGATGTGACTTGTTTTATGGATAACCTAGACCGACGTGCTATTGCTGGTTAAATATGCGTGCATAATTTGATGTGTATTTGTGTGGATTAATCCGGTCTAATTGAATAGTTGTTAAATTAAGCCAATTGTAGAGAAGCGCGTCGTTAAATAACCGGTTACTGAGCTTTCTAGCTGACTCCGTTTTGTTATTTTTGTTTTCATTTCTGTTGGCGACGTAGGTTGACGGGCCAATGAAAAATGTGAAGATGCTTATATAATCACGCTCCGGATGGTAAAAATCTGGGGTGTGACAAAATGTTTATGTCTCTACGAACTAAACTTTTCCAACGGTGATCTCATAGAAATAATATGTCTAACAATAAAATAATATAAACTGAATCAACAAAATATTTTCAAGGACATTGTGCTCCAGCATTTCCATGAGTCTCACTATAAAATAATATGAACTGAATCAACAAAATATTTCCAAAGGCATTGTGCTCCAGCATTTCCATGAGCCTCATTATAAAATAATATAAACAGACTTACCAAAATATTTCCAAGAATAGTATCATGGAAATAATGTCTCACTGCTTCCATTTTATTTCCATGCGCTGGGGGTGAGGTATTTCCATGGGCTCTCAATAAAATATAGTATTTGGTCTGTTTAGCAAGTCATGAATTTTTTCGACTAATCAACCGAGTATTCCCAATTATGGCCAGTTATTTCCTATTATTCCCGATTAATTGTTTGGCGGTACCTTGTCCGTCCGACAACTGCATACTATTATTTACAACAATGGTGTACACTACAGTGAGCCTACGGCCATTATACCAAAAAAAAAAAAAAAATTCTCTTTTTAGACGGATATGGCTAAGTTTATTTCGGTGTTTAGTCTTGACTAAAATATCAGACTATATCGTATTGAAATTAATTTTGATAGTCAAAGAACCCTTCCAGAAATCAGACGGTAAAAAGTTCAAAGTAATTACAGTGCTACCACTCCTTACATATACCATCTGTGCGGAAGCACGTCCGATGGTAGAGGGGCGATAGTAAATGTGTTTTTTCTGTAGTAGTGTTTATAATTAATTATTCACAGTATTATTGTTAGCGAAACTACGTGCATACATATAGATGTACAGCTGTAGAAGATTGCGGAACCGCCAGTAAAATTCGCTATTTCTTCGTTTGATAAAATGTTGACAAGCAAATTCAGAGGAGGGGATGAAGAGATTTACATATTGAAAATGGGTGGCTTGAGTTTGCTAAATTGTTAGGATCATGCAGACTAGGTAACTAGCTATAGAGATGAAGACCGACAAGTTATTTTCAACATGGTAAGTTCTAAATTATTATTTTTTTCCTTCTTTTAGATAAATGATTGATCTGTGGAATAGACCTCTAATGTGGTCTTTCTTGATGTCGTTGTCTTTTCTTGTAAGCTTGCTAGTAGTAAATACTTTTTCCTTGTTACGTAAACATGACATTAGCTCTCTTCTATAAATCAGACACCAATTATTTATTTATTTATTTATTTTATGAATTTGACAATACTATGATCCAATCTCATCTTTCTTGATCCTTTATGCGCCTTCTCTAAATGAGATTTTCTTTTTCTCGGGCTTCATACATTTCTTTGCTTAAACTTTTTGCCAAGGCTATATATCTTGATCAACTTTTACGTTCATAAATTAATTGTATAATTTTTAAGGAGGGAGGAGAATGGTTTCGCCCATAAAAAATGTTAGTTTAGGCCGATTAGTCGTTGGCGATGATCAAACCGTTATGAATTTTTCCGACCAATCGACCGAGTATTTCTGATTAAGACCGATTATTTTTTATTATTCTCGATTAATCGCTTGGTGGTACCTTGCGTCTATCCGACAACCGCATATTGTTATTTACAACATTGATATACACTACAGCGAGCCTACGACCATTATACCAAAAAAACAAAATCTTTGTTTAGACAGATATGGCTAAGTTTATTTCGGTGCTTACTCTTGACTAAAATATTAGACTATATCATATTGAGATTAATTTTGATAGTCAAAGAACTCTTTCAGAAATTAGCAGGCCAGTGGGGGTAAAGAGAAGAATATTTTAAAAAAATAAAATAAAACTTAATGTATTTCCCATTAATTTCCCTTTCTTCCTGTCATATTGTTATGAATTCACATCCTCTCCAATACCTGATAAGGGTATCTTTTACAATTACTAGATCCGGACCGTTCTTTTTAATTTGGCACAAATCTTAAAGCCTAGTAATACTGGCTCTTATGGTGATCTGAATCCCAAACCGATTGAAATTTAATCTCAAACTGTAAAATGAAGATAATCCTCTGCAATACCTGAGAAGATACGAACTCATATTGTTACCTTCTGAAAATCTCCTGGCCACGCCTTTAAGAGAAGATTACCGTACCAAGAACCTGCAATGTCTAAATTTCTTAAAAATCAGTGCAAGCCTTGAGAAAGTGAAGAGTTCTCTAAATTTTTATCTATAAGATTTCGCCCATTTTTGTAAGATCTTTCAAGTTCTCTTCTATTTAGTATGAAATTAGTTTTGAAATATAGCCGACATTTTGGATCGAGTGACTGTAATTTTGCAAATAGTACTACCGTTTTGTACTAAATTAATTTTTTTTATTCCAGTTAATTAAGAATAAATGTTAATTAAGTTCCCACAGTAACAGAAGCTTTAAATTAGTTTATGAAGATAATGCATGATACTGATACACTTTGGTTCTTGAGAATTAGTCATTTGTCTTTAACTTTATCTTATAAAAAATTACATGTCGACTATGCATAAATCTTTATCTAAAAAAATGACTTCACCCCAATTTCTCCTTAAAAATATATATATATATATGGTTCTTACTTTACTATACTATGCTTATTGCTTATAACTGTACTCAACTGTACCACTTACCAACATCTTTAATTTCAGATTGTACAATTAGCTGAAGTTACAGAAAATTAGTAATTACTACTTCAACAAATAATTAAGTTACAAGTTATATTTTTATAAGGAGGGTTCAAATGCCTCCATTTTTTGTGCCTCCATCATGCCTTCATTTTTAAAAACTTTAATAACTCAAAATTTAAATCTTAAAATTCAAAATAAAACCGTTGGATATGAACTACATCATTTTATCTATGCACGTGTAAAAAATTATGACATTTCAACTTTGTTTTGGTTGTCATATTGAGCTTGTAAAAATGTATACTAATTAATGTAGATACTTTCTAGACGTAACTTTTTCAACTTATTGATTCATATAAAAGCAAAATCAAAATGTGATAATTTTTTATGGACACATAAAGAAAATAACATAAATCACATCTAATAGTTTTATTTTGACGTTTAACTTTTAAACTTTGAGTTATTTAAGTTTTTAAAAATGGAGGCATGATGGAGGCACAAAAAATGGAGGCATTTGAACCCTCCTCTATTTTTATAGAGAGCAAATGTTTCTATATTTTTGTGCCTTTATCGTGCCTTCACTTTTTAATTTTCTAATAACAAAAAATGAAAAAATTATATGTTAAAATAGAATTGTTAGATGTGATCGATATTATTTTCTCTATCGTATAAATCTTTATCTGAAAAAATGACTTCACCCCAATTTCTCCTCAAAAAAAAAATTTGGTTCTTACTTTACTATTCTATGCTTATTGCTTATAATACTGAACTGTACCACTTACCAACATCTTTAATTTCAGATTGTACAATTTACTGAAGTTACAGAAAATTAGTAATTACTACTTCAACAAATAATTAAGTTACAAGTTATATCTTTATAGGGAGCAAATGTTTCTATATTTTTGTGTCTTTATTGTGCCTTCACTGTTTAATTTTCTAATAACAAAAAATAAAAAAATTATATGTTAAAATGAAATTGTTAGATGTGATTGATATTATTTTCTCTACATGTACAAAAAAAATTATCACTTTTTGGTTTTATTTTTATATGAATCAACAAGTTGAAAAATCAACGTCAAGAAATTATCCACATCATTGTATTTTGCAAGCTCTCGATAACAATAAAAATTAAATTGAAATGTCATAATCTGTTCCATGTGTATAGAGATATCTATATCTAAAAGTTTTATTTTGACATTTAAATTTAAAATTTTTAAGCTATCAAAATTATATAAATAGAGATATAATAGAGACATTGGAACTATATACATTTTTATATTGAAAATGCTGTTTATTATTAGTTTTGTAGTTATATTTTTTTTATTTATTGATTCTGTCCAGGCGTTTCTTCTTCTTTTTTCTTCTAGCACTTCCAGTATACTCTTCTCATTAGATTAAAAAAAAAAAAAAAAAAAAAAGATAATAAGAACTCTTGAGACGAAAAGATGGAAAAAAAAGAAGCTATGACCCCTTTAAAGATGATAAATCAAAGCT
This sequence comes from Carex rostrata, assembly GCF_964058835.1. Taxonomy (NCBI): domain Eukaryota; kingdom Viridiplantae; phylum Streptophyta; class Magnoliopsida; order Poales; family Cyperaceae; genus Carex; species Carex rostrata. The sequence continues at coordinate 7,849,385 of NC_135926.1, forward strand.
CTAATGAAAGGGTGGTGGCGGATATTACGATAATTTACTTGAATTGATATGGAAATTGAAGTTGGGGGCATAACATACGATGATATGAAAAGTACCGGTGTGGGGCGGAGCAATTTCCTTTGAAATAAATGTAATAAATAGTCATGGTGACATAAAGTAAAAATATTACTGATAGAACAAATTTTGATCTAATTAGAATCCGGCTACTGTAATATCAGTAGTATTTCAATTTAAATACTATTACCTTTAAATCTATCGAATTGGTTTTAAATGATTAATTCATGAAATCAATCTTTTTCGTGAGTGGTGTGTTTACATATGATAAAAATGATAAGAAAATAAATGCATTAAAATTAACTTAGAAAACTTTCATATTTGACCGCTTGACTTGATACTAAAATAATTCAAAAAATTATTAATTTTGCGTATAAATAAATCACTCATAAAGTAAATTGGTTTGGACGGTTTGGATCTATTATTTGAAGCATATACGATAAGTTTAAGAGTTGGTGACAAACACCATTGATGTCACGGTAGCCGTATTTTAGTTGAGTACAATGGAGATGATTAAGTGTATGAAAAAATATGAGAATCAATATTTAGTTTAGTGACAAAACACGATAACTTCTGAGTAAATGGTCATGAGTTCGAAATTCAGCCGAAGAAAATCCTATATTATAATAACAGTGGTATGGAATTTGAAAATTTAACCTCCATCTTTCTTTCAAAAAGAATATATGTTATATTCCTTTTTCCTTTCCTGTAGCACAATTTGTAGACGGATATTATTAAATTATAAGTTGATAGTAACATTAAGAGATTTTTAGTGATTATTTTTTTGGATCATTATATATATATATATATATATATATATATAGAGGGTCCGGCTAAGTTGCTGCTGGCAGCATTTTAGCCAAGGTGCTGCCGGGCCTATATATTATTTTGTGATGTTCAAACAACAAATTCAAACCGTTAGATGTTTAATCTATATTAAAATCTACTTGCAGACCAAATTTTATATTTTTTTGGAATTTTTTTACTATTTATTAAGCTGATTTGAAAACCGTTGTTTTCAATGCTACAAAAATTTACTGAAAACAGCGGTTTTCAAACCAGCTTAATAAATAGTAAAAAAATTCCAAAAAATGTAAAATTTGATCTGCAAGTAGATTTTAATATAGATTAAACATCTAACGTTTGGATTTGTTGTTTGAACATCACAAAATAATATATAGGCCCGGCAGCACCTTGGCTGAAATGCTGCCAGCAGCAACTTAGCCGGACCTGATATATATATATATATATATATATATAGAGAGAGAGAGAGAGAGATGGGCTACGGTGAGTTGCGAACTAAAGCGACTATTTTACTTCACACTCATATTTTGCGATTTAAAAATCCAAACGACCGATACGAACCGCTCAACATGATCTCCATATTGAAATGTGCTTGGACACCAAATTTTACATTTTTTGGAAATTTTTTACTATTTATTAAGTAATTTTGAAAATCGCTGATCCGATGGTCCAGAAATTTTTACTGTTCACAGCAAAATAGCAGTTTTCAAAATTGCTTAATAAATAATAAAAAAATTCCAAATATATATATATATATAGTAAGGCTACGCTACTTCGTGAATTAAACGGATTATTTTAATTTGCGCTCATATCTCTAGTTTCGAAGTCCAAATAGCCGATCTAAACCGTTAGATGTTTAATCTATATTAAAATGTGCTTGCAGACCAAATTTTATATTTTTTTTGAATTTGTTTACTATTTATTAAGATGGTTTGAAAATCATTGTTTTTATTAAAATTTTGCACCATTAAAAAACAGTGATTTTCAAACCATCTTAATAAATAGTAAAAAAATTCCAAAAAATGTAAAATTTGGTCTCCAAGCACATTTTAATATAGATTAAAAATAGTCCGTTTAATTCGCAAAGTAGCATAGCCTTACTCTCTCTATATATATATATATATACATATATATATATATAGGAATATATATTTATATATATATATATATATATATATATAGCAAATATTTAAATATTGTGAATCGTTCAACTTCAGAAATCTATAATGATGTAGAATCAGTAAAGGCTAGCTCAATGGTCATGTCAATTAAAATGGGACAAATTTAAATATGACCGAGAATTAAAGATGGATACATCACGGGTAGGGCTGCAAACAAAAATTGAACTTATCTCAGTTTAAGTTTGATTTGAATTAATTTCGAACTAAGTTTGGTTTGAATAAATTTTGAATTGAATTTTTTACGAACTCAATTTCGAATTTTTTATGAACTTTTTTACGATAAGAAAGAGTGATCATAGTCGCCAAAATCTTGGTGGGCAACATACAAGGTAGTAGAATTGGCTAATAAAAATCAATTTGCCACTCAAGGCCCTGCAAATGCGAACGGAGACTGGAAGGGACTAATATTTTCTGACAAAAAAGCTTTATCGAGGGCACTTGAAGAATGGCACATCACCCACTTTGTTCAAATGAAAGTGAAGAAATCTGAGGCTTGTCGCTATACTTGTGTTTGTGTTGAAAGTGACTGTCGTTGGAGGTTGCACGCACACAGACCGAAATGAGTTACATATTTTTTGGTCAATCAATACAATGGGTCTCATAATTGTGTTATTCCAATTGGTAACAACATGCACCGAAATTGCACCTCTGCTTTAATTTGTGAGAAGATTCTTCTATTAATGAGAGTGATGAGTGTAAATTAGGTATACTTTACCTAGTGTTTTGTATCAATAACTTGACCAATTTCCATGCATTAAGGTTAATTTAGCATAATTTAGCTTAGAAATACATCAAGAACCAAGTTCCTGCCGTTTACTCATCTTATTTGTAGTTTTGGAGCATTTGCAAGCTTTGGAACGGTCTCTAGGGCACATGGTGCGACTGTGTCCACTTTAGAAGAAACCTCGATCGAAAAAGAACAAAAATAGCCAAGTTAGAGGGGTTGTGCGGCCTAAGGTGTGGTCTGGCCGACCCGCACACCCCTCAAAAGCGCCAGAAGACAAGCACATCACATTGGTGCGGCCTGCCGTGCGGCTACCCTTGCCTGCACCTCAACCTGCACACCTGATCAGAAGAACACCCCATCGAGTCAGAGAGCTTTTGCGGGTGAAGGTGCGGCCTCACTGACCCGCACGGGCTCCATCTCTCCTCACAGCGCAGCCGGTTGTGTGGCCTGCCCAGGCCGCACTAGCCATATCTTTGGCAGTTTCGTGCAATCTTCGCTCGATTCACTTCTAGATTTCGCCTGATTGTTCTACAAGTCACGAATTTAGTTATAAAAGGTAGCAGGCAGCCATCTGGAGGATCATCATTCATTCCACCATTCTCCTCCATCAAACCCTAATCATCTTCTCCATCCATCTCATCTCTCAAGTGAATCAAAGGCGCGAAGGATTGAAGAACTTGGCGGATCTCGAGGAGCTTACAAGGAAGAACTGAGGCATAACTTGGGAATTGGTGTATTCTATTTCTCTTGTTATTTTCTTGATTTTACTTGTATGGATTCTTTGTTTTCTATCATGGATGTTATTGTTTTTGCACCAGGCTAATTTCCTCTCTAAGGGCTTAGGTTGTAGCATGAACTTGTGTTAGTTTATTTACTTGGATGTTCTCTTTATGATGATTGTTTTGGCTTGATGTTTGGTTTTATTTTATATATTTGTGAGTCATGCATGATTTGTGTTTTGGTAATCGAACCTTGTTAGGGTAGTGACAGTACTTTAGCATTAAGGGTGTATGATAAAAAAGAAACACTTTCATTGTACACAAATAATCTTAGGGTTTAGATAAGGTTGACTGGATTCGGATCTATTTCCGGAATCATAGAACCAAATATGGTACCAAGTAATAGTAGTAGATGATCCGTGTTAAATAGACCAACCTAGTTGGAATTTTCATCAAGATTAGACATGAATTTAGAGAACTCCAAAAGTGAATAGATTGACCTAGTGATTGTAGACCAAAAGCCCTTAGACCTTGCTATCTTGATTTACAAAACACTTTTTATTTGCATTTGATTTAGTTTCTTGTTACAAACCAACTGCTTTGGGTATTGAACCCACACTTAGTTACATTGAAACAAAACCCCCCTTTTTAATTACTTGCAATTTATTTAGTTTTAATTTAGTTTAGGTAAAAATTACAATTGCCATAGACTTTGGATCGATACCTCATTATGATATCTCCATATTATGACTAATTTACAGCCCTAATTTGCACTAAAACCTGTGTTTTAAAGCCTATAAATGTGGACTTTTTACTTGTATTTCGATGAAATGTGGTACTGCTATGTTTTGTTTGGTATTTTGCAGGAAAAAGGGCAAAAAACTGGATCTGACAGTTTTTCATACGGCCCGTATGATATTCCCTACGGGCCGTACAGGACCTGCCCAACCACACAGAAGGTTCCACAACAGAGGCACGAAGTCTCCAAGACAAGGCACAGGCATACGGCCCGTACGGGGTCCCCTACGGGCCGTACGACGCTAAATTGGAAAATCCAGCTGGAATCTGAAATCAGCTGAATTTAAGGAGGCCGAAAAGGAAGTCTCTGCAGACGCGATCTGGGGCATTAAATGAGAGAATTACACACCAAAAAAATGGGGGATTCACCACTGGAACTTGGACAAGCTTGCTTGGAGCAAAAGACAAGAGGAGGAGAAGAGGAAGAGAAGTGAAAAACGCGAGTTTGCAACAGATCTTCGGATTTTCCACTGTTTTGTCCTGAACTCTTTCATCTCTTGTTATTTGTGTTATCTTATGAACATGAGTAGCTAATTTACTTTGTTTCTAGGGTTAAGATGTAGTTTCTAGTTTGGTTTTGTTTGCATGCTACTTGGATTTTGTGTTGAATGCTTTGTTTTTACCTTGTTGAGTAGTATTTTGATTGCTTTATTTGTGCTTGCTTGAATTGATTAGTCATCCCGTTAGATGAATACGCACATCTAAGTGTTAGGATGTAACACTGTGAACTTTTAAAATTCAGATTTAATTAAAATAATAAGTGGTTAAATCGAATTATATATATATATACGTATATACGAAATTAGTGACGTGGATGGTGAACAATAATTATACGATTAATTGTGTTAAGAAAGAGGAACAATAGGTGTTATATAAATCATTTAAACAATATCGAACAAGTGGAGGGTTTATTTTGCAAAAAGACCACTTACAAGTGGGGGCCCCTTGTCATTCTTCTCTTTTCCCCTCCTTCCTTTCTTTTCCTGCGCCCCCTCCCTTTTCCTTTGCTTCCGCCAAGAGAGACAGAGAACGAGAGAGTGAGAGAGAGATCTAAACCCCCCGGTGACCGTATTTCACGAAAACGGAGATTTAGGAAGAGGAGCTCAAATCTCGTACATCCATCCGTTCCATCGATAATTCTCCTTTCTATTTCTCTCTCATTTCGTGATTCCTTGTTTTTAGGGTTTCGGTGAAAACCCGTAGAATCGTACCAAACTTATTATTCCGTGCCTTTGTTGTTTCTATAGTGTAAATTGACTGATTCCGTGTTCCAAAGTGCAACCAAATTTCCAATTTACGGATTTTCCCAAAAATTGATTAGGGTTTAAATTGTAAAAGTGCCGGAACTTAATAAATTTACCTATGGATAGATCCTAACAAGCACGGCTAGCGGGATTGACGAGCTTACCGAGTCGCGAGATCGCGGACCCTCTACGTGCCCTACATAACCAGGTGCGGGGGTTCACGGGATCTGTTTTGGGGTTTATTCGTAGAACTAAATAACGGTGCATATTATTATATTTATGTTGATTGCTTGATTTAAATAAACTGTGCATAGCATGTTGAATCTCTGATTGAAAGCATTTGTTGCCGCATTGCATTAATTGTGATATTAGTGTAATTGAATTGTATAACTGTTATGATTCTCATGTTGGTATGGTTTATCGATTGTTGATCTGTCGTTTTGAATAAGTGAGTGGAACCACAGTATGACTTGGATTGATTGTGTGAAGTGAACAGTGTATCATAGTGGAAAGTCTAGCTAGCTACTAGACTTTCATCCAGGACCCTTATGCGCATCTGGAGAATGGCCCTAGTGAACCCAGTACCGGTTGGGTAAGGGAAGTGCAGTGTAATTTTAGGTAGAACTGTGGTTCAGTGGTTCAGTGATTCAGTGAAAGTATCAGTGATTTCTTTTTGAGAAAAGTGATATTCTGTTGCATATTCGCGGAATATGCCCGTGTATATTTTAAGTGATGAATTGATGAGATTGTATGACTTGAAACTAGAAAATAGAACTGTTAAGCCGGAGGTGACCGATAGTTGATATCTGTACCTCATAACCAGACTTATATATATTATATCTGTGAAACCAAATCTTTCTGGAAATTCGTTGTTTGATGTTGATTTTATGTGAATTGAAATCCGTTTGAATCTATTCCCAGTACATGTGCATTTATTATTATTGGTGAATAAATAAATAGATGCCCTATTGCTAGTGTATTTAGTTCTGGTGATGGATTTCTCACAAATCCAGTAGCCCTTTAAATTCCGCACTGAGAAAACGGATAACAGGTTTTCTCACCCCCTCCCCTCGGGGAATTTTTCCCTTTGAACTGATATGTGCAGGTAAACGCGAGTGAAGTGGGACTCGGGCTCGACTCGTGAGTATAGGCCGAGCTAATAGGTTATGCCAAACCCTTTCTATGCCATTTTGAATGTGTAGTTGAACCCGTAGTCGGTTATTTTGATGTATAGGTTATTATCGAACTGTATTATGATATAAAACCCTAACGGTATGTTTTAAATAGTTGTTATGATTTAAATGTTGAAATTGCATGTTAAACGTCATTAAAATTTCTAGTGAATGGGGAATAATTGTTCAGTTATACGGGGATTTGATCGGGTTTGGAAAACGGGGTGAAATTCCACGAAAATGGGCAAAGGGATGAAAAACAGTACCCTTATTGCGGGCCGCAATAACCCTATTGCGGGCCGCAATGAGAGTAGACAGAGGAAATTTCGCAGATTAAAACCCAAACAGGTCATTGCGTGCCGCAATGAATGGATGCAGAGGCCAACCAGGTCATTGCGGGCCGCAATAAATTCATTGCGGGCCGCAATGAATGGAGGCAGAGACAATTTGCAGAGGCTGGAAATTTTGGAACTTGTTGCGGGCCGCAACAGCCCTATTGCGGGCCGCAATGGGGATTCTGAAAAATGTTGTTTTGAGTATAACTTAGCCAAATTAAATTGGATTTGAACCAAACTTGTTTTAAATCAAATCATATGATAATTTGACTAATCTGGACCGCCGGTTAAAAGATTTTCATGCAATTTGACTTCTCCAAAATAAAATTTTTCGTGCTCTATTGAGCGGTGCTTCGTAACCTCAGACAACGCTCGCAGGGGGCTGCCGCCCCCCTGCCACCCCCCCCCCCCCCCGCATACTAATAGAATCAGGCCCACCCACATAAAAATATAATAATATAAATATAAATCCGCATGCATGAACAAAACCGCATTTTAAAACAAAACTGCGCGACCCCCTGTTCCGGGGTGTGACATAGGAGCCAAGTTTATGACATTTAATCCAACCGAATAAAGTATATGAAGTATGGTGAAACCAAGGAGTACCCGAGAGGTGAAACTTTCCTTGAGGCAAAAGTCCTTGGATACTTTTAGTAAACCAACAAGTAACTTAGATAAATTAGACCAAAATGCTAAAGTTGAGGTTTAACGCATCTAAGAGGGAAGTATTTGAGTCCGGTAATCGGGTACTAGGCCAAAATGCAAAAGTTGAGGTTAGGTATCTAGATCTGGTCGATAGAAACCCTAAACATTAGCACCAACGCAGAAAACAGTAGCTGCAGCATTAACTCGGGGTCCCCTACGGGCCGTACGGGAATCCGTACGGGCCGTATACCTCGGGGCTGAACAGAAATGAAATCTGAACCCTGGAAACGCCTTTTTATCAATTGAAAACAACTTTAATTCTTTTTATTGTCTTTTAAACTTGTCATAAATCATTAGAATTGTTAGAACCAAATCAAACCAACTTCTCTCACTTCTAGAATCTCAAGTAATTTTAAGACGAGTCCGATCATTTTCTTCCGTCCCTGTGGATCGATACCTGAGCATATTCATCGATAGGGTAGTACACTTGCTATCTGATTTGACAGAGTATAACAAAGGTTTAAAAGGTATAGCTTGCTATACCGAAACTCTGTAAGCATATATTCTGTGCGAACACATTACTACAAGGATAAATTGTGCGCCTACAATTGATCTACTTTGTGTTTTTAGGTTTATAAATTTAAAGCATATTGTGTAAGATTTAGTCCAAAATAAATACCCCTAAAATTCACAACAGAGAGCATCGTTATCAATGAGTGTAAAAGAAATTCGACTCAAGATCAAGGATGATTTTAAAACAGATATCAGTTATGATTTAGCATGGAAGGCACGCAGCAGAGCATTAAAAATTATATATGGTAGTTGGGAAAGGTCTTTTTTCTGATCTACCAAAGTACTTATTAATGATGCAAGCTTCAAATCCAGGTACTGTTTGGACCATGAACCCTCCTTGAACAGAAACAGGCAGACAACAATTTAGGCAAGTCTTTTGGGCCTTTGGCCCTGCGATAGAGGGTTGGAAAAATTGCCAATCGGTGGTAAGTGTTGATGGCACTCATTTGTATGGCAAATACGAAGGATGTGCATTGTATCAGAAGTTGCCTTAACTGGATACGATAAAGGTGGTTCCGACCAGACTCAATATGAACAAACATCCACATTCTCCCGAGTTTTATTTACTTCTCAATATTCAACTTACATTATAAATATTTATTCTAAGCCTTAGATTATAGTCAGCTCAAATTAGAACTGGCACCAATTGCTGGTTGATTTTGATCAAGTTAAGTTGACTCAAACAAAATAATGTATTATATTCTCATTTATGCAATGGTGACGATAACAAGGCAAAAGAAGAGAGAATAACCGCACCATCCCGTTGAAAACACTTAGGGCCCGTTCGGCCACGTACTATTCACCGTAGGAAAAAAAAATTTGCTCAGAGCTAAGTTTTTATTTCCACGGTGAACAGTAAAAATCAGTTCAAAATTTTTGATTCCCACACCCATTCCTATTCCCTACTGGGTTGCCGAACGGACCCTTAGGGCCGGTTCGGCCGACAAATGGAAATGGGCTTGGGCACGGGAATTGAATTGAAAAACACTGTTCCTGTGGGAAAAAAAAATTCAGTTGAACTGAATTTTTTTTTCCCACGTGAACAGTGTAACATCCCGAAAATTTTGAGTTATTATTATTTATGTTCACAATTTTTTTTTATAATATAATAAAGGTTATAATTTATTTTGAGAACATATATTAGTTATAATTATATTACTTTAAAAAAATACAAACATATAATCTAGGTATTATTTTTTTTCTTTTATACATTCTAAATTATTGATTTGACTAACTTTATTTCTTTCTTTTTTTCATTTGATTCTTAGGTCATTAATTTGTGTATTTAATTATATTAATTGATAATTTCATTTTAAAAAAATGAAGCAATATAGCTGAGTCCATTCTTAATTGTCCCTCTGATTTCGTCACTCGATACACATTACATATATGACAGTTACCATAATTTTTTATTAATTAAACTACTATAAATCATCCTCCTTAATTTACTTTAAATATTAAATAAATAAAAAAGGAAACGACGCCTTGTAAAAGGCGGTTATGCATGGTAGCCTCTTTAATTATATTTCCTGTCTTTCTTTTGTTTCGCTAAGATTAATTATAAGCGCCCTGTTGAGTTATAAAACCCCCTCCATCCGTACCCTAGATTCACATCATTCCTCTTTGAAATTTCTTTTGGCTTTATCCTATATCTACTTAGAATATAATCTACAATTGATTTATTCGTCTTATATCGTCAAAATCAACCACTCCATAATCAGCCCCGAAAGAAGAAATATTTTGTTTTCATATCAATTATCATATGCCCGTTTCGAACTCCTATTACGTCGCAGTAATTTCGAGCTATCGTTGCAATTTGATTTGAAATGCCGAATGTCTCACTATCAGGTAACCGGACTTCTCTATAACTGTGTTTTCATTTTGTATAGTTGATTTGAATATTGGTATTGCATATTGAATTAAGATGTCATATTTAACGGGATAGCGGGTCTGAGGTTGGAATTTCATATGTGATTGTAACCTCTCATTGTTGGATGGATTTCCCAGTGGGTTGGCGGTCTTCCAATGTTGGATGGATTTCCCATTGGGTTGGCAGATTAAAGGAATTGTGTTATGAGAATGTGGAAATCGCCTGTGACAGGGATTACACATGTGTGAATATGATATGACTGGTTTTATGGATAACTTAGACCGACGTGCTATTACTGGTTAAATATGCGTGCATAATTTGATGTGTATTTGTGTGGATTAATCCAGCCTATTTGATTGATTGTTAAATTAAGCCAATTATAGAGAAGCGCGTCGTTAAATAACCGGTTACTGAGCTTTGTAGCTGACTCTGTTTTGTTATTTTGTTTTTATTTCTGTTGGCGACGTAGGTTGACGGGCCAAGGAAAGATGTGAAGATGCTTATATAATCACGCTCCAGATGGTAAAAATCTGGAGTGTGACAAATAGTGATTCGTCCGAATAGGCCCTTAAATTTATTTTATTCTGCCTACGGGCTTATGTTAATTTTTTTTTATTTTATTCATTGTGACTTTACAGTTGTACAGTTTTTAAGATATAATGTATATAAATATATAAAATCATGTCCTCATTTATTATATTGACAATTTATTTTGTTTTTCTACATTATCTCAATTGTTAATGCCGAAGCGAAGCGAGGCTTTTTGCTAGTATATATTGATGTAGGATCAGTAAAGGCTCCAATGGTCATGTCAATTAAAATGAGACAAATTTAAATATGACCGAGAATTAAAGATGGGAACACCACGTGCTTGCTTATTGGCAAACATCACAGGCTATGCTCTCAATAATTGAATTTTTTTTTTTTCTGTCTTTATTATAGAGCGGCTGTGCGGCTTGTGATGAAATATTTGACTTTATCATTTCATGAAAGAGAGAGTCTATGATGCTAACATAGTAACATATAGCATCATAGTCTTCATAAAATATTCTTTCGAATAACGGCATCAATAAATCATTATTAAATTATACAATAGTTTGATAAATGAAAATTTAGTATGCTGATTTTAGAATAGTAAATTTTGATCCAGAATCCATATTAACAACAATAGTATTTCCATTCCATAAATACAACATATGCAACCTGACAGCTTCTTGAGATATGTTTGATTGCAAAATAATAATAGTTAGAATAGTCAAATTAAAAATAGTTATGATTTGTCTTATTATAATAGTTAAATCTCAAATTCTTAACAATAATATATTCTAATTAGATAAAAAGTTTGAATTTATTATTCTAACTATTCAAATTCAACTCACCAATAATAGAGTTAAAATGCATCATTAGTGTTGTGTCTCAACCATACCCCACGTCTTTATCTCTACTTTCAAAGTTCAAACAGTCAATTCGAACCACTCAACATGATATCCATATTAAAATGTGCTTAAAGACCAAATTTATACCTTTTAAAAAAAATTACTATTTTTTTTAAATAGATACAATATCACTGTTTTTACCTAACTCTAAAAATAACTTATTCTCGATCAAATATTCCCACCCACGAGGTTCGTTGGCAGACTCAACCTGACATATTACGACACGACTGCCATGAATTGCCTCCAAAGTCAAAAACATATCTAGCATGAAATGATTTAGTCGTAGTAAAATCAATATTAAAGTATTTAGTGTGGTTAAATCAGCATAATCAAAGAACCAAAAGATATAAGACAATGTGATGCAACACCATCCTAATTATGATTCCTTATTTTAAATAAAAATATTGGCAATGTGGTATGAGATAAAGATATTAATAATATTATTTTGATTTTATGCAGCGTGTGAGTTATATTTTTTTTTTCATTTTAATTTTATTGTCTATATGCTACGTGAAGTTGAAAAAGCACTATCAATATCTTTATGTATCCGTCTTTTAGACCTCTCTAAACCTTTTAGAATTTAGACACATGCCGCTTTTTTAATTTTATTGTCTATATGCTACGTGAAAATGAAAAGGCACCATCAATATCTTTATGTACCCTTCTTTTAGACCTCTCTATACCTTTTAGACACATGCCGCTTTTTTTAAATTTTATTGTCTATATGCTCCATGAAGTTGAAAGGCACCATCAATATCTTTATGTACCCCTCTTTTAGATCTCTTTATACCTTAGACACATGCCGCTTTTTTAAAATTTTATTGTCTATATGCTATGTGAAGTTGAAAGGCACCATCAATATCTTTATGTACCCGTTTTTTAGACCTCTCTGTATCATTAATTTGGACACATGCCAAATTTTTTAATTTTATTGTGTACATGCTACGTGAAGTTGATAAGGCACCATTAATATCTTTATGTACCCGTTTTTTAGACCTCTCTATACCTATTAGACACATGCCTCTTGTTTCTATTGTCCATCCTTATTCATAATTAGTGTGTTAAAAAAACTCATAATATTTTTTTAAGAGAGAAAAAAAACTTATAATATGGTTATGAGATCAAATCCCAACAAATAAAGATTAATTAAACGAATTATAAATAAACTTGTAGATGATTAATTAGGATCAAGCTCAAGTCCTTCACGGAATAATTAATATAGGTAATTAATCTTTTTTTTATTTTGAAAAAGTGGAGATACCACCTGTTTCATTACGAAACACTCAAGTTCGTACAAATGCATAGTCCAAAATATACAAAACCAAGAATAGCTAAACTGAAAATAAAAACAGCTAAGGCAAAATACAACCAATAACAACTAAGTCAACTAAAGCAATTAAGACGTATCACTTCGAACCATAGCACTCATAGAACTAGAAAACGTCATTAGGAGAATCATTGAGGAGACCATCAATAGCCATACTCGACCCTATCACGCAAATAGTTAGAGAGGGCCGACCCCTCTAAACCAAGAAAAGCGTCCTCGTCTGAATTCCCCATGGAGTTTTCCCTTTCCTGAGTGCTCATATCCAAGAGTATCATCAGAGAACCTGCCTGATTCAAATAAGTTGTATCCATATGTAAAATTATAGGTAATTAATCTTGATTGAAGTTAGCTCATATGCTGACGACATAATTTATTTATTGGCTGATTAATCACCTAGTTCAACCCGGAATGGCCATATATACATTTCGATTTAATTTCTAAAATCTAAAAATATTTTTATGACACTTGTACGTACAACAATTACAAATGTTGATATGATAATTGTAATTTCAATTACATAAATATAAAATAATTGTTGTTTAAAGATATCACATCATATTGTAATTACATAATAATTAAAAATATAAAACTTAAAATTTCAGAATCATTAAACTATATGCTTCATGCGAATAGTTTTGGCTTCATACAATGCACAAACAATATGACAATTTGAAAATAAAATAAAATGACTCATGTAAAGAAATAAATAAATACATTTGTACTTAGCCGAATAAATATACAAATTTTTGCATAAATAATTTTTATATATAAGTTACAAATTTTATTTATTTATATACACTATTTGATATTAAACTATTCAAATTTTAAAAGTTGAATTATAAACATGTAATGATATTCGTACGACAACGAGTCAACGACACTGTAAAAAAAAAACAGAAAAAAAAACCGGTCCAGACCGCCCCTACCCGGACCGCCCTACCCCCGCGGGTATAACGGGCAAGGGTATTAGACGGGCAGAGCACAGTTTTTGAAAAAAATACCCGTAATACCCGGCCCGAATTACCCGTATACCCGTCGACCGTCGTGCCCGTGCCCTTGCCCACCCATGCCCGTGCCCGGGTATGTCCGACCCGCCCTGTCCCTACCCGAGAGCAAACCACTATGCAACACTATCCTTTATGATTCCTTATTTTAAATAAATATATTGACAATGTTGTATGAGATAAATTTTTTTTTTTGATAAAAAGTTAGATTGTCCATTTCATTAGCATGAAATCATAGGTAACTTACAAGAAAAGAGAGTTCAATGTTCAGTTAAGAAAAATCATAAAGTACTAATGCAAAGCAAAACATAAAGGCTTTGCGTTTAACAAGCCATCAAAAAACAGTCATAGCAAAACAACAAGCTAATATACTAAGGAGTTTGGCTAATATAACATCAGTGTTATTTCAACCTATATAACACTAACTTTAAAACCTATCAAATCGATTTCAAACGGTGAATCCAAACCCTTCAAACCGATCTACTTTATTAGTTGTGCGTTTACATGCAAAATTTATAACTTTTCGAATTTATTTAGTATTAAGTAAAGCGATCAAAAGTGTGAGTTTTTAAGTTAATTTTAATACATTAATTTTTTAATATTTTTACCGCTTGATTTGATACTAAAATAACTCGAAAATACAAAAAAATTGTATGTAAACACATCACTCATAATGTAAATCAGTTTGAATGGTTTGGATTAGTCGTTCGAAGTCGATTTGATAGGTTTTAGAGTTGGTGTTATACAGACTGAAATGACACTGTGTTATACTAGCCAAACTCTATACTAAGCCACATATAATAGGGCTAAGGTAAAATAAGAATCCTAAACTCGAAACTAGACAAAAAATCTTTGTTCTTCTTCGTTGCGCTCAAGCTAGAGAACCAGCATCCCTCAGCAACATAATAGGGGTTGTTTTTGCATCTGCAACATCCTTATACACTACCAATTGGTTGTTAGCAGGATCCAAAACACGAAGGGGTATTGCATTGATTTCCTCCAGCAACCATTCCTATTGCCGCTTCCTTCATTCTTTTATCCATGCGACCTGTCCAATATTCAAATAAAGATATGATGGCTGGATTGAAAACAGATTGAACACGTTTACCTTTACTAGATTGAAAACAATTCTTGTAAATTTCATTTCCTTGTTTCCCAATCGTCCAACACACGGCACTAAACACAACTAATTAAGAACCCTAAATGGTGGATTGAATCAAGTTGACATGAAAAATAAAAATATCAGAACAGTATGACCAATCAGTCAAGTAGAGAGAGTTATTGCCTAACCAAAACCATATTTTTTGTGCTTGAGGGCATTTAAGGAAAAGGTGGCTAGTAGTCTCCTTCTTAGTACAAAAATGGCAAGTCAACGCTCTTGATCATCCTCTTTTCCTTAAAATTTTCTTAGTTAAGATACGATTATGTATGAGATAAAGATATTGATAATATTATTTTGATTTTATGCAGCCCACGAGTTATATGTTTTTTTTTTCATTTTAATTTTATTGTCTCTATCTACGTGAAATTGAAAAGGCACCATCAATATTTTTATGTACCCATTTTTTAAACCTCTCTGTACCTTTTTGACACATGCCGCTTGTTACTGTTGTTCATCCTTATTCATAATTAGTGTGTTAAAAAAAAACTCATAATATTTTTTTAAGAGAAAAAAAACTTATAATATTAATGACGAGGTTATGATAGATCGAATCCCAACAAGTAAAGATTAATTGAACGAATTTCAAATGCATAATTAAAACTGATTAAATAAACTTGTAGATGATTAATTAGGGTCAAGCTCCAGTCCAACACCGAATAATTAATAGGTAATTAATATTTGTTGGATTTATTAATTGGCACACCCGTTATGGGAAACCCGAATCCAAAACCTGACCCGTTATGAAAAGGTTCTGATCTATTATGAAGATGTGCATTGGTTTTTATATATAAACTCAATCCCTCTCTCTCTCAGTTACTTAAACAGAAATAACAGAACCACTATTTTCGTAATACAAGAAAAACACCAAGAAGTACTATGTTAATGCTTGAAGGTCTCAGGTCGAGGAAAACACAGGGCTTCCGGCTTCGGCTTGTGATTCCTTGCAGAACCAGTGATATTGCTACATTCGCAAGATCCGCTTTTCTATGAAGATTAACGGAGTAATTTGTAAGTTCTATCCGTTAATTAACATTGGTATCAGAGCTTTTATAGCATGTATTCTGGTTTTTAATAAATAACACGAATTGTTCCGAAAATTAATTTCATGTTTTAGAAAAAACGCCTAATTTGAAATTATAAAAAAAAATTTCTGTATCATGGTTAATTTTCAGATTTAATTTACAAAATTTTTTTTGTAAATTTGATCAATCTAAATACGAATTTTATTTTAAAAAACGTATTTAATTGAGATTCATTGTTTTGGAGATTTTTTAAATGTATCTTTTGGAGATGTATTGTAAAACAGTGATCTTGTATAATGGAAATGGGAGATGCAAAGCAAAACAATGCATCTTTAGTTTATTACAGATCTTATACAACTGGGTTGGACAATTTTTTGATCCAAATGAATCACAACCGTCCAAAGAACTATTTTTTCTCAAGAATTCTCACGAATTTTTTGGTCCAAATGAATCTTTAGTTTATTTCCGATTGGATGGTCGATATTCAGTGTGGACAGTTTCTATACTTCCATATTGTACATAATCCATTTCTAATTCAAACGGCGAAAAGGATGAATATGGTCCATTTCTTGCTTGTGAACATGGTCCATTGGTTTCCAAGGGAAAAAGACCATTTTACCCTTGGCCCATTAAGGCATGAATAGTGTTGGGCTTTGATTTTGGGCTTTGACTTTGGGCCTTTAATTTTAATTAAGGCTTTGATTATTTTGGGCTTTTAAATCCATAATTCAAACCCATAATTAACAATTAAAATTCCAAATCATATATATATAATTGTCATGTACAATTATATTTCTTTTCGGTTATTGTTCGGTAACTTTTATACAACGTAACGTGTACGTTTATAAATTAACCGTTGTTTCTGCTTGTCATTCTAAATGACATTTATAATTTAATTATATCACGTATAATTAATTATAACCATCTTAATATTAATTATAATCAATTTATAATTAATCAGTAAGATTCTCCGAGTAGCTCCTATATGGTGTGACCCAATAGGATCTGTGTTATGTTGGTAAACAGAGTTAAAACTGTTTTAACTTCTGTTAGTCATGGGTGGCATCTGGCAACACATCATGACCATCCAATTACACAGATGATGCTGTACTGTACAATATCACGATCCAGTAAACAATTTACTTGTGTCAGTTCTTCTGTCTCATAGCTATCAGATCAGTTTTAAGGTAGATATGTGTCATCCTTGTTAACTGTATCTTTTCTTGATCTTGAGTAGATTATCAAATATAATTACTCTTGTAATTATACTGCATGCAGATAATCTAACTCTACCAAGGGGCCCAGTGATGCTATAGCTCGTATAGAAATACGAGGGACAAGTAGTATTCTTGGCAGACTATCACTTCCTCAGCTAAGTTATATATATGGAAATGCTACCGTTATGGCTGCTTTTTACGGACAGCGTTAGATAACACTTACTCATATATATTTCTTAGTGGGAACGATAAATACCTCATACTGTAGAACTTTGACACTGAATGAAAACATAAATGACACGAACACAATTCTATTTAATGTTTCATTCGGGGTCTGTCAAATATCATGTTCCTAGAACATGTATCCATGTGATTAAAATGACATCTCGTGTCAGGTGGTTTGTAAAACTTAACCATCTTTTAATCCACATGCTAACCTTATCGCGGTAATTAGTGTTCCTGCTAATTACCTTGGTCAGTGACTTTTAAGAGTATATATTATCTATATTACGGAGTTTCACAATTTCAGTCATGAACTCGAAATGATCCATAATTTCAATAACACTCAAGGCAACAAAATGATATATAAATAAACATTCAATTCATGAACAAAACTTTATGATTAACTTATCGTATTATTGACTTCTAGATTATTACAAACTAACAGCTAGTTGTAAAAAATGGGCATCACACTGTCCTTTTGGGGCACTTCTCTTCTTGATTTCTATGGCCGGTCTGAAGAAGTTGATAGCATGGAACATGTTTGATGGTGTACCATATGTAGATATTGCTTTATACAATGCTTTATTTGGCGGTTATTCTAAAAATGGATTTAATCATGCTGCATTAGGGTGTTTACATAAGATCAATCGTATTGGCTTAAGCCCGAATGAGGGCACTTTATCAAGTACAGTATGACCACAATATCATATTCATAACGAACAAATAACTTCTGTAGCATAAAAAGGTAAAGTCGTCCTTCAAAGAAATGTGTAATGTTTGGCTGAATCTCTAGATTCTATCATAATATAGTTATGTAATATCTAAGCTGAACAGCTGCTGCTGCCTTTTTTATTTTTATTTTTTTTATTTTATCATTCAATGCAACCTGAATCAGCAATTTCTGGAAAATGGCTGGGGTCATATGGGATGTCAGTGCTGCCATTGCGGGCCCGGGCATGTGTACCGATGTCAATATCTTATATCAACATTTTCAAGCAGTATACAACAGAAGGTACTATCATGACTTTCAATTTTTTATTTTAAATTGAAATTATTTGGAGTGGTACTCAAGGCTTGCCTTAACTATGTACACTTCAAAACAAATCCCCAATATTGTCTAAATAAGAAAAAATATGTTTAAATATGTCTACTTCAAATCTTTTAACAAAAAATTCTTACAGCCAAAAAGAACAATATGTTTTCTTCAGGATAAAAATAAAATGAAAGCAAAATAAGCATCAACAGCTTTATTGTTCAAAGTGAGCAGCTCTCTGTCTACAAATGGGACAAACAGCTTGCTCCTCCATCCACTTGCCAATGCAAGAGAAGTGGTACTCATGGCCGCACTTCAGTTGTCCCTTTACATCAGCGTCAGCATATTGTTCCTGCAAAAAAAATTTATCTTTAATTAGATTTATGAGGTATACTTTCCGTCTTGTCTCCATATTTTTGCCCATTCCAGACCCATTTGGAATTGACTGCTTTTTCTATGGAAATACACGGTTGAACCACTTAAATTGGATTCATTCTATAAACAAAACACAGTCAAAAGCTTATGCATCAATTACAATTCTAGTTGTACCAATTTTGCTAACAATGGTGTCTGACATATTAATATAAAGAGACAAAGAGAATCATGATACCTGGCAAATAACGCATCGCTCTGCCTCGTCCTGCTCCCCAGAAAAGATAACTTTTTTCAAAAATTTGGAAAGCTCGGTTGTTTTGATTCCTGTGTTGACTTTCCCAATCCTTTCTTCCAATTCAAGCAGTGCCTATATATATATATATAAAAAAAACAATATTCAATAATTATTATTTTAAGTTGTTTATATTTTTTTTTGCTATTTTTTTTGAAAGCAGGATGCAAGGAAAGACCTCATAGCTCCAGTTGTTGATGTCCATATCCATATCGCGGTGCCTGACAGCCTGTATAATCTGAGGGTTCTGAAATATACAGAAGAAAACCATGCTGAAAACCGTTATCCAAGGAACACTGTTTAATGCTAGTACTTTTCTATTTTTTGTATATAATTTTTTTTTCTTTCAAATGAAGGGTTGAATTAATTATCTCAAAAAGGAAACAAATCAAGGAAAAAGGGGAAGCTGGAGTACTTGTTTAGGTAGTGTTGTGTACGTTTAACTTTTATGCTAATTTGAGTATAAGATCATGTTAGATAAACTTTCTTCGGTCTTTAGTGCAAGAATAATTTCAAAGATCTCTGATATGTGCAAGCATCAATTGCCAGTGCTAAGTATTTTCCGATATATTGGAAGCCACAATATGAGCAATGAAACTTCAAAACGAAAGTTTGGACTATTTGTATAAAACCCGAACGGTACAAAAAGGGTAATGAATATATGATCATAATTCCAAACATGAATCATGTTCCAATTATTTTGTACTACATACATCAGCCATCACAATCCCATTTCTATTAGAGAAAAACAATGTTATTGAAAGGAGTAATAGAAGTACCTGAGGCCCATCTATTGGAGATGTACTTGGTAGAGAAACACTCCTATCTTCTGAAGCTGACATAAGCCCCCCACAATGTTCACAGATATGAGGGGATGTAGATCCAGCCAATGCCTGAAGGCCTTGTGAGGTATCTGAGGAGATAGATATGCTCTCATCAGAAACTGATGTAGGGCTCTGGTGGTCGGCAAGAAGATCTGCGGCCAAGAACTGAGATAAGCTGGCCATGACCTGAGATACGATCTCACCAGAAATTGATGTAGGGCTCTGATGGTCGGCAAGCAGATTTGGGGCCATGAACTGAGATATGCCCTCACCAGAAACTGATGTAGGGCTCTGATGGTCGGCAAGCAGATTTGGGGCCATGAACTGAGATATGCTTTCACCAGAAACTGATGTAGGGCTCTGATGGTCGGCAAGCAGATTTGGGGCCATGAACTGAGATATGCTTTCACCAGAAACTGCTGTAGGGCTCTGATGGTCGACAAGCAGATTTGGGACCAAGAACTGAGATATGCTGGCCATGACCTGAGATATGTTCTCATCAAAAATTGATGAAGGGCTCTGATGGTCAACAAGCAGATTTGGGGCCATGACCTGAGATATGCTCTCACCAGAAATTGATGTAGGGCTCTGATGGTCGGTAAGCAGATTTGGGGCCATGAACTGAGATATGCTCTCATCAGAAATTGATGTAGGGCTCTGATGGTCAACAAGCAGATTTGGGGCCATGACCTGAGATATGCTCTGACCAGAAACTGATGTAGGGCTCTGATTATCGGCAAGCAGATTTGGGTCCATGACCTGAGATATGCTCTGACCAGAAACTGATGTAGGGCTCTGATTATCGGCAAGCAGATTTGGGGCCATGACCTGAGATATGCTCTCACCAGAAACTGATGTAGGGCTCTGATAGTTGACAAGCAGATTTGGGGCCATGACCTGAGATATGCTCTCACCAGAAGTTGATGTAGGGCTCTGATGGTCGGTAAGCAGATTTGGGGCCATGAACTGAAGCCGTGGCTGTAAGTTCACATGAGGTTGGTCCAAGGAAACAACCCTCTCTCTGGGCATAGACGGAGTAAAGGGACTGCGGCTCCTAACATTTCTCTGAGCCTCGTCTACTGAAGATGTACTTGGAAGTTCTCGTTTCATGTTAGAGCTTCAGTTTTACCCTGTTAAAGTTTATAAAATTTATAGTATTGATGTTAAATTGATAATGGAAAAAAAATATTGTGCTTTATATTTAGTGTTAGATGATATTTCAAATGCATTCATTTCTTTGCACCTCTAATTTTTAAATCGTCAATAACAGATGTTTTAAAATTCAAATAACAAAATAAAACTATGAAAATAATTAATTCGTCAAATTCTTTTTGAAAAACCCTGAAAGTCAACACTTATTCGAAAATTGTGAATTCACTCTACTGGTAAGAAGGCAACTACAAAGAAAAATAGCTCAATTGGCACAGTGTACTTATTTCACTCAAGGAAACAGTTTAAGAGGTGCAAATCACACTTTGATTTGTGCTATGGAGAGAAAGGTGCAAACACATATTTGTGGAAGAGCAGAAAAATGAAATTGACATCTCAAGAGAAGTACTGACAGAACATAGCATCTGGTTCTCAATTGGAATAGGATGATGATACTTCGATGTATAGTTTGCAGTCTACTTTATAATCTTTCTTTTGGGTTTCTCGTTGATTCTTCGGTTTCAACTGGTGACCTCTTCTTTTTTACATTTTTTTTTTCCCTTTCCTTTTCTTTTGGGTATTGAGCATTCAATAAGCCCTTGTAGAAATGACTCCGAGAACAAAATATATACGGAGTGGTTTAATTAGTGCTCGATTTGAGAGAGTGAGAGAGAGAGAGGTACCTCGATTTGAAATCAAAGCTAAACCCGCGCTTGGGAGAATTGAACGTCAGATGAAATCGCTCAATTTCTCCCGGGAAACCCCACTTTTCCTTTTCTTGTGAGAGAAAGATACGGAGTGGTTTAATCAGTGCTATTACTCGGCGCATTTATAGAGACGAGAAGTCGGTTCCTCTAATTCTTTCCAAATTTAGCATATACAAATTTAGAATATCTAAATTTGTCGAAGTAACTGTTTTTAATTTGGGCAACATCTGATTTCCTTATTTGCTCTATAAAACACTTTGTTCTGTTTTAACTTTTTTTTCATTTTTTATTTTTATGCGCTAATATATATGCTGTTGTTACTTTTATTTTTACATAAACAGAAGCTATTTTCCATCTAAAAATATATTTGTTACTAATAATATGGATGAGAAATTATTATTTTCGTATTATAGTAGATAATGATTTACTATTTATATGTCAAGTTTACAAGTATAAATTTAATTCATTAATTAATTAGATTTAAATATTAGCAGCAATCAAATCCCATAAACTAATTTTTATATATTATATAGTAAAATGAAAAGATGTACAAATTTATTCCATAAACACATTTTTATATATATTATATAGTAAAATAAAAAAAATATGTACAAATTTAATTCATTAATTTAACAAGATTAATAATTTAATAGTTTAGACTTTTGGATCAGTCTTTTTATGAATATATAGTTTGAGCTCTTAAGCATTTTTGTGAGAAGAATTTAAAAGTACTTGAAAATCACATATATCTATATTTTTTATTTTGTTTCTTTTTAATAAAAAGAAACATTATACTCTAATATTACTATATTAGAAAAGAAAAATTCGGACAAAATTAGAAAAGAAAAATTCGGACAAAAAAAGGTAATAAGATGTTGAAATAGGCAAATAATCAATTTTTTGTTTTCAAGCATTACATGCTTCAAGTAAAGAAAAAAAAATGTTCTCAACGTGGCACTGTTTATCCCAACTTTTAAATAGTTATTAACTTTTCTTATTCTAACATATTTTAATTAGAAGTAAAAAAATAGGACGGTTTTCAAGAAAGACAAAACTGCTCTGAAAATAGACGCCATCTTAATCTAATCCGTTAATCTAAAATTAAAATAAAAAAAAAAATAGTTTATCATAGTCTATTTTTTTCGTTTTAGTTTTTTCTGCATCTGTCCTCTTTCCTTAATTAAAGTGAAATAATCTAGTTTTTATTCTAGTCGACGAGTGCTAAAAAAATGATGTTTATTGTTGTGTGCGCTATTTGCTAATTCTACTAAAATATAGCCTATTTATATTTGCATCCAACAAATAGTTTGCTGAAGCAACTAATTTAAATTTGTACAACATCATGATTTCCTTATTTGCTATATGGAAGACTTAATTAATTAATTTGTTCTGTTTTAACTCTGTGCATCAAGTTGTTGTTAGTTATTTTTATGCGCCAAAATATTTTCTATGTAAAAATAGATCAGTTAATAATAATAATAATACGGGTGAGAATTGAGAAGTTACTATGTTTAAATATGTCTACTTCAAAATAAATAAATAAAAAGAAAGAAAAATATGAATCAATAGCTTTATTGTTCAAACCGAAATTCTTTTAGTTAGCACCTCAGAAAAATAGAATTAAATGATTATCATCCAATCAGTCATATTTAAAATCATGCACCTATATATTCAGTCAGTGCACCAAATTGAAATGGTGCACAGACTAGGGATGCGCACCGAAGTTTTTTTTTTTCTTTTTCTTTCTGTTTTGCAATAAATATTTCATATACAATTCATTCATTTTTTGGAAGTATGCACGATAGGTTTTTTTTTCTTTTGTTCCGACTACAGAGGTGCATGTGTTCACACCGAATTGTATATCATCTATTTCACAGATATGATGTGCACCATTATCGGGGTTCACAATTCATTTGTATTGAATTTATTACAAAACAGGAAAAAAAATTGTCTGCATATCCAATAGGTGCACCGAATTGGTGCGCGTTCTCAGTCTATGGACCAACCTAATTTCGTGCACGGACTGGATCCACGTGAGTGATAGGTTTGAAATATAGCTTGAACGGTGTGGTAATCATTTAATTCTAATTTTCTGTGGTGCTAACTAAATTTTTTTTTGCTTGTTCAAACTAAGCTGCTCTGTGTCTACAAATGGGACACATATACAGCTAGCTTGCTCCTCCATCCACTTGCTAATGCAAGAGAAGTGGTACACATGGCCGCACTTCAGTTGTCCTTTTATCATCAGCACATCATATGTTCTTGTCAAAAGTTTAGATCTTTAATTAGATTTATGAGATATAGTGTCCGTCTTCACTCCACATTTTTGCCCATTCCAGACCATTTGAAATTGACCTTTTTTTATATGGAAATACACGGTTGAACCACTTAACTTGGATTCATTCTATAAACCAGACACAGTCAAAAGCTTGTCCATCAATTATGATTCTAGTCATACCAATTTTGATAACTATTGTGTCTAACAAACAGATACAGAGAGAATTAGAATTATGACACCATGCAGATGACGCATCGCTCTGCCTCATCTTGAACAGATTAATTTTTTCACAAATTTGAAGAGCGCGGATGTTTTGACCCCTGTATTGACTTTTGCAATCCTTTCTCCCAATACAAGCAGTTCCTATAATAAATAACCAATATTTTATTAATTCTTTTTTTGGATGATTTTTTTTTTTTTTTTTGGGGGGTGAGGGGAGCTTGAGGAATTCACATTCTCTAAGATATCTCAAACTTTGGGTGTTTTTAATGGAAAATCTCAACTGTTCAAATATGCTTAGCACGAATCTCAAAGCACAAATTATACTACCCGTACGCTATCCCTCGATAGGCACGCTGGGAAATTGTATCTTTTGTATCAACTAAAAAAAAAATCTTTTGAATTAATATATCTAGCCTGTTCGATCATTTTAAAATTCGTGTAAATTAGATCTATACTAATGTTAAAGGGCTCCTCAATTATAAATTGTGACCAAATTGGCTCCGTTCAAGAATACTCTTTTGAGTTAATGCAGGCGATGCGGACTCGCACGTCGGTCACACAAAAGTTGAGATTCTCAGAGAATATGCACTCGAGCTTGAGTGGGGGAAAGAAAAACCTCGTATCCCGTACAGTTGGTGTCCATATACATATCGGGGTGCCTGACAGCTGGCATAATATGAGGATTCTGATCATTTACCAATAAACAGAACTCTGATGCAGAGTCGGTACCTGGTACCGTCAAGTTGAAGCACATTGTCCTTCAGAACTGTCTAGCCAAGGTGTGCCAAAATAGATCGTTGAGCTTCTGATCTTCTAGCTACTGTTAGATCCATCTCAGCGGTCGCATCATAAGCCTTATCCAAATTGTCTATATACATACCACGTTTCATATCTTTGCATATGGTGATTTAAAAATCTGCAATAATGATTTATTCAATTTGATCAGAGCACAATAATAAAAAAATGTCTTAATATGGAGCACAACAATTTAGTTTGTCTCCAATATCTCATAGATTTTTTTTTTTTTTTATTTCATAGAATTATATATAACAATTTCAATATGCAGTAAACTATATGAGTTAATGTCCAAATGATTATTAAAATTATACATACATACATACATAAGATTTGATCGAAGTGAAAAATATCATGAATGCCACCGAAATAACATGACTAACAAACAAGATAAAATAATGAAACAAATTCATTCAAACAAGTCCAATAGTTATGGGCTCTTTAGCGTGCTCATGTGATAAGTCTGAAGAAACAGCCTATTCTAAAAAAATTCTACAAGAAAGCAAAAACACCCAAAGATTCAGATAAATCCTTTTCCTTTCGAGAATCAGAACAATTTGGTCCAATGTAATACTAGGTAATTTCATGATAAGCTAGCAGTCCAATGTCCCAATTCTTTCTCGGCTGCTATATCCCTTTTGCTAGAAGAGTCGATATGTAGTGCAAAACGGGTTGAAACTATATAAAGGATAAAATTTTTTTTGAAATCTTACAATTGAACTTTTTCACATGTTCTTAAGAACAACCCATTTGGCAATGCTCACTGCCAAAACACCTTACGCTGTTTTTACGAGATTTTTTTATATTAAATACTTACAGTACTATTCTTACATTTTGTCTGAACTATTTAATCAATTTTGTGTTAAATAAAAAGAAAATGAACTGCTAAGGCCTCCTCTGTCCTGTCAATGCTGCTGGTACCGGATCTCGTACCAGTAAGTAAATTCATCAGTGTTTGCCATGTCTTGTACCAGGAGCTAAATTCCCCACTGTATCCAGTCGCTGGTACCGCGTCTTGTACCAGTAGGTAAATTTCCCACTGTGTTTGCCATGTCTCGTACCAGTAACTTAATTCCCCACTGTATTTGTCTTTGTGGTCCACATTTGCAACATGCAAATTTCATTATTCTTCTTGTAAAGTACTGCAACGATGTTGTGTTCTTATCTGATCGACCAACTCCAACAATGTTTTATGTTAAAAGGAACAATTAATTAGAAATACACATTCCGATAAACTCGCTCGATCAAAGTGCGGTTAATTAAAGATTGAGCAAGATCATACAATTACAACCACTTGGTATAAAATGAAATCAGATCGAAGATTTCCTGAACTGAAACAAATATCAGATCACAGAACTAAGATTGTCTGAGATCCCATGACAGTGAACAAATTTCTCTACATGGAATGCTGAGGAGCTGGATTTGTCTCCCTCTTTTGAAATAGTTATAGATATGGACTTGATCCTTTTGTAAGTACATCATTGGATCAACCAATTTACTTGAAATAAAATCATACTAAATCCCTTAACAAATGTCCACAATATCATATTCATAACCAACAAATAACTTCTGTAGTGTAACAAGGTAAAGGCGTCCTTCAACGAAATGCTTAATGTTTGGCTGAATCAATACAATGATACAAGTGCGTACTCAAGGCTTGCCTTAACTATCTGCACTTCAAAACAAATCCCCAATATTGTTTAAATAAGAAAAATATGTCTACTTCAAATTTTTTTTACAAAAAATTCTTACAGCGAAAAAGAACAATATGTTTTCTTCAGGATAACAATAAAATGAAAGAAAAATATGCATCAACAGTTTTATTGTTCAAAGCGAGCAGCTCTCTGTCTACAAATGGCACATACAGCTTGCTCCTCCATCCACTTGCCAATGCAAGAGAAGTGGTACTCATGGCCACACTTCAGTTGTCCCTTTACATCAGCGTCAGCATATTGTTCCTGCCAAAAATTTTAATCTTTTATTAGATTTATGAGGTATACTTTCCGTCTTGTCTCCATATTTTTGCCCATTCCAGACCCATTTGGAATTGACTTCTTTTTCTATGGAAATACACGGTTGAACCACTTAAATTGGATTCATTCTATAAACAAAACACAGTCAAAAGCTTATGCATCAATTACAATTCTAGTTGTACCAATTTTGCTAACAATGGTGTCTGACATATTAATATAAAGAGACAAAGAGAATCATGATACCTGGCAAATAACGCATCGCTCTGCCTCGTCCTGCTCCACAGAAAAGATAACTTTTTTCAAAAATTTGGAAAGCTCGGTTGTTTTGATTCCTGTGTTGACTTTCCCAATCCTTTCTTCCAATTCAAGCAGTGCCTATATATATATATATATAAAAAACAATATTCAATAATTATTATTTTAAGTTGTTTATATTTTTTTTGAAAGCGGGATGCATGGAAAGACCTCATAGCTCCAGTTGTTGATGTCCATATCCATATCGCGGTGCCTGATAGCCTGTATAATCTGAGGGTTCTGAAATATACAGAAGAAAACCATGCTGAAAACCGTTATCCAAGGAACACAGTTTAATGCTAGTACTTTTCTATTTTTTGTATATAATTTTTTTTCCTTTCAAATGAAGGGTTGAATTAATTATCTCAAAAAGGAAGCAAATCAAGGAAAAAGGGGAAGCTGGAGTACTTGTTTAGGTAGTGTTGTGTACGGTTAACTTTTATGCTAATTTGAGTATAAGAGAATGTTAGATAAACTTTTATTCGGTCTTTAGTGCAAGAATAATTTCAAAGATCTCTGACATGTGCAAGCATCAATTGCCAGTGCTAAGTATTTTCCGATATATTGGAAGCCACAATATGAGCAATGAAACTTCAAAACGAAAGTTTGGACTACTTGTATAAAACCCGCACGGTACAAAAAGGGTAATGAATATATGATCATAATTCCAAACATGAATCATGTTCCAATCATTTTGCACTACGTACATCAGCCATCACAATCCCATTTCTACTAGAGAAAAACAATGTTATTGAAAGGAGTAATAGAAGTACCTGAGGCCCGTCTACTGGAGATGTACTTGGTAGAGAAACACTCCTATCTTCTGAAGCTGACATAAGCCCCCCACAATGTTCACAGATACGAGGGGATGTAGATCCAGCCAATGCCTGAAGGCCTTGTGAGGTATCTGAGGAGCTAGATATGCTCTCATCAGAAACTGATGTAGGGCTCTGGTGGTCGGCAAGAAGATCTGCGGCGAAGAACTGAGATAAGCTGGCCATGACCTGAGATATGTTCTCACCAGAAATTGATGTAGGGCTCTGATGGTCGGCAAGCAGATTTGGGGCCATGAACTGAGATATGCCCTCACCAGAAACTGATGTAGGGCTCTGATAGTCGGCAAGCAGATTTGGGGCCATGAACTGAGATATGCGTTCACCAGAAACTGCTGTAGGGCTCTGATGGTCGACAAGCAGATTTGGGACCAAGAACTGAGATATGCTGGCCATGACCTGAGATATGTTCTCATCAAAAATTGATGTAGGGCTCTGATGGTCAGCAAGTAGATTTGGGGCCATGACCTGAGATATGCTCTCATCGGAAGCTGATGTAGGGCTCGGATGGTCGGTAAGCAGATTTGGGGCCATGAACTGAGATATGCTCTCATCAGAAATTGATGTAGAGCTCTGATGGTCAACAAGCAGATTTGGGGCCATGACCCGAGATATGCTCTCACCAGAGACTGATGTAGGGCTCGGATGGTCGGTAAGCAGATTTGGGGCCATGAACTGAGATATGCTCTCATCAGAAACTGATGTAGGGCTCTGATTGTCGGCAAGCAGATTTGGGGCCATGACCTGAGATATGCTCTCACCAGAAACTGATGTAGGGCTCTGTTTATCGGCAAGCAGATTTGGGGCCATGACCTGAGATATGCTCTCACCAGAAACTGATGTAGGGCTCTGATAGTTGACAAGCAGATTTGGGGCCATGACCTGAGATATGCTCTCACCAGAAGTTGATGTAGGGCTCTGATGGTCGGTAAGCAGATTTGGGGCCATGAACTGAAGCCGTGGCTGTAAGTTCACATGAGGTTGGTCCAAGGAAACAACCCTCTCTCTGGGCATAGACGGTGTAAAGGGACTGCGGCTCCTAACATTTCTCTGATCCTCGTCTACTGAAGATGTACTTGGAAGTTCTCGTTTCATGTTAGATCTTCAGTTTTACCCTGTTAAAGTTTATAAAATTTATAGTATTGATGTTAAATTGATAATGGAAAAAAATATTGTGCTTTATATTTAGTGTTAGATGATATTTCAAATGCATTCATTTCTTTGCACCTCTAATTTTTAAATCGTCAATAACAGATGTTTTAAAATTAAAATAACAAAATAAAACTATGAAAATAATTAATTCGTCAAATTCTTTTTGAAAAACCCTGAAAGTCAACACTTATTCGAAAATTGTGAATTCACTCTACTGGTAAGAAGGCAACCACAAAGAAAAATAGCTCAATTGGCACAGTGCACTTATTTCACTCAAGGAAACAGTTTAAGAGGTGCAAATCACACTTTGATTTGTGCTACGGAGAGAAAGGTGCAAACACATATTTGTGGAAGAGCAGAAAAATGAAATTGACATCTCAAGAGAAGTACTGACAGAACATAGCATCTGGTTCTCAATTGGAATAGGATGATGATACTTCGATGTATAGTTTGCAGTCTACATTATAATCTTTCTTTTGGGTTTCTGGTTGATTCTTCGGTTTCAACTGGTGACCTCTTCTTTTTTACATTTTTTTTTCCCTTTCCTTTTCTTTTGGGTATTGAGCATTCAATAAGCCCTTGTAGAAATGACTCCGAGAACAAAATATATACGGAGTGGTTTAATTAGTGCTCGATTTGAGAGAGAGAGAGAGAGGTACCTCGATTTGAAATCAAAGCTAAACCCGCGCTTGGGAGAATTGAACGTCAGATGAAATCGCTCAATTTCTCCCGTGAAACCCCACTTTTCCTTTTCTTGTGAGAGAAAGATACGGAGTGGTTTAATCAGTGCTATTACTCGGCGCATTTATAGAGACGAGAAGTCGGTTCCTCTAATTCTTTCCAAATTTAGCATATCCAAATTTAGAATATCTAAATTTGTCGAAGTAACTATTTTAAATTTGGGCAACATCTGATTTCCTTATTTGCTCTATAGAAGGCTTTGTTCTGTTTTTAACTTTTTTTTCATTTTTTATTTTTATGCGCTAATATATATGCTGTTGTTACTTTTATTTTTACATAAACAGAAACTATTTTCCATCTAAAAATATATTAGTTACTAATAATATGGATGAGAAATTATTATTTTCGCATTATAGTAAATAATGATTTACTATTTATATGTCAAGTTTACATGTACAAATTTAATTCATTAATTAATTAGATTTATATATTAGCATCAATCAAATTCCATAAACTAATTTTTATATATTATTTAGTAAAATGGAAAGATGTACAAATTTATTCCATAAACTCATATTTAGATTAGCAGCAAGTAGACAGAGTAATGCTTATATAAATTAGCAGCTAATAAATTCCATAAACTCATTTATATATATTATATAGTAAAATAAAAAAATATGTACAAATTTAATTCATTAATTTAATAGTTTAGACTTTTGGAGCAGTCTTTTTATGAATATAAAGTTTGAGCTCTTAAGTATTTTTGTGAGAAGAATTTAAAAGTACTTGAAAAATCACATATATCTATATTTTTATTTATTTTGTTTCTTTTTAATAAAAAGAAACATTATACTCTATATTACTATATTAGAAAAGAAAAATTCGGACAAAAAAGGTAATAAGATGTTGAAATTGGCAAATAATCAATTTTTTGTTTTCAAGCATTACATGCTTCAAGTAATGAAAAAAATATGTTCTCAACATGGCACTATTTATCTCAACTTTTAAATAGTTATTAACTTTTCTTATTCTAACATATTTTAATTAGAAGTAAAAAAATAGGAAGGTTTTCAAGAAAGACAAAACTGCTATGAAAATAGAAGCCATCTTAATCTAATCCGTTAATCTAAAATTAAAATGAAAAAAAATAGTTTATCATAGTCTATTTTTTTCGTTTTCGTTTTTTCTGCATCTTTCCTCTTTCCTTAATTAAAGTGAAATAATCTAGTTTTTATTCTTTTTATTACTAGGCGACCAGTGCTAAAAAAATGATGTTTATTGTTGTGTGCGCTATTTGCTAATTCTACTCAAATATAACCTATTTATATTTGCATCCAACAAAATAGTTTGCTGAAGCAACTAATTTAAATTTGTACAACATCATGATTTCCTTATTTGCTATATGGAAGACTTAATTAATTAATTTGTTCTGTTTTAACTTTGTGCAAAGTTGTTGTCACTTATTTTTATGCGCCAAAATATTTTCTATGTAAAAATAGATCAGTTAATAATAATAATAATATGGGTGAGAATTGAGAAGTTACAATGTTTAAATATGTCTACTTCAAAATAAATAAAAAAAAGGAAAGAAAAAAATATGAATCAATAGCTTTATTGTTCAAACTGAAATTCTTTTAGTTACCACCTCAGAAAATTAGAATTAAATGATTATCATCCAATCAGTCATATTTAAAATTATGCCACCTATATATTCAGTCGGTGTACCAAATTGAAATGGTGCGTAGACTGGGGATGCCCACCAAAGTTTTTTTTTTTTTTTTCCTATTTTGCAATAAATATTTCATATACAATTCATTCATTTTTTGGAAGTATGCACGATAGGTTTTTTTTTCTTTTGTTCCGATTACCGAGGTGCATGTGTTCACACCGAATTGTATATCATCTATTTGACAGATATGATGTGCACCATTATTGAGGTTCACAATTCATTTGTACTGAATTTATTACAAAACATGGAAAAAAAATCGTCCGCATATCCAGTAGGTGCACCGAATTGGTGCGCGTTCCTAGTCTGCGCACCAATTTAATTTTGTGCGCCGACTGGATCCGCGTGAATGGTAGGTTTGAAATATAGCTTGAACAGTGGTAATTAGTTAATTCTAATTTTTCTGAGATGCTTACTAAATTTTTTTTTGCTTGTTCAAACTGAGCTGCTCTGTGTCTACAAATGGGACACATATACAGCTAGCTTGCTCCTCCATCCACTAGCTAATGCAAGAGAAGTGGTACACATGGCCGCACTTCAGTTGTCCTTTTATCATCAGCTCATCATATGTTCTTGTCAAAAGTTTAGATCTTTAATTAGATTTATGAGATATAGTGTCCGTCTTCACTCCACTTTTTTGCCCATTCCAGACCATTTGAAATTGACCTTTTTTTTTTATGGAAATACACGGTTGAACCACTTAACTTGGATTCATTCTATAAACCAGACAGTGAAAAGCTTATCCATCAATTATGATTCTAGGTATAAAATGAAATCAGATTGAAGATTTCCTGAACTGAAACAAATATCAGATCACAGAACTAAGATTGTCTGAGATCTCATGACAGTGAACATATTTCTCTACATGGAATGCTGAGGAGCTGGATTTGTCTCCCTCTTTTGAAATAGTTATTGACATGGACTTGATCCTTTTGTAAGTACATCATTGGATAAACCAATTTACTTGAAATCTGTAATTGCTACAAGCCCTAATGAATTGAGTTAAGCCAAAATATCTGTTGTGTTTGAAATTCATCTTGGAAATTCCGTTAACTGTGATTCATCTGATTAATTGTTGTCTAGCATTGGCATTCTGTTATTTATGATTATATATATCTGTTTGAATTGTTATTGTTTGGGTTTCATTGCTGAATATAGAGTTTGATTGCAAGTCCAATAGTCTGAAATGTGGCAAATTCGCACTGAGAATTTATTCTCACCCCCACCCTCCGGGTTATTTTTACAGGTACGGGTGCGATGGATTCCGGAGAGGCACGCGAGTAGTGGGCCTTATAGTTTACCATCTCATGACCCTAGTTATGTTTTGTTGTATAGTTTAGGGTAGACCTCATGGTTGGTATCCGGAGGAGATACTTTTGTTGTATTATATGCTGACCAGACTGTGTACTCTGATTTGTGTATATATAAACTTGGTTTATATTATTTTGATTTTGAATTGCTGGGTATAATTTGGATAAGCCTTGTAAGTATACACGGCGTTGTATGCTTACTGCGGGAGACTGTCGCATCCCGTGGCCGCGGGGTGTGACACCAAGCAGCAATCACTTATACAAAAGATCCCAAGTATCACTCAAAGACCAAACACATTGATACTAAGTATAACTTCGTTAGAGACATGGTGGCGAGAAAGCAAGATTGCATGCAGTACATATCGACACACAAAATGGTAGAAGATCCTTTTACAAAGGCAATACTTAGAGATGTGTTTATTGGCCATGTGAAATCTCTAGGGTTACGTAGATTGTAGTTATACATTTGATTGAACAGTATATTATGTATATTTGTATTTGTGGGATAAATGCAATGAATGATATTTTCTTATTCATTTATGTGATAATTGTTACAAATTATTTAATACCAATATATTTAGCATAACACATGAGATATAAAATGAAAGGTATGTCAGACAGTTGATTGGCCTTCTCACACAGGCAATCGCTTCTATGTCTTGGTAGGACATAGAAATGAAATTGATTTTAAGCTAGACATGATACAAAATGTGAGAGCAAGTGGTTAAAATATATATCGCCTTGACAGAGAATCAAGATGAGGTCATATGAATATATTATTATGACCGAAGGTGAAATACCCACTATTCACATTAACTGTCTTATGCTAAGTGGGAGTGCTGTTATTGAATTTATATGATAAGTAGAGTTGTGGACTCAAGTTAGATATTATGTATATCTGAACTATCACTTGTACGATATTGGATTTTATTTTAGACATACGCTCCATAAAAAATAGAGAATAATACCGTAACATATGTTTCATACCATATGTGCAATTGACCGACAGGGTAACAGAAGATATGATATCTTCTTCTTTGTTGTGTGAGACCCGCGAGATCAAAAGGATCTCATAGTACTCTTCGATTTTTTACTAAATACTTGAAGTTTCTTTTCAATTAGTTATTTTGGAATGTTACCAATGATCATGTATGATGCGATCTAATTGAACATATCTGAATAGCAATTGATTTGGAATGAAGAGATTCTAGATAAAAGAAAAAGATCATTTGAGTGTTACATTAGGTTATATTCACTGGTGCACCAATTATATTTATGTAACATAATTGTGAATATATAAGTATAGTTGTATCAATAAAAACAAAAAAGAGATCATGTAATACTTAAAAATGTAACTTGATGATCTAGGGTACTGCATATTTACTCTACTTAGATGTTGTTATACATACCTAACAGTTGGATAACAACATATGCTCTAAAATTAAAATATGCTGGTCACGACCTATTTCTTAGTTTATAGCGGGTATCCCATTTTGTGCGAGTGGGAGATGTTGGATTTATTAATTGGTACACCCGTTATGGAAAACCCGAATCCAAAACCTGACCCGTTATGAAAAGGTGCTGACCCGTTATGAAAAGGTTCTGATCTATTATGAAGATGTGCATTGATTTTTATATAAACTCAATCCCTCTCTTTCTCAGTTACTTAAACAGAAATAACAGAACCACTATTTTCGTAATACAAGAAAAACACCAAGAAGCACTCTGTTAATACTTGAAGGTCTTAGGTCGTGGAAAACGCAGAGCTTCCGGTTTCGGCTTGTGATTCATTGCAGAACCAGTGATACGTTTACGCTCGCAAGATCCGCTTCTCTATGAAGATTAACGGAGTAATTTGTAAGTAACCAGTGATACTGCTATGCTCGTAAGATCCGCTTCTCTACGAAGATTAACAGAGTAATTTGTAAGTTCTATCCGTTAATTAACAATATTGATTGAAAAGTTAGCTCATATGCTGGCGACATAATTTATTTATTGGCTACCTAGCTCAACCCGGAATGGCCATCCATACATTTCGATTTGATTTCTAAAATCTAAAAATATTTTCATGACACTTGTACGTACAACAATTACACATGTACGTTGATATGATAATTGTAATTTCAATTACATAAATATAAAATAATTGTTGTTTAAAGATATTACATCATATTGTAATTACAATTATAATTAAGAATATAAAACTTAAAATTGCAGAATTATTAAACAATACTCTTCATGCGAGTAGTTTCGGCTTCATACAACGCACAAACAATATGTTGTTTTGATTATATAGTTCATGCATAGGCTCAGCTCAGGACCCAGAATCCAAGGGGGACCAAAAAATAGTTTGTATATATTAAAAAAAAAAATTAATATGTATATATTAAAAGAGGAGGATCCATTTACATTATTTTTTGATGATACCGAATTATATCCTACATTTTCAAAGTTTTTAAAGTCTAAACAGTAAATCTAAATCGTTCAACATAATAAATATATTAAAATGTGTTCAAAACCTTTATAATCGGATCTGGCCATGCGCTACGCTGCGTGAAGTCAAAATTGGTATGTTAATATATATATCCAAAAATCACCCGGCCTGGAACGGATTCGTAGAGGATTACCCTCTGATGTTAAATCTCATATAGTTTGAAATTCAGGTTAGCTGAGGGGACAGTATTATTGAGCTTTAAGATTTGTACCAAGTTAAAAACAACGGTCCAGATCTACTAATTGTAAAATATTCTGAGAGAATGTGAATTCGCCTGGAACTTCTGCTATGAAACTGACACAAATTTCGTCGTGTACTGACTGCTGAGCGGCTGATACCAGAGTATGGACTATGGAGCTGATTGGAGCCTCCGTATCTATAGTCCAAAGTCAAATTAATTACGTCCCTTCTGGGAAAGATGCTGAAATTGTTATCATAGGAAATAAAAAATGGAAGAAAAAAAAAATTGTTGCATTCTAAAATTGCCCATTTCGGCTGGTATGTTCCTTTCAGGCTTTCACAACGGCTGGGTTTCCTTTTTCTCGAAAAAAAAAAAAAAAAAATGGTTGGGTTTCCCTCCAGTAATATAGATTTGATTAGACCTCTTTAATTATATTTTGAATCGGAGGATGTCGATGTAAAGTTGATGTTTGACATAGGTATGCTTCAAGGTTGATCTCAATCATCCAGTCTGAAATAGACGGTTCAGATATGTCTAAAAAGTTTCAATGATATTAGTACCATTAGAGAGACCAAGTACCATTAAGAGCCCGATTTCAGTCCGTTATCATGGGAAATATAATATTCATAATCATTCTATTGGACTTCTGCACTAATATTCATAATCATTATATTGGACTTCTGCACTAATATTCATAATCATTCTATTGGACTTCTGTACTAACTGTCAGATTTGTCATGTATATCATCTCTCAAACATATATTTATACAATCTACTGCTACACTGGTCCTACCGAATTTAATTAACAGTCACGGAATCTTCTTTGAAAATTTGGTGGGGACCATCTGTCAAAATGAGATGACAGATTTTCGCACAAAATCAATGACAGATCAGGATTTGGATTGGAACACCTGGAAATGGGTATGATCCTAACTAAAGCACACAGTCAAGTCCTCTTACCTCCATTATAAAAGCACATTATATCTTCAATTATTACACATATATGTTCATCTCTCTCTCTCTTTCTCTCTCACACACACGCACACATACTTTTTAGCTATCAATGTCAAATTCATATTTCTTTCTACTCCTCGTTCAATTCTTTTCTCTCTTACACAACTCCTATGCAAAACCACAATCCAGTCTAAGCAAACATTTTTCTCAGCGAGTAGAACACCATGACCAACCCTTTCTTGTCTCACAAGATCAAACCTTTTCTTGTGGTTTCTACTCCGCCGGTACAAACGCCTTCGTCTTCTCCATTTGGTTCACCAATTCAATCAACAAAACCATAGTGTGGACTGCAAACCGAGACTCGCCAGTTAATGGGCACGGGTCTGAAATGTCATTTCAACATGGTAATTTGGTTTTAAAAGATGTTAACGGATCGACTGTGTGGTCGACCTCGCTGACCTCTTCAGGTGAATCAATCATCTCCCTCCTTAACACCGGCAATCTTGTAATAAATAGCCGTGGTATAACCATATGGCAAACTTTTGATTCCCCTACAGATACGCTCCTACCAAACCAACCTTTGTCAAAAGGAACTAAGGTCATCTCGGCTTTGGAGAGAGGTGGAATCAGTTCAGGTTATTATTGGTTCTTATTTGATAATGATAATGTGCTGAAACTTATATATGATGGGCCAGAGATCTCTAGTATATATTGGCCGAATCCTGCCACTAGCGTGTTTGCCAGTGGACGTACCTACTATAACAGCACAAGATTAGCAGTCCTAAATGAAACAGGTAGCCTAATTTCTAGTGATGGCTTATCTGTATTTGCTAGTGATTTCGGCCCTGGTATTAAACGGAGATTAACTGTTGATTATGATGGCAACCTAAGAATTTATAGTTTGAACACATCAGACGGAACATGGGAGGTTACTTGGGAGGCTATGCAGCAGCCATGTAATGTGCACGGGTTATGTGGCCAAAATGCAATATGTGAGTATTCACCGGGCCTAATGTGTTCTTGCCTACCTGGTCACGAGATGAATGACCCAAGCAATTGGAATAGAGGTTGTCGACCTACATATAGTTTTACTTGCAATCAAACAGAATCTCGGTTTGTAGAGGTCCCAAAAGTCGACTTCTATGGGTTTGATCTATGGTATACCACTGACATTTCATTTCATGATTGCAAGCTTCTCTGCTTGCGAAATTGCACTTGCACGGGTTTTAGCTACCGGTTAGATGGTGAGGGAGTTTGTTTCCCAAAAGGTACACTTTTTAACGGAAACAAGGTATCGAGTTTCCCCGGTAATTTTTATCTTAGACTCCCAACTGATTCCAATAACTCAATTTTAGACACTCGTTCAGGTCTAAATTGTACCAACAGTAGTTCTGAGATCGTCATAGGGTCATCAAGCACGTTTGATACAAGTCGAAACCACCCACAATGGACATATGTATTTGTTTTCGCTGCAGTTTTGGGTGCACTAGAGATAATTTTAATTGTGATTGGATGGTGGTACCTCTTCAAGGACACCGACGTACCAAAATCAGTTGAAGAAGGGTATAAGATGATATCAAGCCAATTTAGGCGGTTTACATATAGAGAATTGAAGGAGGTGACAGGTAAATTCAAGGAAGAAATCGGAAGAGGTTTTTCTGGGGTTGTCTATAGGGGGGTTTTGGATGACAAGAGAGTAGTGGCTGTGAAAAAACTAACTGATGTCACACAAGGCGAAGAGGAATTTTGGGCAGAGGTGAGTGTGATTGGTAAAATTAACCACATGAATTTGGTTCGAATGTTTGGCTTTTGCTCTGAAAGCCAACAGTATCTCTTGGTATATGAATACATAAAAAACCGATCGCTTGACAAGCATCTTTTCGAGAGCAATATGACCCTCCAGTGGAGAGAGAGGTTCAAAATTGCATTAGGCACTGCCAAGGGGCTCGCATATCTCCACCACGAGTGCTTAGAATGGATCATACATTGTGATGTGAAGCCCGAGAACATTCTCGTAACAAGCGATTTTGAGCCGAAGATTGCAGATTTCGGGCTAGCTAAGCTGTCAAAGCGAGATGGGCAGGATTTCAACTTCTCTCACATGAGAGGTACAATCGGTTATATGGCCCCTGAATGGGCACTGAGTCTACCGATAACATCGAAAGTTGATGTGTATAGTTATGGGGTTGTGCTATTAGAAATAGTAACCGGTAGTCGAGTATCAGGTGGGATTTTAAATGATGGACAGGAGATGGGTTTAAGGAATTTTGCTGATGCTGTGAAACAAGTTTTGGCATGTGGGCACGAATCAGCGATAACAGGTCTACTAGATGTCAGATTGCAAGGACAGTTTGACCTTGAACAAGCAGCCACAATGCTACGTGTTGCCATGACTTGTCTCGAGGAAGAACGAAATCAGAGACCAACTATGGATGAAGTAGTTAAGCATCTCTCTGTTTTTGCGGAGAGAGATGAACTTTCACTTAGCTCGTGGTAAAAATTTGCAGAGTTTGTAAAGGTGTCCTTTTGTGTTTACAACTTGGCTGTTTTTATGATTAAATTATCATGTAAAATTTTAAGGAGTTGGATAATAAGAAAAGATGTACTTTGTTATGCTCTATTATGGTTTCGCTTTTTGGTCATATGATTAATGTTTTTTCTTAAGTTTTGAACTACTTCTCTATCTTCTTATTTCAAATATCTTCCGACACCTTAAAAAAAAACTTCTTCAAAATATCTTCCGGCACCACTGCACCAGTGCGATTCCTCAGCATGTTAAGAACATGCAGAGCGACTTGTGGTTCTTATAAGAACCACAATAAATTATATTTTATATAAGGCAATTAATCGGAGACCAAAATAATTTACAGGGGGAATTTCACGTATACCCCTCAAAAACTTCAAAATTACGTATTTCCCCCTCTAAAGTTTACGTATTTCCTCCTCTAAACTTCAAAAACTCACAAATTTACTCATTTTATTGTATTTTATATTAAAACTCATTCTAAAATCTTAAAATACTCATTTTACCCTTTATTAAAAGCATATAAAGCCCATCAAACTCAAATTTAAATCTAAAGGGTTCCTCTACCGTTTGATTCATGTGTATCGCATTAAGATCTATGCATAGTGCTTCAATTTTGTATTGATCTAGCATGCACGTATCTTAAAGCAATATTGATTGGTGTGCAACGCATTAAGATCTGTGCACGTCACATCAATATACGTGCGTGTTCGCATCAAGATTCGTGCTAATCTTGCACACGCATATTTAAAAGCAGTTTGGACGGTAGAAAAATTGTTCAGATTCAACTTTGAGTTTGATAGGCTTTATATGCTTTTAATAAAAGGGTAAAATGGGTATTTTATAAATTTAGAATGAGTTTTAATATAAAAGACAATAAAATTTGTGAGTATTTGAAGTTTAGAGGGGGGAATATGTAATTTTAAACTTTAGAGGGGGAAATATGTAATTTTGAAGTTTTTGAGGGGTATACATGAAATTCCCCCTAATTTGTATATGGAATTAATAGGAATCCAAACAAATTGAGTTGAAGAAACTAAGAAGAACCACACTTTGATTGGTCACGGGCTCACGGCATTAACAGGGATGCAGAGAGCGACTTCAAATTTGGAGGCGCGCTTGTTTTTGTTTTATTTAGAAAATAAAAACCTATTAAGGAATAATAGCTCAATAAATCCAGCATTTTTTATTATTATTTTTGTCTTTTTACAATCCAACTTCTAATAGCAGCCTACTGTCCCTGTCCCTTAATTGCCATAAGTGACGTGCTAGCTACCGTTACTTTGAGGGCAGCTAATTGTGTCTACTTATATGCATGATGCATTGTATAATCAAAATAACTAATTAAGAATGCATTTTTGTTAACCACAAATAATTAAATATTTGTAATTCAATTATATAATATGAATATTGATTTGTCAGTAATAAATATATACTTGTTAACTATAAATA
Source organism: Carex rostrata (assembly GCF_964058835.1). Classification (NCBI taxonomy): domain Eukaryota; kingdom Viridiplantae; phylum Streptophyta; class Magnoliopsida; order Poales; family Cyperaceae; genus Carex; species Carex rostrata. Next base: position 7,890,146 of record NC_135926.1, read on the forward strand.
CCAAATAATTATATGTTTGTAGACACATAAGATTCTTTATCAGAGCGCTACTCCACAAAACAAAAACAAAAAAAAGGGGATGGATTCTTTAACAACTTATTAATTAGTCTAAACAATAAACTAATTATTAACAATTAATTAGATATTAAAATAACTGGATGATCAAAAGGGTGAACACTAAACTTTTTTCTTTTTTAATCGTAGTAGTAACAATGGGTTTTAAAAGGACAGTTGTTCCTTTACATTTAGCCATTAGCCTATTGTTATGTAGTTATCATGCGATCTAGTATTCAAGTTAATCAAATGAAGATGCATATGCTTTAGAATTAGTATTGTTAAACTTCCTGGCCTGGAAATATGAAATGTAATATTCAAGTTGAAAATATAATACGCAATATACAATGTGTTGTTCAAATTAATAGTCAACTTCGACAGCAGAAGTTTTCAATATTTTATAATTTTATTGTATTTTTTTCTGAGAAAACTTAAATTTTAATTAGGTTTGAAATTTGCAATTTCTTGTTATAATTTGTTCCCTAGCTTTGTAATCTTCTAGTTGATTTAATGAAATCACCCTAGAGATTTGAATAGTATCATTTTTTTTGTCATTAATGCACTGATAACAATCTAGGCCGCATTCATGATTCATAAATAGGCCCGAATTGAAGAATAGCAAACAATGATTGCGGCAATAAACTAAATTGACGATTATTTTGTCAGTCACTTTTGACACGGAGCATTTTCAAAATAGAGGCATTGCCCCCATGCTTAATCAAACATGAAGTATAATACTATAGAGAGTCATGTAACATCTTCGAGCATTAATACAGGGATGTCAGCACAAATCAATAATGAAAAAAAAAAGTTCTAATAAAAGTATAAAACCTATGAAAAATCAGATCAAAGAAAACTTACTACATGTAATACAGGACACACGCAAAGCCTCTTCAAGCTGCAGTGAAGTGCCTCTGTGCCATCCACATCTGAGCAGAGATGAATTGGTATCAAAACACCATCTCTGAACAAAAACCTTAAGGTAATTTCTTCACCTCCTTCGTCATTTGGCATATGGCATTCGCAATCTCTTGGTGCGAACTCAGCTGTTCTAGAGAATTTTTCATCACAAGGGCACGAGTGCGAGTTAGCTGCCTCCTGCTGACTTGTGCTTTGAGATGCATGCCATTTAGACATTGCCGAAACAAGACTTAAACCATATGAGGTGAGTATGCCGTGCATGTCTTCTATTGTTGAGCAATTGACATGCGATATCCAGAACTTCGAGACTGCCTCGTGAACTGCAGCATGGACCCCATGGTAGCACTTGTAGCAGCACATGTAGATGCAGGAATCCTTCTTTCCAGAGACAAATATAGGCTGAACGAACTCTGTACTGGTAGATTGGCCCTGGTTTTCAATTGGTGTAGGTTCCGTATCTGGACTTTCATCGGTTAGATTTGGTGAGTCCTTGGATATGGCCTCTGGAACCATCTCTTGTTCTTGGGTTTTGGTCAGCCTTGTGAGTTCTGCTACTACATTTTCATGACTTAAATTTTGTGATTCCTCCAAGATGGCGTCTGCAAGGGTGTGTAGGTCTTGACTTTTGCCAGATACCAGCTCATTTATAGGAGGGTCCAATAATTGTTCCTCAATAGGAGGACCCATTGCCAGTTCATCAACAGGGCCTGATACCAGCTTGTCAATTGGAGGATCCACTTCCATCCCATTTTCAGTAGCAGCTGGAATTTCTGATTGGTCAGCTGCCTCCTCAGTGAGTATGGTAACTGCATCTCCTAGCAAAGGTTTGTCTTGTGCCTCAACTCGGACCTGGTTGGGAGCACTTTGTTGAAAGAGAGAGGGGTTACATTGAGATGCACAATTATCATTGCATGGCTTTTCATCAATTGTTTTGGTGCTTGATGAAGGGATCTTGATGTCACCGTATGATCTGAAAAAATATTAGTCGCAAAAGGGTAATAAATTACTGCTTGATTCAACAGGAGCATACATGATATTCATTTTTTACAAGGCTATAGGAAATGTTTTTTCTAATAACCAATATTTATTTATTTTCTACTTTCAAGAATGCAGGCATGACCACTGGAGATTTACCATATTGCTATTAGCCAAAGTTGAGTAGCAGTCAGGGCTTCATTGGGATTAAAATATGAAAAGCTGGCCCAATAATACAACGGCTAATATTGGGGGCTAATTTACTAGGCACAGGACAAAGATTTAAACGAGAATATATATTTTCTATTACAAGATCAAAATAAAAGTACCTTCGAAAGGCATAAGCCCAGTTCAAGACCATGTCATCCAAATAAGCAGCCTGGGTGAGAATATGAAAATACCGATATGGATCCCTCTTCTCTGAAATCCTTGCCCGGATCTTCTGTACCAACAACTCCAATACCTTTCTCACATCACAACAGACCTCATAAACTGAGCTGTATTCACCCCTAAATGCCATCAGACCCACCGCAACCAAACCCCATGCAATACCGCTGTGATCCTTTTTACTCTCTTTAGCCATAATAGTAGCACTACTGGTACGGACCACACAAGAGTTAAAAGGCCAGCCCTTCCATGGCCCTTTGGTATTGGCTGAAGGTCCTTCTCTGAGTTTTGAGGTGACCCAACACAGCTCCGAGAACTGGGGGTACCTTAAAATTTGGTAACCAAATGACCAAATTGCACCTGTCCTGATATTATTCTTCACAGGCTTTTTAGGCATGCTGCTTGGATTATCTTCTGCTGGCGCTGAACTTTCCTTCTGAATTTTGGATTCCATTTCATTCTTGTTTGGAATTTGAAATTGTAATGGAGATTTAAGCTCAGCACCGTGGGCTGATTGGTGTACTAGTTGGATGTAGCGCAGTACTAAGTCATGAGATAGTCTGGAGACACATGAATTTATTACTTCGCTGTGGTTAAAAGTACCATCTAGATTAACTGAAAATCTTGGAATAGTGTGGACATCAATCTGGCCCGATGTACTAGCATTGAAGAATCGCATTATTCCAATAGGAAGATCATCAAGCTGGATCTCAGTAGTAGCCTATTGTCAAGAGATAAATAAATCCAGTTACAAAAGAACAAAGAAAGAAATTAGGTCTAAGGGTGTAAAATTTAACACTTTTACCAGGATAATTGTGGACATGGAAGTACATGCAGAATCAACTTGTTCAATGAAGGTATTCCAAATTTCTGAGACTCGAGCCAATTCACCTTCTTCAGAGCTGCTGTCGCCATCCCTGGAAACTACTTTTTGTGCTCTATCAATTGCCCACAAATCTATTCTCGGCATGTAAATAACGCATCTCCCCAAGTTCAGGCATCTCACTGGTCAAAAGGCAAAACAGATGAATATATATATAATGAGAAATAAGTATGCTCTTGTTGCAAACAAAAAACTGAAAAATAATTAGATGGAGAGGGCAGAGAGCTCACTTAAGATCTGTGTTAACCCAGAAATAACATCTCCATTTCCTTCCTGAGACATTGTAGCAAGATTGACCTTATGGATATCAATCTGCCCCAAAAATGCATGCAGAAGACAAGACACAAGCCTCTGTTGTCCAGATAGATGAGGCCCGCCAATGAGAACTCGAAAACCAGTCAAGTTACTATACATGAAACCACTTTTCAAGTCATTAGCAGATCTCTGTGATCTGGACGTATCAAATTTGTCAGAATTCACATCACCATATGGGGTCCCCAAGTCAAGCCCCATTTGACAGGTTATAATCCCATATTTTGTCAGGACCTTTACTAATTCATCTGCGACATCTTGCTTCTCAATAAAAGAATTAATACAACTCAGCCACAGGGGAGTAGGAATCTTATTCTTCTCCATATCAGAAAAAATGAACCCTTTAACTATGGTTGATACCTTCAAAAGAGAACTCGGCAACCACACCCTTTCATCCAATGATAACCAGACCAGAAGCCGGCAAAGAGGTTTTAACAAACATGGCACAAGATGTGAATCAAGAGGCGATGCAACAACCTCACTAGCCGCCATACCAGCCTCCCTTTGTGAGCAGGGAGGTGGCGCAGATGCCAGTGCCACCAGCCAGTCACTCTCATCCACAGAAATTTGCGGCAGGGGAGGGGGGCCACTGCTCCGACTAAAATGTCCCTTTTCGGCCAAAGAAAGAATTTCACTCAATGGGCACTGCCTTTTAAGCGCATTTATGACTGCCTGGGTGCACACTGACCTCAAGTCTGCACCAGCATATCCGACTGTTTGATTTGCAACAAATGATAGAAGAGACCCTGACACGGGACTAGGCCAATTTTTCGTATGAAGTGACAAAATGGCAGATCTATCCTCACAAGTGGGCAAGGGGAAGTATATCTCACGGTCAAATCGACCAGGACGTCTGAGTGCTGGGTCAACTGCATCAGGGCGGTTAGTGGCCCCAATAACCACAACCGACCCGCGTGACTTCAATCCATCCATTAGTGACAGGAGAGTCGCTACAACAGAATTATGTGTCTGGTCCTGCCGCCTTGACCTGCAAGGCGCAAGACCGTCAATCTCATCAAAGAAAATTATGGACGGCTGGGATTTCTCTGCCACCTGGAAGAGCAGCCTGAGCTGCCGCTCGGCATCACCCACATACTTTCCAAGACAGTCAGCCCCTTTTCGTGCAAAGTAAGCAATTTTTCGATCACCCCGAGAACATGCACCAATAAGTGCACGCACGACCAGGGTTTTTCCTGTGCCAGGATGGCCATGCAAAAGAACTCCTCTAGGAGGAGTGAGTGACAAGGAATTGAACACCTCAGGATACAAGAGAGGCAGTATCACAACCTCCTTCATGCACCGAATCACATCTTGCAGACCAGCAACTGACTCCCAGCCATCGGAAAATTGTGTACTTTCACAGGAGCCTCCAATAAATGTAGGGGCAATGCGTAAGAGATCACGATGGAGGCGTTTGCTTTCTCTCTTGAGAAATTCTTCGTCCTCCCCACAGTTCTCAATCCATTTCTCCTCAGCCTCAAGGTCCTTTATGCGGGCCTCATCTGAGTGTTTTTTCAACTCAGCCTGGATTTTTTTCAGTTTTAGTTTCCTAAGGAGGAGAGCAAGTCTGTTGCCTTGCGGCTGGAAGAGGTGGCGGTGGTCATTGCATGCTATCAGAAACTTCCGGTGGTCAAATATGCACCCATCAGCACGACTACAAGGCTGCACACCATATAGTTCAAATGAAAAAGGAGATTTAATAAAAAAATAAAAAGATATGATGCAAAAACACACAGTATGTGGCTGCTCATCATGAGCCACCAGTCAAGGGATCAAGAAGAAAGCCACAGGAGATGATGCAGTTTACAGCCAATAGGTCGGTATAAAGAACACCAGTGTGATAATAGATGGTTCCAATTGAACAGCAGACATGGAAAATGAAGAGAGGCATTTTATTAATTTTGTGATAAACTGAACAGCTAGTAAACTGGACATGGAGAGAGAAAGAAGGGAGACAAATGAATGGAGATGCAGACAGCTTGAGGCTAAGCCCACTGAAAATTACACGGATTAGTTAATAGAAGGCGTGGTAGCACCAGGTCTGCCCCAATGGCTGTTATTGATTCTTGTTATAAAGCTTGAGGACCAATTTGGTACTTTCAATAAAATTCAAGCCCAAACCTGAGTTTCCCTTTTCTTAATTTTTTGTGTAGACTTTAATTCAGGGCTTGTCGGATATGTGGCATGTAGTGCATATGTGATCCTTGACAGAAATTCTCAAAATTACATGTTTGGGCACCGATTATCAGGGCCTGTCAATAATAATTTGATAACGCTATAATGGTCAAGTATGTTATGCATGTTGGGCTGAAAATGAAGGAATTGGTAGAAATGTGTACCAAATGATAGGTTTTTAGACAGCGATCAACGCGGCAACCAATAGTAGCACCAGGTCTACCACAACGGTTACATTTCAAAGCTCTTCCTCTGTACAGTGCAGCTCTGACACTCTTTAAGTAACCAGGTCCAGCAAAGTATACCTGAATATATCCCCACAAATTCCCTATTAGGTTAAGAGGTATTAAAAACTAGATAAGATGAAAGCTAGTCTATACCACTATATACATAGTATTTTACATATAACTTGCTGATGCATCTATAATTTATAATAGAAATTGCAAAAAAAAACGGCCAAGTTACTGGAGGGATTTTAAGAGTTCCTACCATGAGTTTATGAAAGGGATTAATAATATAGTAACAAATTTAAAATTACATACGCTTTTTGGATAACCACTTACAAAACTTACATGTAATTTATCATTTATCCTCACTTCAAAATATAAAAGAATAAACCCTGAAAATTCTGCACTTTAATAACACCCACACACACACACACTACTTTTACCTTAGCTTTAACTTTTGGGACAGGTTATATTTACAACAAACTTATTTGACAACCATGACAATGGACACGTGGCTTAGCAAAATTAAGAAATAAAAAATGTACATATGTAGCTACAATTTAGATATACCGTGTTTCAAATTTGGTGTAATTGAACACCAATAGGTTGTCTATCACTTCAAAATTATAACAGTTTAATTGTGTCGGCATCTAATTGCTGACAAAACAATTCTTAAATTGCACCAAATTTAATGTATAGTTCATCTAAGTGATAATAAACACATCTATTATTAAGCAAATTTTAACGTCAGTTGTTGCGGTTGTCCAATAAAATTGGTTGTCAGTACATCGCATCCCTTTCATCTTTTATCTATTATATTTCAATAGAGCCCATAATTTTATGCCCAGTCTATGTCATTTGTATCTCAGAAAACAAACATATACAATAGTCAAAATATGCAACAAGATTCTCAAACCTCTGGGCTCCATACGGCGCAATTCTGATGGACCCAGATCCAAGTGATGCCAAACTGGTCGCGGATTGGACCCAATAACCTGCCCAGCCAGCCCGGTTTATCCCCAAAACCATCCCACACATCATAATTTGTCTCCTCTGAACCAGACAACCCTTCATATGCCTCTTTATCACTCTCATGTGGAGCATTTAGATCCCGTACCAATATTTTTGGCGGCCTACCATCAGTACCACCTCCACATAACCCACATCTCCTCCCCTCATTAATCTCTGATTGACGCATTAGGTCTTTGTTTACCTTGGGGACATTTTCATTTTCACATATTATTTTTTCATCTGATTTTTCACCAGAAACAGTTGCTTCCATCTGTTGTGCAGGAATTGGATCCTGTTCTTCTATCAGGTCATCAATTTGGTCATTTAAATCCGGATTCTCACTTTGGGTTGTATCTTTTACCTCTAAAGCATCCTCCTGGGAATTATCTTCATTCACCTCCTTTTGTGTAAAATTGAGCTCCGATAAAGACTTCTCATTCTTGCTAGAATCCTCTTCTTCACCCGATAAAGATATCTCAACCCGATCCGCAGCTGGAGATATCTGTCTTGAACCATTAATTGTACTTCTCCTATTTAAACGAAACTTGGACTTCCTCTTCTTCCTACCCATTAAGTTCGTCTTTCCCTTAGGCCCTCCTCTCGGTCTCAGAATCATCCCTTCACTATCACGACAAGTTGAATCAAAAGAAATTGCTTTTCGAACTTTAACCTCCTTATTTCTTCCATTACTACTTCCGATGGAATTGGGAGTGATTGGAAAAGAATCGTCGATCCTGGGCCTCTTTTTGCGGGAAGAAGGAACTGGAGAGGAATCGAGCACGACCGGAGCGCGGCGCTCACGAGAGCTACGCCGGACAGCTTCGGAAGAAGGAGAAGGAGAAGGAGGGAAAGAGGGGCTATCTATAATGGCGTCGAGCCGCTTTTGCTTTTTCTTTGCACGCACCATTAGAGATAGAGAGAGAGAGAGAGAGAGATGCAGCCGTGCAGACAAGGTGCTCGATGGAATGCCCGAGAGAGCGTTCGAAAAGGTTTTATCGTCTGGTGATACTCGGATCCGAGAGGAAGGGGAAGAATGGTAAAGGCGCAATGGTCTAATTTAGATTGGCGCCGTGACATATCAGGATCTTTCACTGACAGGTGGGGTTCTGACCCCATGGGACCAAGGAAACAGTGATACTCACTTGATAATTTACGGGCGGGTTGGTTATTAAAAATTTGAAGGCGTGAGAATTTGTATTTTGGAGGCCAGAAAGAAAATACTACTAGAGGAAAATGAAGAGAACGTTGCCATATGGAAAAGTAGCACGGTGTTGAAGTTGAACATGGGGTTTAGTACCTCATTTTAAAGGGGTTTTATTTCTTTTCATTTTTGAGATCAGGCGCGAATATAGGGTGTCAATGCCACCCTTTTAATCGTTTATCTGACCCATATCTTATTTGAAAATATGAATAAAGATAATATTCTTTTTTGTTAATTTTTTAGATACACAGATAAAAGTAATAATTTTTTTTGTTATCTTATCTGTTTTGGTATAAGATAATTTTTAAAAATAAATTTTTTTTTATATATATATATGAGTTGGCCACGGTGCTACGCGTAGCATAGAGAACCACCGTGTAACGGCTCAGTATTTGAGTTTTCAAAATTCTAATGGTCAATCTGAACCGTTCAACATGATCTCCATATGAATATGTACTTGCAAACCAAATTTTACATTTTTCAGAATTTTTTTACTATTTTTTAGATAGGTAAAAAAATCACTTGATCTAAATGATATAGTACATATCTAAATAAATTTAGAGTTCTATATGTAAAAAAAAACATCAAAATGATGTATGGAATCAAAATAAGGCCAATTATTTGATCGAATGATTAATATTTAATCTGAAATTTCATATTTTAATCACATCCATTAGCGAATTAGGACATCTACGTACATAATATAAGAATGGAGATAAAGATGTCTCCTACCGAAATTCTTGTAGAATATTTTTTTTTTCAATTATGATCTTATCAGCATCTTTTTGGAAATTCAAAATTTACTATCTACGCCAGTGTTGTAAAAAATGTCCATTTAGACTGATTAATCGACCGACTATTAGTGGGATCAAACTGTCACGAATTTTCTCAACTAATCAATTGATTATTTTCGATTATAACCAATTATATATAATTATTTTCAATTAATCACTTGACAATCTCCTATCTATCCGACAACCGCATACTGCGTAGTACTCGAGTTCAAGGCAAATTCAATATACATAGAAGTTTAGAGCCCATTTTTTAACGAGTATGGCTAATACAACATCAGTGTCATTTCAGTCTATATAACACCAACTCCAAAACCTATCAAATCGAGTTTAAATGGTGAATCCAAATCGTTCAAACCAATTAACTTTATGAGTGATGCATTTACATGCAAATTTTTTATATTTTTGAGTTATTTTAGTATCAAATCAAGCGGCAAAAAAATTGAAAAATGAATGTATTAAAATTAACTTAAAAACTCACACATTTAGCCGCTTGACTTGATACCAAATAAACTCAAAAACTTATAAATTTTACATGTAAACGCACAACTAATGAAGTAGATCAGTTTGAACGGTTTGAATTCACCATTTGAACTCAATTTAATAGGTTTTGGAGTTGGTGTTATATAGACTGAAATAACACTGATGTTATATTAGCCATACTTTTTTTTAACAAATAGGGACAATAATAATAAGTGAAAATTAGTTTTATGCCATTCCAAAATCTTGAAATTATGAAATTGTCACCCCAAAACTTGAAATTAGTTTTTTGCCACTCCAAAATCAATCAATTTATGAAATTGCCATATTTATATAGCTGATATACATATTTGATTAAAATTATTTTGAAAAGTGTTGTATAAAAAATGTATTTTTGTATTTCCAATTTTACCCTTCCTTCAATTAAACAGAGAAAATTAAAATTGATTCTCCAGTCACTCTCTCACTCTCCCTCCTGTAATCCCTAGCACCCAAACTCTCTCCTGCTTCTCACGATCTCTCTCTCTCTCACTCGCCGAGCACCTCAACCAAATCGGAAAAAGCTAAACCTGAGAATCTCTTCACCTCTCTTTCACCCTTCCCTTCGCCTCTCATTAACTCATGGTTCCCTTCTCTTCTTCTTCGATCGAAAATTAGGAAAACCTGAGAAGCTGGTGACTTCGGCATAGAGGAGCGAAATTGATGCAGCAGGGTGCTCCAGTAGTTAGAAGCCAAGCATTAGTGCAGGTTTGATCTTTTAATGGCTAAATTTTTCCGTTAGAAGCCAAGCATCACAAAATTGTCTTCATCATTCAAGGCTAGGGCTGCTAATGATTAAGATTCGACTCAAACTTGACTCGGCTCATCAATTGTAGCCCAATGATTCGGCTCTTAACTCGGCTCATTTTTGAAAGAAAAAGCTCAGCTCGACTCGACTCATGAAAGAAAAAACTCGACTCAACTCGGCTCATAAAAGAAAAAGCTCGACTCGGCTCACGAGCCGACTCATATTTTTAATACATGTATATCTTCATTTGCTATGAGGCCTACCTTCATGCTGATGTTTAATTAATTTACATGTAGAGACAATTTTTTTCAAATTTGTAATACATGTATATCTTCATTTGCCATGAGGCTTACCTTCAAATTTTTTCAGATTTCAAATTTTTTTCAGATTTCAAATTTTTTCAGATTTCAAATTTTTCAGATTTCAAATTTTTTCAGATTTCAAATTTTTTCAGATTTCAATTTTTTCAGATTTCAAAATTTTTCAGATTTCAAATTTTTTTCAAATTTCAAATTTTTTCAGATTTCAAATATTTCAAATTTCAATTTTTTTTCAGATTTCAAAATTTTCAGATTTCAAATTTTTTCAGATTTCAAATTTTTTCAGATTTCAAATTTTTCAGATTTCAATTTTTTTCAGATTTCAAATTTTTTCAGATTTCAAATTTTTTTCATATTTCAATTTTTTTCAGACTTCAAATTTTTTCAGATTTCAAATTTTTCAAAATTTTTCATATTTTTTTCAGATTTCAAATTTTTCCTTTTTCAAATTTCAAAGTTTTTAACACGTAATATGAATCGGCATTTTGAAATTATTTTAAAAAAATGATATTTATTTCAAATTTCTTTAAATCATTTCTTTAAAAAATAATCAAAGTTTTTCAACGTGTAATTTAAAGTCACAAGAATATCTCTATCCCACTTCAATCATTTCTTTAAAATAATTAAATGATCATTTTTTTAACATGTAATATGAGCCGGCTCACAAGCCGAGTCGAGCCAAGTGTTTACATGAGTCGAGCCGAGCTTTTTTCTTTCAAAAGTGAGCCGAGTCGAGTTAGGGCATTTTTTAGTTTCGAGTCCGATTCATTATGAAATATTGAGCTGCTCAACTCATTGATTTGCGAGCCGGCTCGACTCATTAGCAGCCCTATTCAAGGCTGTCTTCTAATTCTCATCTAGGTCTTTTAAACTTTTATCAGTGCAAGTTTGATCCTGGCATCTTGGTTTCTGACCATGGGGTAACATCACTGACTACTTTGTCTCTCATTCTTTAAATTCTGAAAGTCTGATTGCCCATCCAAATTAGCTTTCTCTAAATATTTGAATTTATAGGGTTGAGAATGCAGAGGTGCTGTGCTTGGGAATTGTTTCTGTAGCAGTTTTTATGCTGGTGTTGCCCCTTTTTAAGGCAACTGGTAGCATTTTATTGCAAATAGCTCCTTCAAATATTCACCCTTCTGCTTTCAACAAATGTTCAAGACAGGTAAATTTACCTATGACAAAATACTGCAAGTGCATTCTTAAGTTGGGAATTTGAATTTTCTGTTATACCCTTAAGAATCTACAACTTAGTTTATTATGCCTCCAAGTTATCCTTTGTGCAGGATAATATCAGTGACAGATCCAAGCAAGAGTTGGGCTGCTTGTTGGCTGAGAATAGGTATTTCTCTTTCATAAATTGGAGAATTGCTTCGTTGGGACAAGTCTCTGGTTTCAATTAATTAGGCTCGGCTACACAACAATTAATTAAGGTTTAATAAAGCTTTGCTTTGTTGAACTTAATTTTGAGACAAACCCATGAAGTTTATCCTGCTAACGTTGTAATTAATTCTTGGTGAAAGAATATTATATAATTTTTTTGTACTTGCTATGCAGGGAGGTTCATTCCTGGATGTTACATCTTTACTGCTATACAATTAATGATGCTATACAATTAATGAGGCAGTGGCGGAACCAAGGGGATGCGAGCAGGACCAGGCACCCCCCATAAAATTCAGAATTTGTTTAGGACCAGGATACTTGGCACCCCCAAAAATTAATTTTTAAATTTCATAGAAGATTTTAAATATGAATACAAGGCCCATTTTGAATACAACGAAGGCCCATTTTTAAATCTTCTATGAAGGGAGGCCCATTTTTAAATTTCATAGAAGATTTTATATGAATACAAGGCCGATCAAAATTGATTCATATTCGCGTAATCGCATGTCTATTTGAAGCATAAGATTTTAAATATGTATACTAGTAATTTTAATTTCTGATTTTTTTTCATGTTCTTGATAAATTAAAGCATGTAATTTATGATTTGTATGTTTTTTTTTTCTGTTTTACAAATTTAAAACTTTCAATAATGAAGCGAAAAACAATAGAAATTTTTTTCTAACCGATCGAAACTGGTACAAGTTCCCAATCTGAGTCTCGGGCGAACACAGAAATTATTAATATGTATGATTTGTTAGGAAGTCGTAGGGCTAAATTGAAATTAATAGAAATGTAGGATTTAATTTTTATTTCAAAAAAACAATTGTTATGCATACAACATACTTTTGTTATAGAGATGTTATAATTTTAAATCTATTTAATATTTAATATTGTTGTTAAGATGGTTATTGTTCTTTCATCTTTCGGCGGCTCCCCCCCCCCCCCCCCCCCCCCCCCCCCCCAAATTCAAATTCTGGTTCCGCCCCTGTAATCAGGTACATCTTTGCTGCTATACTATAGTTTTTTTTTTTTTATTTAGAGTAATTCTAGCCTATATCCATCTATTACGGTGCATCCATCCAGTGAGCTCATAATTTATGAGATTTTGCAATGTGCTCATAATCTACATGAGTTCATGAGTTTCTTATAAATCAATTTTGTAAAAATTATGAGATTTCTGGATTTTGCTTGGTACCAAGGAATGTATTGCTGAAGCACTAAATAACAGCTAGACTTATGAAAAGAACTAAGTCTAATAGTTGAGGGTGATGATTTTAACTAAAGTAGACTCGGACAAGAAAAGCTGGAGAACTAAAAATAATTCCTCAGATAGCAACTCTTGAAGAAGTATTCGAGGTATCACAAGCATGTCAATTTGAATAAGATTGACAGGTCATGGATTTCCAGTGGGTAAGATTTCTATTTCAATTTGAATGGATGTTGCATTAGTGGGTAATCTAACATTATTTCTACAATTATGTATAAGTTTGATCCAGAAACTGCATTTAGGATAGAGGTGAAGATTGAAGCTTTCGTCAATAAGCAAATTGACGGTCGAAAGGATTACGCCAAAGGAAAGACATTACAATGGGTGGTGGATTCGGATAGATTCTCTTTGTGTGATTTGAGGAGTTACTTATTTGATGATCTATGTTGAGGGAGTTGTCAAACACCAAAAATATGAATATTTGACAAAAATGATGGTAAAGAAGTGGAAATAGTGTTTGAGTCACAAATATCAGAGATATTTAGAATGTTCTAAAATGAAAGAAAAATCTTTTTTCTTATAGTAGTTTGTGATTTGGATGGAAGCTCAAAATGTAGTGGTATAAATTTCACTTATACATGCACTCCATCCCAACCATCACCAACCATAGCACTTGGTAGTCAAAGTCATATAGAGAGCTCCCAGGGATGTTTGATGTCAGGTCAACCTGATCAATCTGATAACCTTGATGAATATTAGTATTTTGGACGGAATGAGCATATTTCGTTAAAATTTTGAATAAAATGAGCATATTTTGTTATATTTTGGACGGATACGTGACAAATCAAACTTAAGTGACCGATACGTGACAAAAAAACAAAGTTTAGTGATCTCCAGCGAAATTTACCTAACAAATTGTATCAATATTTATAATAAAGTTTGACTAGCGTGCTATCAAAAATATAAAACGTCATGTGTTATGCTCTCGAAAACTTATCAGATAAGCTTTAAACGAGGAATCCAAACTTTTGAAATTGATCAATTTCACGAGTCATACATCTACATGCAAATTATAACTTGGTTTGGTTCGGTTCGATTTAGTTAGATTCTATTTTTGAAACCGAATTATAACTTGGTTTGCCTAGTTCGGTTCCGATGAACACCCCTACCGATAACAATACATGTCAACACTTCAACCAAAACTCTTTATAATGAGTTCGGCTAGTATGACATCGGTATTATATGACACTAATTTCAAAATCGATTGAATAGACTTCAAACGACTAATCCAAACCGTTCAAACCGATTTACTTTATAAGTGATGTGTTTACATGCAAAATTTTTATATCTTCGAGTTATTTTAGTATTAAATCAAGCGGTAAAAATGTTGAAAAATAAATGTATTAAAATTGACTTAAAAACTCGCACATTTGATCGCTTGACTTAATTCTAAATAAATTTGAAAAATTATAAATTTTGATGTAAACGCACAACTAATGAAGTAGATCGGTTTAAACGGTTTGAATTCACTGTTTGAAGTTGATTCAATAGATTTTGAAGTTAGTGTTATATAGACTGAAATGACATTGATGTTATACTCGTGACACTCCTTCATAATAACTTTTAAATAATTATTGGATAAATTTTTTAAAAATAATTTTAGCAATCCTCGATTGCAAATTCAACCTTGTTCTTTATTATGAATCCATGTCACGTGTCCAACTTTCTTTTTATTGTCCTCTAATTTTGCACGTATATCCCGCCTTTTTAAGTTCTTCGATAATTTAAGGTAATACCTTTTTAGAAACTATTTCTTGCTAAATTATTTCTTTATATTTGTCATCTTCTATTATCTTCATCTTTGCCTTTAAATAAGAAACTACTTTTTTTTTTCTTTTCAAATTACAATATAATTTTTGTGACGAGTTTACCATTTTTTCTAAAAAGTATCATATCCTACGGCCATTTTTATTAATAACCCAAAAAAAAAACATTTTTACCAAAATAACCACAAAATCTGAGTTTTTTCAAATATAACCAAACCGCCAGGGATGCTAGCGGTCCACTTCTATAGCGGACCGCCAGGGATGCTGGCGGTCTGCTTTTTTTTTATTATTATTTTATTTTAGAGATCTAATTTGTTTATATTTTCATTTGTGAAGTTTTAGTTTTTTTTTTTTGCTTAGGGTATTTGCCAAAAAATTAATTAGAATGTTTAAAACATAAACGAAATTTTTATTAAAGAACTGGGAGTTTAAAATTAAAACAATTATAATATTAGTCTGAAATTTCGAAACAGTCAGACCTAATCGAATTAAAACAATTTATCATTTATCTCTGAATTAATTATTGAATATGCTAGATAATATAACTGTAGTTCTAACCAGACCGCCAGTGATCCTGGCGGTCCAGTATGCTGGCATATAACCACTCTGTCTCTCTCTCTCTCCAGCACACAGTATCATTTATTAAACCACAGAGAAGAAAGAGAGAACGATTTTGGCGATTTTGAAGCGATTTTAGGCGATTTAGATGCGATTGCTACAGGTATTTTATTTTTTATTTAATTATTTTCTGTTTAATTTTTAATTAATAATTATTATACCCACAGTCCGTAAATACTATAAATTAGTCTTTAATTAATATTGTAATTAAATTTTAAATTGCAAAAAATAATGAATCTATTATACTGTAATTCTTATGAATGTTGTTTTTTAAATGTAGTTTGTTAAGGACAAAATGCTGGTTGCACTGTACGTGGGCGGTAAGCTAACTAAGGGTGTAGAGGGCGTGTATTACTCGAAAGATGCCTCATTCGGCTTGCAGGTTAATGAAAGAACCACATTTATTGAACTTAAGCAACTAGTATACGAAAAGACTGGTATAAACCCCAACCGGTATGACTTAGAATTGGCTACCCGAATTGACACACAACGGGCTGGGGCGGGTAGACCTTACTTTGTGAGTTTTCCTATAACAGATGAGGAGTTGTGGAAAGCTGTGTACCAACAATTTGAGTCTAGGGGGGTCGCGATGATAGACTTATATTCCAGGAGGGTTCCCCAGGCCGGGGCTAGACCTTTTAGTGCGGCTGGGGCTGGACCTTCTAGGGCTCCCCCTGCTGGACCTTCAGGTTATGACAATTCGGCTTATGATAGCCAGGGGTACCACCACTCCCCTCATGACAACCAGGGGTACCACAGTCCCTGTTATGACAACCCGGGGTACCATAACTCCCGTGAGTTTACTGAAGTTGTACCCCCACCACCACCACCCAGACAAGCACCCATAATCCCTACATTTCCAGCTATACTAGAGTCAGTACCGATACAGTTATCTGTTAATCGAAATGATACTAATATTGATGTTGATGCTATTGATGCCATACCGGAAAGAGAAATGGAAACTGGAGATGAATACCAAGGAATTTAGGAATCTGATGACTTATCAGATGGTGATGCAAATGTACCAGGTTTGTCCAGGGAAGAAAAATTCCCAATCAGGGGTCGGGGGAATAGGCATCCTGTCGCCACATTCAACGATACCACAACTTTTGAAAAGGCTGACATTAGTTTCTTTGGTCCTCGTGTTGTATACAATCGTGAACTTGCCCCAGGGCAAGTCTATACCAACATAGATGAACTTGTAAAGAAAATCCATGAGACTCATGTTCACGGCAACTGGGAATGTATATTAGAAAAAAGGGAATAAAAAAGATTGGTTGTGATATGCAAAAATGCCCCTCGTTGCGAGTTTCGCCTTTATGCAACCCCTGCGGGTTCGGGGGAAGCATGGATAATTAAAAAGTGTGAAGCATCTCATACATGCAAGTCTGTGTCCACAAGGACAGACCATTCAAACCTGACAGCATCACTAATTGCCGATGCAATTGAGGCAGACATTAAGTTGGACCCATCGATGAGCATCAAGGCGGTGGCTATGGCCGTCAGACACAAATACATACATGTAATCCCAAAATATAACAGGTTGTGGAGAGGTCGTGAACTTGCGATTTGCAGAATATTCGGTAGTTGGAAGGATTCATACGACTATCTGGCACCATTGCTCCAGGCTATGGCAAGTACAAATCCCGGCACTGTATTTCAGCGGTGGCATGGCCCCATTTATGACAAGAATGGAGTACTAATAGAGGGAGTTCAACAATTCAAGGGCATAGCATGGGCTTTTGGTCCTTGTATCCAAGCTGTGCCATTCATCAGACCCGTTATCAGCATTGATGCATGCTTCATGTCTGGCCGTTACGAGGGGAGGCTACTGATAGCATGTGCATATGATGCTGAGAACCAGCTGTTGCCTTTGGCGTTTGCAATTGTTCAGGAAGAGGATGGTGAGAACTGGGGATTCTTTATGCAGTTTTTAAGAAGACGGGTGGTTGGGCCAACAAAGTTTTTCTCTGTAATATCAGACCAGCACAAAGGAATAAAATATGTTTTTGATCGTGAAGAATACGGTTGGTCAACACACACTGGCGAGTGTGTGCACAGGTTGTGTATGCAACACGTTGCGGAGAACCTTAGCAAGGCAACCGGACACGATACATGGGTCCTAGAAATATTCAGACGTAATTGCAAAAAAAAGAAGCCGAGAAGGGTGGAAGAGATGAGTAGAGAATTTGCAAAGGTATGTGTTTGTTAATTGTTTACATGTCTTATTGTACTTTGTGGACATATTTTTATTTTAATTGTTTACTTATATTATTTTATTTCCTTATTTATATGTAGTATATGCCGAAAGCAAATCTCTACTTAATGAAGGTGGGCAAAATAATCTCAGAGATGTCCAAGAGCCACCAGCATACGAGAAAATATATCAAGCACGTGATGGAGGTTACCGTTAGGGAATTATGACCACCAACGGTTCTGAATCGCTGAATGCAGTCTTCAAGGAGAGCCGGACGTTGCCTGTGGCTACAGTTGTAGAATACACTTTCTACAAGTTAAATACCTGGTTTCAGGAACGGCGTGCTAAGGCCGCAAAATTAATAATGATGAACCAGTCATTTTCAACAAGGGTGGAGGAGAAACTAAGAAAACACAGGAACAAAGGTGCAACTATGACCGTGATCCCGATGGGTAATGATGGTACAGAATTCGAAGTGCACAATCCAAATGAGTATGTTCCTTCCAGCCGTAGACCAGATGGCACTATGGAGTTTGTGAAGAGGGCTTTCAAGTACGTAGTGCAATTCCGAGAGGCAAGAGAGGTGACATGTACATGCCAAGGACCCCAACTAACACATATACCTTGTAGTCACGTGATGGCGGTATGCCGAGTGAGAAACTTCTGCGAGGATCACTATGTCGCTGACATGTATCGTACCGATTACCTTGCTTCTACTTGGGGTGGATCTTTCCATTCTTATCCCAACCAGCATGAATGGCCTGCGTATGTCGGTGATAGAATACTCCCTTCAGAAGGATGGATAAGGAAGGGGAGGAGGAGACACAAACGTGTTATAATGACCATGGACGAGATGGGTGGTAGGAGGCCATCGGGAAATCAGGCTCGCCGTTCCGTTTCTGACAGGCGCAGGGCAGGTATGTAGCATTTTTCGGAATTAATTTATGATTTTATTATATTAATAACTGAATTCTGTTGTTATGTTCAGATGCCATAAACGAACACAATGAAAGAGAAAATGCGAGAGTTGTTGCTGAAGCAACTGGTAGACCACAACCACCTCTTGCGACCCAATCATCTAATAGCCAAGGGTCTACAAGTACTGCCGCACCTGCAGCTGGCACCAGAAAATCTTCTCGTCTATTGGGTTTATTCCGACGTCGTGAAAGATGAACTTATTATTTTGCTTGGGTGAACTTATTCTGTTTGGTTTGAACTAAGTTATGAATATTGGTGAACTTCAGTTGTATAATTGAACTTTAATTGTATTCGTGAACTTTACTTGTTAGACTATGTTAGACTACTTTATAACTACAGTTATATTATCTAGCATATTCAATAATTAATTCAGAGATAAATGATAAATTGTTTTAATTCGATTAGGTCTGACTGTTTCGAAATTTCAGACTAATATTATAATTGTTTTAATTTTAAACTCCCAGTTCTTTAATAAAAATTTCGTTTATGTTTTAAACATTCTAATTATTTTTTTGGCAAATACCCTAAGCAAAAAAAAAACTAAAACTTCACAAATGAAAATATAAAAAAATTAGATCTCTCTAAAAAAAAAAAAAAAAAAAAAAAAAAAGCAGACCGCCAGCATTCCTGGCGGTTTGGTTATATTTGAAAAAACTCAGATTTTGTGGTTATTTTGGTAAAAACGTTTTTTTTTTGGGTTATTAATAAAAATGGCCGCATATCCTAGCTAAAGGTTAATTTTAAATCCAAACTCATTTTTTCTATTATTTTGTTTCCGCGTAAATATAATTTAAAGAAAATTACTAAATATAATCACAGAAAATTGTACCGTGTCTCCTCCGACATGTTTGGTAATAATTACAGAAATATAATAAATATTGATATAAAATATGCTTAGACTTAGGTCTTCTTTCTTCTTTGACAGAGAAACATTCTTGGCAACAACATCGTTGGGACGATTTGGAGGCGGCCGCAGCAGCAGCAGCAGCAAGGCGGGCGCTTTTTCTACCCAGAAGGAGGAGGCGGCGGCTGTGAGAGAGAGCCTGAGAGAAGGCGACAATGAAAGGCGAGCACTTTGCCTTCATTTCCGTCAGGATTCTGCTGGCCTCCTTGGCTCACAACTCTGACCCCACCAAAGTTCACAAAACTGACCCCATCATTTTTCCCCTCTTCAAATATTTAAACCGAAAGGAAGAAATCAGTTCTGATGATTACACGTATGGGATTATGGCCATGATCAGATATTGTGCCCAGACGAATCGGCTCAACCTAGCCTTTTCTTTTCTCGGACGGCTTCTCAAACAAGGTCACAGAGCTGAGGCCGTGATGTTCAATCCAATACTCAAGAGACTTTATTCTGAGAATAGGATCAGTGACGCTGTAGCTATTGTTATTGACAAAATGCCTAAGCTGGGTTGTATTCCAGATGTCGGAACTTATAACACTCTTATAGATGGGTTGTGCAAGAAAGGTGAAATTGCAAAGGCCGAGGAGGTACTGGATAGCATGATTTCCAAAGGGCTCGAGCCTGATATCATGACTTATTCTTCTCTTGTAGATGGGCTATGCAAGAAAGGTGAACTTGAGAAGGCAGATGAGGTTCTACATAGCATGATTTTCAAAGGGCTCAAGCCTAATGTCGTGACTTGCAACACTCTTATAGATGGGCTGTGCAAGAAAGGTGAAATTGAGAAGGCCGAGGAGGTCCTGGATAGCATGATTTCCAAAGAGATCGAGCCTAATGTCATGACTTACAATTATCTTATATATGGGCTGTGCAACAAAGGTGAAATTGAGAAGGCAGAGAAGATGCTGCATGACATGCCTTCGAAAGGGCTCAAGCCTAATTTATTTACTTGCTTACTTTCCTCTTATATTAGGGATATGGCGTGATAACAATGGCTGGACATATAATGATATTATAGTTTGGTTGTGCGAGGAAGGTAAAATTGACATGGCAAAGGTGGTGCTAGATAGTATGATTTGCAGAGGTAAGGAGCCTAATGCCGTGACTTACGACACTCTTATAGATGGGTTTTGCAAAAAAGGCGAAATTGCAAAGGCAAAGGAAGTGCTGCATAGCATGATTTCAAAAGGACTCGAGCCTAATGTCGTGACTCATAACACTCTTATAGATGGGTTGGGCAAGAAAGGTGGAATGGACGAGGCAAATTAGCTGTTGCATGACATGATTTTCATTTTGACTTTTAACTTGTAGCTCTCTGATATATGGGCTCTGCAAGAAAGATGAAGTTAGGTAGGCCACGGAGTTGCTTCTTTGAAATTTGAATTTGTTGTCTTTCATTATACTGATGATATTGTTTTAATGTGCTGGTGCCTATTACCACTTTTGCTATCTAACATCTCTATGGTACTGATCTACTATAATCTGGTACCGATTCATGATAAATTACAAACCCGAGTGCCAAAACTTTATTTATTAAGACATGTTTTACTCTGGACAAAGTTATAGTCAGCTCAATTATTTTTTTCTGGATAATAATATAATCACTCATTATTCAGTCTTCTTCCCAAGAAATAATTCCAATTATTTATTTCGTTTTGGCTTTCAAAGTGATAGCTTTTGGTTTTCAGCATTTGCAACTGAGAGGGATATCTGTTGTTATTCCAAGGGGATCACAGGGCCCTGTTATTCCTATTCTAACCGTTCAAAGTTTTTCATGCACGAATCTCAAGGAAAAAAGTTTTTCTTGCCCGAATTTCGATGAAGATCAACGGCTAGGATCGGAATAACAGGTTTCTGTGATCCCTTTGGAATAACAGCAGATTTATTTCCCTTGAGAGAGTGGTGCATGGTGTTTATATTTCTTTTTGGATATTTGAGTAAATTTTTAATTACCATCTGGGCATGAATTTTTCATTAACTTATCATTATTCTTAGTTCGGCCTATATTAGCTTATTTTCATTCAACTTATCAATTGGTACGGACATCTCAAAGATTATGTCAACTGTCTGATTAAATAATTTCACCTGTTTAAGAATAAAAACTATATTCATTCAAACCTAAGTACCTAAAAGAGAAGATAGCATTTAAATAACAACCCAAAAGCCTATACTACCGAATTGTGTAAATACCTTTTCTACCTTCTTGAATGAATACTAATTTTGCATCTTTTGAAGTATATTCTGAATGAATTCTTTGTTGCCTACTAATGGTTTTCGCTCAAGGGTAGTCATACCGTATAATATATTTGATAAGGAGACGAACATGCTTGTCTCTCTGACATCTCTCTTTCTACAACTCTTTTGCACCATCGAGCTCACTTGAAACCCAAAATGCTTTGAACATCCTACATTTTATCAATTAATCAATTAGTTTACTATTATAATTTGAACAGTTATCAAGGATTGTCAAATCAAATATATTTGGTTAATGAGAAAAAGAAGAACAAATGGGAGTCCTTGTCTGGCATACCACGTAAGATGACACCCGCCGGATCAAACTATAATAAAATTTGCCACTTTTTACTGATAAGTTATTCATATAAAAAAGGAAAACTTGACAATAAGCACCATCCTAATTTTGTGCAGTACCATATGCTCTTCGATTTTGACAATCCTTTTTTTTTTTACAACCCTGTTTTTTCACCTATCACAGCTGATTTTTTTTTTTTTTGCATTAAAAAGATTGATTTTCATTCTATGTCCAATAGAATGATCTAAATATCGAGGTCAGAATCCGATTTTAGAACAAGATCTTAAAGGTATGATAAAAAGTCCTCCACCCCCCTTCCTTGAACGATATCAGAGAATGAAATGGTTCTTGTCTACTGTTTCAAAAAGGAAGTTGACAGAAGAAAAGCTCCGCCGTTACCCACCCAAACTCATATAGAGTGTAGTGTAGTTTGTCAACTCATCTTTTCCTGGCTTCATTTCCCAAGAGCGAGTAAGGATCCGGTGACAAAGCGAAGAGAAACTAAGATTAACATGCTAACACCAATTCATCATCACTTTGGCCTCTCTCGACCTTCGAAACACCAGTCTGCCCAAACAGTAGAAATCTTGAGAAATTATCATTTGGCAACACCACCTTATCGATGGAGTAAACTGCCAGTGGAAAACTTGAACTTAGGGTATTTGTGATTGGTATCTCATTCACTCCGGTTGACTGACACGATAACCTGTCAACAAAAAATCACATTTTTTTCAATTATAATTTCAAGACACAATTTTGGCCCTTTCATTTGACTTAATAACCATGCACAAAATTAATACTCGAGTTTGTGTCGCGGCATTTTGAGGACGCTGCAGAATATGTTGCACTTAGCATCATTAACTGTTACCGTTTCCTTGCCCGTACCAGCGAATGTGGAGGGAGCGCAGGACAAGGTTGTGAGGAAGCAGTTTATCAAGAGGTGGAGAGTGGTGGCTGAAGGAGAGAGATGGATCATGTGGGTTAAAAGGCATTGTCTATTGTTCCCTTGCCTGGCTTGTCGATTTTAATTAGTCCGGTAATTAACAATCAATGATAAACTTGATGACGTGTACTTTGAGTTATTATATATTTTATATTCATATCAGCATATACCCTCTAGTCTCTAGAGATGCCATCGCTGCCAATCAAAATAATAAAGGAAATAAGGTATTGTCTTTCCAATGCTGTACCAAAACAATTAGCTGGTACAATGTTACTTCTCAGGGTTCAGGAATGCATATCCTCTTCATTAACTCAGAAAGGAATCTTTTGAGTTAATGAATCTTAACCGTCTGATTTTAAACAGAGTCAATCTGATTTCTGCTTATGATATAGGGAGCTTTTTAATATTAGTGCGGATCTAGTCTGCACGAATTTTAAAACAGATCGGATGGTCCGAATTCATTAACTCAAAAGTTTTTCTTTTGAGTTAATGCAGAGGATACGAATTCAAGGTTCAGATGACTGTCAATTTGGTAATTCAAAATTTAGTCTCCCTCCGTACAAGTCTAGCCAGTTCATTTTAGATTAGTGTTCTAAATAGCGCGCTATAGCGTTTTTGGACCCTAAACACTAAGCTATGGCATCAAAATGCGCTATTTGAGCTACGGACGCTATAGCAGTAGTAGCAGTTCGCTATAACACATAGCGTGTAGCGCAAATAGCGCGCGCTATGCAGCATGAGTTTTTTTTTTTCAATTTATATAGGCTTTAAATAAAGACTTAGATTGAATTTTAACTGTGATTTTTTTTACAATTGATGTACTAAGCTTTATATTAAACTATTAATTATTAAATGAGAGATCTATCAAACAAAATCAAATAAGGAAACTATAGTACGCTATGCAACATGAGCTGTTTTTTTTTTCTTTTCAATTTGTATGGGCTTTAAATAAAGGCTTAGATTAGATTTTAACCGTGATTTTTTTTTTCTGCAATCGACGTACTAAGCTTTATATTAAACTATTAATTATTAAATAAGAGATCCATCAAACAAAATCAAATAAGGAAACTACAGCGCGTTATGTAACATTTATTTTTTTTTTTTTTTCTTTTCAATTTATATGGCTTTTAAATAAAGACTCAGATTGAATATATTAAGATATTTCTTGAAATAACAAAATGATACTTACTATATGATAGTTTGAATATTTTGAATATATTAAGATAGTTAATTATGCTATGATGTCTAGGTTATTTTGAAATTTAAATAGAAAAAAGATAAATTATGTCATGATGCTGAATATATTTTGAATAGAAAAAGATCGATAATTTATAATATTAGTATTTCTATGGATATTTTGAGTCGCAATTTGGACTTTGTATTAGTTCAATATGAATATTATAATTTTTTAATTAATTTGATGTTATTTATTGTTCTATGAGACTTAGATAATGTTGATATTTAGTACAAATACATGATATAATTTTTATATAAAATAAAAAAAACGTTATGTGGCATAGCTTTCGCTATAGCGACGCTATTCGCTATAACTTTTTTTGTAGGCTTTCCGCTATGACGCGATAAACGCTATTTAGAACCTTATTTTAGATGCAAGTTGTAACAACATAACTTTCAAAGAAAACATTCTTTTGGAAATTAACCTAAAACTTTGGAATTCTTGGGCCACTTGAACACATTTCCTCATTTTAAAAGTTCGCACTAAAATAAACGAGACTTTCAATTTTCTTGCGTTGAAAATATGATTGATAGATCCAGAGATTACTGGTATATATAAAATCAAACTGAAGAGAGTTGCATCCCACGGATTTTTTTTTTTTCCTTTTTATAAGAATACGGTACTTCGTTGTTTTGACAAATGGAAACCACAGGTTAGATGTATCTTTCATCTTTTGTTTATGAGGGTGATAAAGCACCATAGTGACATGGGAACATTAATTTGCCATCTTTGTGGCTTCTCCCAGCAAAACAAACCTGAAAAATGTTATCTACAACTGGATATACGTGGTCTCGTGGAACAAAATACAACTGATTGTTGTATAATACGGTAACAATTAACAACAGATTCATGGGACTGCCAAAAAGTAACATCTAGACGTGATTAATTACGATATAGTTCAACTGGATATACCTGCCTGCGCAAATCTCAACACAGATTATCTGATATAACCAGAGTTTGGATAAGGCTGTCCGAAGCCCTTCGGACAAAACACAAACCCTTTTTCAATTGAAATAAACAAGACATGACTAAAGTGGATTCACAAAGAAACATGAATCAGTAATCATCAAGTTCTGTAAAATCTTCAACAACATGATGCCGATTAGCAGCAGTCTCAGCCAAACACAGCTCTTCTAAATCACCTCGCAGAAGTGGGTCACAGAAAACCTTTCCCACTTGCAATATTTTCGGACAACCTAAGAATCAAGGAGTTTATAACCAAGAATATTATTGCACATTTATAATTTAGGAAACACATCTTCAAAGGGTAAATAAATTAAAGATAAGAGTAGGTAATGGGAAATATATCCCATGTTTTAGATGTGGCATGCTGAAATTTTACTATAGCCAATTGAGAAAATTAACAACATGACGACAATAATGAAATTAAAATATATATATATATATATATAGAGTACGGCTAACGCGCTTCCTCTAGCATATGAGCCGAAATACTTCCGGTGGAAATTTGAAATTTCAAAACCCAGAAAGTCGATCTGAACCGTTCATCTTCTTCTCCATATTAATATCTGCTTGGAGACCAAATTTTACATTTTTCTGAAATTTTTTACTATTTATTAAGCCACTTTGAAAATCGCTGATCCAACGGTGGCTTAACAAAACAGTAAAACCATTGGATCAGCGATTTTCAAAGTGGCTTAATAAATAGTAAAAAATTTCAGAAAAATGTAAAATTTGGTCTCCAAGCAGATATTAATATGGAGAAGAAGATGAACGGTTCAGATCGACTTTTTGGATTTTGAAATTTCAAATTTCCACCGGAAGTATTTCGGCTCATATGCTAGAGGAAGCGCGTTAGCCGTACTCTATATATATATATATAGTTGGGCTAAAATGAGCCATGGCTCATAGCGCGTTGGTGGGCTATGGCTCATTTTAGCCATTTTGAAAATTCAAACAACCGATCCAAACCGTTCATCTTGTTCTTCATATTGAAATGTGCTTGGAGACCAAATTTTACATTTTTTGGAATTTTTTTACTATTTATTAAGCATTTTTTAAAATTGCTGATCTGATGATCCAGAAAATTTTACTGTTCACAGCAAAACAGCAATTTTCAAAAATGATTAATAAACAGTAAAAAAAATTCCAAAAAATGTAAAATTTGGTTTCCAAGCACATTTCAATATGGAGATCACATTCGGATTTGTCGTTTGGACTTTCAAAATGAAAATACGGCATGGAGTACAAACGCTTGATGAGCCATGGCTCACCCAAGTCAACCTCTCTCTCTCTATATATATATATATTAGAAAGGAAATTTACCAGCCACAGGGCACCGAGGTTGCGGTTTCTGCCTTCGTATGTAGTGCATGATTGGGTCCCTCTCGTATATATGCTTACATTCCATGCTGAACACAAAATAAATGGTCCAATTAGCATAAATTGTCTGTCGTTGAAAAATTTACAAATTAATTTCCCAATTTTGTAAATTTGTAGAACTAGCCCTCAATCAAGCTTTAGCCTAAACTATGTCTGTCGTTGAAAAATTGAGAAAACACTAATTTTCCCAATTTTGCAAACTAGCACAAAACAACCCTAAATCAATCACTAAATATCTTCAGCAAAGCACATGTTTTCTTATATTTAATTAAAGCTCATCCATGCAATTCAGCCGCAATTAAGACCAGTCTTATGGCTTAGCATCACGACAATTAAATACCAACGAGAAGAGAGATACTAGAGCACTTTTTATTTAATAATCTAAAATAAGAAGTGATGAAAGAACTCAAATTTTAAAATTTCGAAATCCAAAGAGCTTGCACATATTGACTGCAGTGTGAACAATTCCCTGCAGCAAAAATCTGCCAACCTTAAGTTCTTTGGTTCGTGATCAAAATATGCCAATGGTGGATTAATCTTCATTTTCCAGGAACAACAAAGCTGTTAGCCATTTGTTCAGCAGAGTTTGCACTAGAAACAAAGTCGTTGGTAGAGGAACAAGTGTCTGGCACCATGTGAGCTTGCTTCAAAAGAAACAATTGAACCAACTAACTCAACAAAAGAAGATGTGATAGTCTTCTTGATGCAACAACTCATGTTGCTCCAAATATCAAATCCATTGCGCTTTCTCAGTGAAGTACTGAATAGTAATCACAGATTTTGGCCACAAACCAAAGTGGTTTGCAGTCAATATATGTGAACTTAGTTTTAACATTTTAATATTTAAGATTCCCATCTTCTATTTTGATATTATTAAAAAAAAATAGGTGGATACTAGAGGGGTGATAGAGAAACATACCAACGAACAGGATTGACCAAGTCAACCACAGGCTTGCCGGTCAAAGGGCAATTAATATTTAATACATTGACCTGAGTGCTAGTCATGACTAAATCTTCTTGTTCATCTCCAGGCATTGGCTCTCCCGCATGATGCACATTCTGCATCAGTACATAATTACAATCATTTATACCATTTACACCTAATTATCATAACAATGAACTCTTCCCAAGCAAGTGTTTGCAGTTTTAAATGGATAACATCATAACAGTAATATTCTTTGTAGATTTCTATTGAACTGAAAGCTTTTATTATATTATTAAGTTGCTCATTTTTTATTGAGAGATATTACTAATTATACCAGTTTTCTTACTTTTCCCTTTGGATTCACAGTATTAACCAACAAACTGGTTTTATGCAAGCAAAGCTGGAAGGTAAAATTGATGCCTAGTGCGGGACCACTTGGAGCTGAAACATTGATCAATATAAATTAAGCTACATTGTGCCAAATTATGGCTTTATTAAGTACTATAATAAGTACTTTTACACAGCTAGGTTTTAATCACTACAGTGTTGCACTCACTTTAGGCCTTAATTGGAGAACTGAGGTTTTACCGATGATATATCAGATTACTGAGAAATGACTGGATGTTTAGTGAATGTGCACAGTAATTGCAGTTTTCACTTTGCATTATAGAAGCAAGGATTTTCTATTAAGGTACAACAATAACACAAGTATGCACCTGAAAATGCATGGCAATGTGCCAAGAATTATGGGCAAATTGTTCAAAAGAAAAAAAAAATGCAGCAGTCCAGATAAAAATTATACCAACCTTTGATTTATGTGTTTTTCCAAATCTTTACCTTGAAACGGGGAAACAGTAAAAAATAAAAACCTTACCCAGATAGCTTCCTTGAACTGACGGTATAAACGATCACTTTCAGGACCTGATTGTGATGATGCTTTCAGTTTAGCCACGCCATCTTCTAAAACTTTCCTAAAATCAGTAGGCTGTAGAAAGTAAAAGGGTCAATCTCTCATTCATAGTTTTCAACAAGCAAATTTTGTAACAAGCATTTACTAAAGTTTGCACTTGGCAAAAATATTAGTTATGAGTGAGACATTCTTGGAAGATATCATGGCAAGAAGCAGAATCCTTTTTAACCCCAATTGTTACCAAATTAATCATGCAAATAAAAAGCATTAACCTACATCAAACCACATTTGGAAGTATCACAAAAGTAACAGTTGCATGATAGAATTTCCAAGTTAAATACAATATCAACCTAGGAATCGAATAACATAAAATGAATAACAAAAAACCTGATCAGATGACTGATAGTTGTTGTTGATAGATTGAAGAGCCCCGGAGAAAAGTGCACACTCATCAAATTTACCAAGGAGCTCCAATACTACCTCATCTAACTTCTTTACCTACAAATGGTATCATCAAAGCATTCATAATTGATAATATGAACTGGTACTAACAAATCCTTGGAATGCATAGCTTCTGTTTGGTGAAATGCTTAATTCAGATAAAAATTGTACTCTATTAGTCTAACCCAAAAACTTAATTCAGAAGCTACTTGTCTGTTTGGCTTTAGGAAGGACTTGGGAGTAGGGGTGCAAACGGATCGGATAGTGGTAAAACCATATCCGTATCCGTTTTTATTTTCCGGATACGAATCGGATATTAGACGGATATGGATACGGATCGGATATTAACCGGATACGGATGCGGATATCCGCTTTTTATAATAGTGAATAACATAATTTTATTCATAATACATATTAAATTGTATAATATATATCTACTATTCGGATACGGATAATTAAAATTCAAAACCATATCCGTATCCGTATCCGCACGGATATTCGGATATCGGATATCCGTATTAAATTTTCAGATACGGAGTCGGATAATATCCAACCCGTTTGCACCCCTACTTGGGAGTTTAGGGTTTTAGGGCTTCAAAAAAAGTTTAAATAAAAATAACAGAAAATGAAGTTATACCTAGTCTGTGTTTAACTGGCTCAAGCATCCTACTAGTCTGGTTAAGTCAAGGAAGGTACTTTACCAAAAGAAAATAAATTTTTGATCAAGATAACAGCCATAAGCAAAACATAAGAAAAACATAAAGTTCGGATTCTCTGAAAATTTCTAATTAAAAGGATAGTTCGATAGATACTCCATCCTAGTACAGGGAAAACTCAGGTTTGGTACAGGTACCCTACCAGTAAGATCTGATGAGAAATAGAAAAATATTACCTTATCAGTTTCCCCTTGTTTCTCCAGATCAATACCAACTGATTTGAATATATTCAGAGATTTTCTAATATCCTACAAAGCATAAGAAAAAAGGAAAATCCAATCATTGAATTATGTAATTAATTAAGAGGGAAATGTCTTTCAAGTTTACCCTTGCAAAACCTACAACCTTCATGAACCAGTACAGAAAATACAACCGAACTATCGAACAACGCTCTTTCCATCGGCGATTGAATAGAAGGGGCGAGAGACACTTGAGGTTTAGGAGTAAACAAGTAGTAACGCAAACTAAAAAAAATAAAATAACAAACGAGGGTTTTAAAGTTTTCAATCTGAAAGGACACAGACATACAGCCATGAGAGTTTCGTTGTCCGATGAGATAGTGGAGGCGGCCGTCGCGATTCTAGAGCCGGCGCTATTGCTCGGCCGAGAGGTCGCAGCTGACGCCATTTCTTGCACTTCTTTCCCCCTATTTCCTTATTTCTATTGTCAATTTTTCCAATGGAGGGAAAATGAGCGAAAAGAGGGATATTTGGGAAGGGAATTATTAATAGGTAGAAAATAGCACGTGCCCCTTAATTTTTTTTTTCCGCTAATCCCATTAACTAAATTTTGAATTATGGGCCATATTACACATATAAACCTTCCTATGTTAAACTAAGTTGATATGTGTATTGGCCCAAATTTAAGGCGGCCTATAAAACCAATTTTCCATTCTCAGCTCTATTCAAATAGGAAAATAATTTTGAATGAGTTCAATTTGTATATAGGAAATTTGACGTTCATTTTCTACTTATCACCACCGACCTTAAATATTATTAGTGCTTCTAAACTAACGACTAGCAAGAAAACTCAATTAAATAGCAATACAGCGACACTATGTAGAAGAACACTTAAAAATGTAATGAAGTGCTATTTTGTATAATGACAAATTGATCTAATAAGGTAGAAGAACACTATTGAATCCATAGCTGATATTGCGGCCATTTCTTTTAGGGGGAATTTCATGTATACCCCTCAAAAACTTCAATATTACGTATTTCCCCCTCTAAATTTTGAAATTACATATTTCCCCCTCTAAACATCAAAAATTCACATATTTACCTATTTTATTGTCTTTTATATTAAAACTAATTCTAAATTTATAAAATACCTACTTTACCCTTCATTAAAAGTATGAAATGCCCCATTAAACTCAAATTTGAATCTGAAGGGTTCCTATACTGTCCGATCCGAGCGCATCGCAATAAAATTATTGCGTCTTCGCTTCAAGATTTGTGCTAATATATTTTGCACGGATCTCAAAGCAATTTTGATCCGCATGCAACAGATTAAAATCTGTGCACATTGCTTCAATATCCATGTGTGTTCGCTTCAAGATTCGTGTTGATGTAGTGTGCACGGATCTTAAAGCAATTCGAATGGTAGAGGAACCTTCAGATTCAAATTGGAGTCAGATGGGCGTATTATGTTTTTTTAATAAAAGGGTAAAATAGGTATTTTATAAATTTAGAATGTGTTTTAATATAAAATATAATAAAATGGGTAAATATGTGAGTTTTTGGAGTTTAGAGGGGGAAATATGTAATTTTAAAATTTAGAGGGGGAAATACGTAATATTGAAGTTTTTGAAGGGTATACGTGAAATTCCCCCTTTCTTTTAATACCAAAAAAAAAAATATATATATATATATATATATAAAAATAACCTCTGTTTTGGGTTTTTTTTTATATATGCCTGACCGCCTGGATACGGGGCGGGCCAAAATTTTAGCAAACCGCCCATTGTATGAGCGCTTCATGCCATTACCAAACCGCCCATATAGTGGGCGGTCCACTTTTTTTTTTAAACATAAATTTTTTTATTTTTTTTATTTTTTGTATTAAAATATTATAAATGTTGAATATATTTCTTTAAAAATAGATGGAATACAATATTATTTGATTTATTAGAAAGACTGCAACAAATAACCCAGATCAATATTTTTCAGACCGGGTTTTTCGCGGCTGTAAGAAAAATTAATATATTTCTTTATGTGTTATTGGATAAAAATAAAAAAACTTAAATTCTGAGTTATTGATCCCGGTTCAAAAGTCACTTCTATGTAATCTAGAAAATATTATGATCCTTCTAGGACATTTAATTTATAAAAAGTTGTATCTATTTTGAGAATTCTTTTTGAATAACAATTATTAAATAACTTAAAGTTTTTATTTTTTTTTCAAAAATAGATACAACTTTTCATAAATTAAATGTTCTAAAAGGAACACAATATTTTTTAGATTACATAGAAGTGACTTTTGAACCGGGATCAATAACTCGGAATCTAAGCATTTTTATTTTTGTCCAATAACACATAAAGAAATATATTAATTTTTCTTACAGCAGCGAAAAATCCGGTTTGAAAAATATTGATCCAGGTTATTTGTTGCAGTCTTTCTAATAAATCAAATTATATTGTATTACATCTATTTTTAAAGAAATATATTCAACATTTCTAATATTTCAATACAAAAAAGTAAAAAAAATTAAAAAAATTTCTGTTTAAAAAAAAAACACAACTTCCAAAAAAAAAGTAGAATCCCAGACCGCCCCAGCCAGGGGCGGTTCATTTTTTTTTTTTAAGTTTTTTTTTTTAAACAGAAATTTTTTAATTTTTTTGTATTGAAATATTAGAAATATTGACTATATTTCTTTAAAAATAGATGTAATACAATATAATTTGATTTATTAGAAAGACTGTAACAAATAACCCGGATCAATATTTTTCAGGCCGGATTTTTCGCGGCTGTAAGAAAAATTAATATATTTCTTTATGTGTTATTAGAGAAAAATAAAAATGCTTAGATTCCGAGTTATTGATCCCGATTCAAAAGTCACTTCTATGTAATCTAAAAAATATTGTGTTCCTTTTAGAACATTTAATTTATGAAAAGTTGTATCTATTTTTGAAAAAAAAATAAAAACTTTAAGTTATTTAATAATTGTTATTCAAAAAGAATTCTCTAGATACAACTTTTTATAAATTAAATATCCTAGAAGGATTATAATATTTTCTAGATTACATAGAAGTGACTTTTGAACCGGGATCAATAACTCGGAATCTAAGCATTTTTATTTTTGTCCAATAACACATAAAGAAATATATTAATTTTTCTTACAGCCGCAAAAAATCCGGCCTGAAAAATATTGATCCGGGTTAGTTGTTGCAGTGTTTCTAATAAATCAAATTATATTGTATTTCATCCATTTTTAAAGAAATATATTCAACATTTCTAATATTTCAATACAAAAAAAAATTAAAAAATTTATGTTTAAAAAAAAAAAAACTTTCAAAAAAAAAAGTGGACCGCCCACTATATGGGCTGTTTGGTAATGGCATGAAGCGCCCATAATGGGCGATTTGCTAAAATTTTGGCCCGCCCCATATCCAGGCGGTCAGGGCATATATAAAAAAAACCCACAACAGAGGTTATTTTTATAATTTTTCTTTTTTTTTTGGGGTATTAAAAAAATGGCCTCTGATATTGTAAGGGATTTAAAAAAAAAGGATAATTTAGATGCTACTTGGTATATAACAAAAAAAAAATGTGAAAATTTTGCCCCTTTTATCATCCGAAATAATAAATTTGGTCCCTTCGAAATAGATTGTAGAGCAGATATTAATTTTTATCATTCCGCTGATTTTTTTTTTTTATGGAACATGGTTTAAGCAAAATGCAAACTTGGTGTGTGTGTTAGTTATTTCTCAAAATAAATCACGTATTTTTTTAAAAATTAAATTTTGTTTATTCGATGAAAATTCTACGCCGTTCTAACTTCCATAAAAAACTTAAGGTAAAATAATACGGGAGTCGTTGTACCTATTTGATCATATTAAATTACCGACTTAACTAACTTCTATTTATTTAGCGATACGCATGAATGGATACACAAATCAAAAATTATACAATAGTGATAACCGACATATGGTACTTGAAACATCGATTTCTAAAAATCAACCCTCTAGGAATAATAAAAAAAATCTAGAGGGGGTCAAATTAATAGAATTTAGCACATATTATGGGTAAAATGAAACGAAGAAGGGAATAGCTCACTTTAATCCTCACTAAATTGAGTGCGTATCCTCTGAGATATCTCAATTTTTGCGTGACCGACGTGTCCAGTGTAGCGCAGGGGACAGTATAATTGGTGCTTTGGGATTCGTGTATAACGTATTTGAACGGTTGAGATTTTCCATAAAAACACGCAAAAGTAGAGATATCTCAGAGGATACGAATTCCACTAAATTTCAGCCCTAGCTTCGTGTGTGTGTGTGTGGACATAATTAGATAGTAGGTCGTAACATTGAAAATGTATAGCAGTGAACATGCTCGATCATTTGCAACTAAAATGTACTTTCATTTTTCCTCAATTATCTAAAGTCTAATTAATAACCACAACGCAATAAAACGTCATTCTAATTATTTAAGGCCGATCTGATTTTATTCAAAAAATATAGTAAATTATTTAGGGTCAATTTGCTTTTAGTTCAAAAAATAGACTAAGTCTACATGATATGTTTATCTAATTAATAGCTAAAAAATATATCACATTAAGAAAACCACTTTAGATGAATATATAACTGACGAAAATAGCTATATATTATATGCAGTATAATTTTAAGATATTAATGCATATAATTAATAGTCTCTTCTCAAATTCCTTGCATTACATAAATATTCTTTCATTTACACAGGGAACTTTTGCATAACTGTTCTTTCATTGAGAACAAAAACTGGCGATGGTATTTAATTAATCAAATAAACTGGCGATGGTAGGCAAAGAATTGAGTAACTTTGGAAAACCAATATCTTTGTCTTAGAAGGTGAGTAGGCAATACCTACCGATCAATATATTCTATACTGAAGATAATTTTAACCAAATTAATAACAATGCAGATTGACAGTTGTATACCACTATATCATGTGTAATTATTTCCTTACGGAGATTGATCTGGCAAGATAGAAATGTCAACGGTGCATGTTGTTGAGATAGACTGACCATCTGCCATATATATATATATATATATATATATAGAGTTAGGCTGGGGTGCTATGGATAGCATAGTGGCCTCTATGCTACGGCTCAATATTTAAGTTTTCAAAATCCAAACGGTCGATCCGAACCGTTCATCTTATTCTCCATATTAATATCTGCTTGGAGACCAAATTTTATAATTTTCTGAATTTTTTTACTATTTATTAAGCCACTTTGAAAATCGCTAATCCAACGGTTTTACTGTTTTGTGCAGCCACCGTTGGATCAATAATTTTGTAAAATACTTAATAAATAGTAAAAAAATTCAGAAAAATGTAAAATTTGGTCTCCAAGCAGATATTAATATGGAGAATAAGATGAACGGTTCGGATCGACCGTTTGGATTTTGAAAACTCGAATATTGAGCCGTAGCATAGAGGCCGCTATGCTATCCATAGCACCCCAGCCTAACTCTCTCTCTCTATATATATATATATAGGGTCTGTCTAAATTGCTGCTGGCAGCATTTCAACAGAGGTGCTGCCGGGGCTATATTTAGCCGTGTGATGTCCAAACAACAAATCCAAACTGTTAGATGTTTAATCTATATTATAATCTACTTGGAGACCAAATTTTATATATTTTGGAATTTTTTTACTATATATTAAGCTGGTTTGAAAACCGCTGATTTCAGTAAATTTCTGCAGCATTGAAATCAGCGGTTTTCAAACCAGCTTAATATATAGTAAAAAAATTCCAAAAAATGTAAAATTTGGTCTCCAAGTAGATTATAATATAGATTAAATATCTAACGGTTTGGATTTATTGTTTGAACATCACAAAATAAAAAAAACAGCGGCAGCACTGCCGGCAGAAATGCTGCCGGCAGCAAATTAGCCGCAGCCTATATATATATATATATATATATATCGGTTCTTAATTACTAAATAAATGAAATTTCAAAAACAGTTCGTCATTAATTGTCTATCTCTTAAATCCATTTATAAAGTTCTGACAGAGGGGGGCCGCATCCAGGCAGCTTTCAACACAATTTGGGGATGTAAGATTCCTCAGACAGTTAAAATTTTCGCATATTCAGTTATATCCGGCAAGCTACTGACAAGGGATGCGTTGAGAACAAGGGGAATGCACATACAGGCAGATTGTGTCTTATGTCGAAACTGCCCAGTAGAATCAGTGTTACATCTCCTGTACCTTTGCCCCTATTCGGTAGCGGTTTGGTTTGCAGTGGCAAGAAACGGAGTGGGTAATCTCATGACACCGGCCATGACAGTTCAACAGATATGGGAGAAATCAGCAACAGATGCAAAAAGGAAAGGGTGTATATTCTACAATCGATGGCTTGCTAGTTTTATTTGTGTGGCTTGGATGATATGGAAGCAAAGAAATGCTATAATATTTGAAGGCAACAGGGTTACGCCGGAGGTACTGGCTAAACGAGATAACTCTTTGGTTACAATTTTGCTGAGTGTGAGGGAGAATGTGTTTTTCTTTGCAGTCCAATTAACATTTTTTGGTTTTAAATTAGAGGCATATTCGGTTTATAGAGGGAATGTAATTTCTTTCAATCAATAGGCTTTAGGAAGGACAATCGGTATGAGATTGTACGTGTCTCTATTTGATCAAATGTATAACTTTTATTAACATTAATACAATTACTTGTCAGCTGCTGACAAGCTTTCAAAAAAAAAAAAAAAAAAAATTGTCTATCTCAGTTTTAAATAAATTTGGCAAGTTTCACCGAAGGTAATTAATTTTGATATATTCTATATTGACTACTATTTTTTTTAATCTAATTAAGTGTATAATTTTGAGTCTAATTTACATACAAATTATATACTAGTTTTCCAAACATCAAATCTATTAATATATGTCAAACAAATTTGTTTGTATTTCTAAAAAAAAAAAATCACAAGTCAAAACCGGACTAATTTAGACCCAAAATTAAAAAATACACATCAAAATTGTGTGGGCCCCCCTATTAGAATTTATCCTCAAGTTATTTCTGTGAAAATAAATAGTTAATATAATAGAAGAAGTATGCCAGAAAATCATGATTGTTCAAGGACAGCAAAGTATTTTTTTTGTGCCTGATCTCTCTAATCAAGAAGGATACAATACATTTAATTATCCTGTATTATAATACTATATATAGATGTATGGAGTAGAATTAAGGTGTTCTTAAGCTTATCAAGTTTTTTTGTAAACTCAACTATATCCTTATCGAATTGGCTTCAAATGATAAATTTAAACTATTTGAAATTCATCTATCTTATAAGTAATGTGTGTATATACGAAAATTTTAAACTTTCAAATTAATTTAGTCCGTATAAAGTCAAGCCGTTAAAACTAAAAAAATTATCAATTAGGATGAGATCTCACCAATAAGAACGCTCATAAAGGATTCAATTAATTAAACTAATTGGAGAAATTAAAGAGCCCCAAACTTGAGTCATTAAAGTGCTTATATTATTCCCACCCTGATTCATTCAACGCACATATAACATATTAAATGGTTTAAAGCTGCTTATTATTATTTTTTGAAGTGTTTCATGTGATTTGTCGTCTTCCCCAGATATGTGTCTACGTCGTTTTGATCTAAACTTCTTATAATTAATTAATATTTAATACTGAGAATCTTTATCAGCAGTAGAAATCAGTAGAGGCTAGCTAGTGAGCATTTAAAAAATTGCTATATATATATAGTGAAGAATTTTACACATGCACCTCCTGTAAATTTCAAATGTTAATTATTGCTCGCATTTGTCCTGAAAATAGCAAATATTTTTGCATTATTGACCTTGCCTCGCTGTTGATTTTAAGTTTGTGATTTACAAATTATTAATTAAAATTACACCTCAATATTACTCAATATAATGACGAATGCATCTTTATTTACTTTTAATTAGGAGTATTATATCCTGTAATGACCCCAGAAAATTTCATATGGGAAATAAATACCAAGGATGTAAGTCGAACTAAATGAAGGAAAATTTTGTTGCACAAAAGTGGTTCGCCCAAAGATAGAAGAGATAATAAATTAATTGGCAAGTAATTACAAGCACACTTATCTCGACCAAAGAAAGAAAAAAAAAACAAAATAAACCAACAATCCAATGAAATGGAGAAATGAATATTCAATACAACGAAAAAATGACTAGAATGACCTCAATCTCCTTAAATTAAACCATCCCCCAAATAACACTCATCAATATCAACCCCACAAAAGAAGTCCATTGCATGGCCCTGGCTTTGCTATTTATCCCCGAATTTTTGTCTGATGAGTTCTCTCCAGCGGATGGCGCTTCCGCTGTAGATGGTGTTTTGTCACCCGACTTGGCCGGCTTTGGTGCCGGAGCTGCAGCAGGTGGCTTTGCACCAAATATACTGTATGGAAGTAGGACGTCTTCGATAGAGTACACGGCCAGTGGAAAGGAAGAGCTCATTGTATTGGTGATTGTCGTGTTGACGACCCCAGTTGAGATATTGACCTACATTATTGCAATAAAAAAAATTTAGTTAAATGGCTCAAATATGAAATATATATACACACACACACACACTATTGACTATTGAGGTGTATTATTATGTGGTGTAGCACTAACGTTCCAATATGATCATGCAATTCCAAAAAAAAATCAATATGAAAAAATATTATGAAGCTAGTTATTTATGCGAAGATCTTCAAAATAGTGAAGACATGTGCATACAAAATATATAATAAAAATTAATATGTAACATAAACAGTCTTTATTTTTAAAGTAAAAATACACAGCTGCACCTTTCTTAGGTTTGAAATTTATTTGCACGAAACTACATATAATATGGCTACTTTTCTCGGTTCTGGTCAATGACCCTCTCCCATCTTATTTGTTAATTACGAAGTTGCACCAGTTTTGGTTGACCAATAATTAAGCAGATCTACAGTTACATTAATCAAGGTTAAAAGTTGGAAACAAAAGAACTGAAGGAAAAATACACATCAGATAATTCAGAGTTACATTACATATCTAAGTACCAAAATCCGAGAATATATATAAAAATAAAGAAAATTAAGCACACTAAAGCTCCTCTAGTTACGACTAACAAAATGTAAGTAATAGCAAGAAAAGGTTAATTAATTACCTGGTTAGTAGAGCTAGTTATGTTGAGGGTATCGGCACCTTCGCTGCCAGATGATTGCGTATTGACAGGGTTGCTTGTGGTACCGAACATGGCCAGGGTGTAAAACCGCGGAAGCACGTGGTACAACACAACTTCGATCTGTTCCTGTTCGCTCAACCTGTTGAGCGTGCCTGATTTAAGCTTGCTGAAAGCATTGTCGGTTGGAGCAAAGCATGTGAGGCCATTGAAGGAGTTGTTGAGCTGGCTATTGAGCTGCACGTCGACACGGGTTGAAGTAAGGAGGCGAATGAAGGTGGTGTATTGACGGCCGGCCTCCAAAATGTAAGTTAAGTTGTTTGGTGGTGAGCTGGGGCCTGGTGCAACTGGCTGCGCCAGGGATGGCACTGTAATGAAGAAGAGGAGGGATAAGGGGATAAAAAGGGAGATGTTTAACAATGAAGCCATTGTGTGCACTGGTTTGTGATTTGTCAAGTTCTGGCAAGACTGAGAAGAGGGGAATATGTTGATATATATGCAGTGGAGTGGTGCGGTGAGTAATGCATTACTTTTATAAAAAGGAAAAGAAAAGAGTAATGTATTACCATTTCATGTTGGTTTTCTCCGGTTGGGGGAAACAATGGAGGATGCCCTTGAACATTTTTACTATATATATATATCCCTAATCATTTGTGCTATTTTTAATGAATCTTAAATACTTGTACTCATACTTCTATCTTTAATTGGAATTTGTTCAGATATAAAGAATTAACATGATAAACTAAATATATAAGTAAGAGATTTAATACAAATTAATTCATACTAATTATAGAAGCGCAGGGATCGATATTAAAAATTTCCATAGCTCAACAAGCTCATCTTTATTTGTCTAAGTCTTATGCTCTGTCTACTAATTATTAGATTAAGATGATCGATGGATAGGGTCAAATCAGAAGTGGAACTAGAAAATTTTGTATTGAGTGGGATTTGAATCCATCATAAAATAAAACTTTAATTACTAAGTTACAACTAAACATATGTCATTTATTGAGGGTGGTTAGACTATATAAAAAGTAAAAAAGAAGAAGATAAAATTCAATTAAATTTCTATACATATAATTAAAATTTTAAAATCATAAGGGTGACTTAATTACCTTTGACTAAGTCTTAGATCCGCCCCTGAATTAGACTGATATCAGGCTTGACTTAATTAGAATACCCAGTCATACTGCATATAGTTATATATATATATGTATATGCTTTATTTGAAATATCTACTAGTTTTCTTGTAAATTTAAACGTATATGTTCGAAGAGAGTTAGAAATATAAATTAAAGATTATATTTATGTGTTTTTCACTCGTTATTTTTCAGTATACTACCAATAAT
Organism: Carex rostrata; assembly: GCF_964058835.1. Lineage (NCBI taxonomy): Eukaryota > Viridiplantae > Streptophyta > Magnoliopsida > Poales > Cyperaceae > Carex > Carex rostrata. The sequence goes on from NC_135926.1 coordinate 7,930,538, forward strand.
ATTTAGTTTAAATATTCACATGCAGCTTATCCATAAAATGTGTTCCTATTAATATTAAATTGAAAATTACAATTAAAATATAAAAAAAACTTCTAAAAAATATAAAATTAATTATTCAATAGATATATTGAGGATATTTTTGTTTATTTAAAAAAATTAAACAATTTAAGACCGAATAGATAGAATTAGATAGAACTTGATTAAAAGTGTAATAAAATAAACATGAACTTAATTTTTAGATATAAAGACAAGAATCAGATAAATATGTCTAAAATTTAGGAAGAAGTGCTGGATCTAGAACTTAGACAAAAACTAAATTCATTGGCATCTCTGCATATAATTTTGTTTTCCTATATATATTTCTAAAAGAAGCTATTTTCATTTTGTAATTAACTTGTACTTTCATACTGCGTGAGTGCGTGTAATAGGTGTAATCCATGGGTAAGAGCAAGTTTAGCTTAAGACAGCGCACGGAATATAGAATCAAAACAGAACCGGATATGGTTAGTGCACTGCCTGAAGTAAAAACTATTTTGTTAATATCATTACCCGTAATCCATAGGCACAAGCCTCTTTAATATATACTACTCGTACAAATTATTAAACTGATGATCAAGATAAAAACTAAATAAAACTAAATGGACATAAGAGTCTATTTTCTATGAAAATGGAGAGAATCTGAACTATGATCCAGATGAGCTGTCAGTGAGCGTGCCTGAATTCTGAAATTGAAAGTTGCAATTGGAAGGGTGCAAGTCAAACCTACATGCATGCAAGTTGTGACAACTTAATTTGCTTTTATTATCCGGAGGCAAATACGGAGAGATTGATCAGGAGAAATATACAAGGAAATTTCATGAAATTATTTAAAAAGAAAAAGAAATCCCAAGTTTTGTCGGTGGAGGTTAGCATATATTTTTTTTTTTTAGTGGTTGAAAAGGAGGCTACTGGCTGCTGTTTGACTATTACCGTGGGGTCTCAAATGTTATTATCCGATCAAAAAGGTTACTAAATATAGTTGGTAAAACATCGCTTTAATCTGGATAAAGTTTCTTAGGCTGTTTGATTTTTCCAATATGAACGATTCTGGCATCAAATAGCACCCGCTCGTATTTTTCCAATATTTTTAAAGCTCGCGTTTTTTGTTACTGCATATAATAATCGTAACAACCGTGAAGATTTATATAATTAATTAGGTCTAATATAAGCTGATTAAATATTATTTTCTGTACGAGAAATTACACACTAAGAGTATCTACATTGGTAATTCATTCCAATTTTAAATCCTACGTAACAAATTAATTCTTTTGTAATTTCACGGATTTATGATAATTTTTTTAAGCGGACAAGAACAAGAACAAGAACAAAAAAATAAATAAAGATATTGTCCGCTTAATTAAACACTCTATATATACTCGAGATCTTTTTCCTCGTTATTTTCAAGGTATTAATTTGGTACTTTAATTCTGGAATCGAAATGAAAATGTGATCTCCTTTGACAAAGATGCATGGATTGAGGCATGTGATCATATTGCAAGGATTTGTGGGGGCTATTGTGGAAACATGGCGCGCGATGGGTGCGACGGTTAGCTGGTCGATTCCAAATGACTTGAGTAATTAGGTTAGAAACTGTATAAAAAATTGTCATGTGTGTAGTGGTTTTCTTTTCTAAATAAGGATTGATTAAGGTGGATGACTCGCATTGGTCCGATCAAGCTAATTAGTGTACCCGTCATGCAAAACACATGGTTTGCAAATTAGGGCCCCGTCATACAAAACTAGACAAGGCAAATTGAGAAATCAATAGTTATGTTTGAGATAGATTAAATAAGATTCGATTGCTTTTATGTTTAGGTAGGTATCAGATTCGAATTGTTTTGGACCGATTAATTTCAAGGTTCGTTGTACTTTAGGCATTTTAGGCATTAAATAAATATATGCCTCGAATCATAAGGATTTTAATTTTTTGGGGCTGCTATTTTGAGGGTTTCCAGTATAAATCAGACGGTTATGCTAGCTTGTATCAAATTAAATAAACTTTGGTTCTATTAAATTAAATAAGTGTTAAATTTGAGTTGTTTCAAATCAATGGTTTCCGATTGTATAATTTTTTTGTTTACATAATTATGATTGACCAGCTCAAGATAAGAATTTAATTAAATACATAATGTATATATTCATTATATGTTTTTAGTTGTAGTTGAACCGTGCATGATAACTTTGATCGGTGGTTTTTATTGCATGTTTATGTATTAAATCCATATTTACTGTTCAAGCATCTTTCTTCCAATTGCATGCATATAAAATTCTTTCTTATAAGAGAACAAAAAAGAACCAACCTCATCACATGCAAAATACCAACCCCTTGAAGAAAACATGAAAAAGAATTAAAGAAATGAACAATATTTTCACGCCAATCATGTACATATCCTCTCAAATACAACACCACCTACCAAAAGCAAGTACACTTTCATTCAATTATTAACGCCACCGACGATATCCCCATCCAATATTCCAATCCAATTGAAATTAATACCCGGAAAGAAAAAAGAAAAAGAAAGAAAAAAAAGACAAAAGAAAAGGAGAACAAATGATCAATTCAGACTGATTCCTCACAACAGAGCACCCAAAGTTGCACCCACAAGACTAAGTCCTGCTAAGGAGCTCCACTTTATCCCAACGGCTGAGTTAGAACTGGTGCTTGTACCAGCTTCACTCGGTCCCTCTGTGTCTGACTTTGAGGTCTTACCTGCTGGTGCCGGTGCCGGTGGGGCATGTGCTGGCGGCTTTGCACCGAACAGATCGTTCGGTAGTAGAACCTTTTCGATTGAGTAAACTGCTAGTGGAAAGGTTGAACGTAGAGTGTTTGAGATCGTTACATCATTCACACCGGTCGAAATATTGACCTGTTAAAGAAGAAGCTCATTTTTTTCAATGTAAAGTTTAAATTCCAGTATATCCGGATCCTTTTCCCGCGTGATAGGATCGTGTACAGACAAAGCGCTCTGTTTCTCTTGTTCTGGTATGATCTAATTAACTTACTTCCCCTGTTAATTTAATTTACGAGCATGTCGAGAATCGTTCAAACAACTAAAAAACATTTTGCTGCTGGTGGAAAGATAATTTAATCCACAAGCCAGAGGTCATGGATTTAAATCTTCTATTGACTTAATTTTATAAGTACATTAGAGTTAGAACTTCTGCATTTTGTTAAGATACAGAGAAAAAAATGCATTGTAAAAATTAGTTGCACTCAATTGATGATTACCTGATTTGTAGCGCTAGTTATGTTAACAGTGTAGACGCCATTGCTGCCCGAAGCCTGTGTTCGCACCGGGTTACTCACTGTCTGGAAATTTTCTATGCTGTAGTACTGGGGCAAAACATGGTATAATGCCAGGGCAACTTGCTCTGTCTGTGACAGAGAGTTGAGCGTACCAGCTTTCAGGCTGTTGAATGCATTATCGGTGGGTGCCAACACGGTGAAACCGGCATAGGAGTTGTTCAACTGGCTCTCGATCTGCTTGTCAAGTTGTGTTTCTTTTAAAAGGCGAATGAACGAAGTGTATTGACCGCCTTTTTCAAGGATTGCGGTGAGGTTTGGTGTGCCAGCGGGACCTGGTGCGGGTGCGGCGGGCTGTGCATTGGAGAAGCTAAGAATTGTGAGTACAAGTGAGAGGGAGATGAGAGAGGCATGGCAAGAGCTGGCCATTGTTTGGTTTTGTTTCTTTTTTGATCTGCAGTGTAGTGGAGTGAGGATGCCATAATGGGGGTGGTGATACTGATATAAGCGTGGCACTAGCGGTCAGACTGTTAGAGCTTGTAACTGTTCTCTCCGGTCATGATAAATGGAGATATCCATTGTTCTACCAAAAAGTCGTTGCCAGATGCAATTTTCTAGCCTACGGGCTTCACCTCCAAAAAAAACAAAAAAAAATGCAATTGAATATAAAACATATTACAAAAATCAGTGGTACGTTGCCAGAGGCGGAGAGAGTAAGAGTTAATGGGGAGTAATTGATCCCATTGTTTTTCAAAAATTTTATATTTACATACGGTTTTTTATATAATCTATAGTAAAATGCTACGCATACAGTACATTGATCCTCATTCACAGCATACAAATTTTATATGATTGATCCCCATTTACGATTGGTCTCTATAGTCAGAAAGTCTGACTCCACCCCTGTACGTTGCAACACATAATTGGCAGGTGTGGTGAAATAATCTTACTAAAATTTGTAAATTTTAACTTGTATGTGTATTAAATAGTTAATTCTTTTAGCCAATATTTTGAAATTGACATTATTGAAGAAAATTTCTCACTCAGTACGTTACTAATGAATACATGCGACACTCTAACACTATTAGTATGTACACATATGAAGTTGTAATAGAACAAAAACAATCTTATTTCTACTAGGAGTATCATATCATTTATCTCATGTGAATTTGATCCATTAGGTAAAAAGACATACCATATATTTGTTTCAGAGGCGGATCTACATTAACATGTATGGGTGCTAAGCCGATTTTAAAATTTTAGTTATGTATATTGAAATTTAATTTAATTTTTTTTAGAACATTTTATATAACTTAGCCCCTCATAAAATATCACATGTTTATTTATATTCTAGTGGTTAGAGCTTACTTTGTGGTTGTAAAGATATTGGATTCAATTTTCACCAACAATGTATTATTCATTTAATTTTAGCACCCCTGTTATGAATTAATAATTCCACCCCTAATCTGTTAATCACTTATATAATTACTTAATTGGATCCACTTGTGGGAAAAGGATAGCTCCAATAATCTCAAAATTGAGAGGAAATTGATTAAGAGGTGGATACATAGTGGACTGCTGGAATGAGTTGGTATTGTCTGGTTGGCTTTGGATAATGGCTCAGAAAAGCGAATATACTACATTACTACCTGTCCATCCTTACTTTTCTTTAAAAAACAAAATAACCTAAACGATAAATAAGATTCTCAAAATTACAGAAGTCGGATTGTATGTTGTCACAACTGTGCGCAAGACTGTGCGGTTCTATTTCTGGTCAATGCTTTTAGATAACACGGAGTGCTAGAAAGCTTATAGCCGCAGTAGATCATATTTTTGCTGTCTTGATAACATTATTTTACCGGGCATGATTTGAGCATCCTTTGAGAAAGAAAGAAGGGCAGTGGCTTGTCTTTCTATTTCTCTGTTAGTCTGTTACTGGATTAATATTTTTTTCAGAATAAAATAGAAATTAACAGTATAAATCGAGTCATCAAACATGTGACATTTTCCGTTAATAACTTGGCTAGTTTTTCCACTGTTGATATGATTCCATGGGTACTCTGATTCTTTGGGACAATTCATTTATACTTTCTTATGAAATCCATCCGAGCAGGTGATAACTTGAACTATTTTTCACATTTTTTCCCCAAAAAAACGATTTAATAAAGAAAATAGTACTATTACAACAATACAAGTTCCATTAATAAATTATAAGGATAATATAAATTTAAAATAAATTAGTAAACTTTTAAAATATTGAAATTATGTGTAATAGAGAAAACGAAATTAACCATGTAGGAATTTCTCCATACCTAAGCACAACAAATAAACAAGATATAATACATGAGATGAAATGTTAAAATAAAATGTCATAATATGTCATTATTAGATCATAAATAAATTTGTGAAGTTATGCAAATATTATTCGGTATAATATTTGAATGCATTATAAGAATAATAGAATAATATGACTAATATTATTTGTTCATAAATTAATTTATTAAACCAATAGTAAGATGAGATTGTTGGAATATTTAATGACATTTAAATTTGATCAAATTGTGTAAAATTTGATATATATGACAAATTTATAAAACAAATAATTAATATGTCTAAAGATTTTTTTGTACTTTTAAAACATTTTAACTTAATTTGAAAAATATTATTAAAATTATCAAACTAAATTGTTATCTATAAATCATTAAATCCTATCTCCATAATAAATGCTGGTCTTCAAACTGGATATGATTAAATAATAAAATTGCTGATACTGTGATACAGACAAGATATTTATTGCGGGACTATTATGTAAAAGTTTATAAGAACTAAGAACTCAAATTTGAATGTAGCTGGCAGCTTTTGTTTGCTAAGACAATCACAGGGGTTCGGTTGGATGCGCGGGATTTTTTTCATAAACCATAATTAATAAAACAAATTTTACGGAATCAATATGATTGATTTTTTTTTTTTCAAAAACCACAAGGACCGTGGGGTTCCCACGGTCTCAAAATTCCCTTTTCCCCAGACCGTGGGAGCCCCATGGTCTCAAACTTTTTTTTTTCGGTTTTCCCAATCCTTCGCATACTGCACAATTTTTTCTGCCGCAGAAGATCGACACAATTTTTTCACAATCCCTCCAGACCGTCCGCTTCCCACGGTCTTCTTTTTCCTTTTCCCCAGACCTTGGGAGCCCCATGGTCTCCTTCTTTTCTTTTCTTTTCTTTTTTTTTTAGTAAAAATCTATGTATAAACATATATAAATTTTGAATAAAAAATAAACTTAATATTGATATATAACTTAGAGTATAACTAGTGTGTTCTTAAGTTAATAAAATATTTTTGTGAACTCAATTCTAAAATTTATCATAATGATTTCAAATGACAAATTTGAACCGTTCAAATCCATCTATCTTATGAATAATGTATCTAAATACAAAGTTTTTAAATTTTTGAATAATTTTGTATAGAGTCAAGTGGTAAAGAAATGTTAGAATGCATTAAAATTAATTTATAAAGTTTCTAATTTTGACCACTGACTTTATACTAAATTAATTTGAAAGTTTAATTTTTTTTGTATGTAGATGCATCACTTATAAAATAGATGTGTTTCAACAGTTCAAATTTGTTATTTAAAATTAATTTGATATTTTCATCAAAAAAAAAAAAAATTAATTTGATAAATTTTAGAATTGAGTTCACAAAAATATTTTATTAACTTAAGAACACACTAGTTATACTCTAAGTTATATATCAATATTCAGTTTATTTTTTATTCAAAATTTATATATGTATATACATAGATTTTTACTTAAAAAAAAAAGAAAAAAAGAAAGAAGGAGACCGTGGGGTTCCCAAGGTCTGGGGAAAAGGAAAAAGAAGACCGTGGGGAGCGGACGGTCTGGAGGGATTGTGAAAAAATTGTGTCGATCTTCTGCGGCAGAAAAAATTGTGCGGCATGCGAAGGATTGGGAAAACCGAAAAAAAAGTTTGAGACCGTGGGACTCCCACGGTCTGGGGAAAAGGGAATTTTGAGACCGTGGGAACCCCACGGTCCTTGTGGTTTTTGAAAAAAAAAAAAACCAATCATATTGATTCCGTAAAATTTGTTTTATTAATTATGGTTTATGCAAAAATTCTTAATTTGCGGTGTTCTTTAACTTGAACTGTCAAATTAAATATGTTGATTTAAATCATCATATAATTATTTATCAACTGATTCCATCTGGTGGGTGGTGTAGATATGCTTCTTTTTTCGGATTTTCTTTTTCTGTCTCTACTGGTTTTATTCTTTTTTGGACCGTTCCAGTTACATAATTCAAACAATGACAAGCATTATTTCAAACAGCGTAAAGGATGCAAAAATGTCTTATGAAAAACAAATTTCAAATCTCTTCAATTTTTTTGTCTCTATCCTGACTTTACTCTTTCAATTTTTAATAACATAATTATAAAAAATATACATCAAAATAAAATTATTAAATGTGATCTAATTTATTTTCTCTAATATGTACCGACAAAATTATTACTTTTTAATTTTTGTATTTGAATAAACAAGTTGAAAATTGAAATAAATCACATCAGTGCATTTTTTTGCAAGCTCTTGATAACAAATATAAAATTGAAATATCATGATCTTTTATATGTAAATAGAGAATATGATGTAGATCATATCTAGTGATTTTATTTGAACATATAAGTTTTTTTTTGAGTTTTTAAAAAAAAAAAATGAAAGTATAATAGATACACAAAAAATGAATTTACGAAAACACAACGTGAATATGCTACTTCTTGTTTCTTTGTGGTGCTCTGTTTAGAGAGTTCTCTTACAATCAAAAATATATTTCGGATTTTGTTTTAAATATAAAATTATTCATTGAAGAAAGAATTTAACTTTTAAACCAAGACATATGCTATCAAATAATAAATAACATAAAAAAAAATATTGAGAATTAGATAGATCACAAATAAATAATTTATTCCATATGTAGAATTATATTTATCCCACTCATTAATTGATGAATATTTAATTATTTATCAATATAATATTAAATAATTTTAGTCATATAATTAATTTTGTATTTGTTCTCTGCGTTTAGTGATTCCTACCAGAACAAAATTGCCAGTAAACTGTGATGCGCTGACACCATAATTAAATTTTCCAATCAAGAGTAGTTATACGCATGGGGTCAGGGAACAATTTTTTCAACTTCCTTTTCTTAAATAAAAAAGGTATTTTGTGGGCATGAAGGTCACATGAGTACATGACAACGTATATTTATTTATAAAGGTACACTTGGACAACTAATCCCCAGTTAAGAACTGCAGGTGTGGTCTAATTTCATGTTTACAATAATTTAAAGGACTGAAATTTTCTGGAACGGACCTTAAAATTTGCATAATTGCGGTATGATACTTATTTTCATATAAATTCCAAAAATAATAACATAAAAAAGAGAAGAATGCATGTGCTGCCATAAAATATTATGACACGTCCGATTCCAATTTTGAGCCGTTTGATCATAATCAAATGGCCTCGGACGCACTTTTATTTTTACTTAAGGAACATTTTTGAGAAAAAATAAGGGTCATGTTTATATTTAATTGATAATTGCGGTTACAAAATTTGTATCCACAGTTCAAAAAATTTAAAATGCTCAAAACAGTTGAGCTCGAAACATAAAATAAATAGAGAATATTAAGAAGTCCCTTACTGGGAAAATAGAAAATAAAAAGAAAAGTCATTTAACACTTGCAATTTTCACTAGAAGGCCCCGGGTTCCTCTCCCTTTCGTACCAGTAATAACCTGTATCGGTCCGATACGCATACTTTTTCCATCATTGTAGCAGTTTGCTTCTACCAGTCTGTTCAGTTGCTGTTATCTGGTCCTTGCCAGACTCCATCCCCACTCATACCGGTTTGTACCAGTACCATACCAGTGCTGCTTTGTACCGTTTTAGCTTGGTGTAAATTGCACCTCTTGTTATATTCTTCATTTTAATCCCTCTTGTCACAAATCCTCCATCCTCACTTCACTAACCAATGCCCTCCACTTGGTGTTGGTCCCCCTCTGTTAAGTTAGTGTACCGGTTTTTTCATAGTACCTCAATTGCCAAAGGATCTCTTCAAGTAATCACCCACTGTCTTGTTTGAATCAACAAAATACCTGGCACAGTGCTCTCGCCACATGATAAACTGCATTATCAACATTGTTGTTTTCTGTTCTTTCGTTAGCTTGCCTGTCTTAGTTTCATATGTTACCTTTGCAGTACGGTAGGCTTCTGTGGCCATCCCAGATGCGGTATTTGCATTATGATTTATGAGAGTGTTGTATAATTCTAATGTGAAGGGGCATTCCTCAAACAGATTCTTTGATGTCTCTTCATTGGCTCTGCATAGAATATACATGCTCACTATCGATCATCCACCCACGCTTTTGAAGATTTTCATGCGTTAGGATTTTGTTTCGGATTGCTAACCATCCAAAAATTATCATCCCGGGCGAGGCTTTGATTTTCCAAATCTTTGATATCCTGATTGTGGGTCCACCTCCAAATTAGATCATCCCTGACATCTGGTTGCAGATCTTTAATTACTTAAGGGACATTGTTCTTTTCTTTTCTTTATCTTATCATCTCACTTGATTGGACAATTCAAGTGCAAAGTCTTAAGTGTATTCTTAGATATATAAAATTCTTTAAATTTTACTTAATTTAAGTATTTTTCAATATTTCATCAAAGATTGTTAAATACCGGTCGCTAAGAAATTTTAGGCATAATAACAATTTCTAACATTCTCATTGCCTATCTTGGCCACCTCAAATTTTGATGTGGTAATACATACTTTGATGCCTAAAATTACGAGAAGTGTGGAGCGTATACAATTTAAATTTTTTTAGTTGATTCACTTCTAATAGAAAAATGAACAAATTTAGTCTTAACAAATATCATGCATTTTCAAATATGTTAGGGCATATGTCATTCCTACAGAAATTTAAATTTACACAAATTCCATAATTAACAAAAATATTTACATTTATATGTGTGTATTATATAAATATATACATTTATTGAATGAGAAGGGCTCAAATACCCCTTGCTTAATGCTCCAATTGTATCCCAACATCTTTATCTTCAATTTCAAAGTTCAAACAGACGATCCGAACTGCTCAACATGATATCCACGTTAAAATATAATTGGAGACCAAATTTTATGTTTTTTGAATTTTTTTTACTATCTTTTAAATTATGTATAAAATCATTGTTTTTAGATGGTCCACAATTTTTTGAAAATAGAAATTTTGTACCTATCATAAAAAATAGTAAGAAATTTTCAAAAAAAATATAAAATTTGATCTTTAAACACATTTTAACAGGGATATTATGTTGGTTGGTTCAGATCTTTTGTTTGAACTTTGACATTTATATTGAAGTACAATTGAAGTATGAAGCAATTGAGCATTTGAGCCCTTCTCATGTATGAATTAAGTGAGTGGTAACTTATACTAATATAAACAATATAAAATTCACACTTCCTTCCATTTCCCTCAAAAAGATATATGTTCACACGTCAAAATTAATAGTGACATGAGATCTGTCATAAAAGTCTAGCGGTAAGAGCTATAACTTGAAAAAATTTAGAAACTCAAATGAATAACAAATACGTGCAACAAGTATCATAATTTATTTTATTTTATTCACACCGTATCTAAATAATATAAATAACACGGATCGCATTACTACATGTAAACTAGATCTTGAGTGTGTTTAGGAAATATAAATTTTGCTAAGGGTCAAAAGAGAAAGTAATGTGGTTGGTCTAGAATGTTCTGTATCGGTGTCAGAAAAATGTGATGCATATTCTTGAAAATTGACCAGCATGAATTATTGCTGGCATCACATGGGAAGCGGCTATTAAATTTGTAATGTTTATTTGCAATTCTCTATTTTTCTTTCTTTCTTTAAAAACTTTAGAAAGTAAATTACACATATCATCAAGTATCATTTTAAACATTAAAGTTTTTTTACAAAAATATTTTGTCCCTTACAGTTTTCAATATAAAATTGATTTTATTATTATCATCAATGGCTTAAAAGATTGATGAAAAAAAATCCACCTTGCCATCTATGCCATGATGCCAGTCTTGTACTCTTGTTATGTATCTACCATCAGTTTAGCGCAATAATAATATTATTATTCAAAAGATATTAAGGTAGGACTAATTTAGCATAACATATAAGTTTTTTTTTCTAAAAAAATAAGGATTTTTGAAATTTTAAGAATTAAAATGAGAAACCAATGATACTTTTGAAGCCCATTGGTAGAATTTTTTCGAACTTAAAAGTTGAATTGAACTGATAATTAAATTGGGCCAAGACAACTTAGGTGGAATGAGGACCATGAAATGGAATCCATATTTTTTGTTTAACCCACCAAAAGTAAGGCCCAAATATCCGAGTTTGATCTCCGGTCGAATTGGCTTTGGAAATACCGCAATTGTTAATATTTTATTTGTTGAGTTCTGGAGATAACTTTAAAAATAAATAATTGCAAAAGAGCAATCAGCCAATCACATTTTTCTTAGGAGTGCAGGCGATCGGATCGAATTCAGAAACTGCTCAACTTTAAGCCCAACATTAGAAAGCTGAATTACAAAGAAAATCCGTCCTTGTAAGGCCCGTTCGGTATACAACTGTTTCTGTGAGAAAGAAAAAGATTCACTCAGAGAGATTTTTTTTCATCATGCGCACGGTATTTTGACCATTTAAATTGGATATGAATCCAAATTCATTTCCGTTCTTGCTTGGCAGCCAAACAGTCCCATATTGTACTAGGTCTAACTATCCACCATCAAACATTGAGTAATTAACAATAAAAAAAGGGGAAGGATAAGTTATAAATTGAAGATAAAAAAATAAACAAGATATCAAAAATATTTAAAGACAGCTATCTCTTTATTCAAATAATTTTTATGTGTGTATAATACAAACTTACAAAATTTCTATCTATAGACTAAAAATTGTAAATAACAAACTATCTAAATTAATTCTATTGATAAATATGGTGAGGCAAAATTAAATTAAGAAGAAGTTTTGAAATAATTAGTGAAGAGTTACAAATGGACATCTATAACTAAATTATTTCGTAATATGATATACTGACAACTATATTTATTTTATAATTGTGATAATTAACAAACATGTTAATATAATCGAAAAGATAATTTTTAAATATGTTCTGTAGCTAGACTATATAACAAATTTGAAGCAATTTGAGCATCATTGTATTACATGTTTTATTTTATTTTATTTTAAATGTCTTGGCAGGATTTTATTTAAATAGAACTAAATAAAATTGTCTTAACAAAACAAATACAAGATTTGAAAGTTACAAAAAACACCACCGAAGCAGTGTTTTGGGGAGGCACTTTATGACCCAGTCACATCTGACACTACCATTGATCATACAATTTTTTTTAAATTCTCCTCGAACCGAGGTAGTTGTTCAATGGAGGCACAATTTTGGACTAATTTGTTAGATCTGAAGAGTTTCTAATTCTCTTAGACGATCCACAAATTTTAGAATAATTGGATGAAGAAATGATAAAATATTTTGAGAGAATAAAAGAAAAAATAAATAAATAAGAGGGAGCTTCACGGTTTGGAAGGAAGAGAGAAGGGAGGAATGAGGAAGAAAGAAGAGAAGGGAGGAGAAAGTGGGCTGCTGGATTCGAAAATTTTAAAATTACCCCTTCACCGAGGCAGTGGTTCGATGGAGGGTAAGATAGTGATTTTCTATTGCATCTACTCTAGCCAGGTTAAAAACTTGCTCCACCGAGACAATGGTTCATTGAACAAAAGACATTTTTTTCATCGAACCATTGCTTCATTGAAGATTATTTTTATAACTTTCAAATTCTTTGGGCTTATTTTGTTTAAATAATTTAATTTAGTTCTATTTTTTTTTTTTAAAAAAGAATCCCATGGCAGTGTGCTGCCACAGGTGGAACATGTTTTATTTTCTTTCATGAAAAAGTAAGTAGCATATCCAATTAAAATAAGAAGAAAAATAAAAAGGATATGAACTTACCATCCTTGATTACAAGTAAGCTGCATCTGTTCTCAAGAAATGAAGCAATTGGATCTCATGAGAAAGCAGATCTTGAAAATTTTGAAATATACACATTGTGAATTAAAAAATAAAAGTGTTGTATATAAGAATATCTTTTATATCGTTGAATAAACAATCTTTCCACCCAGTGATATTTTTGCTGAACATCTTGGTATGCATAATGCATAAAAATCAAGCGGATCAGATTTGAGTTCCCCATGGCATCTTCAAATGTCGCAGGAAGTTCGGGGCTAAGAGAATTAATATGGACTCAAATTTAAGTCTAAAAAATGTCACTAGTACTTGCTTCTTACATAATATATGTACTGTACTTTATTTAATCATTTCATGTGGTCCTCGAAAAGCTGTCCCCTTTTTAACTTTGGCTAACCCTTTGGCGTTTTCGCTGCAGAGAATTCATAAATTATATGCTAATTGAATTGAACATATAATTATTGTATTTTTGTTTCAAAACAAAAACCTAATTATTTGCGTCAGTTGAGAGCATCTTTTTTCTTGAAAGCGTATGATACAAAATTAGATACGGAGAAAATATTTTCGAGATGCTCTGTAGAAATCCAAACTTTCAGGGCATTTTAGCGAAGTATTAAAGAAATTACTATCTGACTGGGCAATATTTTATTTGTTTCAGCTAATTGAACAGTAGTTTGACATTACCTTTATTTCAATTAAAGTCACTGATGGCAACATAATTCTCGAAAAAAAAAATTAATTCAGATTACTTGCTCTAACGATTGAGGAATGATATATATTCCATGAATACATTTTTTTATTTTTTTTTCTTGGTTGAATTTTGTTTATCCCTTTTTATATTCTGAGTTGTTTATCAATTACAAGTCACACTAAAAGTAACAATCTTAATGTCGCCACCATGGACCTTTTGATAGCTCAATCTTACCTTTTGATGGCGCACAATATTAATTAGCAGTTTAGCCGCGCCTTCAATTACAAGAGAAAAGACTGAGAAAACCACAAGTTTGACTGTTCAATACCAGCAAAAGAAGTTGACGCTTTAAGGATCTTCTGTGGCTCTAAACAATACTATAACATATGTGGCTAGAAGAGTAACCCCCAACCAGTACCATTCTTCCCTTGCTACAAAACACCAAGCATCGTTCAACTACTTGGCTTGGCTTAATGCTTATTTGCTTGTCATTTTGATTCCAAGGAGACGAGCAGTCCTTTTCAAAGTACACCATGTGGAAAAAAGATACACGTAAATTTATTCTTCAAACCTTATTTTTTATACTTAGCACCTACCAAGCCCTGTACCGTCGTATGATTCATAGTTTCATATTGCAACTTACACACATCCTTCTTCAACCAATGCACACACATCCTTCTTCAAACAATGCATGAATCACAACAAACTAGGCAAAAAGCTAAAAGAGAAGGAGACCAAAAGCTTAACATGCATTTATTCCACAAGAACAATCTCTCATTTGCTAAACCAATTCTCCTCCTTCCTTTTTGCCTACTTATACTTAGTTATTTCTTCTTCTTTTCTGACAACTCTGGTTTTCAGCCTCTCTTCACCAATTCTTCTTGCACTACGACCAAAAATAGCGCACTTGATTCGTTTCCACTACAATCTACAAACCTCCGAATTTTCATCGGCATCCTCACTGTTCCTCACCTTCATGAACGGCGCCACCTACTTCGCTTGGTTTACTCTTTACAAGCACGCAGCCTTGGCACCGCTAAAGTGGATGTGCGCTTTGTATTTTGTCACTCGATGAATGAGGAGCAAAAAACATTCCTTAAACTCGAGATCAAGCAATATAACGATATCATCATCCTCGATTGTTTTGAGAACCTAAATGATGGTAAGACCTATACATACTTGTCAAGCCTCCCGTCTATGCTACGTGGAGCTGGTGATGGTCAGCCATATGATTATGTTGTAAAAACAGATGACGATGCCTATTTTCGGCTAGATAATTTGGCTAAGTTATTGAGAGATAAGCCACGGCAGGATCTCTACTATGGTATGGAGCTCGGGTGTGTAGGAGCACAGATTGTTTGTGGTGTGAATAACACGTTCATGGCAGGTTTCGGGTATGTGTTGTCGTGGGACCTTGTGGAATGGATAGCTGAGTCGGAAATTGCACGCAATAACAAAATCGGGTTGGAGGATGTGATGTTGGGGAAGTGGCTGAATACTGCAAATAAGGGGAAAAATAGGTATAATGGATTTCCAAATCAGTTATATGATTACAAAGGAGATTCTCCGGATGGATATTTCCGGCATGAGCTTGTACCCGACACAGTGGCAGTGCATAAGCTGAAGGAGAATTCGCACTGGGCTAGAACTCTCAACTACTTCAATGCCACGCATGGATTAAGACATTCTAAGCTTTACAATAATATTTTAATCCTTTGAATGATTGATTGTATATTTGTATGTATATTTTGTTCTTTTCTTTCATTCTTCAATTTGTTTAATCTTTCATGGAAGTACTGTCTTGCGTTGTCAAGTAGGGGGGAATGCCGGGTCAAAGTTGAAATACTGGCATCTTGGGATAAAGGAAAAGAACCAAAGAAGAATAAGACTGGTTCAACATTCGTGTAACTGTAATTTGCACAGTTAAATTTTCAATTTTTTTTTTTTTTTTTTGAGAAAAGGAATTATAAATTTCTAATCTTTAATGAAGAATCACATTTTGCGCGTAAGAATTCCAAACCATTATAAGTTTCTAATCTTTTAAAAAGAATCACATCTTGCGTGTAAGAATTTCTAACTATGCTTTGAGTCACCTTTCAAAAGAAAAGGCAAAATCAATAAATGCTGTATTGCCGCCTGCCTGGTGGCTCCAGAAAGTCAAACTTGGAAGATGCCTTGGCGCTGTTTGTTGCAAGTTGCAATGCTGAACAAAATAACAAACTATCTGGGTTATCAAATGGATGGCCCAACAAAGTCCATGCAACTAGTTAAATGGGCTGGCCCACAGAATGAGTTAGTACAGCCCATTAAATAGCAATGAACTATTGTATGGACTGGTCCCTTAGTCTAATGCACGGGCCCTGTTACTGACTTCAGCTGTGTATTTTCAGGAGTTACTGAGATGGGCTATTTTGGGCCCAATTGTGCTTTGATAATTTTGAATGCAATATTAGTTGACCTGTGAGTCTGTGACTATTTAGCGCCGCCGTCAATGACTTCGTGTTTTTTAATTTTTAGCGCTTAAAATAGTATTAAGTATTGACATGAACGCAAGTTTTATTAATCAAGTCCAGCGTGCGCCGTGATGGTATATTTTTCTTTTTTCCCGATGTGACGCCATTGACAAAAGAGTAAAACCATGTTCCAAACTCATTACTGGCCGAAAATTTTTAAATTTGACATACCTCCAAAAAAAAAAAAAAAAAGCCGAATAACCATAATTTTCTGTAAATTTAATTTGACACGACCGTAATCTGTGGTGGCGAATATTTTGATGGTCTTTCTATTACATTTGTACATGTAAATTCTAAGATATTCTATTTATTTCTGGGAATATAAAAAAAAGTATCGTGGTCATTCTAATACATTTAAATTCTAAGGTACTTGTGATACTATGATAGCTTCTAGAGATATGGAGTAACTTAGAATTTTAATGTACTAGAAGGAACAAGATAATTTTTTTTATTATCCAGAGTGATTTTTGAACCGAGATCAATAACTTAGATTTAAAATATTTTCTTTTTTTTTCAGTAACACACCAAGAAATATTTTAACCTTTTTACAGCAGTAAAAAGTTTCGCCTGAAAAATATGACGTAGTACTTCTAGTACATCTAAATTATAAGATATTTCATTTATTTTGTTTGATGTAGTCTATTCAAATTATAAGTTACTTCATTTATTTTGAAAAATTAATAAAAGTCATATTCAGGCGCCAACTGTTGCCGTTGAATTTCAAATTAATTTTTGAGAAAATGGCTGTCCGCCATCTGTTATTGTGAACACCATCAAGGAGTTTGGCTAGTATAACATCAATCTCATTTCAGCCTATATAACACCAACTCTAAAACCTATCAAATCGACTTCGAATGACTAATCCAAACCGTTCAAACCGATTTACATTATGAGTGATGCGTTTATATACAATTTTTTTATATTTTCGAGTTATTTTAGTATCAAATCAAGTGGTAAAAATATTGAAAAATTAATGTATTAAAATTAACTTAAAAACTCACATATTTGACCGCTTGACTTAATAGTAAATAAATTCGAAATGTTATAAATTTTGCATGTAAACACACAACTAATGAAGTAAATCGGTTTGAATTCACCGTTTGAAATCGATTTGATAGGTTTTAAAGTTGGTGTTGTATAGGTCAAAATAATACTGATGTTATACTAGTCCAACTCACCATCAAGATGTCCGCTACATACGTGTCAAACTAGAATTTACATAAAATCAAGGTTAAATTTTTTTTTGTTGGTAGATATAAAAATTTCGGCATTACTGGTTGAGATTTCGATGTAACAAAAAAAAAAAAAAAAAACATTACAGCTGGGAATAAATCAGCATGCAATTGCTGTATATATATAATATGGAATTTCAATTGGTTTTAGCTCGACTTCTCGTGCGTTCCCCAAGAATGAAAATTGACCAACGTTGGGTAAACGCATGGGTTTCTGTTCTCATGCACCACATGCAAATATGATAACTTGATAAGTAAAAAGATTACTCATTTATGATTTTAAGTTCAACTAGCACCTTTGGAGTTGGCACCAAGTAAGAGTCCAGATTATATAACGATCGAAATAACTAATTAAATTCACAACCCACACATTGTCAATTTATCATCACTAGCAAAGATATACTAAAAGCCCCAAGCGAGGAATCATGTCAACAACCAAAAATCATCCCTCTCCTTCATCAACTGTTTTCCTTCTCCTCCCTCTTGCACTTCTAACCCTAGTATATATGTTTTACTTCAACAACTTCCATGTCCTCTCCTTTTTCTGTACCTCGTTCGTCAGTGCATTTTCCACTGCTAATGGCACCAGCAAGACGCCTCCACCAGCTGATCGTCATGCTAACCTCAACATGTTCTTCGGCATTCTCACAATGCCACATCGCCATGAGCGTCGTCACCTACTCCGCTCGGTATATGCCCTTCAAACTCACAACCTTACTGCTGCTAAAGTGGACGTGCGCTTCATCTTCTGCAACTCAATTGGGGACAATGAGAAGATGCACTTAGCAATGGAAATCACGATATATGGCGACATCATCATCCTCGATTGCGTGGAGAACCTAAACAATGGTAAAACCTACACCTACTTCTCCAGTCTACCATCCATGCTCGGTACTGGACACAACCGACCTTACGACTATGTCGTCAAGGCAGATGATGATGCATACTTCCGGTTAGATAATCTGGCTCTGGTTTTGAAAGACAAGCCGCGAAATGATCTTTACTACGGAATGGAGTTGCAATGTGATTATATAAAAGGCAGCATTTGTGGTGTTCATAACACCTTCATGGCTGGTTTCGGTTACGTGCTTTCATGGGATCTGGTGGAGTGGATCGCCGAGTCAGATACTCCAAGGAGTAACAAAAAGGGAGCGGAAGATATGATGTTAGCCAAATGGTTTAATATGAGGGGAAGGGGAAAGAACCGGTACAACGGTGTGCCTGCAATGTATGATTACAATGCAAATATGTCGGAGAAAAATGATTACAAGCATTATTTTATACCGGATACAGTAGCCATTCATCAACTTAAGGATAATTTCAAGTGGATTAGGACTCTGGAGTACTTCAATGTGACTAATAGTTTGAAACCTTCCAAGCTCTACCGTAGTTTTCATTGAGAATTTATTTACTATATTCCTGTATTTATAATTTAGTTCATCTAAAATCTTTATTTGATTAGTGTTTCAATGATGTGATGCTCAAAAGATGTCTCACTTCAAAGTGCATTATATGTAGTGAGTCTTCTTGCCAATGTTTAATAATTGATGTATTAGAAAATATAATGCAAGTTATATATGCTAGTTGTTCATGTAAAAACAGAAGGAATGAGTCTGATAAATGTAAGTTACATTTATTAGAAAGGGTAATTTTATATAGTATGTCTTCTTAGTTCTTTTAGTCTGTATATCTGTCTATATAGTTATGGTGAAATGGATTTGATAAAAAAGGGAAAATATGACAGACTGTGAAGGAGGATGTGATGTTCGAGAATTGCGGATCATGCAGTAAATTAATAAGGGGAAATATAGGTACAATGGTTTTTTTTTCCTAATCAGTTCTATATATGGTTATAAAGGGCTAAAGGCAATGCCCCAAATTAATTAATACTTAAAAGACCATATTCATTTGGTGAGGTACCTTTGATATTTGAACCCACACCTATTGTGTATTGTAGGCAATCTACGTCGGGGAACTCGATGCATGGATTACGCCTATTGACCTGTGAAATGGATTTTAATATATATATATATACATACTAGTATCATACCCGTGCGTTGCAACGGGACATATTATAAGAAACAAATATATCAATGAAAATAATAATTATTTAAAAATTAAAACACATGTTAATAGAAAATTTATATGATTATGTATTTTTAATTAACTTTAATCGTGACCTCTGATAACAATTTGATGATGTGATGATTTTTTATTTTTAAGTACCAATGATATCAAATAATAGCTCGATTCGAATCTAATATCAAATATCATACAACAATTCAATATCAACATATAATATGATATCAAAAAACATAAATAAAAAGTGTTATCGTGTGTATGTACAGGATACACACACACACACATATTATAAGAAAAATATATATTTACACACACGTTCCAATTTATATTCTTCTTTGTTTCCAATTTAGAACACACACACACACACACACACACATTAATATATTATTTATCGGAAATATATTCTAAATTGTCCATACCAATATGTATAGAAACAAAGAAAGAGAAATAAGGAATAAAAAAAATGATTTTCATTGTGAAACGTATAAAAACGAAGAAGTAAGGAAACAATAAATTAGAAAATGGAAGGTGGAGTCTTCTCAATTGAAGAGGAGAAATATGGAAACAAAAAAAATAAGGAAACGGATAAATATATCGCTAAATTTCAGAATTTATTCAATTTTAATTGTAACATATCGTGTGGCAGCATATGTGTTACATTCCGAAATTTTAAAACATGATTAAATTTCTAAATCGATCATTTGGCTTAAATAAAAAGTTTAATTAACTTAACGATCGTTCAGAATTGTCTGACCGACTAAAACGGAACTAAAATTTCGTAATATAAATAATGTATGAAATTATGTATAATAAAATTTAGAGATTTAGAATAAAATAAAATATAGTACTAGGGATAAAATTTTAATTATTCGGTAAATTAGAAACTTAGAAAATCCGTTACAATTCCTTTGAATTTTTCGGAAAGACGAAATTGATTTAATTGGATTCGTGTGAATAAATAAGTAATCGAATTCCAAATAAGAGTATAATTATACGAAATTATTCGTACCAGATGAATTATATAAGAGTTACCAAATTTCATTTAATTGAGAATTTAAGGATTTGATTTGATATTTATATATATAGACATAGATACTATCCGATATCGATATATTCGAATTCTAAAATTGAATATATATAATTATATAAAAGGAAAATCAAATTATTCGAATCTTAAATTGAGAAATAAATATACGAATTATATGTACAAATATAGTTACAAAAATATTATGAAACTTCGACTCGAATTTATAAAAGAAACGGACCATAAATCAATTAAATGAGACTATACTTGAATTTCAGAATTTTGTGAACCCTTAGATTATTTCAACACGGATCTTAAATGTTGGAATTTTATTAACCACTCATCTCATCCAGCACGAATCTTAAAGCAGTCCATTTAACACCCCCACTCCTCTCCTTCTCTCTTTCTCTCCTTTCCCTCTCTACCCGTGAGACCCCCCCCCACAGCCCCGCCCCCCCCCCTTTCCTCTCCTCTCCGCCAAATCAGAGAGGGCTCCGCCCTCCCCTCTTCCGTCGCCGGCGAACCCCACCGGACCCGCCTCTGATCTCTCCTCTCTTCCTCTCTGGCCGTGAGAGCCCCAGCTCCGGCCCCCCCACTCTCTCTCCTCTCTTCTACACCGAAAACAGGGGGGCCCCGCCCCTCCCCTTCCGCCGCTGCCACGGCCAGCCGCCCGCCGCCCCCACTCTCTCCTCTCTTTCCTTCTCGGTCTGACCCGCCAGACCCGCCAGAGCCCCGCCCCTCTCACTCTTTCCCGCTTCTCCTTCCCTCCCATGAAACCCTAGAAATTAAGGTTTGGCTTGGTGATGTCTCGGTGCTTGATCGGTGCTGTTCTGATGCTTGGTTGGTGCTAAGCCGTGCTAATTGCGGGTTGTTGTGCTCCGGTGTCGATTCCCCTTTCCCCTTTGCTCTCTCCATACCAGGCTAGCTCTAATCGGATAAATTATCGAGTCTCTTGTTTAAATTAATTGTATTTTGTTGAGGGAATTGTAGTTAATTACACCTTTACTCGGGTTGTTGATTTTCCCGGCAAAGGTGCTGACTTGTGGCTTGTCTCTGTTTTGCTGGTTTTATTGTGCATGGCTGTGTTGTGTGCATGAATGGCGAATTGCTGGTACCAGTGGTACCAGCCCAGTATACTACTGGTATGGTGCTGATTTTGTGTGTGTACCAGTCCTTGACTTAACAGGGACCAAAAATGTAAATAAATTAAATTGAAGGTTGTTTTGTGCAAAATACAAGTCTTGGGAATTTTTATAAAAATAAGGGGTATGAATTATAAAATATAAGGCCTATGTGAGTTGTATAAATATAAGGGACCAATTTGTAAGATGTTAATTGTTTGAGGCTATGGCCGGCCATGCATGTGAAGTATTATAATTTGAGCCATATGTGAATTTAAATAATTGTAAAGAGGACTTGAATTGGAATAAAATAATTGATACGTCCAATGGACCAAAGTGTAATAAGGTGAAAGTTTATATAAGGGCCGACCACATATATATAATGTTGGAATTGGACTTGAATTAAAATGATTATAAATGAGCCGAAAGGTATAAAAGAATTGACGAATGGAAAAACGGCTTTTGTAATTTAAGTTTTGAGAATGTAACCGAACTAAACCAAGTAATCGTATAATATAGGTGTAGGCTCAGTCGAGCCAGATATCGCGAGGTAATTCGAGACTCCCGATCCGTAACTAAGCGGTACGCTCGTCATAATAAGGTGCGGGATTCTTGGACTTGTTTGATACTTTATTTTCAGGAATTAAACTGTTATTCGTTTGTCATGTTGAATCTCATTGATTGCATCATTGAATTGTGTAAAGCATTTGCATAGCCCAATCAAATTAAACTCGAATTGATATGACTTGAGTGATTTGCATGCTGGTATGGTTGTAGGTTGTGTCGATCTATTATGATCTGATTTGATTGAAAGTCACCACGATTTGATTTGGATATATATGTGAATGGATTTACGAAGTTAAGCACTTGGATCCAATGAATTTGCCAAGTCGGGCTGTATGCTGACTTGGATTCCCAGGATCCTAAATGGCCTTAGGTGAACGGCACTCGATATTCCCAGTACCGGTTGGGACGAGGGAGGGTGATTATGTTATGAGATGTGATTGGAAATCGTGGGTGACATGTGTAACGTCTATGGCTCGGTGGCATTCTCCTACGTGTTAATGCATTTGAAAGGTCAATTGAATATTACGACTATTGGAATGATTCCAGAGAGGATTTTCTTTATATGATTCAAACCAGACCTTAATAAACTGTTAAGCCAAGCGATTGCAGATGGGTGTCAAATAAAGGGTCCAGCGGTTGGCCATCTGTAGGTGTCAGTAACCCTACAGATGTGGGTTTGATAATGGTTCAGCTCGAAAGAACATCTGTAATTGCTACAAGCCCTATTGAATTGAGTTAAGCCAAAATATATGTTGTGTTTGAAGTTCATCTTGGAAATTCCGTAAACTGTGTTTCAGGTTGATTAAATTGTTGTCGAGCATTGGCATTCTGTTATTTATGATTATATATATCTGTTTGAACTGTTATTGTTTGGGTTTCATTGTTGAATATAGAGTTTGATTGCAAGTCCAATAATTCAAATGTGGCAAATTTTCGCACTGAGGATTTATTCTCACCCCCCACCCTCCCGATTATTTTCAGGTTTATTGGACGGACGCAGCAAGTGAGGATATTGGTAATGCATATAAAAGATCCACTGCCTTGCGTGTATATGTGACGCTTGATTTATACACGCGGCGGGCTGTCAGACCCGCAGGATTTGGGGTGTGACAATATGTGGTGGGTATGTTTTTAACTAAATTTAGACTTCTATACATAAAACAGATGCATTTAATCAAAAGAAGACAAAATATGTAATTGGAGAGCTGAGATCAAATCTGAAGTTTTATCTCTCAATCGTAGCCGTTGGCGGATCGGACACCCAACGTGCTTAATCGTAGCCGTTGTCCGATCCTCCAACGGCTACGATTGAAAGTTGAAATTTCAGATTTAATCTCAGTCCTCAAATTACATAATCTGTCTTATTTCGATTAAATGCATCTGAATAATGTGTAGAAGTCCACATTTAACTAAAAATATACTCGCCACACGATGCATTACAATTAAAATTAAATAAACTATGAAATTTAGGGACATCATATGTTTCCTTATTTCATTCATTGCTTATTTCTCCTCTCCAATTTAGCCATATAATTATGTTTCCTTATTTCATTACTTATTGCTATTCTATGTTTCTATAGCTATTGTCGTGATAAATCTAGAAATATTATCAATTTTATTTCTATACAGATCTATACAGATCACAATGGAAATCAATTGAAAATCTTAGAAGCACAAATCAAATGATGAGTGTATGCACCTTATGAGGAATCAAAGGAAGAACATGAAAAGACTGGACCGATCCGCCAACGGCTACGATTGAAAGGTGAAACTTCGGATTTAATCTCAGCCCTTCAATTACATAATTTGTCTTCTTTTGATTAAATGCATCTGTTTTATGTATAGAAGTATAAATTTAGTTAAAAACATACCCACCACATATGCTGCCACACGATACGTTACAATTAAAATTGAACAAATTCTGAAATTTAGCGATATATTTATTTGTTTCCTTATTTCTCTATTTCCATATTTCTTCTCTTCAATTAAGAAGACTTCATCTTTCATTTTCTTATTTCTTTGTTTCCTTACTTTTTCTTCGTTTCTCTTTCTTTGTTTCTATACATATTGGTGTGGGCAATTTAGAATATATCAATGTGTGTGTGTATTCTATAAATTGGAAACAAATAAGAAGAAGAATATAAATTAGAAACTAAGAAGAATATAAATTGGAACCTGTGTGTGAATATATATTTCTCTTATAATATGTGTGTGTGTGTATATCCTATACGAGGAGGGTTCAAATGCACCCAAATTTTTGTGCACCCAAATGTACCCTATCTTTCAAATCATTTTTCTCCGTTTTCAAAGTCCGAATAGTCAATCCGAACCGTTAGATTCGATATATATATTAAGATGTGCTTGGAGACCAAATTTTACATTTTTTGGAATTTTTTTACTATTTATTAAGCCACTTTGAAAATCACTGATTTTACTTTTTCTGGACCATTGGATCAGCGATTTTCAAAGTGGCTTAATAAATAGTAAAAAAATTTCAAAAAATGTAAAATTTGGTCTCCAAGCACATCTTAATATATAGATCGCATCTAACGGTTCGGATTGACTATTCGGACTATGAAAACAAAGAAAAATGATAGGGTGCATTTGGGTGCATTTGAACCCTCCTCATCCTATACATACATACGATAACACTTTTTATTTATGTTTTTTTATATCATATTATATATTGATATTAAATTGTTGTATGATATTTAATATTAGATTCAAATCGAGCTATTATTTGATACCATTGGTACTTAAAAAAAAAAAATTATCACATCATCAAATTGTTATCAGAGGTTACGATTAAAGTTAATTAAAAATACATAATCATATAAATTTTCTATTAACATGTGTTTTAATTTTTAAATAGTTATTAGTTTTATTGATATATTTGTTTCTTATAATATGTCCCGTTGCAACGCACGGGTACAAAAGCAAGGCCAACAAATTACATAATATGTCTTATTTTGATTAAATGCATCTAAATAATGTGTAGAAGTCCACATTTAACTAAAAATATACTCGCCACACGATGCATTACAATTAAAATTAAATAAACTATGAAATTTAGGGACATCATATGTTTCCTTATTTCATTCATTCCTTATTTCTCCTCTCCAATTTAGCCATATAATTATGTTTCCTTATTTCATTCCTTATTGCTATTCTATGTTTCTATAGCTATTGTCGTGATAAATCTAGAAATATTATCAATTTTATTTCTATACAGATCTATACAGATCACAATGGAAATCAATTGAAAATCTTAGAAGCACAAATCAAATGATGAGTGTATGCACCTTATGAGGAATCAACGGAAGAACATGAAAACATTCGGTTGTAATAGATTTTTTTTAATCATATTTTCATTTTTATTTGATAATTCATATATTTTAATCTTTTCATGGAAACAATCGTCTTTTTTGTTTTAAATAAATAAAACAGACCATTTTAAGGTGAATTATTATAATGTTATGTAAAATATTGAAATAAGGTGAAGGATTATAATGCTACGTAAAATATAGAAATATTTGATATAATAATCATTTTGACTTGAAGCCTTAAGGTTTGAAAACAAAAATTTGATTCTTTACTTATTTTAATATCTTGTGTTACTTTTTTGTTCTGATTTTAGAGTGTAATGTTTCCTTTTACTTTTAAATTCTTATAAAAAAAAACGTTCAAGAGCTCAAACTTTGTACAAAAGCAAGGCCAACAAAAGTTGAATTGAATTTACATTACTCGTAAAAAGACTGTTCTAAAAGTGCAAACTATTAATTTATTAATCTGATTAATTAATGAATTAAATTTGTGCATATCTTTTTATCATTTTACTATATAATATCTAAAAAACGAGCTTATGAAATATGTATAATGATGAACTAATTCATCTTATTGATGAATTAATCTCTAAATATGAATTTATTATCTTTTCGCCAATATATGAAGATGATATTGAAAAATAATATGTTGCGTTGATGCAAATCCATGTATTTTTTTTTATTTAAATTTAAGTCTTGAAATGTAAAAATTATATCATTACATTGATGTTGATTTTTTAACATTATTTTATTTGAGAATGTATTATCTATTTTGAAATAAAATATTTTCTAACATTTTATATAAGTATTCTAAAAATAGTTCACAACTTCACATATTTATTTATTATTTATAATTCAATATTTATTGTTGCTGATTTATTTCTTTGTCTAGATAAATTTAATATGTGATTATTCTCATACATAATAATGAATATAAAATAAATAAAGAAGGATAATAAATCTTAGTGGTGAAATACATATCATACAAATAACAAGGCGATTATATCAAATATATTAAAAAAAAATCATTATTTATGTTACACTGCTTAAAGAAAAATCACTTATTTGTTATTCTGTTTAATTTCTTTTTATTAAAATATGTCATTTTGTATGATTTTTTTTAATGTTCTCTTATATATATATCAGCCTTTACAACGCCATGCATGAAAGGAATATGCTCGGAAATTGCCTTTCCTCATCCTTGATTTCTCAATGGCTTGTTTATTTAAACTCCTTTTTTTATTGAGATATTTTATAATCGCATCCTTGAAGTTTGGACGCTCCAGTTTATAAAAACCTCAATTTATTTTCTTTTGACTTCATAATTTTATAATATTATTTTGTTATGCAGTCATTTTTCCCATCTATAGTAGATTTGAATATCGATTAGAGGTCTAAAATATTCACTTTATATATAAGTGTGTCATCAAACCTTCAATTGGTGTTTGAAAGAGTCTAAGCTCAAGAAAGAAAGATAGAAAGATTTGAAGAAATGAATTTTCTCTATTGATTCAACCAACCGTTACAATTACACAAGTGCTCTATTTATAGAGTTCAATATATTGTTCCTATTACACAAGGCTATAACAGGGCATGAGTAACAACTCTAACAGCAATTAGTTAGACACATCCTTGCTTTGACTGGACGCATCCTGTTATGGTTTATTAGCCCCCCGCCCCCTGCAAGCGAAAGGTGAGGAGATCACTGTGAGCTTGGATCGAAGTAGTAAGAACCGAGGTGCAGCTAGCGGTTTAGTCAACACATCAGCAATTTGGTCACGAGTGGAGAGGTACTGGATTAAGACATTCTAAGCTTAACAATAATCTTTTAATATCCTTTGAATGATTGCTAGTATATTTTGTTATTTTCTTTCATTCTTCAATTTGTTTAATCTTTCATGGAAGTACTCGCCTTGTCAAGTAGGGGGGAATGCCGGGTCAAAATTGAAATACTGGCATCTTGGGATAAAGGAAAAAGGACCAAAGGAGAATAAGACTGGTTTGACATTTGTGTAACTGTAATTTGCACAGTTAAATTTTCATTTTTTTTTAGAAAAGGAATTATAAATTTCTAATCTTTAATGAAGAATCACATTTTGCGTGTAAGAATTCCTAACCATTATAAGTTTCTAATCTTTTAAAAGGAATCACATCTTGCGTGTAAGAATTCCTAACCATTCTTCAAGTCACCTTTCAAAAGAAAAGGCAAAATCAGTACATGCTGCCTGCCTGGTGGCTCTAGTAAGTCAAACTCTTGAAAGATGCCTTGGCGCTGTTTGTTGCAAGTTGCAATGCTGAACAAAAAACAAACTATCTGGGTTATCAAACGGATGGTCCAACAAAGTCCATGCAACTAGTTAAATGGGCTGGTAGACAGAATGAGATAGTACAGCCCATTTCATACCTGTGAACTATTGTATGGACTGGTCCATTAGTCTAATGCACGGGCCCTGTTACTGACTTCAGCTGTGTATTTATAGGAGTTGCTGAGATGAGCTATTTTGGGCCCAATTATGCTTTAATAATTTTGTCCGTTTCTGTG
The DNA here is from genome assembly GCF_964058835.1 of Carex rostrata. Taxonomy (NCBI): domain Eukaryota; kingdom Viridiplantae; phylum Streptophyta; class Magnoliopsida; order Poales; family Cyperaceae; genus Carex; species Carex rostrata. The sequence continues at coordinate 7,959,019 of NC_135926.1, forward strand.
ACTTTGAATGCAATGTTAGTTGACCTGTGACTATTTAGCGCTGCCGTCCATTAGAGTTAACGGAGTCTTTCCGTCGTTCTGTTCAATCAAATAGTTCACTACACTACAGCGCGTATCTAAAAGCAAATCGAACGGGTAATTTTATATGAGGGCAGGATTTTCCTGCCCACAAGGGGGCAGGAGATTCGTTTCCTTCAAATATTGACTTGAACGCAACTTTTATTAATCACTTAGCGTGCCCCATGATGCTATATAATTATTTTTCCCAATGTCAGGCCATTGACAAAAGAGTGAAACCATGTTCTAAATTGAACTATAGAATTTTCTTTTACTGGTTGAGATTTCGAGGTAAAAGAATAATACAGCGCGGAATAATTAAGTCAGTCATTGCTGTACGAATCTGACCCCATCGTTGGGTAAACGCATTGGTTTATGTTCTCCATTTTATATTTATCGTTCGTTCTCAGACGAAACCATGCATATTTAATGCACCACATGCATATACGATAAGTAAAATGTTACTCATTTATGATTTTTAAGTTCAAAGATAAGGATCTAAGTAACTTAAATTCACAATCCACACATTGTCAATTTATCATCACTAGCAAAGATACTAAAAGCCCCAAGCGAGGCAATCATGTCAGCAACCAAAAAACATCCCTCTCCTTCATCAACTGCTTTCCTTCTCCTCCCTCTTGCACTTCTAACCCTAGGATATATGTTTTACCTCCACAACTTCCATGTCATCTCCTTTTCCTGTACCTCGTTCGTCAGTGCATTTTCCACTGCTAATGGCACCAGCAAGACGCCTCCACCAGCTGATCGTGCTAACCTCAACATGTTCTTTGGCATTCTTACAATGCCACATCTCCATGAGCGCCGTCACCTACTCCGCTCGGTATATGCCCTTCAAACACACAACCTTACTGCTGCTAAAGTGGATGTGCGCTTCATCTTCTGCAACTCAATAGGGGATGCCTATAAGATGCACTTAGCATTGGAGATCACGTTATACGGCGACATCATCATCCTTGACTGCGCGGAGAACCTAAACGATGGTAAAACCTACACCTACTTCTCCAGTCTACCATCCCTGCTCGGTACTGGACACAAACGACCCTACGACTATGTCGTCAAGGCAGATGATGATGCATACTTCCGGTTAGATAATCTGGCTCTGGTTTTGAAAGACAAGCCGCGAGATGATCTTTACTACGGAATGGAGGTGCAATGTGATTATGTAAAAAGCATTTGTGGCGTTCATAACACCTTCATGGCTGGTTTCGGTTATGTGCTCTCATGGGATCTGGTGGAGTGGATCGCCGAGTCAGATACTGCAAGGAGTAACAAAAAAGGAATGGAAGATATGATGTTAGCCAAATGGTTTAATTTGAGGGGAAGGGCAAAGAACCGGTACAACGGTGTGCCTGCAATGTATGATTACAATGTAAATATGTCGGAGAAAAATGATTACCAGCATGATTTTATACCGGATACAGTAGCCGTGCATAAACTTAAGGATAATTTCAAGTGGAATAGGGCTCTGGAGTACTTCAATGTGACTAATAGTTTGAAATAACCTTCCAAGATCTACCGTAGTTTTCATTGAGAATTTATTTACTATATTCCTGTATTTATAATTTAGTTCATCTAAAATCTTTATTTGATTAGTCTTTCAATGATGTGGTGCTCAAAAGATGTTACTTGAAAGTGCATTATATGTAGTACTGAGTCTTCTTTCCAATGTTTAATTGATGTACTGTCTATATAGATATGATGAAATGAATTTGAAAAAAAAAAGGGAAAATATGACAGACTGTGAAGGAGGATGTGATGTTCGAGAATTGTGGCTCATGCAGCAAACTAACAAGGGGAAAAATAGGTACACTGGTTTTTTCCTAATCAGTTCTATCTATGGTTATAAAGGGCTAATTGGCTAAAGGCAATGCCCCAAATTTATATAATCAATATATACTTGAAAGACCATAAGCATTTTGTTATAGATCATAAACATTAGGTGATGTACCTTCGGGATTTGAACCCACACCTATTGTGTAGAATTCTTATCCTCTGCATTAATTCAAAAAAGAATATTTTGAGTTAATGCATCTCTATCATCCGATTTGTTTTAAGATTCGTACATATTAGATCTACACTAATATTGAAGAACTCCTATGTTATAGATAAGAGCCGGATTGATTCCGTTTAAATTCGAACAACTGAAATTGATTAACTCAAAAGATTCTTTCTTTTTAGTTAATGGAGAGGATACGCATTCCTATTGTGTATTGTAGGCAATATCTTGTGAATTAATGCAGAGGATACGCATTTCTATTGTGTATTGTAGGCAATCTACGTCAAGGAACTCGATGCATGGATTACGCCTATTGACCTGTGAAATGGATTTTAATATATATATATATCGCAGCCGTTACAACGCCATGCATGAAAGGAATATGCTCGGAAATTGCCTTTCCTCATCCTTGATTTCTCAATGGCTTGTTTATTTAAACTCCTTTTTTTATTGATATATTTTTGTAATCACATCCCTTTGGAGTTTGGGCGCTCCAGGTCATAAAAATCTCAATTTATTTTCTTTTGACTTCATGATTTTATAATATTATTTTGGGTAAATTTTATTATTTGTCATGAATTGTTTACTTAATTTTTATTTGTCTTTTTTTTTGTCACTCAATTTTGTCATTTTTCTCAATCAAGTCACTCTACACTTTTTCGTTCAAAATATTAACGAAATATGCTCATTCTGTTAGTATTTTGGACGGAAAAATATAGAGTGACTCGATGGAGACAAATTATAAAATTGAGTGACTAGAAAAAATCCCAACAATGAAAGATACTGGTACGTCGATCCGGGCTCTTTATTTAAAATAAAAATCTTGTTTAGTTTCGTTCATCAATTTCTAAAGCTTGCAAGAAGATAAAATCCCAACAATGGAAAAAAAATGGTTCAATAAATTAACTAAGTTCTGGCCTGTTTAGTTCAAATGTTCTGAGCAGATTTCAAAATTTCAATCTATAAATATAATGTTTGGTATATTTAGCCAAACGGTAGTCGTGGTACTTACAATAAGCTAACGCAATAATTTTAGCATCTTTCCTATATGCATATCAAATTAAATTGAACTCTAGCATCTGTTGTACTGAACAATTATATCAAAATTCATAATAAACATTAAAGCTATAGTTTTTTTTAGTAAAGATTAGAGTTCAAGCCACCCAACTATTTAATACCCTTATTATTACAATAAATGATTTCTCTCATCTCACTACAACAGAACCTACTTTCAGCGACCGGAATCCCGGTCGCTGAAAGTTATGACGCCGGTCGCTGAACCTAATTCCGGTCTCAGAAAGTCAAAACCGGTCGCTAAAAGCCTCGTCGCAGATATAATTCCGATGACGTCACCGGTCGTTGAATGATGTCATCCGGTCGCTGAAACTTTTTTTACGACCAAAGGTTTTTGCTCGCTGTTGTTTTTTTGCTGACGTCATGTAACGTTATCAGCGACCACAAATAACGGTCGCTAATAGTCTATTTGGTCGCTGATGAGCGAGTTATCAGAGACCAATGTGGTTTTTAGGCTTTTTTTTATTATTTACATTTGCACCATTTAATAATTGGTATCATGCGTACCAACATACAACATACAAGCAAAAATAAATATCGATACACACTCAACATACAACACAAGCATACAAACAAATATAAACATAAAAATCAAAAAATAGTATATCATCTCATCAAACATAAACATCCGAGTAACATAAACAGTAAGTCTAAATGCCAAACAGTACCATCAGCACCATAAACATAAATATCGAGTACATAATTGTGCCAATAACATAAACAATATCATATGACAAGGTAGAAATATATAAAAAGACCTAAGCAGTACCATCACCGCCAACATTCGACCAATGCTCCTCGTCATCAATGTCGTCATCATCCTCGTCATCCTGAGGAGCGGGCAGCGAGGCCTGGTGCGAGCTCGAACCTCCAGGCTGTGAGCCAGAACCTCCGGCCTATGAGGTTGTAAGAAAGTAGTTTACATAATTAGGATTAGTTTACGGTTCACAATTAAAACATACTTATCGAATTTTATACCTGAGTAGCTCCCAACCGAGCCTCCAACCGAGCATCCACCCGAGCCTCGATCTGAGCCTCCATCTGACGAAGTATCCGAGAAGATATCCTGTCGATATCTTCTTCTGAGAGACGCTGACCTGGCGGCATAGAGGAATATGACTGTGAAGAATGCGACTGAGAACCGCTAGACCCATTGGAGCGAAACATGCCTCTCGTCTTGCCTGGAACATTAAAAGTAAGACAATTAGTACGAAATGACAAAACTAAAATAAATTTCAATTTTCAAAGAATGTTTATTTTACCTAGAGAACCGAGACCATAGTTGTCGCCGTGGACATTCTGATCATCAATGCCCGTAGAGTACCAGAGGTCGGCGTCGTATGCGGGCCATGCGCCTCTATCCGCTCCATACTTCTCCGTCATAGCTTTCTCATATTTTAGCTGCAAATTTTTTAAAATATAACAATAATGTTATGTACAACTAGAACCAATTGGTGTAATCTAAACGATTCAAAAGTATTATTACCTGTGCGTTTTTAGCCTTAACATTAATGTATTCCCCCGTTTCCTTTCTCGTATGAGTAGGCTAGAACAACTCATCCGACCATCTGGGTTCGCGCCCTTGTGTTTGCTCCTGTTAAGAATTTAAAAAATTATTTCATTTAAAAAAAGATTATCAAGGTTAGATCGATTAGATTCAATTCGAATGAAAATAAATTAATTTAATAAAAAACAACTTACGAAGCGCTGTTTGTGAACAAGCATGTTCACAGAGCCCGTCGTGGCACCTGAACCTTCGGCATTGGCCCTATTTTCTGCATTCTGCTTGCTCCTACTGGTAAAATCGTCACTTTCAATGCTATGTCTCAGTAGTGAAGAAATGTCTGTGGATTTAATATTTAAGAAAAATTCGGTAGCATTTTCCCTTAGTTGCCCGAGTACGCGTTAGAAACACATCCTTCTAGACATGTTTCAATACGTACTCGTAGGAACAACAAGGAAAAATGATAACGAATCTTTCTTAAATACTAAATCCACAAACATTTCTTCACATCCTAAATGAGACATAGCATTCAAAGAGCTGTCCCAAAATGGGGACTATTCAAAATTAATCCCTATTGGATTAATTTTGAACGGGTATGGACCTAAAAGGCATACTAAATGTTCTGATTTTGTTGGATCATAGAACAATACTATATTAATAACTACACAATATAATGTAATTAACTACCATTTCATTAAGAGAGGGAGAAACTTGCCTGACTACAAGCAATTCTTCTACTTTTTTTATCTCTCTTTGAGTCTCTTTCCTTCTGCACCTGTTAATTCAACACTTGATTGATTAGAATGCAACTATGTAACATTTACATAACAATTACCTATTTCATAGCAATTATCTCATTGATAAACTATATAACAACTCAAATAAATACAATGAACTCAAGTGATTCATGTACAATTTTTATAAAAATCAGTACTATAATAGCATGCATATTTCAGGTACCACTATAATCGCCTAACAGTGTGTTGTTTGCAAGATAAACATGGGATGCAAGATAAACATGGGCACACAGGAAAACCTAATTATCAGAGGATGCCAGATAAACATAGGATGCAAGCTGTGCAACAGTCAAAGTGTGGAAACGACGGGACACATCATGTGGTCTTGCCCATTTGCAAGTAGGTTCTGGAGAGGCCTGTGTGCCCAGATCAATATACCGACCCGCATGGAGCAGAACATAGAGGATGCATGGTTGGGAGGACGAATGACACTGCAGGGAAGGGCAAGAAGCAGATGGGATATGGCCTGGGCAGGAGGGTGCTGGACTATGTGGAAGGAGAGGAACAGGAGGACCTTCGCGGGCACAACAAAGACCTTGAGTGTATTAATAGATGAAACCACAATGAATTTACATAATTGGGAGCTTTTCATATAAAATTAAGTGTAAGAGGGGTTTGCTAGACCAGGCAGGGGCATACTGTGTACTCCTGGCAGCAATATTTACTAAATAGATTACTTTGATACTAAGTACGAAACTTGTAAATAAACTTTCTTTTCAATAGATTTGTTGCCGACAATTGTCGACAACCTTCAAAAAAAAAACAGTGTGTTGTTTGATCTGTTCTATATTTCATACTTTTTTTTTTTCTTTAACCAACATTTGATTAAAAAAAAATCAGTAAAAGGCGAGGCCTTTGTATCTTATACTAATTATGTATCATGATAGTTTTATTAGAATAGGTACAATTGATTTAAAAGGGAATTGATCTTATGCCAAAGGGATTGATACATATTGACTCTTTTTTTCCAATCCGTTCAATTTTTCAGAAGATAAGGGGAAGAAGGTGTCAGAAGGAAAACTTAGTATACAATGATGGTTGAATAATGTAATAGTGTATATATATATATATATATAGAGGAGGGATCAAGTTACAACACTTGAAAGTTACAACAAAGTTACAACATCTATTTTTTTCATTTTCAAAGTCCAAATCGTCGATCCAAACCGTTAGATATTCAATCTATATTAAAATGTGCTTGGAGACCAAATTTTACATTTTTTGAAATTTTTTTGCTATTTATTAAGATGGGTACAAAATCGCTGTTTTTTAATGGTGCATAATTTTAATAAAAACAGCGATTTTGTACCCATCTAAATAAATAGAAATTTTTTTTCAAAAAATGTAAAATTTGGTCTCCGAGCACATTTTAATATAGATTGAATATCTAACGGTTTGGATCGACGATTTGGACTTTGAAAATGAAAAAAATAGATGTTGTAACTTTGTTGTAACTTTCAAGTGTTGTAACTTGATCCCTCCTCATATATATATATATATAGAGTTAGGCTGGGGTGCTATGGATAGCATAGTGGCATCTATGCTATGGCTCAATATTCGAGTTTTCAAAATCCAAACGGTCGATCCGAACCGTTCATCTTATTCTCCATATTAATATCTGCTTGGAGACCAAATTTTATAATTTTCTGAATTTTTTTACTATTTATTAAGCCACTTTGAAAATCGCTAATCCAACGGTTTTACTGTTTTGTGCAGCCACCGTTGGATCAACAATTTTGTAAAATACTTAATAAATAGTAAAAAAAATCAGAAAAATGTAAAATTTGGTCTCCAAGCAGATATTAATATGGAGAATAAGATGAACGGTTCGGATCGACCGTTTGGATTTTGAAAACTCGAATATTGAGCTGTAGCATAGATGCCACTATGCTATCCATAGCACCCCAGCCTAACTCATATATATATATATATATATAGAGAGAGAGAGAGAGAGAGAGAGAGAGAGAGAGAGATGGGCTATGGTGCATTGCAATGCATGAATCCTCTTATGCATTGCACTATAAATCATGAATTTAAAATCCAAACGACCGATCCGAACCGTTCATCTTTTTCTTCATATTAATATGTGCTTGGAGACCAAATTTTACAATTTTTGAAATTTTTTTACTATTTATTAAGTAATTTTGAAAGTCGCTGATCTGATGGTCCAGAAAATTTTACTGTTTTTTACTGTTCACAGCAAAACAGCAATTTTAAAAAATGCTTAATAAATAGTAAAAAAATTCCAAAAAATGTAAAATTTGGTCTCCAAGCACATTTCAATATGAATTAAACATCTAACGGTTCGGATCGGTCGTTTGAACTTTAAATCGTGATTTATAGTGCAATGCATAAGGGGATCATGCATTGCAATGCATCATAGCCCATCTCATATATATATATATATATATATATATATATGTGCACCCTTCCAAGCTTAGAATAATATAATTTGGCTCTTGAATTAAAAAGAATTCTTTTGGGCATTTTCATTATGAAGTTAAAAATATACAAGACAGTCATATTTAAAACTATACCAAAGTATTCATATACTAGACTTACATATTTATGTGCAAGAATTTTTGGAGGGTATTTAAGTAATTTTTTCTTCCATTCCCCTCTGATATACTAAAAGGCTTTTAAACAACAATTATAATTCTATTATCAACTAAAAGGCTTTTAAAGAACAATTATAATTCTATTAATAGTCACAGTAATGCCAAAATTCTAATAATAATGCGCGCAAACAACAACTTTCGGTTCATCTTGAACTTTCGGTTGAACAATACTTTCTATTACAAAAAACCAACCAACAAACCTGGAAACCAACAAACCAAATTATGTTTTCTAATAATCCTCCTACTTCATATTCGGTTCTCCTCTGATTTTCATCTGTAGTAACTACCATATATTTTTTTCCAATTTTGACAATGCAAACCAACAAATCAATTAGAAAACAGAAAATTAACTCACCTAGAACAGTGAACAGCTGAAGCAGAAATCAGAGGAGAACCGAGCACAGCTGGAACAATGCACAGCTGAAGCAGAAATCAGAGGAGAATCGAGCACAGCTGACAAATCAGAAAAAACCGAGAAATCACTAAACCTAGATAGAAATTAGAAAAAAACCGAGAAATAAAAAATAAGATGGATCAGATACCTTCAAAGAGGAAGATGGCAGAGACGACTGTCTGGCACCTTCACTGCCTTCTATTTCGCCAACAGAGGAGGGAGAGGCGCCAGATGGTGTGGGGTTATGGCTGACTGGCGGAGAAGGAGGAAAAGGTGCGACGGCTCCGTCTGATTGGCGGTGGCGCGTCTGGCTGGTGGTGCAAGCGTCTGGCGGTGGCGCGTTAGGGTTTTAGGGGGCGACTGGCGGGAGATGGTTTTCGGGGGCGACTGAGCTGTGACGCGCGCGAGATTGGTTTTGGGGCGAAAACACTTTCAGCGACCGGTGAAAGCGCCGGTCGCAGATCCGGTCGCTGAATGTCATGGTCGCCGTTGTTATTTGGATTTTCATTTTTTTTGGGAGAAAAAACTTTTTGAGACCGGCGTAAGCACCAGTCACTGATAACGCTCGCAGTAAAATAGTTCTGTTGTAGTGTCTGAATTTCAACCGAATTTTTTATTAATATCCAAATTTTATATTAAATTTAAAAAAAAATCCGACTCCTTTGTTTTTTTCGAAAACTACCCATTCCGAAATTTTTTTTCCGAAAATGGCCCCTAAAACCCGAAAAAAATTTTCCGGACTCACCCTTCTATTCCCGGAAATAGGGTGCACATCTGATATAAGCTCATTCGAATTAAATAAGGTGCATACCTCTCATCATACTCGCATTTGTGCCGATAATGTCTCACTGTTAAAATATCCTTACTCTAAAGTAAGAAAAAAATCAATTATAATATAATTTGATTACTTACAGAGTTATGAAAAACGAAATAAATATATGCTTACCTCCTTAAATGCCTCAGATACCCTATGATTGCCGTGAACTATCCACAACAAGGGACTAAATCTATGCTTATTTACTTGGTCTGCCATACTACAAAATTCGAACAATATTGTAAATCACCTTAAATTTTTCTAAATTATTCTACACCATTTTCTTATTAATAAAATATTATTTAAATTAATAGGGTAATTTTCTGGACAACTTTGGTATTTTCAAAATTATTCTACACCATTTTTGTATTTTCTAAATTATTGTATACTATTTTTGAATTAAAATAAAATTATTCCACCCTTTTGCTATTTTCTAAATTATTCTACACCATTTTGCTATTTTCTAAACTATTCTAGACCATTTTAGTATTTTCTAAATTATTCTACACTATTTTGGTATTTTCTAAATATCCGAGACTATTTTGGTATTTTCTAAATTATTTTAAACCATTTTGGTATTTTCTAAATTATTCTACACCATTTTGGTATTTTCTAAATTATTCTACACCATTTTGGTATTTTCTAAACCATTTAAAATGAACTAATTAATTATATTTTAAATTAAAATTAAAACAATATAAATATAAAAACCTGAATCGCAGATCTGATCGATCAAACAGTCAGAGCTCTGAAAGGGATTCCTAAAAGAAAAGAGATTCCTAAAAAAATTCTAAATTAATCTAAATATCCAAGACTATTTTGGTATTTTCTAAATTATTCTAAACCATTTTGGTATTTTCTAAATTATTCTAAACCATTTTGGTATTTTCTAAATTATTCTACACCATTTTGGCATTTTCTAAACCATTTAAAATGAACTAAAAAAATTATAAATTAATATAATAATCTACTACATTAATAGGATAATTTTCTACACCATTTGGTATTTTATAAATTATTCCTGACCATTATCGTGTTTTCTAAATTATTCTAGACTATTTTGGTATTCTCTAAATTATTCTAGACTCTTTTGGTATTCTCTAAATTATTCTAGATCATTTGGTATTTTCTAAACTATGTTGGTATTTTCTAAATATTCGAGACTATTTTGGAATTTTTCAAATTATTCTACACCATTTTGGTATTTTCTAAATTATTCTACACCATTTTTGTATTTTCTAAATTATTCTAAACCATTTTGGTATTTCCTAAATTATTATACACAATTTTCTAAATTTCTAATTTTTTTGGACATTATTCTAAACCATTTAAATTCTTTTGGACATTATTCTACACCATTTTGGAATTTTCTAAATCATTCTAGAACATTTGGTATTTTCTAAATTTCTAATTTTTTTGGACATTATTCTAAACTATTTAAATAAATAAATTTAAAAAAAATACCTTTAACTATGATAGTGATTGAAGAGGAGAGGAATGAACAATCAACAAAACAAAACCGAATATATAGGCCCACCCCGAGTCCGGAAATTTTTTTTTCAGATTTTGGACCTAATTCCGGAAAAAAAAATTCCGGACTCTAAAACCGGATAAAATTTTTCCGGATTTAGCGGAGTTTCCGGAAAAAATTTTCCGGATTTAGCAGAGTTTCCGGAAATATTTTTTCCGGTTTTAGGGTTTAATTCCGGAAAAAAAAATTCCGGAATGGGTAGTTTTCGAAAAAATCAAATGATTTAGATATTTTTTTTAATTTAATATAAAATTTGGATATTAATAAAAAATTCGGGAATTTCAAACTCATTACCTCTCACATAGAGATCACGTATCTTTGCCACTAGACCAAAGACTGGTTCTTCATTAAAACTATAGTTGGATATTGTTATTGACTAATATTGTGCTTATGATGTTTTATTTGAGGAACAACTAACAAGGTTGTTAATTCTTTAATCATTGTTCTGGTTATTAGTTTTTTAGGGATTGATACATATCAGATACATTATTGATGTATATTGCATTTAGATGAGAGAGGATTTGAATTTATAGCTTGGTGCTAAGATTGACAGACCCTGTACTTGTCAATTGTTTTGGCATGTGCAATGCTTCTTGGGGTTTGCACCTGTTAGGCTGTTATACTTACATTTGGATTTGAATTTATAGCTTGATGCTACGATTGACAGACATTGTACTTGTCAATTGTTTTGGCATGTGCAATGCTTCTTGGGGTTTGCACAAGTTATACTTACATTTGGGAATTCACATCCTCTCCAATACCTGGTAAGGGAATATTTTACAATTACGAGATCTGGACCGTTTTTTTTAACTTGGCATGATTCTCAAAGCCCAAAAACACAGCCCCTATGGTGACCCGAATCCCAAACCGGTTGAGATTAAATCTCAAACCATAAAGTGAGGTGATCCTCTGCAATACCTGAGAGGATATGGATTCTCTGCCTCCAGGGTTGCTCACTTGCTTGTAGATAGGAATATTGTCAATAAATGTAATCTCTGGTTGAAGTGCTGTTAATTTACTTTATTTCTTTACTTCACTTACTAGTTATTTAGACAGTGATTTTTATTTTTACTAAAAAAAAAAAAAAAAAAAATTATTTTATCATAAATAACCACAGGTTTAACAAAATTTATAAAAATGATCAAATCGCACAGAATATATGTGATCCGGATTTAAAATTCCGAACAGCATAGAATATATGATGTCTGGTTTTTCTTTTTGGATTTATATGCACTCCTTCAGCAGTTCGGGTAATTTTTGAGAGCCGATATCTCACGATTTGTTTTGAGATTTTGTATGAAACTTCGCAATATTGTTCTATGAAGTCAAGACGGCATGTCGGTAAATTTTCATAATTTTTGAAGGTGTTTTTCTATGTTAACCAGAGGTGCAAAGTTGGACTTAGAAGCACTCCTTCAGCAGTTCAGGCAATTTTTGAGAGCCGATATCTCACGATCTGTTTTGAGATTTTGTATGAAACTTCACAGTCTTATTATATGAAGTCAAGAAGGCATGTCGGTAAATTTTCATGATTTTTAAAGGTGTTGTGATATGTTAACCAGAGGTGCAAAGTTGGACTCAGAAGCACTCCTTCAGCAGTTCGGACAATTTTTGAGAGCTGATATCTCACGATCTGTTTTGAGATTTTGTATAAAACTTCAATCTTGTTCTATGAAATCAAGTCTTGTATAAAACTTCACAATCGTGAGATATCCGATCCGTTTGCACCCATAAATGCATAACCATGATTCACACACATTGTAAAATACAATAAGATCATATCGGTAATAATTTTAGCATCCTCATAATTTCTTTTTGAAGAAAAGTGGGATATTTCTACCAATTTTATTAAGAAATTGGAGTTGTTTACAGACGTCGGTACTGAAATGTTACCATTACGTACTCTAAAGGTGTCGGTACTGAAATGGTACTACCTTATGAAATAGTTTTTATATCTACTTAGAACAAAATATACCAAGTCACAAAAAAACAGTAATAGAATTTTCAGAAACAACATATCATCAACATGATATGTTTGTTGTTGACACAGTATTTAACTATTTATCGGTGACATGATTATTAATCGCAAAACAGAGATCTCACCAAGTTTGTGAGACAAAATTAAAAGGAGAAATTTAGGAGCAATACTTTTCAGGATCAAAGTCAACTCATCGGGACAAAATGGTGCACTGATATTTTGCTCTAATGTTAAAAAAAGGTTTCATCCAAATTAATTTTCTTAATAACATTAAGTGAAGATCATTTCAATCATTATTAATAAGTAAAAATAGTGTATTCTTAAATTTACCAGGAGGATTGGTGGGCTTAACTCAAAAACATATTGGATTGACTTTAAACGACGAAGTAGATCGAAAAAAGTGAAACCGTTCTACTATTAGATGCAGAATTTTAAAATTTTGAAATAATTTAGTCAATTATTTTGTGAAGTTGCGTGCTACGGAGATTCGAGTCGAAGAAATAGATGAGTCAAGTATAAAGTCAAGCAGTTAATAAATAATAAATAATATTTAAATATTTAATCCTCTCTGCACTTTATACTAAAAATAGTTAAATAATAAAAACTATTTAAATATAAAGTCAAACAGTTAATACATTATAATTAATTTATAAAAAAATTGTTCACTTTTGATTTTATACTAAATTAATTAAATATTTAAAATAAATCATGTAAACGTTTCAACGAATTGAATTCGTTATTTAAAATTAATCTCATAAATTCTAAAGTTAAATTTAACAATCTTCTTAATAAACTTAAAAACACTCTATTTTTGCTCTAATATTAATATTAAAATTTAGAAATCATGTATATTTATAATTTATCGTCTTCTTCAGATCGATCGTATAGTCACAATTCAGACCCCATACTGCAGATATCGATGTATTTCTAGATTTTTTTTTACCCTTATTTTATATTAAAAACAATCTAAATTTAATACTTGGTCCTCGTGAATTTTGCATTGTTAGTACTGTTGCCGGATCCCTGAAGTAACTCAATTTTTGGATTTTGGATTTTGAATTAGGATCGTCTCGGGATTCAAATCTGTCGCTCAGAATGTGTACACTTCACTTTAAAATGGATTGTCGCGGATTTGAATCGGACGGTGTCGATCTAAAACTAAAAAATTGAGTTATTTCACTAAATCTGAATTCACTGTTGCTTGCTCGTGATCTCAAAGGGTAGAGAGCAAAAGTAATGAATTAGAATAGCAAAGGAAAAACGTGAAATGACATGATGTGATGTGATTAATGTATTATGATTTAGCCATGTTATGATATAGTATGTAATTAAAATATTTTTACAGGACATGATCTGACGTGATTAAATCATAACTACACATAATATAATTGATTGTGGAGTTAGGCTAATATGACACTAGTGTTATATCAAACTAAATAACACCACATCTTAAACCCTTAGATCTGCTTTAAGATTCGTACTCTCCGCTTTTACTGTTCAAGCACTTCATTTTGTACGAATCTTAAAGCATATCTAAGGGTTTAAGATGTGGTGTTATTTAGTTTGATATAACACTAGTGTCATATTAGCCTAACTCTTGATTGTGTTTAATTATTGTTTTCAAGTTTTAAGTTGTTTCAAAGAAAATAGTAACAAAATATAAATTATAAATAATATTGAAAAAATTAATCACATTAATTACGTGATTAAAATAGTGACGACAATTATATCATATAACACGCAGGTCACATCACGCGACATGCGAATCACATTACGTGATTGACATACATAACGTTACACGACGTACAAAATGATAACGGCGTGATTAATTTCATTCTCTATATCAAGATTCTCATCAGGAAAAGCACTTATTTTATAATGACAAGGTATCGGGCACTAGGCCACTAGCTATGCCATAATTTAATAACAAGTTCGATCTGATCACCGTATTGGTCAACAGTTGAATATCATGATGATGACATATTAGTCACAGTAGTGCCATAATTTAATCACAAGCTCTGATTTCCGTATCGATTAACAGTTAAATATCAATATCTCATATTAGTCGCAGTAAGGTGTATATAAGGCTAAAGGTTATGAAACTTTGCGGGGTACATTGGTCCTATTTACATATATCTTATAAAAAGTTCAAAAAATAAATTCAAACACTCAACATAATCTCCGTACAAAAATATATTTGAAAAACATAACCAAATTTTATAAATTTTTTTAGATGCGTAAAAATTCGCTTGATTTAAAAAATTTGGACCATTCAAAAATAATGATATTTTATCTATTAAAAAATATTTTTTTCTTAAAAAATATAAAATTTTGTCTCTGAGTACATTTTTATATAAAAGTCATCTGAAACGGTTGGAATTGATGACTAAGATTTTATAAATAGAAATAATAATTTATAGTACCGATTAATGTGTATTATACAATAGTACCGTAATCTCACTTCTAGTCGCAAATAAGCATGTCATGATAGCTGCATCTATTAATCAGGCCTTCTTATTAGCACTCCCAAAAATAATTGTTGGTTAAACTTGTTAAAATTATTCTATACGCCCTGTTCGGCAGTAATACTGTTCACGTGGGAAAAAAAAAATCCACTCAGACTGAATTTTTTGTTCCCACTTGAACAGTAAAATCTAGTTCAAAATTTTCATTTCCTATTCCTTACTGGACTGCTGAACAGGCCCTACATATTTTCCAAAGTATTTACATCTACTGTAAAACATATTTACATCATGCATTGCAGAAAAAAATCATAAACTCCAAGTCCATATTTATACTTGAGTTAAGTTTTAAAAAAAATTACTTATATCACATATACGTTTAATCATCTTATTTTGTTCTCTCTTGTTATTTTTTATGATCGAACTGCTCATATTTTATCAAGATTCATCTTCTCATTTAAGCGAGTTTGTATTTCTATCATGAATTTTTCGTGTGGTTGATTGTGTTGGCTTTATATAAATTTTGAGAGCGTTGAAAAAAAAAATATTTATAATTTTATATAGAAATTTCACTTAATTGTATTATGAAACAGATATCATTTTTCTCACAAGAGAAACTCAAAAATCATTTATAATTTTGGACAGTGAAACGATCCTATTCTCTTATCAAGTGATATGTTCTTATCAAGAGTGTTGATACCAGCAGCAGATAGATTTGAAGCAGAACTAGAAAATTTAAACAAAAGCTGAAATAATAATATTTAAAAAGGTTTTCGTGTGGTTAAATGTGTTGGCTTTATACAATTTTTTGAGAGCATTGAAAAGAAAACAATATATTTCTTTATGTCGAAATTTCACTTAATTGTATGATTTTTTTTTTTATTAAAATTATTACGGTTAAACTTAAAATTCAATTTAAATGTCTATGTGTCGCAATTTGTTTTTGATAGAGGTCGCAATTTGTTTTCTTGTAGAATAGCTAAGCTAGCTTGCCATCCAATTCAGCAAGTTTTGAAGGGGGTTCTGATGTGGGTTTATATTGTATCTCAATCTAATGGTGCATGTGATTTCTTGGGCCATTCCAGTCGACGTTTTACAAAACTTGAGCGCGTTAGGTTAAAGAATGGAACTTAAAAGCCCAGACCATTTTTAACTAAATGAATAGTTGATAATTACATGGGCCAGTTCCATCCATGACATAGAAAATGTGATCCAGTTAGAAACAAATATGCGCAGCATTTTTTTGAAACCCAAGTCTAGACTTTAGAGCCACAATTTTTCTTAAACTAGGCTCCAACTTGTACCACCCGACAATTACATCCTCGCAAGTCCCAACCTTTTTTTCATTATTTCTTTTTTATTTGAAGAAATCGCAACAAATTTTGTTTCTCTCTCTTTCTCACCTTTGTTTTTGTTTTTCTATTGGCTCACCTTAACAGACTAACTAATTTTGTTGGTTCGTCATGGATACGTGATAATTGACATGCATGTAAATTATCGAAATAAAAAAAATTCTATTATAATATGTCTTATATGATATTAGCAGGTTATGTGTGATTTTAACAACTATCATCAAGTGTAACCTCTAAATATCCTTTGTGGAGTTCTTATAAAATACACTTAATAGAATTAAAAAAAAAATTGAGATTTATGTGATCTGATAGTTGTTGATAGTCTTTTCAAACCTTATCTTATACACATATGATTAGGAATTTAGGATATATCATGATGAAATCATATGATTAGAAATTTAGGATATATCATGATGAGAACATAATTAATGCACAATTTTTTAATTAGAATTAATGTTTGGACATGCTAGGGTGGAGTCAGACTTTCAAACTATGAAAGTCAAACACATATGGAGATCAATTATATAAAAAAAAATTACAAAAAATGAGAATCAATTATACAATACTATGTTATTTTACTCTAAATTATAATAAAATCATATATAAATACGAAATTTAAAAAAAAAATTGAAGTCAATTGATTTCATTCTCTTTTCTTCCCTCCAACTATGAACATGCATATATTCACACCCTCTCGGGTTTTTTCTGCACTGGTTTCTAATCAGTATACGATTCTACTACAGTATTTCAAGGAAAGAAAAACTTCAAAGTTCCCTATAGTCTCAATGTTCTTTAGTACATTTAAGATCTGATTGATAAATGCTAAACATGATAATTTTACACATATATTTAGTCTGTCACATTGAATAAGGTTAACATTTCATTTTTGTAATTTTTTTTTTGAGAAACAATAAGGGTCAAAAACGAAGTCCTATTACTCTAATTCGAATCTAGCTCTTCAAAAAGTTTCGGAATTCAAAAAGTTTCGGAATATAGATTTCGTGAAATAGACGAGATATTGCGAATCTAGTTCTTTAAAAAGTTCCAGAATGTAGATTTATTGGAATGGATGTGCCACAGAGAATCTTTTATGCTCATCATCGTCCACCGTCCGATGGAAACACGTTTTCTTTTTATCTCGATAAAGCAATCGTATCCACGCACGAACGCACTAATACTTTTTTCCCCATACAACCACACTTCTCAACTTAACCTATTACCAAGGAACAGCATACCGCTCTCCACACTTGTTTTTAGGCGCTTCATCTCCCGCTCCAACTCTCTTGCAATCAGTCGATCGAACGGATCAACAACAGATATCAACCGTTCGATCAGGTCTGCTCAGTTGACGTGCACTCTTCTCGTCCGTCCGTTGTTCTTCTTTTCTTCTTCTTCGCTAGCATCTTTCATACCGTCGAACTGGAGAAGGCGAAGAGTGATATCGGTTTCTTCTGTGGCGATTTGTGGTGTGGCCTCATGGACTCCGCGGGAAAGCCTGAGAAATGTATCCATTTTAAAACTTTTGGTTTGCTTGAACTTTCAGTAGGTTTTTTTCATTCAAAAAACTGAATTCTAGTGATCATGCTCATCGATTTAAGATAATTCCTTTTTGTCCATATTATTGGGTTATGGTATTTGTTTTGCTTTCTGAGAAAGCATCTTTAAGCAAAGTGCATATGAATTGGTACATAAATTTGAACTTTCTGAGTTGGAGAAATTATTTTCATGACCTCAAGTTTATATATAAAATGTAGGGAGCCACATATAAAGAATATGTAGCTTCTTTCGGTAAAGCTCTTGGATCCTCATTTTAAAATGAAGGAATATTTCTTTTTTCTATTGGACAAATCACAGTTAGGTATCTCATTTACTTCAATTTTTTTTTTTATATATACAAAAGACTTAATTTGGCACTAAAAATCTATTTTTCTTTTTTTGAAGGTTAAACAAAAAAAATCTATTTTTCATGTAATTTCCATTATGATATGCCCTTACCAAAATGTCATGCGAAGTTGGATGAAATAAAATCCTTCGCTTTTGAATGCTGAACTGTAGCCAAATTTTAGTGATTTGTTTTGAATAATTCTGGCTTTTGAAAACCAAAACCGTTTTGCTTATATATCCTTTATGGGCAGGTTAATATTCTTAGAATTTCCTCAATTGTTTTCTTTATTTGAAAAGTTAACAATTTCTCCAGCTTCTATTAACAGAGACCATTACACCCGATCAATTATAACAGGCATTTGCTATTCTTAAAATTTTGTTACTTGAAATTTCTCTAATTTGCACCGAGGTTAGTTATAATCATATCCCCATAATTGGCACCAAAGTTTAGTTATTTCTCTATTTGGAGAATCGTACCCACTTTTTTTCTTTTTGTGTTCCCAATCTCAAGTCTCTACTGATCTTTTCATTTCTGTTTCTTTTCAAGTGCTGTCCTCCGTTCTTCCCATTTTTCGTCTTAGTTTGGATGTCCTTTTACATGTTCTCTTTAACCAACAAACTTTTTCATTCTGATTTTTTTTATTGGATGGAATATATTTTTTTAAAAAGGTGGGCAAAAAGCTTCTATCAGGTGCATTTAGTTTATGCTTTTATGGATTGCCCCACCTTCCGTTCCACCACAAATCACAAAGTTCTATTTCAGTGTGGCCCTGCAACCCTTGAAAGCTGCAGAGTGCACCACATGCTCATTGGTTAATCTGTAATCTCCATTACTAGTTGGACTCAAGCATACACTTGCTAAGGCCAAAGAAAGCAAGATATTTTTTTAAGACAATGATTATGCCATCATTTGTACAACCTACCAAAGATATTTGCACAAGTACCATATGTCTATTTTATGTATTAGTTATTTTTGTGTCACCTTGACTTTATTGGTATAGCAATGGAACAAGCAATGGAGAACTTGAAGATAGACTCAAGTGTCGAGACAAGAAAACCCAACTTGGTAATAGTCTACAGTCTAAAACCAAATTAATTTGTGTATGCCTTTGTTTGCACGTTAGTTTGTTTTTATCTGAATGTAACATACGTTGTTGACGAAGGCCTGAGATTGTTTTTATTGCATAACAAGGATGCTAGCACCTAAAGAACCAAAAAAAATGAGTTTACTTGATGGTAATGTTTCCTGAGTATGAAAGACTAAAAGATTACCACATAAGACATGAAAAATTAATTTCACAATGGGTTCTGTAAAAAAAAATTGTGAAAAGGTTTTTATTTGCAACAAATGAACCCTAAATATCTAACTTTTCTATAAATGTTATAGTTGCTATTTTTGTTTCTGTGGAAATTGGTGCCACTGCTATTTAAAAAAAAAATACATGTCATAGTTGCGATTTTATTGAAGAGGAGGGCCAATCATAACATTGACCAAGATTAGTATGTCACTAATAAGTACAGTGTGGAAATTCATTTATTATTTCTGTGGCTAATGCAAAATGATTGGATTCTAGATGAATCTAAGATAGCGATGTTCATTGAGACTTTTCCTTTTTTTTTTTTTTTTGAAGCTTTGTCCTAAGGATGCATCCTCTTCTGGTGGTGCTTTGTGTGTTTCTTCTGGAACTATGAGAGACAGTGAGATGAAGCATTGGGATTCTTATATGGGTCCACAAGGGCTGTACTACAGTGGGTATGCATACCCAGGTTTGCATCTCTTATCCCTCTGCACCTGATTCAGTAAGACTTTATGAGAGTTCATAATTTATAGCATGTACAAGTACCTTCACATGCCTGCTTCTGTTGGTTCGGTCAGAGGCCTTTTTTTTCTTGTTTCTATTTTTGCTATTTTAAATTCTTTTTGCAATTAATTTTCAGGTTTTCAGTTATCTATTTTTGTTTTTGTATAACTCTCTCATGTTGAATCAGTAGCTGGCCCTGGTTTTTTATAATTGATGATTATACTGTAGGGACCAATGAGATGGTTAGTGAATTTCATGATGGCAAGTACTTGGTAGGAACCAATGGACTGGAAATTTACCCCCCTGTAAGTATCTCTTTTTCTCTATCCCCCTGTTGTGTCTGTTCTTATATCTATGAAACGGCCTTTAGTTGCTTTGATGGTTTATTTATCCAGTTGCTTTCAACAGTTCTTCTATCATATTTATTCTGAAAATATATAGGCGAATTGTCAACATCTCCACCTTCTATAATAACTATTTTTTAGTGAAAGATCCAATTATTGTGGGGTGTTGACAGCAACTGGCTGACACAAGGCATATATTTGTAAGCTTTTAATTCACCATTCCTCCTTTATTATTTTGACCAGCATATGGGATTGTTTTCATTTTATTCCCCATATGATCTCACAAAATGGCGTTTGACCTATTCATTGTGACTCATTGGTAAAGAAAGAGCCTGTAAAAGTTAACTACAAAACAACATAAAGAATAGAACAAACAAATCCTATTATTTAATGGACTAGTTCCTGTACCATAACGGATACAAACATATATCTTCTGATGCAAGTTTATTCTCATTGATCCATTATGAAATCTGAGTAAGGGGTTTGCTAAATTTGAATTTTTTTTCAGGTCATGCAAACAGATGGATCATATGTGTACTATCTACCAGAATACCAAACAGGATATAGTTCATACACTCCATTTGTACACGGGGCTCCGATTAGTCCCGATGGACAGTATTATTCAGCAGGGCTTCTTTCCCCAACAGCTTCATACAGCCCAGAGTGGTTCCCAGCATACACATGGGACCAGCCACTTATTTTCATGGATGGGTTCCAAGGAACTGCTGTTACTGGAAGGCCAATTCCTTCTTCCAAAAGCAATTCTATGACCAGAACTAAGGTTGTTCCTCCGAAATCTATTTCTGGAACAAAAGGGTCCCCTTCATCACAAGAACATTCTTTGGAGGGAAATAAGGTAATACAATATCTTCTTTTTTTTCCCTTCTTTTATGAAAAATAATCTTGGCCAAGGTGTAGATGCAGAGCTATTAAACCCAGGGTACAATCATTTGCATATAAGAGCTTTTTGTAGTTTCTAAAGCCACTAGATCGGCAATAACAAGGTATTCTGGATGAAAACAAAGGACCACAGTGTCTTTAGTTTATAACCAGACAGTTTTGCTAGATTTTACACCATTTGGACCTTACCTCTGAGCCAATGAAAATGGCTCTCTCCTATATCTTGAATTCCTCCCCGAAAATTGATTGTCTTATGCAAATTTGATGAAAAGGAGTTTTTGACCGAGAAAGCTCTGGTCTGGTGACCTCTTTAAAATAAAAAGTTTTGCTACTAACATAAGCAATATATTTTTTGAACAAATTGGACAAAATAGTGGTTTTTATACCCAAAAGTAAAACCCTAAATGGATCAGATGATCAGTGAATCTTCGATTTTTTTTCCATTAGATTATCAGCAGCGCTACATCAAAATCGGGGCTTCTCCATCCAGTTAATTTGACCGAATTGAAGGCTACAAAACCTAAAGCAAAAGCAAAGTTCAATGGATTCCACAACAACAACATTCCCACCACCAGAGAAAAAAATGTCGTGGTCACAAAGGACATTTATAACCTCACAGATTTCCAGACCAAGTATGAGGACGCCATGTTTTTTGTGATAAAGTCATACAGTGAGGATGATGTCCACAAGAGTATCAAGTACAATGTGTGGGCTAGCACTCCAAATGGGAACAAAAGGCTTGAAAGTGCGTTCAAAATTGCACGAGAGATGTCAGAGAAGGGGACTAAATGCCCCGTGTTTCTTTACTTCTCTGTAAGAATTCTTCCTTATCTTTAAATTTTCTGAAAGTAAGTTCCATGCGGTACTTGCTACTTGCAAGATATTTTCAAAATCCTTCTTCTTCTTTTTTGCAGTTTATGTAGTTTGGGAATATATGCATAATTGTGATTAGGCCATGATGTCATTGGTAGGCCATAAAACACAAGATTAGCTAGTAATTTCTGCAATATTTAAAAGTTGTCCCCCCCCCCTCCTCTTTCTCTGTGTAATTTTTAGAAATCTGAATTACTTGTCTGGTAATTGTTCTTGTTTAACATTTAAAGGTGTGGTGAGTTGCCAAACTTTAAATTAGCAACTGTACTAATCTCATGGTCATTCTTAGTTTAATTTTTCTTAACAAGTAATAAATCTTGGATTAGGTAAATGCAAGTGGTCAGTTCTGTGGTGTGGCTGAAATGGTGGGCCCAGTGGATTTTGGCAAAAGCATGGATTTCTGGCAGCAGGACAAATGGACAGGTTTTTTTCCAGTGAAGTGGCACATTATCAAGGATGTACCTAATCCTCAGTTTCGGCACATTATACTAGAGAATAATGAAAACAAACCCGTCACTAACAGCCGAGATACACAGGAGGTACTGCTACTAAGTCTAAATTTCATATCACTTATAATTGAGGATTAGCATACAAATAAGTACCAGTACCCATCCTTAAGTAATGGACTCATAGTGTTGATTGTACTGATAGTACAAACCAGTTTACATGTGTGTCCGATTCAATAATAAAACACCATGTAAGCACAAACCTAACAGATTAAATGATAAATGGTTGCTAGCATGCGGGGCTGAATTTGGAGACCTACCTTCAAGAAAAAAAAAAAAAAAAAAAAGGGTAACAGACATATAAACTAGTATACTTGCTAATATTTTATTTTTTATAATTTACCTTGTAACAGGTTAAGTTTTCACAAGGGATTGAGATGCTGAAAATATTCAAGAATTATTCCTACAAAACTTCAATTTTAGACGACTTTGAATTTTACGAGAATAGGCAGGTGGCAATGCAGGACAGGAGGAGCAAACTCCCCAATCCCAGTGTGAATCATCCATCGGTAATAGTTTCTTTGATAAATCAAAATCCTTGTTACTTCCAATTGCATGTTTATTTTGTTTACAAATGATCTAATTTATTTTCTATTTTCATCTAATTAAAGCAGATTGAATCTGGCATATCTGTAGAAGTAATAAAGCCTGATAACACCAAAGAAGAAGAGATTTCTGATGGCGTTAAAAAAGTTCCATTATCTCCAAATAATGCTATTTCATCACCATATAAATTTCCAACAAACCCTGATAGCAAGCTGACATGGCAGGATTCGCCATTATCTCCCCCTTCTCCATCTCTCTCCAATGAGTAGTATCTGATATGATAGCATGCTGGAAGCTTTTATGCCGTGTGGCACTGTTGTAATTATTTCCTTCCCATGAGTAAGAAGATCAATGATTGGGAAGAGAGCTTCTGCAAGTGCAGCTAATTACAACCTCTCCTTTAGTTATTTTCTTTCCATTTTTTTAGTTAGGAGTTGGTCTCTCTTTTCACTTCTGTATGGATCCTTTTTTTAGGTGTTTCTTTAATTGGAAATTCCAGTGTAAGGAAGGGCTGTAGGCAGTAGTGTGGTCCTGAAACGGCTCTTGTTTGGTGGTGGTTTTGGTGTAGTATCTTGTGATAGCAATTGCTTTCCTTTTGTGTGATTCAACTTTGTACACTTGTTTGTGCTTTAAAAATTCAAAAGCAAAAAACAAAAAAAGAGAGGAAAAAAAGCAGCCTTATTGTGTTGGAAGGATGATATCTTACTACGCTACACTGTCGGCCCAGTTGCAAGAAAGCGGTTAGATGCAATGCACTTGTGAAAGAATTTTTCTTTTAAATTGAACTTTTTTTATGTGCAAGATATATAGTGGCACATTTGCAACTCAAAAGATTTGTGCATCTTGTTTTGTATGTTTTCTCTAACCAAACACACTTGAATGATGTATAAAATGTTGAAGGTTTCTAATTGCTTGCTAAAGCTAACGTCGCAGATGTACAAATCAATAGGTCTCTAACCAAGTCAATCAAATAATTATCCCTATAACAACCAAGAATGCGACTTAAATGTATAAATAATCACCTGGCAATTAAAAGGAAATGCTGCCAACTGTGCTATTGGAAGGTTAAAAGAAAATTAAGTCCAGCTCATGCAGAGATTATTTGTGCAATATGCATTTTTCTACTAAAGAGCCGTAAAGCATCTAATCACAATTTTTTTTAAACAGATTCAGTGGTGGGACAATTATTAAAAACAATCGGCGGTCCCGGCTGGAATATATGGACTAAGAGCTACCAGAATTTAAAGGGTATTGATTAGATGTAATTTAGACCGTTGATAAAATAGACAGCCAAGATTTACCTAAGGATCTGAAATGCTGTCCATACAATTGGAGAGAATCTGTGCTATTAATAATGGCCGAAGCGTTTGTGGAGTCAGAGGAGAAAGAGATTGCTTACCTACTCACTCGGTATAGAATTTTCAAAGTGGATATGATTTATTATTTGTTATTGCATAAAGCTTGATATGCTCTTTTGGAGCTTGAACCACAAGTTTTTTGTTGGCTTCGTGAAGACAAAATATACATATATTAAAGAAAATAGAAAGGGAAATGCTACTGTTTAAGATCGTATTAATTAAGCTTTTAATGCATCTAAGTTTACCTAATATACCCTGTGTCATCCATTAAAACTGATCATCATAACAGTAGCCCATTAAAAGGTGGAGCGCCTAAAAATGAATAATGCATGCTCATTTTAATTAAAACAAAGAAAGGTTGGAATAATATTATAAAATTGTTTTTCTTCGTTTTGATCAAAACATGTAGTATTTGTGTCAACAACGTCTTTTAGGAGCAGAGATGGAAGATATAAGATAGACTGTCCTGTCCAAATAAATATCACCGTACAATGATATGAACATCTTTTGTTAACATGGGACACATATTGTCTATACTGGTGTGTGTGTGTGTGTGTGTTTTTTTTTTTTGTATGGAGAATACTTTGTTGACGAAATATTTTTTTCATCCATTCTCCGCCTCTAAAAAAAATATATTCAAACATATCTAAACATGGTCGAAGTAGCAAGAGATGGATCCTGTAATACAAATCTACCTTTTAATTAAATTTTATCTAAATTGTTTCACATTGTTGATCAATTCATGCAAATTCTATTTCGGTTCCAATTATATGAAGCGGGCCTAATCAATCTTTTAATACCCTCTTTACTGGGCTCCGAGCCTGCGATATAATCAAGAATATAAGATGAAGGTTTGAGCTGATTTCACAGATGGATAGTACTTAATCTGTGTCGTCCGTTCTCATGATTGGCATCCTGGATCATCGATCCGATCTTCGCTTTGCTATCTGTGTGGTGTTTGTGTGCTTTGTGTTTTTGTGCGGATCTGTCTCTGTGGGTTTTTTTGGGCTTTTGATATAGAGACCATAGTAAAATTAACTTATAAACTTCTTTTTTTATTGCTTGAACTAAATAAGTTCACAAAATTTATAATTTTAATATGTAAATTAATCACTCGTGAAATGAATCATTGTCAATAGATTAGATTCGTAGTTTGAAATCGATAATCTGATAAATTTTTTAGCTAAGATCATTAAAATGTGAAACTAATCACTCTCTCTGTCCCTCACATGATCGGCATGTAACTATCATTAATATTCACATTATACAGTTCCATGTGCAATGCTGTTGTGAAGATACTTGTGAACAAAAGAATTGAATATATTTGAGTTGCAACTTGCAAGGTATAGCTTGATCGGTTCTTTGACTTAACTTTTATTTTTCAAGATATAATTATGCGTATACCATCTAAAATTTCAAATTTCAAAAATATAATGTTATATTTACTTTCTAAATTATAAGAAGTTCATAATATCATATTTATTCTTCTAAATTACCAAAAAAGACACATTAAGATAGTTTAAAAGGGTAAGTGTTAAAACTTTTGTAATTTACACTTGTTGTAATTGTTTAAAGTTGTTTCCCATAGTAATGAAACAGGTGTACTCTACCATCTTTTTTTTTAAATATATTTTTTAATTCTCTAAGCATAGAATATATAGACAGAAAATAATAAAAGAAATTGACTGAAACCATATGAGCCTTCGATTTTAGTATTATATGATTATTATTCATCTCTAGTTTTGAACTTTTGACCAAGTATTTTGTTTTCAGAAAGGAAAACAAAGCAATTCTACGTACTGGAAATGACCTGTTTGGGAATACTGGACAGCATAAAATGTTGGCTACCGTTGCTTTCGGTTTTGGTCGAAACGAACCGGGTAAAACGGTGGGTTGACTTTGGTCGACTAACTCGAACCATCACCAATCGATGGAAACCACCCCACCCGCTAACCGGTTCATCCGGTCACACACAATAAAACCAGAAAACCTAACCTCCTCCATCCCGTCGTTAAATACCAAACCGGACCGCTCTTCCCTTTTGGTCTGATCTGATTGTCTGACGGGCGGTCGAGAGGAGCCGCGATTTTATTGTAAGTTCAAAACTTCGATTTTCTTTTTTTCTATTTAATTATTTCAGATCGTGTAAGCTGCTGCTTTATCATAGAGTTTCATTTTCTGTTTGTTTATGGACCAGTCGGTTTCAGAAGAAATTAAATTGAGTTGCTCTTGGGGAAATCGCTAGGGTTTAGCTGGAAATAATTGGAAAATTAGAGTGGGGAGGGTTGAGGGGTTTTGAATTTCTTGATTTCTTAGAAAAGCTTGTAGAAAACTAATAAACATCTTGAAAAGAAACTCCAACAACATCTTAAAACAAAACGTGCTAGCGAAAATAAAAATAATGTAATTTACCCTCCAGCTTTTGCCATGGAGGCTAAATTTCATATGAAAAATGTACCAGGGAGAATAACAATGTTACAATGTTAATTGCCAATACAGTACCAGTTGGATGCGATTCTGGTAGAGCTGATAGTAATAAACATGATTTTAGCTGAAGATTATAGTAATTTTCGGACTTCTTCATATCACTACCATTAAAAATCCAAATTTAATACAAGAATTGGGCAATACAACCCCAAATTGACCTTCTAATATTCTGCAGCATAATGGCATCAGCATCCGAGATAGTCCTTCCAATCGGGACACAAAAACATGACCCGGCATGGAAACACTGCCTGATGATTCGGTCAGGCGACCGTACACTACTGAAGTGCAAGTACTGCCTAAAGCAATTCCTGGGCGGGGGCATCCATCGCATCAAGGAGCACCTCGCACGCCAGAAGGGCAATGCCTCGTGTTGTGCCAAGGTGCCCCAGGAGGTCCAATCTGCAATGCTGCAGAGCCTTGAATCTGCTCAAGCAAGGAAAAAGCGGCGAGTCAAGATTAACGAAGAGATGGTGAAGATAACTAACATGGACTCTCACGAGTTTGATGGCCAGCCTCGTTTGAGCGATGTGGGAATAGGAGCTGGTGTGGGAGATATGGGTTTCATGCAAATGGAAACAAAAGACGAGGAGAGTACCAAAAGCCGGCGAGGGAGGAAGAGAAAGCGGCCGAAATCGGAGGCCGATGTGCCTGGGGATAGCATCTCTGTAGCTGTTGCACCTGTTGAGGACGCTATAGCTACGATTAAGCCTATTTCGAGTATTTCAATTGACAAGGACCAGGTTTATGTCGCAATAGGGAGGTTTCTGTACGATCTCGGGGTACCTGAGGCAGTCAACTCAGTATATTTCCAGCCTATGTTGGATTCGATCACAACAGCTGCTGGGGGCATGTCACTTGGTGAATTCTCGTATCACGAGTTCCGTGGCCGTATTTTGGAGAGAACTTTGGAAGATGTAAAATCACATGTAGACTTTTATAGGTCATCATGGGGTGATACTGGGTGCTCTCTGTTGGCTGATGAATGGGATGGTGAAAACGGTAGGACCATGATCAGTTTCTTTGTGTATTGTCCCAAGGGAACCATTTTCTTGAAATCAGTTGATGCAACCCATATTGTGACCTCGTCTGACACATTATATGAACTGCTCAGGCATGTGGTGGAGGAAGTTGGTGACCAAAATGTCGTTCAAGTGGTCACTAAAAACTCAGAGATTCATGCTTTGGCCGGGAAGAAGCTAGCTGAGGCTTTTCCAACCCTGTTCTGGTCCCCATGCGCTTTTCAATGCATAGATGGCATGCTAGAGGATATAGGGAAGCTTGAGGTCATAAGTGAGGTGCTGGAATATGCAAAATCCATCACGAGATTCATTTACAATAGCACATTTGCATTGAACTTGTGCAGAACGTTCACACGAGGAAAGGATTTGATAGCTTGTGCAGAGACACCTAATGCATTGAATTTTGCTACTTTGAAAACCATGTATGGTTTTAAAGAGGAACTGAGAGCTATGGTTCGTTCTGACGAGTGGTCAAGGTCCTCTCTATCAAAGAAGCCAGGTGGCATCACAGCTACTGATACCATAAACAGCTTGACCTTCTGGTCTGATTGTGCTCGTGTTATTCGAATTGTGGAGCCGCTTGTACGGCTTCATAAATTGGTTAGTAGTGCAAAGAGGCCGGCTATGGGGTATATTTATGTGGGTCTGTACCAAGCAAAGGAAACTATGAGAAAGGTGCTGGAGGATAAGAGTCGGTACATGCCATATTGGGAAATTATTGATTGGAGGTGGAATAAGGAAT
Organism: Carex rostrata; assembly: GCF_964058835.1. Lineage (NCBI taxonomy): Eukaryota > Viridiplantae > Streptophyta > Magnoliopsida > Poales > Cyperaceae > Carex > Carex rostrata. Next base: position 7,988,078 of record NC_135926.1, read on the forward strand.
TGGTACGGCCTCTCCACGCTGCTGGCTTTTTCCTTAATCCTCTATTTTTTGAGGCAATTCGAGCAGATGTGTCAAATGAGATTTTCTCTGGAATGCTTGATTGTATTGAGAGACTTGTGCCTGACCTTAAGAAACAAGATAAAATACAAGAGGAGTTAAATATATATAGAAGTGAGGCAGCTGCTAATTTTCGTAGGCCAATGGCTGTTAGAACAAGGCGTACCTTGATTCCTGGTTAGTGAAATTCTATTAAACACGGGTTACCATATTGCCATTTAGCCATAAATCATTGTACTGGACCTGCCATCTTTTTTTCCCTTTTTTTGCTTGTAGACATGTTTAACACTCAATTAAGCATCACTTTACTATGATTTAGAAGCAGAAAGCAAAGGAATAATAAAAAAAAAAAACTGAAAAAAATCTGAAAATAGAGAAGAAATGAGAATGTCATACATCAGCTGCAAATAGAGGAGGGTACTGTTCTGGCATATTACCATGTCTGGTATAGTGATATTGAACTGGCCATTGTCTGGTGTACTGCAAATACGTGAGAATATCTTATTTTATGCTAATTTCACATTCTTGTCTTGTGTGGGTTGTCAGCTAATTGGTGGCTTACACATGGGCAAATATGTCCAAATCTGATGCAGCTCTCTGTCCGTATCCTTAGCCAAACTTGCAGTGCTAAAGGGTGTGATCAATCTTTCATTCCTTTTGAACAAATTCACAAACAAAGAATCAATCTCTTGGAGCATCAACGGCTCGAGGACCTTACATTTGTCCATTATAACCTGAAACTACAACATAGGTGAGATCTCTGTGCAAGTGACTATGGTTTTTTTTTTTCCTTTTTTTAATTTTTTAAAATAATAGCCTATCAAAGGTTAACTGTTTGAATTACCTTAAAACAGAAGCAAACAAAGAATATGCATACCTAATTCAGCCTGAAATGCGTATTTTGAAATTGTTCAAGAAAGAATGAGTTAATTTTTGCAATTATTAATGTTTGAGTATTACATATACAATTTAGGAGAACTTTATAGAACAGCATAGGTAAGGTTTATTGCAACAGTGAAGCTAAAATTTTGTTTCTAGCATTGGAGACTGAGTTGGTGGCATTTGCATGTGCAGGCAACAAGTGAAGAGTGAAGGATTTGATCCAATTTCTATAGGCAATATTGGCACAGTTGGTGACTGGGTTGTGGAAAAAGACGTGATCCTCTCTGATCCCCAAAAATGGAAGGATGTGATTCCGCCCGCCGTTGCTACACCATATCCATTAATTTCAAATGAGGATGATGTTGAAGCCTTCATTTCTGGTACAATTTCACCTTTAATCCATCCTTTCATGTAACAAACTCATGCTGTTGACATGTTCAGGGTTTACTAATGTTATAGTTACAAATCTGCCTTTAATAATTTAGCTGAGGCATGATCATATTCATTAATAGAATGCAGAAAATGGAAGCAATTGCATTGGCTTATTTTGAGGATTTCTAGTGAACTAAATTCACATTGAAGTCAAAACTGTCAGAAGTAATGGGTTGACTATAACCATACTGTCTTAGTTGTTGTCCGACACTGGGTGGTACAGATACTGCACTTCTATTATTTGTTCTTTCACCATACTGTTTTAGTTTATGTCGGTTGGCTTTAATACTTTTATGTACCAGTACGGAGCACGGGTTTTGAAATAATGAGTTGTCAAGAGAATAAAAAGGAGATCTGTATCATTTTTTTTGTAGGGCTTGATGAAGAACTGATTAAGGGTGCTGCTAAATGCACTGTTGGGCTTGATAAGGCCAAAACGGAAGATGAGAATCACCGTCTCTAGTGTAGTGGTGTTTTGGTCAATTTGAAGCGGCTAATTTGTAGGAATGCTAATTCTGGTCCTTGCTCCCCCTCTCAAACTATCCATGAAAACCTCTCTGAACTTAATTAATTTGGCTTCCATTACACCCTCAGGTATGAAACAAAAGAGCCGCTTATGAGGGTTTGAAATATGTTTTCGCTATCCTCACCAAAAGCACATAACTCACAGACCCTGTGTAAAACCATAGCAGCCTTGTTTTTTATCTCCTTTAAACTAATCTAAGTTGTTATTTGTAAGATGGAAGCTAGTGGTTTCTTTGAGGGAGTTTCAGAGAGGTTTTTCTGTGTAGTTCCGAAAGTATGGTTAGGCAGCAAGGTGCTGCTTAGAAGTTAATTAACACCTGGAAAAAATGAGAACAAGTTCCTTTTTTTTCTCTTTTTTCTTTAGTGTTGCACGCTAGTAAGGCTTGTAGTTTTCTTTTCTCCTGGTAGGGTTGTAAAGAAGTAGTTCATCTTTATGCTTGTAGAAGTGTTTTGTCAAAATCAACTAGCCTAAAAATACTGTTACAACTTCTGCTACATCTGGGAATTAAGTAGGTTTTATTGTTTTACAGGATTTAGCACTCAAAACTGTGGTGCCTCTTTAAGGCATATACCACATAGCAGAGTCACTTACAGTGTTTGGGTATAATAACATGACTGTAAGAATTAAAAAATCACCAAAATATTGACCATTGGTAATTCTAATTGAGGACAATATCTCACATATATAAGTGACATTTTCAGAGTATCATATGTCCATCTTTTTTTACGTTTTGTATTTCTCCTTCTAACTCTTTAATATTTTGTATTTTTATTCCTCTTATCTCTTCCAATTCTTTCATATGTATCTGTAAGATTAGAAAATTAAACCAACAGTAGTTAAAGTACAACAAAAAAATATCATTTATAATTGTGGTTAAGCTAATGTTGACTAAAATACCCTCCTCTCGATTGATAGATGCTTTTGAAAAGTACAGGGATAACCCTTGCCACTTACCAAGTTTTCAGGACAAAAAGAAAAGTACAAGGATAATTTAGTCAATATTTTTTAACCACAATCATATCGAAGTCTTGCCTTTTGAAATAATTGGCAGAGTTATCAGAGAAATATGATATACTAGTATGATATATTAATGAATTGAGGGTAAATATGAGATATGATAAATGTTGAGGACATAAATTCCAGTTTTTAAGGAGGACGGTTTAAATACCTCAACTGTTACTGTCTTTCATTATGTCTTCACTTCTTAAACTTCAATAACTTAGATTTTAAAACTCAAATGTCAAAAATAGATATATATGATCTATATCATACATATGTAAAAATATATTGCTGTCTTCATTATATCTTCATTTTTTAAGGCATGTTGACTATGTTTTGATTGGTATCAAGATCTTGTAAAATTACAAATATATTGTTGTGAATAATTTCTGGGTGTTAATTTTTTAACTTATTGATTAATTTAAAAATAAAATAGAAAAGTGATAAAATATTATGTATATTAATATATATATATATTATGTAAGCAGGAAATTTCTCCACACATGATCAATTTATTTATCAATTTCTTACTTGCTTTCATCTAAACAGTCATATTTAAATATTGATTGTATTTTTTTAAAATTCAAATATTTTCTGTTATTTAATTATAATTATTCCGATCGAAGTAAACATAAAATAGATGGATAAATTGACCCTACAGAGGAAATTTGGCTCCCATTTAAAAAAGCACAGCATTGGAGGCCAGCATCCCTTGTAAATTCTGCAGTGGTAGGTGTACGGTGTACCCGACCAACCCCTCTTTTCTCAAAATCCTTTGACAAAAATAATAATCCGAACTCAATCGAGGATAATTGTACATAATCATAATGAAGGGCTAGGCTACTATGACATTGGTGTTATTTGAAATTAAATAACACCAACTTTTAAACCCTTAGATCTGCTTTGAGATTCGTACAAAATAAAGTGTTTGAACAGTAAAAGCGGATATTACGAATCTCAAGGCAGATCTAAGGGTTTAAAAGTCGGTGTTATTTAATTTCAAATAACACCAATGTCATAGTAGCCTAACTCCATAATGAATAATCTCAATTTGACCAATACAATTGTAAAAAAAATGAAATGAAATGCGCGGTGCTGTTAGCCTGTTACGGTCTTGGCCCAAATTGATCCTGGGCTCAGAGCAAAAGAGGCCCAAATTAGGCCCACCATCGGTGACTCATCCGATGAATGAAATAAGACAAGCAAGCGTTAAGGAAATATTACCACGGAGAATCTCTGAAATGTTTGACCAGCTAGATTTTATGTATAGATCAAATGTGTACATGTAACTTACATTACTTCAAAAACAATAAATAATTTACATACAAAGTAAAAGAACGGATCATTTCTTATTAGTGTAACGAATTTCACTTGATCAATCAATAAGAATATTCTCTTTTATTACTCTCTTTATTTTCAAATCTTTTAGCGCCTGTTTGGCGTGCAAAATTCCAGTGGGAATTTGATGGGGATTGGACAAAATCCATTTACAATCCTGTGCACCCGTTTGGCAGTCTAGTATTTTCCCCTCCTACATTCCATGAGTTATTTCCAATCAACAGTATTTCAGTGTAATTTTGCAGGATCAAAAACTAGAGCTCAGACTGAATTTTTTTTATTCCCAATCATCTCTTTCAGTGTAATTTTATGAGTTATTTCTTTCAGTGTAATTTTATGAGTTATTTCCAATCAACAGTATTTCAGTGTAATTTTGCGAGATCAATGAGGTAATTTTGCGAGATCAAAAACCATAGCTCAGACTGAATTTTTTTATTCCCAATCATCTCTCTCCTCTTTTGGTTCATTTCGAAAACTATGCAACTTTTATCTCTTTCACACGTGGCCTCCAACTGTGCACTATCTCTAACTTATTTTTTTCTAATCAAGCACTTACTCCTCCTATAAATAAAGAATCCAAAGTACTTATTCTTTTCAAATGTGGGACTAATGAAATTGTTCATATCCGGACTTCGTTTTTTACTTATTTTAATAATTAGAACTTGTTGCTATTGGTGGGCCTTGACATATAGATGTAAATAATCCAATTATTTTATTTTTCTTTTGTTATGTCCGTAGATATACCCATAGATATACCCATCTACTATTTTTCATGCTAACTTTTAATTTTTCTAAATAAAAATCAAACCTTCTAATTTTTATAAGAAATTTCTTGAATTCAAACAATAATAAAATTATGTTGAAAATTTAGATACACGCTTTCAAAATGTTAAATAAATATATATATTCATCCATCGGATTTAAGAATTACAAAAATATAAACATTTGTATAAAAAAATGTAAATGCATACATTTCACATATTTTAAATATTTATTTGTTTATAAATATTTATTTGACTATATAGAAATAATTGAATGCATACAAAAAATGTGTACTATATGATTTTATTAATACATAACATAACGCTATACTATTTAAAAATAATAATTAAATAAAAAATCATTTATAACTAAACTAAAATAAAACAATTAAATAAATATACATATTTTAAAATAAATAAAGATATCCCACGATTAATCCCTTGATATAAACAAACACTCATTTTCTCATATTCCCATAATTAATTCCGTGCATTTCGTACCCGTGGGTTCCCACTTTTTCAAAAGTGAATTCCCATTCCGTAATCCCATGACATCCGAACACGTCCTTATAGAAACGATATATTCCCTTCTGTATCTGTCCGATATCCTACTCTCTTTAACAAATATATCGTTCCTATAAACACTTGGTTATCTTTTAAAATAAATTAGTTGAATTTAACATTAATTAACAAAAAAAAAATGTGTGTGTCTGTGTGTATTTCTAACACTAAAATGTTACTTGTAATCAATATATTACTCTTATAAGTACATATCTAGTTTAGTTTAATATTTACAATTTTTATTTTACACTTACACAATTATATTAAGAGACAGAGTCATACTTTTGAACTATAAAATTAATTATATAAAAAAACTTATACAGTGAATGAGAGTCAATTTTACAATACCATATCATTTTACTCTAAATTATATTAAAAATTATACATAAATACAAAAAAAAAAATTAAGAAAAAATGGGTCAATTGACCCATTCCATCTTTCCGCCTCCGCCATGGCGTGTATTAAATAAAAGTCACATGATTAATCATCATGATAATTCCTTTGATTGCTAGACACGTATTAGGAAATATAATTTATTAAGTGTTTATAAACCTATATAAATTAAAAAAAATGCTTATAGGTAATTTTTTTGTTAAAACATTTACTTTTAAAATAAATAAAAAACATAGTTACAAAATCAAATAACTAACTAATTCTAAAAATTAGCTAAATATTTAAAATCTTTAATTTATTAAATTTTTTGACTACCACAAATATTTTCACCCCTACTGCGAAGGTTGAGCACTAAATACAAATTCCTTTATTTTATGACCCAATTTAAGTACGGATGGCACCAATAAAGAACACAGGAAGCTGTCACCTTGCTTGCGCTTTATTGAGTTTGGTCAAATTGTCAAATGGGAAAACGACAAACAACTTTTCTCTCTTGTTTATCACATTAGTCAAACAGACTTCTCATAAAATTATGCCATAAAAATTCGTAAAATTGGCAACACCGAGACAAAAAAAGCATTCTTTCGCTATTCTTTGGAGTTAGACAGAAACTGTCATTTATTTCTCGAGAAGGGTTAGAAATACCTCCTTTTTTGCGTATCTTTGAAAAACTTTAATAATTTAAAATTTAAAATTTAAAATAAAACGGTTAGATATAAACATGTAAAAAATTATAACATTTCAATTTTATTTTAATTATTATCTTGAACTTGTAAAATTGTATACTAATGTGAATAATTTTTAGACGTTTATTTTTTAACTTATTGATTCACATAAAAGCAAAATTAAAATGTGATAATTTTTTGTGGGCACATAGAGAAAATAACATAAATCACAGCTAACCGTTTTATTCTGATGTTTAAGTTTTAAACTTTGAGTTATTTAAGTTTTTAAAAATAGAGGCATGATGGAGGCACAAAGAATGGAGGCATTTGAACCCTCATCTTATTTCTCAGTTGCTTTATAGTAGGGAATTTGTATCCTCTGCATTTAACTCAAAAATGAATCTTTTGAGTTAATACATTAACCGTTTGATCAGCTTTAAGATTCGTGTGAATTAAATCCACACTAATATAAAAGACCCCTTATGTTTTAGACCGGAGTTGAATAAGCTCCATTTATAATGGGACGACCGATATGTATTAACTCAAAAGAGCATCTTTTGAGTTAATGCAGACAATGTGGACTATATAGTAGGTGGAGGTGTGGAGCCACATGTATTCAGGAGACATGTTTCTCGATTCAAAAATAAATAAAAAATAAAAAAAAAATATGCTTTTGTATTGAAGAGGTTCAACTATTTTTTTTTTTTATCTTCGTTGTATATTTATTTTGAAACTTAAAATTTAAAATAAAAACGTTCGGTATCTTATAGAAGTGGATATATTTTTAGAAGTTGATTTTTTTAACTAATTAATTTATATTAAAAAATCGAGAATTGATTTTTTTATATTTAAATGTAAAAATTAATATATATCAAATCTAATGGTTTTATTTTGGTATATAGTTTTAAATTTTTTGTTTTTAGTTAATTAGAAATTGAGGTGTTGTTTTTGTGGTGTTTTTTTAACTGTGTAAAGCATTTTCTTTCACAAAGCATTAAAAAGTCAATGCGTTCTCCCATTCTGCCCCTAATCTGGCGAATCCCAAATTATTTATGACTGGAACTATCGATAATGAAAAAAAGAATATGCTTGGGTAAAATAATATTTCTAGTTTATAAAAAAAGTGGCTAGTCATTGAACTTGTCTATGCTCCAAGATTTTCAAAATCAAGGATATATTCGTTATTAAAAAATAATGATTATTGATATAGTAATATAATCTCAGATACATTCTCTTGTAGGTGGAAACAATTATATGCAATATTCATGACAAGCTATTTAATTATATCTCCGATATACTTTAATTAACCAATTATATATTCAACATTTGTCATTCAGAATTCACATCTCAATTTTGGTAAGATTAATCTGTTGTGCCAAATATGTTTGGATCTATTCCTAGAACTATATATCATGCATGTTTAAAAAAAATTAAGTTATATTACTTAGTTTAATTAAAGTCATTATTCTTAATTTATATTTGGTTTTATAAAATAATTATTCTTATTTGTGCCAGGCACGTGTTTTGCTAGTTTTAAATATTTCAGCTAAAAAAAATAAGAAATATGATCCGAGTCGGATTCAAAATTCACTAAAATAATATGTGCATATGAATGGTTGAAGAATAGTCACTAATCCGAATTAGCACTATAATGAACTATTATTCTCTGTCTGGATGTATATGGATTAGTAAGAGTAGAACTAGGGTGTTCTTAAGTTCACCAAGCCTCTTGGTGAACTCAAGTCTAAAACCCATCAAATAGGCTTTAAACGACGAATCTGAATTGTTGAAACTCGAGTGATGTGTCCACATGTAAAAAAAAAAAAATTCTGCATAGAGTTAAGTGGTAAAAAAAAAAAAAAAAAAAATCAAAAAATGAATGTATTAAAATTAATTTGTTAACCTTCTAATTGTAACCACTTGACTTTATACTAAATTAATTTGAAAGTTTAAAATTTTCGCATGTACGCGCATAGGCGGGTTTCAACGGTTCGGATTCGTCATTTAAAGCCAATTTGATAGATTTTAAACTTGAGTTCACCAAATGACTTGGTGAACTTAAGAACACCGTAGTTCTACTCGACTAGTAAATATGGATTATTCTTTGTTTGTCTTTTGTGAATTTTTTTACTATTATACTAACTCAACATTTTGTTAAATTAGCTACTATTCTTGCTCTATTCCTTGTTTCATCAAAATGTATATGAATATGGTACTGAATATAAATTCATAAATAAATCTTATAAATACTTAAATATTAAATTTAAATTCAGATAATCCGATCCATAGACAGTTATAATAAAACCTCTAATAAATAAAGAGTCGTAAACAGGTAATCTTTTTTTGGTTGCAGATATAAACAATTGATTTGCACATATCTCTGATTACTGCACAAGATCGATCTCTCTGAACAGCAAAAAAAAAAAAAATCTTAATTATGATTGTGCAGCAAAGGTAGAATTCAAATTTGCTTCTTTTCTTGAAAAAATGAACACCTTTCTATTCTTTCATCCGAACCGTTCAAAATTGACCACACAGCTTTAATTACTTTTTTTCTTTTATATCAATATAATATATTAAAACGAATTAGATATAATTGAAGTCGTGTGATCAATTTTAAACAGTTCGAATGAAAAAAATAGGAGGTGCCCTTTCAAGAAAAGGAGCAGATTTCAATCCACAAGAGTAGAGCCTGACTCAAAACAAAAATTCAAGTCAAGATTCTCTGTCGGCGCACATAAGGGATGGTGGACCTTCTCTAAGAATATTCACTAAACAAACACCTGTCCCATGACCGTGATGGCATATTCCCGCACCATATTTGGGTCTCCTCTTTTGTGATTTGACCCAAGATTCACATTTATAGAGGAATTTCTAACGCTGAAAGAAACGAATACAAATACACATCACACCAGTGAAGAATCAGATTTTGTTTCAGTGATAAAAATACATGGCTATACAGAAGGTTATGGATTCAAAATTTTAAAAATGAAAAAAAAAATTTCAGTAATATTAACAAAGGTTTAAAAACGTGTTGAGTGGCTTGATTTTTCAACTTATAATTTCAAAAAGTACATGCATTTTTTATGTTTTTATCATGTTTTTACTTTTTTAATTTTCTGATGACAAAAATTCTAAAATTTATATGTCAAAATAAAATAGTTAGTTGTGATCTATATTATTTTCTCTGCATACTCATAAAAAATATCACTTTTTTATTAAGTTTTATATGAATCAATAACTTGAAAAATCAACGTCTAGAATTTATTCATATCGGTGTATTTTTACAAGCTCTTGATACTAATTAAAACAAAATATAAATGTCATAATCTTTTACATATGTATAGAAAAAATGATATAAATTATAACTAACAGATTTATTTTGACATTAAATTTTTTAAATTTTATGTTACTGTAGTTATAAAAATGAAGGTATGATATATGGAGGTACAACAAAATAAAACCGTTTGAACCCTCCTCATAGTGTGAAGGAATATGTAATTGAATATGAATCTTGTTATGAAACACAAATTTCACATTAATAGTATAATAACATGGTTTTAAAATTGCGTTGACATGCAACGTTTTAGTGGTTTATTGTTATTATAAAGAAATAGAGGTTTAGCTAAATAAATGTATGAAGGATTAAAATGATAACTCTATGGCATAATTATATTATTATTTTGCAATTTCTAAGAAATATAATTCGATATCATAATACAGTTGGATCATGTTTCTTGTATGATAAAGCACGGCATGCACATTAATTATTTAGTAAGTTCTTTATGATATTCTCCTTTTTAGTAAATATAATTTAAAACTAATTAGCATTGAATACAGTTTTAACTATTATGTATTTATTTTGTCATTTATCGAATCAATGTTTTAGATTTTATGGAAAACTTTTAGTATGTTCACCTAAAATTTTGAAATAGTCAATTTTCTCATTAAAACGTAATAATATTTAATATTCCCATAAAAATGTAATATATTTTCTTCTATCTCTTTTAACTATTTAATATTTTACTTAATTATTTTAAAAATTAAATTGATCAATATATCTTCTAATTTTAATTGAACATGTTCATTAATGTTCTAACATGATTGAATTTACAGGTGGGGTGGATTCAGGGGGGATCTAAGGCTTAGTCAAAGGTGGCTAAGTTATCTCTATGATTCGAAAATTTTATTTATAAGTATAGGAATTTAATTAAATTTTATCTTTTCTAAATTTTTATATAGTCTAGCCATCCCCAATAAATGACAAATATTTGGTTGTAGTCTAGTCCTTAATGTTCTATTTTGTGATTGAGAGGTCTTGAGTTCAAATTTCACTTATCACAATTGTGCATTTTAATTTTCAGCCACCTCTATCAAAATTTTCTAGTTCCGCCCCTGAATGGATTGAATAAGAAAAAAAAAAGGCTTCATCCTTTGATTAAATTTGATAATAAGTGAGGCTATGGTACTATGCATAGTGCATAGTCTCACGCTTAGACTTAAATTTTTATTTCGAAAGTTCTAACAATCAATCCAAATCGTTCAACATGGTCTCCATATGAATATGTACTTGTAAACTAAATTTTAAATTTTTTAGAATGTTTTTACTATTGTTTTAGATGGGTACAAAATCACCTTAACTGAAAATTCTAGACCATCTAAAAACAATGATTTTTTATCCATCTAAAAAGAAATAAAAAGTTTCTTAAAAATATAAAATTTAGTTTACATGTACATATTCATATAAAGATCATGTTGAATGGTTATAATCAACTGTTAAAATTTTAAAAACAAAAATATTGATGCATAGCACCGACCAATCCGTGCTATGCCTAGTAGGCTAGTACCATATTCATCGGTGCTACTCCTGCAGTCCTGCTCCGCCTCGCTCTCCTCCTTGTTGATCTTCAAACTTTAATGGAGAGAATAGGTCAAGCTACGTCCAGAGAACGAGACCAGACATAGAATTGTTGCATATATGGGGTACGGAGAGTTCTTTGCTTTGTTTCAGAAATCAGAACCCAGTTTGGATGAAGTGAAGGAGGCGTTCTCTGTTTTTGATCAGAACAGAGATGATTTAGTGGATGCCAAAGATTTGCAAAGGCCAAAGAGTACTAGTTATCTCGAATTCAGAGAAGGCACGAATCTTGAGGCATGCATGTGAATGATTAGGCAACATGATAGGAATGGAGATGGCAATGTCAATTCGATTGATTTTTTTTTCTACTTTTGGAGATGAGCCTTTAGGGAATGGTGATAAATTATAAACAATTATCGTTCAAGTTTGTCTCAAGTTGATTTTTACTTTGATTGTAATTTAGTGGTTGATATATAAACATATTTTATTTACAGTATTGTTGGGGAGATTTTATATTGACAACATAATTTCCAGTAACAATGACAAGCAACTTAACCTTGATGTTCAGACCTGTTGAAACAAAGTGCACAGGTGGATTGAGATAGGGAGGAAGCAATATGGTTCAGTTGAGAGGGAGCTGAAAAGACAGAGAAGGCGGAAAGAAGCAATAGAGGTGCTTGAAAATGGCGCTACATGCATGGTGGAAGCGCGGTAGAGAAAAAGAAAGGATATGGATAAAAGGGAGGAAGAGGACATTGAGAAATAAAGGACATATTCATTTAAACAGTTAAAATCAGATGGTCAATTTAATTTTTGAAATAATTAAATAAAATATTAAAGTTAAGAAAGATAAACGACAAAATATTAAATTTGTATGAAGATATTAGATATTGTGGTGTTTTTATAGAAAATTTATTATTTTAAAAATTTAGATAGACACATCAGAATTTTTTTTCTAGATTTTAAATATATAAAGTAATAGTCATAATGATGAAGAAGACTATAATAATTTTTTTTTAAATTTAGATATGTTCGAGGAACACTTAATGCAAAAAAGCATAACACTAGCCGAACTATAAATTGACGAGTATGTATCTTGGCTATATTTGTTAAATTTAATCGTTATCTAAAACGAGAATTTCAACTGTTCCAGCTGTACTATAGTAATATGGTACGCGAATAATTTGCGTATAATTTGTATATAATTTGTTTTTTTAATGCTTTTGAATCGAATATCCAACAATATGCAAAAAAAACTATTATACGTTTTATTCGCAAATAAAATGCAAAAATAAAGCAATTTTTTGTTTCTTTGAGGTACCAATAGGACTGCCAAAAAAATTCGTAATTCATGATTCAATTGACTTCGAATGTCAAATTAACATGTATCATTCAAATTAGAGCAACGCCAGTGGCATATGTACAAATAGATTCTTGATATGATTAGATAAGATCCAATGCATACTTAGTTTAAGCTATCCAATTTTAAAAAAAATAACTAAGAGCGATAGGGTTGCCAAAAAAAGCTCGTAGTTCGTGATTCGATTGACTTTTGGAAAAAAAAAATTACAATTAACTCGCTAGACTGAACTTCGTTCTGAAACAAATCAAACCAGTTCGGTTCAAATCTTATTCAAACTAAACTCAAACTAGGATAAGTTTGATTTGTTTGCATTCCTAGGTACCGAATCATTTCCGAATTATACTCAAATTATGAACTTTTGATTCCACCGAATCGAATCCGAACTATTTATTTGTCACTATGAGCTGTACAGGAATGTGGTCAGCAACCCGCTATATACTTTGCAACAAACTGATCATCTTAAAGAATCAAAAGAGAAATATAAGCGTTGGTGTGCCGAGTCCGTATCCTCTACGGTACCGCACTCAGTCTAATTGAAATTCAAATTCAGTGCTAATTTAAACATTGGGAAGATGTCTTTGAGATTTATGCCACGTTTAAATAACAATCTGGATTTAATAATTGAATGTGCGGTGATCCGAATTCTCTAATGCCAGGGTGGCACTAGCAAATCAAGCAATTAAAAAAAAGTCTAATTTAGCAATCAAAACAAAAGTAGACAAAACAACGCCTCCCAATCGTTAAAAAAGAGGTCGGCACTAACAAAGTAGAGCCGAGGCGGAAATAAATCTGCTACGATCCCAACGGATCGCAGGGTCCCTCCGATTCTAATCCCAACCATTCATTTATTGGAATTCAGAATCTCAAAAGAAGTTGCTTTTTGTGCACGAATCCCGAAACAAATAAATAGTTGAGATTAAGATCGCAGGAGCCTACGATCCGTTGGAATCGTAGCAGATTTATTTCCAGGCGAGGCGAGGCGAGCACCAATCCCTACAAAAATGTCCTCATAAGTCATAAATCCAAATTTTTTAGAGATGTGCTCAATCAACTGCCGACGATAACAGAGTGGACCCACAAAGCAAGACCTCGGCTTCAAATTGGTTTAAGTTCTCCATCAATTAACCCACTCATGCTTCAGTGCATACTGACTTCATTTTATTTATTTATTTTCTCCGAAAATAGTGGATACATCATAAGATTTAAATCTTTTAAGAGAAAAATGAAGATCTTTAACTTTTAATATTTATAAAGGACCAGTCGGATTTTTAAACCAGTGTCATTTCATACAAATGATATTAACTTTTACTATTAGATTAAAAATTAATTCTTTATCTTTTTATTTTATTTTTAAAGTTAGTGACTTTAAATGTACACTAACAATTTTATTGATAAAAAATGGACTTACAACATATCAAATGACTCTCATTTCTAGATCTGAACTCGTTTATTCTCATGAAATAACGTAAATTACTCTAATTAACTAGTGATTTGCCGATACTTTCGAGTAATCTTGTAAATACTTTGTCCATAGATGTTAGATCTGATCTTTTGTTGCAAATAAAACATGTGCATTTGACCAACAATGAGTTATGGAGATCCAACTACAATGATCCATTATTGCAACAAAGCTCTAAATCAAAAAATGCAAGTTTCTTGATCAACAACACTCTCATGTTTACCATGAAATTTGAGTAGGCCCAACTAGACAAAGAAATCAAATCCAGCATGTTAAAGATTGAAGCCGAATTTAGTTTGCTGATTTCGAGAGCGGTGCAGCGGAAGCATGACGAATTATTGACATTATATATTTGTGCCAAGGATATGATGAAACACATGTAGAAAACCCAGTTTGAAAGATGTCTACAAAGATTTAATAGTGTTTTGTCTGAAATTGTATTGTTTAAAAGAGATCTACAAGGAAAAGAAGAATAGAAGTAATTGCAAGTTTGAGCTGTATAAAATTCTCAAAAAATTTGTTGAAAATATGCATCAGGACAAACTACCAGATGCTATACATTTCAAATATTTCCAACAATAAACATCTTCACAAATATATGGTGAAAACATAAGCTTAAGATCAAGCTTTCATCAACGCAGGGAGCATGATGAAAATCAAATTTCGGCTTGGACTCAAATCCGGACTTGAATTCGATCTCGGATTTGGTACGGGTTAATTGTTCTTCAATCTTCTTGAATGGCTAGGTACAAGTCTCAAGAAGAGGTCCCACTAGTTCATCATTTTCTGTTATGATTAATTGCATAATTAAATTATGTTGTGTTTTCTGTGAAACTTAATTATGTTACTATTTTCTAGGTTTGACTATTTATATTTTTTATGTTAGGGTTTCCAAGAGTTAGTTATTTTGTGATGTTAGTTTCTAAGTTGGACTTTTAGATTTTTGTAAGTTATTTATTATGATGGTTGTATTATAAAATATATGGTATGTCATTTTCTTGAAGGAGTTAACTTTGATATCAATATATTTTTCTGAGAGAGATTTATTCTTGCTTTTGCTATTTAGCATTCTTTGTTTCTAATTCCACTAAACTGTTTTCGAGACCCGTCACTAGCGAAGTCAAGATTCGAGACCAAGATTGCGTCAAGTGGTATAAGAGCAACCTATCCACCCACTTCTTATTGTTCAATATCTCATGCAATCAAACAAAACATGTACACACGGAGTAGAGTTTAGAACATGCTGTCATAACAGAACTTACTCCACTGGATTAAACTCACGATTCTCTTTCAATAAAATTAATGAGGAATTACATATTTTAGGATGGCATCATGCCCGGTCCTGGAGCAGGGCACCCAGGGCGATGGCCCCGGACCCCGGGATCCAAAGGGCCCCAAAAAAATTTTAGTATGTATATATTACAAAAAATTTATTTGTATATATTGAAAATAACTAAAATATTAGAAATCAAACTTTGTATATATAAAAGCTCTAAACTTTTCTATAAATAGGAATGATCTATTGGCATATTAATAAAATTATATATATAGAGAGAGAGAGATAGGCTGATGTGCTTTCGGTAGCATATGGGCCGAAATACACACGGTCCAAATTTGAAATTTCAAAATTCAAAAAGTCGATCTGAACCGTTCATCTTGTTCTCCATATTAATATGTGCTTGGAGACCAAATTTTACATTTTTCTGAATTTTTTTACTATTTATTAAGCCACTTTGAAAATTACTGATCCAACGGTGGCTTAACAAAACAGTAAAACCGTTGGATTAGCGATTTTCAAAGTGTCTTAAAAAATAGTAAAAAAATTCAGAAAAATATAAAATTTGGTCTCCAAGCACATATTAATATGGAGAACAAGATGAACGGTTCAGATCGACTTTTTGAATTTTGAAATTTCAAATTTGGACCATGTATATTTCGGCCCATATGCTACCGAAAGCACATTAGCCTATCTATCTATCTATCTATATATATATATATAGAGGAGGGTTCCAATGCCTCATTTTTTTATACCTCATCATACCTCATATTTTATATCTTTATTTTCTTCATATTCAAAGTCTAAATTGTTGATCCGAACTGTTCAACATGATATCCATACTAAAATATGGTTAGGGATGAAATTTTATAATTTTTGAAATTTTTTTACTATTTTTTAAGATAGGTAGAAAATCACTGTTTTTTAAACGGTTCAAAAACAGTGATTTTGTACCTATCTTAAAAAATAGCAAAAAAATTCCAAAAAATATAAAATTTCATCTCCATGCATATTTTAGTATAAATGTTTTGTTGAACGGTTCGGATCGACAATTTGGACTTTGAAACGAAAATATAAAATATGAGGTATGAAAAAAATGAGGCATTGGAACCCTCCTCATATATATATATATAAAGGTATGGGTGTAATCGGTCGGATACAGATCGGATAGTGATCAAACCGTATCTTTATCCGTTGTAATTTTTCAAATACGGATGCGAATATGGATAGTCTCGGATACGAATACAGATCGGATATTAAATGTATACGAATATGAATTATATATCAGACGGATATGAATATAATTCGGATAATTAAAAAAATTACTAATATACATTCTAGTAAAGTATAATATCTAAATATAGTTTTTTTTTCATTCATTAATTAGATCTAATATTTTTCGTAATAAATTTGTTGGATACAAAACATACATCATATTACCAAAATATTAGTCACTATTCATCTCATAATGTTATATTATTAATCAGAATATATCAATTCAAGATCAATAGTATTTTTTTTCTAAGCACGTAGGACAAAAATAAAAAGAGTCTTGAACCAACTACATGAACGATCATATATCAATACCATGCAGCTAAAATATAAGTAATAAATTATTGGTATTTAACAAATCATTTCTTGTGGGGTAGAGGTATAAATGGTCAAATGCAGATAGTTACGGATAGTTAATTATTAAACCGTATTCTTATCCGTTGTAACTTTTCGGATACGAATGCGGATACAAATAGTTAATTATTAAACTGTATCCTTATCCGTTATAACTTTTCGAATATGGATACAAATACCGATAGTCTCGGATACGAATATAGATCAGATAATTTAAGTAATTTTTCGATTTCAGATCCAAAAGAAATCGGATAATATCTAATTCATTTACACCCCTATATAAAAGACTCAAACTTGTCTCCCGCCCTGAACCCCAAAATCTTCAGGACCAGCCCTGGATGACATTCTTTACACGTAATAAAATTTGAATATTGCATATATCAGAAGTCAACAAATTGTGTTCATACTGCAGACCTCATTTGATTAGTTGAAATAATTAAATGCTTTTGTTGAATGAAATACTAATCTGACAGCATCTGCCATGAATTCAAAAAAAAAATATTAGTTGAAATAATTTATTTTGAAATGTGATGTAACACTTGAGCGCCTGAAGGAGATGGCGTTCCAAATCGACATTTTTTATTCAATAAATATAAATTTCGAAATTGAACCTCTAAAAATTTATTAAATGAATTTCAATATTTTAAAAAGTTGAAAATTGAAATTCCTTCCCATACATATTTTCAGTTGAACAGAAAGGGAAAAAAAAAACATGAGCCGTGATTTCAAAGACTGATTTAAAAGCTTGGTCCTTCATGAACGATGATTTTATCGAAGGTCGTGATTTCAATAAGATAAAAAAATTTTTGACAATCAACTATTGAAAATGGTAATGGACAGAATTTAATTGTTTCTATCTTTCAAAATCTTAAAATTTGTTTAGTGGTTTATTAAAGATTTAATTTAAAATTTTATATATATTTTAAAGTTCGGCATTCCAAATCCAAATTGAAGCAACTAATTTGGTTTGGCAAGTACTTAATATCCACGTTTTCCTTATTGTTGGTTCAAGTTAAGACTTAAGATGCAACATCAAAACCACGTTTAATTTAGCTGGCTAAAATATTATTTTCAAAATCACCTGTTAAATAAATTCAGTATCTACACTAATCACATGTTGTAGATTTGAAGTTGATAATCCTACGTGTTGCCCCTGCAAAATCTCAATATAACAAGATATACCTCAAAAATTATGAGATAACATGAACAGTCTTTCAAAGTCACCAAAAGGTGACAACACTCTGCTACTATTTTTTTTTTTTTTTTTTTAAATTATGAATTAGAAGTCAAATCATCTAACACACCTTCAAATCTCTATGTATATTACAGAAAATTTCCTCACTTTGTGAATTTTGAATTCATCACATCTCACATGAGAGTTATGTGTCTTTGTCAGAATTTTTTTTATTAATGCTAAATATTATGTGTAATAATTTTAGTTCATTGAATTTTACCATAAAAGTATGATCATATTGATACATGCGATCCCCCTAATCAGGAGTTTAATGATGGTCTTTTATATGGTAAATGTAATGACGACACTTTCACTAATTTTCAAGGACATTCAAGATGTTTAAGTGGTTAATTTTCCGTGCCATTCATGATTGTTCATTTTTCATAGGGGTATTTTCGATATTTTGACGATCCATAGGGCCATATAATATATTCCGACTATTTTAAGATAACCATTGCGTTTGTTAATGGAGCCAATGACATCACCCAATATTTAAAATCAACTTAATTAACGGTGGTGAAATATAATCACAACATAGTTATCATATCCTAAGTATTGTATCATGATGTGGTCAAATAAATGTGGACAACGAGGAATTTTAAAATACGAATAGGTGACACAACTGCCAATTTTAATAATGTTGCATATCAAATATTATATATTGCAATCTATCGAGAGAAAGTTTCAAATAAATTTGTTTTTTCATGTCTTTATCATTCGTTAATTTTCTAAATTATTAATGATTTAGAAAAATAAATAACAAAATAAAACCGCAAGCTGTATTATTTACATGCAATATAGTAAATTACAGTATGTTCACTTTGTTTTGATGAGACTCAAAAACCTTTCACAACTTCATTTAAAAATTGTTTGGATTAGTTAATATTTGTATTTAGTTCTAGATGTCAATCAAAAAAACTCAAAATAAGATAACTTTTTGTATGCGGACATAAAGCCGAAATTTTTATTTATACCCTTTAAAAAAAATCAAAACATTCTGATTTTGAAAGAATTTTACATCTACCCGGACCACTAAATTAATATGCGGCTCCATTCTTGGGGAGCTGCAGATTAGCTTGCTTCCCCTCCTTCCAACAAAAAGTCCAAAAAATGCATTGTAATATTAAAAATATTTAAGTTTTGAGGAGCCTCTAAACTAATATGTGGCTCTCCATGAATGAAGCCATATATTGGCCTGGAGGTCCGGATAAATGTGAAATTCTCCATAATTTGGAGTGTTTTGATTTATTTCTTTTTTTTTGAATGGGTATAAATAAAAATTTCGGGACATAAAGTGTCATATACTGCATATATTACATGTAACTATTTTCTTTTGTATTTGAACATGAAATTTTGTCTTATTAGAGCTCTAAAAATGAAAAAATAAATATTAACATAAGAATGAAGATATTTCAATCCTCTCATCATATAAATGATTTAGATACTTGGATTTGCATATCTCTGCTAACCACTCCATATGATTATTTATTAATTCAATATTCTAACGAGGTACTGATGATGTTTAGATAACTTGATGTGGTAATTTCAGTCATTATTGCCAAAGATGACATCAGCATTAGAGGTTGAGAATAATTAAAAAAAAATAAATAAATGATTGGTTTGTACCTTCCCTTTGAACATGTCAAAATCATTATTTGATTTATTCCTTTTGATTTTGTTAAATTTTAGGAGAAATTTTCTTTTTTTTTGGGTACGAATCTTAATATATATAGCTGTTTTAATTTATGTGAAACAATTTTAGAGACTTCAAATTCTCTGATGTGCTGCAAATTTTCAACACATTTTCATGCAGTTAAAATCCCTCATTATTCGGACAACATCAATCTTAAAAATAACCTCTAAAATTAAATGGGAGAATTTCACGTACCCCTCAAAAACATCAAATTACATACACCCCCATCTAAAATTCATTATATCATATTTAACCCTCTAAAGTTCAAAAACTCGCATATTTGCCCACTTTATTGCATTTTCTACTAATCTCATTTATAAAGTTTTCATTTTATTATTTATTAAAAATTAAAAAAATATAGTTTGTGTAAAAAAATATTCAGTCTTCCAATGACATTTAGACATACACTGTATATTTGCCATCACAACTGATAATTAGAAGATTGGACATTTATCTAGAGCAATCTACATATTTTTATAAATATAAAGGTTAAAATGGTACTTCATAAATTTAAAATGAGTTTTAATAGATAAGGCAATGTAACTTGGATAAATTTGTGAGTTTTTGAAATTTAAAGGAGTAAAAATATGATGTTATGAATTTAGAGGGGAAATACGTAATTTTGATATTTTTAAGGGGGCATGCATGAAATTCTCTTAATAAAATAATCATCCATCCCCTAATCCGCAAAGCATTCCAATTAGGACCAGGTAAATAAAATGAAGGATGATGATGTATGCAATTGCACTGCTCGCTTGTAATAGGTGGATTTTTTTTGGTGTGCTTGCCACAATTCTATTTTTATTTCTATTATTCTAAAGCTTTAGAAACTGTCACACAACAAAAACCCAACTACCGCCATCACTCAAATCCAAATTTGACCTCATACCAATTTTACAGGATTTGAAAAACATTTTCTCAAGAATAAAAAAAATAGAGGTACAAACAACAAATATAATTAATACAACATTATTGAAAGAACAAATAAATAATTTCCATTGTGTTTGAAGCTTTTGCCTTTTATAATTGTCTTAGTGACATGAGAAAAGGAAGTCCAATGAAAGTGGTAAATTTATCAGTGGTGTATGATATAGATGGAGGGGCCAAAAAAAAAAAAAAAAGCCATAGAATATTCGTACTATTTTTATTTAATTATTGTCAACCAAGCTATGAAAGAAAACATCACACCCCATTCTCCAGCGAATATAAAATTCCTTAATTATTGCATTTTATTATAAAATTATTGTTATAAGCAATAATAGGATGGACAAACTAAATATTGTTTTTATATAAATAAACCAGAGAGAATGTTGCTGCCAAATTTTTTAAGACGAAGGAAGGAATATCCAAATAAGACGGTAGCACAGTTGATTAGAAAAAAAATGTTCTACAACTGTAGTTATTCGAAAGTTAAAATTTTAAATCTTGTGCGAAGATTTTTTTTTTTTTTTTAAAAGGACATTATCCATATCACCTCCATGACAGCCACCATCAAGTTCTGAAATTTAATTATTTTTTTAGATATTTATAAAAAAATTAGGCCGAAATATATATAATATTTATGAAGCTAATTAAAGATTTTGTAATGTTTAGAAGTTTGAAGAAAAATTTATAATATGAAAATATTAATTGTATATATATTTTTTTATCATTAATTGAAGTGAAATTTAAGTATAAAAATAAAGAGCTTCCACTAAATCTTTCAATTCTCCAATTGTATCTCGCTATATTCCACTATCCACCAACTATATATATCCCGTTATATTTTAGAGAGATATAGGACTAGGGGTGGCAAAAAAGCTCGTAGCTCGTGGATCGATCGTGACTCGCATCTGGCTCGCTCGCTAACAACCCGTTCGTTAGTGGACCGAGCTATTAACGAGCCACCTCATCACTAGCTCGACTCAAAATTAACAAGTTTGAGCTAAGGCCTAGCTCGCTCGCGAGCTGGCGAGCCAGCTCGGTCCAAGTATGAATTTGTACATTGGTATAAATTTGTGTGAATTTAGTATGCATGAATTTATTTTGTGAACTGTGTTTGTATGAATTTGAAGATTTAGTAATTTAATATGTATGAATTTAGTTACAAACTTAATTTATGACAGTTGACTTTATAATATATTATCTAAAACATTTGGGCTTTTGGCCCACGAGCTGGCTCGGCTCGCTCGTTGTCAAAACAAGCAAGTCATGAGCCACTATTTCAGCTCGGATCCAAATGTTGGCTCGCTCGTTGCTAAAACGAGCGAGCCATGAACTTGGTCTAGCTCGGACCGAGCCAGCTCGTTGCCAGCCCTTAATAGGACTTATCCATTTATCCATTCAATTTATATTAATTAAAAATTGATAATTGTGTATAATTATCTCATCAAACCTTTATCATGGCAAATATTATACAGATCATTCCCAAGTCCCCTAATTCTTCTATTTTATTATTATAATTAGCAAGAATAAAATAGACAGACTAAATTAACTAAACATCATATCTATTTATGAAGCCAATTTAATTAGATTTTGCAATTTGTAGAAGTACTCTGTAAAAATAATACTTTTTAATGTGAAAATGTAACCTGTAAAATAATTTTTATCATTAATTAAGCGCTTCCACTAAATTTTTTAATTCTGCAACTGTATCTCGTTAATTGTATTTCACTATTCAACAACTATATTTCACTATATCTCTGTAGAGATAAAAAGTTATCTTTTTATCCATTCAATATATCTTGCATTAAAATATAGTAATTATGCATAATCATTTCATCAAATTGCATTAAATTACATTTTCAATTTTTAACACGAGACTCTGAAATTAGTCATTAATATATTTCATTCTTCTTTATAAAAGTTGGGACCACATAAATTTTTTAATATTTAGCTTATTTTATACAAAATCAATGGTCAAATAAACGACCTAAAATAAACCTATTGATATTAAGAGCTTTAATTTGTCATTTTGAAAAAGTATAATATATTGATGCCAAAAATCTCCTCAAAGTTCACATAGTCCCTTCTGACCTGCCAATATTTTCTACAAAGTCCTTTATAGCATTTAACAGATGGGCTACGGTGAGTTACAAAGTAAAACACGTTTTTACTTCACGTAATATTTTCATTTTTAAAGTTTAAATAGCCGATTCAAACCGTTAGATGTTTAATCTATAATAAAATATGCTTGGAAACTAAATTTTACATCTTTCAGAATTTTTTTACTATTTATTAAGCCACTCTGAAAATCTGAAAATCCGGGTGAACAGTAAAAACAGTAAAAATTTCTGGACCGTTGGATCGGCGATTTTCAAAGTGGCTTAATAAATAGTAAAAAAATTTCAAAAAAATGTAAAATTTGGTCTCCAAGTACATTTCAATATGGAGATCATGTTGAGCTGTTCGGATCGACTACGTTTTAAACTACAAAATCGCAAAATATAAGCATGAAGTAAAATAATCGCTTTACTTCGCAACTTACCGTAGCCCATCTCTTTAACTTTTTTTATATATAGTATAAAACGGTCTTCATGAGACTTTGCATATTAGTACTCAAACTGTTTTTAAATAATTTCTTTCAAATACTTAATAGACGTCATGATACGCAAGTTAAAATATGAAATTGAAACTTTTCCTACAAAAAAAATATATATATATCAAACAACGAGAGCATTTACATTTATGATATTATGGGAGTTTCTAAAAATATGCAAGAAAGTTTTTTATTAAGAAATTATTTATAAATTTCACACGGGTCAAATGATTAACTTAAATTATTATTTTTTTAAATTTATTATTGACGTAAATTAATAAAAACTCTGAAATTAATTTTAAAAATGTAAGAGTTAGAAATTTTAGAGATTTTAATTTTTAAAAAATAGTTAATAATTATTTAGAAACTCATTTGAATTGTTCTGAGTACACAAGATAAATTTAAGGCATTTTAAATATGTACACATGTGCCAGTTTCCCCTGCAAAGTTCACTTGCTAACATTGAACCACTTAAACCCAAAATTAGAAGTTAAATAATGCGCATTAATTGAGTTGGTAA